>NW_026061947.1:0-699028 GCF_023897955.1 Schistocerca gregaria | reverse complement strand
ACTTTAAGTCGATTCGATAACAAATGCAGAAAACGGACGGATTTCTCAGGTTTTTACTACATATGAACACTTTTCACATTCTCCCGTGCAACGCGACTGCTAGTCCTCCTTTCATGCAAAATCTTAAGGGCCTAGGTCATGTCCAAGCCACCAAAGACGGCTAAAAAGTGAATAATCGACAACTAAAACTTGAATTGTACTACGTCTTACTGGCTATTACTTCAACTTAAAAGCTCCTTCTGTGTTCTACTATGGTGCTTTAAGTGTCTCCGCATACCGCAGCACGCGACATAGCTTTGCAGACGATAAATGTAACCGTCTCAGAGAGAAAAGCGGCCAATGTGACGATCTGGCTTTAAGTCGATTCGATAACAAATGGCGAAAATGGACAGATTTCTAAGGTTTTTACTACATATGAACACTTTTCACATTCTCCCGTGCAACGCGGCTGCTAGTCCTCCTTTCATGCAAAATCTTAAGGTCCTAGGTCATGTCATAGCCACCAAAGCTGGCTAAAAAGTGAATAATCGACAACTAAAACTTGAATTGTACTACTTCTTACTGGCTATTACTTCAACTTAGAAGCTTCTTCTGTGTTCTACTATGGTGCTTTTAGTGTCTCCGCATACCGCAGCGCGCGACATAGCTTTGCAGACGATAAATGTATCCGTTTCAGAGAGAAAAGCGGCCAATGTGACGATCTGGCTTTAAGTCTATTCGATAACAAAGACGAAACCGGACGGATTTCTCAGGTTGTTACTACATATGAATACTTTTCACATTCTCCCGTGCAACGCGGCTGCTAGTCTTCCTTTCATGCAAAATCTTAAGGTCCTACGTCATGTCCAACCCACCAAAGCCAGCTAAAAAGTGATTAATCGACAACTACAACTTGAATTGTACTACTTCTTACTGGCTATTACTTCAACTTAGAAGCTCCTTCTGTGTTCTAATATGGTGCTTTTAGTGTCTCCGCATACCGCAGCACGCGACATAGCTTTGCAGACGATAAATGTAACCGTCTCAGAGAGAAAAGCGGCCAATGTGACGATCTGGCTTTAAGTCGATACGATAACAAATGACGAAAACCCACGGATTTCTCAGGTTTTTACTACATATGAACACTTTTCACATTCTCCCGTGCAACGCGGTTGCTAGTCCTCCTTTCATGCAAAATCTTAAGGACCCACCTCATGTCCAAGCCACCAAAGCCGGCTAAAAAGTGAATAATCGATAACTAAAACTTGAATTGTACTACTTCTTACTGGCTATTACTTCAACTTAGGAGCTTCTTCTGTGTTCTACTATGGTGCTTTTAGTGTCTCCGCATACCGCAGCATGCGACATAGCTTTGCAGACGATTAATGTAACCGTCTCAGAGAGAAAAGCGGCCAATGTGTCGATCTGAATTTAAGTCGATTCGATAACAAATGACGAAAACGGACGGATTTCTCAGGTTTTTAATACATATGAACACTTTTCACATTCTCCCGTGCAACGCGGCTGCTAGTCCGCCTTTCATGCAAGTTCTTAAGGTCCTAGGTCATATCCAAGCCACCAAACCCGGCTAAAATGTGAATAATCTATAATTAAATCTTGAATTGTACTACTTCTTACTGGCTATTACTTCAACTTAGAAGCTCATTCTGAGTTCTACTGTGGTGCTTTTAGTGTTTCCGTATACCGCAGCACGCGACATAGCTTTGCAGACGATAAATGTAACCGTTTCAGAGAGAAGAGCGGCCATTGTCACGATCTGGCTTTAAATCGATTCGATAACAAATGACGAAAACGGACGGATTTCTCAAGTTTTTACTACATATGAACACTTTTCACATTCTCCCCGTGCAACGCGGCTACTAGTCTTCCTTTCATGCAAAATCTTAAGGTCCTAGGTCATGTCCAACCCACCAAAGCCAGCTAAAAAGTGATTAATCGACAACTACAACTTGTATTGTACTACTTCTTACTGGCTATTACTTCAACATATAAGCTTCTTCTGTGTTCTAATATGGTGCTTTTAGTGTCTCCGCATACCGCAGCACGCGACGTAGCTTTGCAGACGATAAATGTAACCGTTTCAGAGAGAAGAGCGGCCAATGTGACGATCTGGCTTTAAGTCGATACGATAACAAATGACGAAAACCCACGGATTTCTCAGTTTTTTACTACATATGACCACTTTTCACATTCTCCCGTGCTACGCGGTTGCTAGTCCTCCTTTCATGCAAAATCTTAAGCTTCCACCTCATGTCCAAGCCACCAAAGCCGGCTAAAAAGTGAATAATCGATAACTAAATCTTGAATTGTACTGCTTCTTACTGGCTATTACTTCAACTTAGAAGCTTCTTCTGCGTTCTACTATGGTGCTTTTAGTGTCTCCGCATACCGCAGCATGCGACATAGCTTTGCAGACGATTAATGTAACCGTTTCAGAGAGAAAAGCGTCCAATGTGACGATCTGGCTTTAAGTCGATTCGATAACAAATGGCGAAAATGCACAGATTTCTCAGGTTTTTACTACATATGAACACTTTTCACATTCTCCCGTGCAACGCGGCTGCTAGTCCTCCTTTCATGCAAAATCTTAAGGTCCTAGGTTATGTCAAAGCCACCAAAGCCGGCTAAAAAGTGAATAATCGACAACTACAACTTGAATTGTACTACTTCTTACTGGCTATTACTTCAACTTAGAAGCTTCTTCTGTGTTCTGCTATGGTGTTTTTTTGTCTCCGCATACCGCAGCGCGCGACATAGCTTTGCAGACGATAAATGTAACCGGCTCAGAGAGAAAAGCGGCCAATGTGACGATCTGGCTTTAAGTCGATTCGATAACAAAGACGAAACCGGACGGATTTCTCAGGTTGTTACTACATATGAACACTTTTCACATTCTCCCGTGCAACGCGGCTGCTAGTCTTCCTTTCATGCAAAATCTTAAGGTCCTACGTCATGTCCAACCCACCAAAGCCAGCTAAAAAGTGATTAATCGACAACTACAACTTGAATTGTACTACTTCTTACTGGCTATTACTTCAACTTAGAAGCTTCTTCTGTGTTCTAATATGGTGCTTTTAGTGTCTCCGCATACCGCAGCACGCGACATAGCTTTGCAGACGATAAACGTAACCGTCTCAGAGAGTAAAGCGGTCAATGTGACGATCTGGCTTTAAGTCGATACGATAACAAATGACGAAAACCCACGGATTTCTCAGGTTTTTACTACATATGAACACTTTTCACATTCTCCCGTGCAACGCGGCTGCTAGTCCTCCTTTCATGCCAAATCTTAAGATTCCACCTCATGTCCAAGCCACCAAAGCCGGCTAAAAAGTGAATAATCGATAACTAAAACTTGAATTGTACTACTTCTTACTGGCTATTACTTCAACTTAGAAGCTTCTAGTGTGTTCAGCTATGGTGCTTTTAGTGTCTCCGCATACCGCAGCACGCGACATAGCTTTGCAGACGATTAATGTAACCGTCTCAGAGAGAAAAGCGGCCAATATGACGATCTGGCTTTAAGTCGATTCGATAACAAATGCCGAAAACGGACGGATTTCTCAGGTTTTTACTACATATGAACACTTGTCACATTCTCCCGTGCAACGCGACTGCTAGTCCTCCTTTCATGCAAAATCTTAAGGGCCTAGGTCATGTCCAAGCCACCAAAGACGGCTAAAAAGTGAATAATCGACAACTAAAACTTGAATTGTACTACGTCTTACTGGCTATTACTTCAACTTAAAAGCTCCTTCTGTGTTCTACTATGGTGCTTTAAGTGTCTCCGCATACCGCAGCACGCGACATAGCTTTGCAGACGAAAAATGTAACCGTCTCAGAGAGAAAAGCGGCCAATGTGACGATCTGGCTTTAAGTCGATTCGATAACAAATGGCGAAAATGGACAGATTTCTAAGGTTTTTACTACATATGAACACTTTTCACATTCTCCCGTGCAACGCGGCTGCTAGTCCTCCTTTCATGCAAAATCTTAAGGTCCTAGGTCATGTCATAGCCACCAAAGCTGGCTAAAAAGTGAATAATCGACAACTAAAACTTGAATTGTACTACTTCTTACTGGCTATTACTTCAACTTAGAAGCTTCTTCACTGTTCTACTATGGTGCTTTTAGTGTCTCCGCATACCGCAGCGCGCGACATAGCTGTGCAGACGATAAATGTATCCGTCTCAGAGAGAAAAGCGGCCAATGTGACGATCTGGCTTTAAGACTATTCGATAACAAAGACGAAACCGGACGGATTTCTCAGGTTGTTACTACATGTGAACACTTTTCACATTCTCCCGTGCAACGCGGCTGCTAGTCTTCCTTTCATGCAAAATCTTAAGGTCCTACGTCATGTCCAACCCACCAAAGCCAGCTAAAAAGTGATTAATCGACAACTACAACTTGAATTGTACTACTTCTTACTGGCTATTACTTCAACTTAGAATCTCCTTCTGTGTTCTAATATGGTGCTTTTAGTGTCTCCGCATACCGCAGCACACGACATAGCTTTGCAGACGATAAATGTAACCGTCTCAGAGAGAAAAGCGGCCAATGTGACGATCTGGCTTTAAGTCGATACGATAACAAATGACGAAAACCCACGGATTTCTCAGGTTTTTACTACATATGAACACTTTTCACATTCTCCCGTGCAACGCGGCTGCTAGTCCTCCTTTCATGCAAAATCTTAAGGTCCTAGGTTATGTCAAAGCCACCAAAGCCGGCTAAAAAGTGAATAATCGACAACTACAACTTGAATTGTACTACTTCTTACTGGCTATTACTTCAACTTAGAAGCTTCTTCTGTGTTCTGCTATGGTGTTTTTTTGTCTCCGCATACCGCAGCGCGCGACATAGCTTTGCAGACGATAAATGTAACCGGCTCAGAGAGAAAAGCGGCCAATGTGACGATCTGGCTTTAAGTCGATTCGATAACAAAGACGAAACCGGACGGATTTCTCAGGTTGTTACTACATATGAACACTTTTCACATTCTCCCGTGCAACGCGGCTGCTAGTCTTCCTTTCATGCAAAATCTTAAGGTCCTACGTCATGTCCAACCCACCAAAGCCAGCTAAAAAGTGATTAATCGACAACTACAACTTGAATTGTACTACTTCTTACTGGCTATTACTTCAACTTAGAAGCTTCTTCTGTGTTCTAATATGGTGCTTTTAGTGTCTCCGCATACCGCAGCACGCGACATAGCTTTGCAGACGATAAACGTAACCGTCTCAGAGAGTAAAGCGGTCAATGTGACGATCTGGCTTTAAGTCGATACGATAACAAATGACGAAAACCCACGGATTTCTCAGGTTTTTACTACATATGAACACTTTTCACATTCTCCCGTGCAACGCGGCTGCTAGTCCTCCTTTCATGCCAAATCTTAAGATTCCACCTCATGTCCAAGCCACCAAAGCCGGCTAAAAAGTGAATAATCGATAACTAAAACTTGAATTGTACTACTTCTTACTGGCTATTACTTCAACTTAGAAGCTTCTAGTGTGTTCAGCTATGGTGCTTTTAGTGTCTCCGCATACCGCAGCACGCGACATAGCTTTGCAGACGATTAATGTAACCGTCTCAGAGAGAAAAGCGGCCAATATGACGATCTGGCTTTAAGTCGATTCGATAACAAATGCCGAAAACGGACGGATTTCTCAGGTTTTTACTACATATGAACACTTGTCACATTCTCCCGTGCAACGCGACTGCTAGTCCTCCTTTCATGCAAAATCTTAAGGGCCTAGGTCATGTCCAAGCCACCAAAGACGGCTAAAAAGTGAATAATCGACAACTAAAACTTGAATTGTACTACGTCTTACTGGCTATTACTTCAACTTAAAAGCTCCTTCTGTGTTCTACTATGGTGCTTTAAGTGTCTCCGCATACCGCAGCACGCGACATAGCTTTGCAGACGAAAAATGTAACCGTCTCAGAGAGAAAAGCGGCCAATGTGACGATCTGGCTTTAAGTCGATTCGATAACAAATGGCGAAAATGGACAGATTTCTAAGGTTTTTACTACATATGAACACTTTTCACATTCTCCCGTGCAACGCGGCTGCTAGTCCTCCTTTCATGCAAAATCTTAAGGTCCTAGGTCATGTCATAGCCACCAAAGCTGGCTAAAAAGTGAATAATCGACAACTAAAACTTGAATTGTACTACTTCTTACTGGCTATTACTTCAACTTAGAAGCTTCTTCACTGTTCTACTATGGTGCTTTTAGTGTCTCCGCATACCGCAGCGCGCGACATAGCTGTGCAGACGATAAATGTATCCGTCTCAGAGAGAAAAGCGGCCAATGTGACGATCTGGCTTTAAGTCTATTCGATAACAAAGACGAAACCGGACGGATTTCTCAGGTTGTTACTACATGTGAACACTTTTCACATTCTCCCGTGCAACGCGGCTGCTAGTCTTCCTTTCATGCAAAATCTTAAGGTCCTACGTCATGTCCAACCCACCAAAGCCAGCTAAAAAGTGATTAATCGACAACTACAACTTGAATTGTACTACTTCTTACTGGCTATTACTTCAACTTAGAATCTCCTTCTGTGTTCTAATATGGTGCTTTTAGTGTCTCCGCATACCGCAGCACACGACATAGCTTTGCAGACGATAAATGTAACCGTCTCAGAGAGAAAAGCGGCCAATGTGACGATCTGGCTTTAAGTCGATACGATAACAAATGACGAAAACCCACGGATTTCTCAGGTTTTTACTACATATGAACACTTTTCACATTCTCCCGTGCAACGCGGTTGCTAGTCCTCCTTTCATGCAAAATCTTAAGGACCCACCTCATGTCCAAGCCACCAAAGCCGGCTAAAAAGTGAATAATCGATAACTAAAACTTGAATTGTACTACTTCTTACTGGCTATTACTTCAACTTAGAAGCTTCTTCTGTGTTCTACTATGGTGCTTTTAGTGTCTCCGCATACCGCAGCATGCGACATAGCTTTGCAGACGATTAATGTAACCGTCTCAGAGAGAAAAGCGGCCAATGTGTCGATCTGAATTTAAGTCGATTCGATAACAAATGACGAAAACGGACGGATTTCTCAGGTTTTTAATACATATGAACACTTTTCACATTCTCCCGTGCAACGCGGCTGCTAGTCCGCCTTTCATGCAAGTTCTTAAGGTCCTAGGTCATATCCAAGCCACCAAACCCGGCTAAAATGTGAATAATCTATAATTAAAACTTGAATTGTACTACTTCTTACTGGCTATTACTTCAACTTAGAAGCTTATTCTGAGTTCTACTGTGGTGCTTTTAGTGTTTCCGTATACCGCAGCACGCGACATAGCTTTGCAGACGATAAATGTAACCGTTTCAGAGAGAAGAGCGGCCATTGTCACGATCTGGCTTTAAATCGATTCGATAACAAATGACGAAAACGGACGGATTTCTCAGGTTTTTACTACATATGAAAACTTTTCACATTCTCCCGTGCAAAGCGGCTGCTAGTGTTATTTTCATGCAAAATCTTAAGGTCCTAGGACATGTCAAAGCCACCAAAGCCGGTTAAAAAGTGATTAAACGACAACTAAAACTTAAATTTTACTACTTCTTACTGGCTATTACTTCAACTTAGAAGCTTCTTCTCTGTTCTACTATGGTGCTTTTAGTGTCTCCGCATACCGCAGCACGCGACATAGCTTTGCAGACGATTAATGTAACCGTCTCAGAGAGAAAAGCGGCCAATATGACGATCTGGCTTTAAGTCGATTCGATAACAAATGACGAAAACGGACGGATTTCTCAAGTTTTTACTACATATGAACACTTTTCACATTCTCCCGTGCAACGCGGCTACTAGTCTTCCTTTCATGCAAAATCTTAAGGTCCTAGGTCATGTCCAACCCACCAAAGCCAGCTAAAAAGTGATTAATCGACAACTACAACTTGTATTGTACTACTTCTTACTGGCTATTACTTCAACATATAAGCTTCTTCTGTGTTTTACTATGGTGCTTTTAGTGTCTCCGCATACCGCAGCCCGCGACGTAGCTTAGCAGACGATAAATGTAACCGTTTCAGAGAGAAGAGCGGCCAATGTGACGATCTGACTTTAAATCGATTCGATAACAAATGACGAAAACGGACGGATTTCTCAGGTTTTTACTACATATGAACACTTTTCACATTCTCCCGTGCAACGCGGCTGCTAGTCCTCCTTTCATGCAAATTCTTAAGGTCCTAGGTCATATCCAAGCCACCAAACCCGGCTAAAATGTGAATAATCTATAATTAAAACTTGAATTGTACTACTCCTTACTGGCTATTACTTCAACTTAGAAGCTTATTCTGAGTTCTACTGTGGTGCTTTTAGTGTTTCCGCATACCGCAGCACGCGACATAGCTTTGCAGACGATAAATGTAACCGTTTCAGATAGAAGAGCGGCCAATGTGACGATCTGGCTTTAAATCGATTCGATAACAAATAACGAAAACGGACGGATTTCACAGGTTTTTACTACATATGAACACTTTTCACATTCTCCCGTGCAACGCGGCTGCTAGTCTTCCTTTCATGCAAAATCTTAAGGTCCTAGGACAGGTCCAAGCCACCAAAGCCGTTTAAAAAGTGATTAATCGACAACTAAAACTTAAATAGTACAACTTCTTACTGCCTATTACTTCAACTTAGAAGCTTCTTCTGTGTTCTAATATGGTGCTTTTAGTGTCTCCGCATTCCGCAGCACGCGACGTAGCTTTGCAGACGATAAATGTAACCGTCTCAGAGAGGAAAGCGGCCAATTTGACGATCTGGCTTTAAGTCGATACGATAACAAATGACGAAAACCCACGGATTTCTCAGTTTTTTACTACACATGACCACTTTTCACATTCTCCCATGCTACGCGGTTGATAGTCCTCCTTTCATGCAAAATCTTAAGCTTCCACCTCATGTCCAAGCCACCAAAGCCGGCTAAAAAGTGAATAATCGATAACTAAATCTTGAATTGTACTACTTCTTACTGGCTATTACTTCAACTTAGAAGCTTCTTCTGCGTTCTACTATGGTGCTTTTAGTGTCTCCGCATACCGCAGCATGCGACATAGCTTTGCAGACGATTAATGTAACCGTCTCAGAGAGAAAAGCGGCCAATGTGTCGATCTGGCTTTAAGTCGATTCGATAACAAATGATGAAAACGGACGGATTTCTCAGGTTTTTACTACATATGAACACTTTTCACATTCTGCCGTGCAACGCGGCTGCTAGTCCTCCTTTCATGCAAATTCTTAAGCTCCTAGGTCATATCCAAGCCACCAAACCCGGCTAAAATGTGAATAATCTATAATTAAAACTTGAATTGTACTACTTCTTACTATCTATTACTTCAACATATAAGCTTCTTCTGTGTTCTAATATGGTGCTTTTAGGGTCTCCGCATACCGCAGCACGCGACATAGCTTTGCAGACGATAAATGTAACCGTTTCAGAGACAAGAGCGGCCAATGTGACGATCTGACTTTAAATCGATTCGATAACAAATGACGAAAACGGACGGATTTCTCAGGTTTTTACTACATATGAACACTTTTCACATTCTCCCGTGCAACGCGGCTGCTAGTCTTCCTTTCATGCAAAATCTTAAGGTCCTAGGTCATGTCCAACCCACCAAAGCCAGCTAAAAAGTGATTAATCGACAACTAAAACTTGAATTGTACTACTTCTTACTGGCTATTACTTCAACTTAGAAGCTTCTTCTGTGTTCTACTATGGTGCTTTTAGTGTCTCCGCATACCGCAGCACGCAACATAGCTTTGCAGACGATAAATCGTCTCAGAGAGAAAAGCGGCCAATGTGATGATCTGGCTTTAAGTCGATTCGATAACAAATGCCGAAAACGGACGGATTTCTCACGTTTTTACTACATATGAACACTTTTCACATTCTCCCGTGCAACGCGGCTGCTAGTCCTCCTTTCATGCAAAATCTTAAGGTCCTAGGTCATGTCCAAGCCACCAAAACCGGCTAAAAAGTGAATAATCGACAACTAAAACTTGAATTGTTCTACTTCTTACTGGCTATTACTTCAACTTAGAAGCTTCTTCTGGGTTCTACTATGGTGCTTTTAGTGTTTCCGCATACCGCAGCACGCGACATAGCTTTGCAGACGATAAATGTAACCGTTTCGGAGAGAAGAGCGGCCACTGTGACGATCTGGCTTTAAATCGATTCGATAACAAATGACGAAAACGGACGGATTTCTCAGGTTTTGACTACATATGAACACTTTTCACATTCTCCCGTGCAACGCGGCTGCTAGTCTTCCTTTCATGCAAAATCTTAATGTCCTAGGACCTGTCCAAGCCACCAAAGCCGGTTAAAAAGTGATTAATCGACAACTAAAACTTAAATAGTGCTACTTCTTACTGGCTATTACTTCAACTTAGAAGCATCTTCTGTGTTCTAATATGGTGCTTTTAGTGTCTCCGCATACCGCAGCACGCGACATAGCTTTGCAGACGATAAATGTAACCGTTTCAGAGAGCCAATGTGACGATCTGGCTTTAAATCGATTCGATAACAAATGACGAAAACGGACGGATTTCTCAGGTTTTTACTACATATGAACACTTTTCACAATCTCCCGTGCAACGCGGCTGCTAGTCTTCCTTTCATGCAAATACTTAAGGTCCTAGGACATGTCCAAGCCACCAAAGCCGGCTAAAAAGTGAATAATCGACAACTAAAACTTGAATTGTACTACTTCTTACTGGCTATTACTTCAACTTAGAAGCTTCTTCTATGTTCTACTATGGTGCTTTTAGTGTCTCCGCACACCGCAGCACGCGACATAGCTTTGCAAACGATATATGTAACCGTGTCAGAGAGAAAAGCGGCCAATATAACGATCTGGCTTTAAGTCGATACGATAACAAATGACTTAAACGGACGGATTTCTCAGGTTTTTACTACATATGAACACTTTTCACATTCTCCCATGCAACGCGGCTGCTAGACCTCCTTTCATGCAAAATCTTAAGGTCCTAGGTCATGTCCAAGCCACCAAAGCCGGCTAAAAAGTGAATAATCGATAACTAAAACTTGAATTGTACTACTTCTTACTGGCTATTACTTCAACTTAGAAGCTTCTTCTATGTTCTACTATGGTGCTTTTAGTGTGTCCGCATACCGCTGCACGCGACATAGCTTTGCAGACGATAAATGTAACCGTCTCAGAGAGAAAAGCGGCCAATATAACGATCTGCCTTTAAGTCGATTCGATAACAAATGACGAAAACGGACAGATTTCTCAGGTTTTTACTACATATGAACACTTTTCACATTCTCCCGTGCAACCCGGCTGCTAGTCCTCCTTTCATGCAAAATCGTAAGGTCCTAGTTCATATCCAAGCCACCAGAGCCGGCTAGAAAGTGAATAATCGATAATTTAAACTTGAATTGTACTACTTCTTACTGGCTATTACTTCAACTTAGAAGCGTGTGTGTGTGTGTGTGTTTGAGGTTTACGAGCGCTAAACATCGTGGTCATCAGCGCCCAAGCGCATAGAAACAGGAACAGAGGCGGTGAAGGGACGAAGACGGACGCCGAACAAGGAGAACGGCTAAAAGACACAGGCCTGACGCAGTTCCAAATGCGCACATACAGAGGCAAAACAAGAGGAGAAGAAACACACTAAAAAAGGAAAGGAAACACAAGGAAAAGAGAACAGATACCGAAGTGAAACAAGGAGGTAATCGTGACTGGCGGACCTCTTACCTAAAAACTGGGTGAGCCAGTCACCCAGCAGCACATTAAAACCTTCTCCCTAAAATCCGAGGCAACAGATTGGACAGGACACAAAACCGTAAAACCTTAACCACAGTCGCTGCGTCGTCTTGCAAAATAGAGGGCAAATCCGGTGGCAAGGAAACCACCGCCCTCTGGCCAGAGAATAAAAGACAGTCAAGTAAAATGTGGCGGACAGTAATCTGGACGCCACAAGCACTGCAGATTGGGGGGTCCTCCCGCCAGAGTAAAAAACTATGCGTGAAGGGACTGTGTCCAATGCGGAGGCGAGTGAGGAGAACCTCATCCCGCCTGTATGACTGGTAGGACGTACGCCATGGTCGCGTAGTGGCCTTTACCATACGCAGCTTATTGTCAGAAACTGCCAACCACTCCTCTTCCCATTGATGCATAACACGAAAACGCAAAAGGGAGGTTACAGCATGGAGGGGGACGGCACATTCAACAACGTGAGGGAGGGAACATGCATCTTTGGCAGCCACATCCGCCAGTTCGTTGCCCCTAATACCCACGTGCCCCGGCACCCAGCAGAAAGAAACCTCCTTCCCCTGCCGTTGCAGGTGGAGTAGGGCATCATGGATGTTCTGGACGACCGTATCCGCTGGGTACAAGTGTTGAATGGTCTGAAGGGCACTCAGGGAGTCAGAACAGATGAGGAACTTAATACTGGGAACACATCTCATCTGCTCCAATGCCCGCAGTATTGCAAACAATTCGGCATCGACGATGGTAAACACCGCAGGAAGCCGTAACTTGACGACTCGATCAGGGAAAACAACAGCACAACCAACAGTGTCCCCCTGTTTAGAGCCATCTGTGAATACAGGTACATGGTCCGGATGTTGGTTTAAAATATCGTAAAATAAGGAGGTAAAAACAAACGCCGGAGTGCAGTTCCTCCGGTTCTCCGACAAGTCTAAAAGGATGCTGGGCCTCTGGAGCAACCAGGGAGGCAGGCGAGTAAAACCTTGTCGTTGGGGGGCCACACGCTCCACACCAAGGGACTCAAGAAAATGCTTGGCACGAATCCCAAATGGTTTTGTTGCCCTGGGACGACTGGAAAAGAGACGTTCCATAGGCGGTCGGGCAACGGTAGGGTACGCAGGGGAGGTAGGACAGGCAAGGAAATGACACACCCGTCGCACCATGAGGAGTTTCCGCCGGATGGCGAGCGGCGGTTCCCCTGCCTCAGCACACAGGCTGGGGATGGGACTGGTACGGAAGGCACCAGTGGCCAGCCTGATACCCTCATGGTGTGTACTGCGTCAAGGATCTTCAGATACGAAGGCCTTGCTGACCCATACACGGTGCAAGCATAGTCAAGACGCGATCGGACGAAAGCCCTATAAAACTGCAGCAGACGCGCCCGATCTGCTCCCCAGGACTGATGGCTCAGACACTTCAAAATATTCAGTGCCTTCAGGGCCCGCACCTTGAGGTCTTTAAGGTGAGGCAACCACGACAACTTGGAATCAAAAGTGAGGCCCAGGAACCTCACAGTGTCTCTAAAAGGAAGAACGGTGTCCCTCAGACGCAATTCAGGGTAGGTAAAAAGACGCCGAGAACGATTAAAATGAACACACACAGATTTGTCTGCAGAAAAGGTAAAACCCGTCTTTGCAGTCCATGCCTCTAAGCGCTTTATCGTAAGCTGTAACTGCCGACTAGCACTGACAAGACTGGAGGAAGAACAGAAAACAAGGAGCATTGGGCAGGACTCCGGATAGTGGACGTGATACTGTTAATAGCAACGGCAAAGAGGGTGACACTTAAAACGCTGCCCTGAGGAACACCATTCTCCTGCACGTACAAATCCGATAGCACATTACCAACCCGATATCGAAAGAGGCGGTGAGAAAGAAAGGACCGAATGAAGATGGGGAGACGGCCACGAAAGCCCCACTCATGGAGTTGATTGAGGATAAGGCGGCGCCAAGTAGTGTCATACGCCTTATTAATGTCAAAGAAGACCCCTAGACAATGCTGGTTACGTAGAAAGGCCTGCTGGATGGCGGCCTCAAGCAGGGTCAAGTTGTCTATAGTGGAACGACATCTCCGAAAGCCACACTGAGAGGGGCTAAGGAGCTGCCTGGTCTCGAGCAGCCAAACCAGGCGGCGGTTGACCATGCGTTCCAACGTCTTCCCAACACAGCTCGTCAAGGCAATACCCCGATAACTACTGGGATGCGTTCGGTCCTTCTCTGGTTTGAGGAGGGGAATCAAAATTGCCTCCCTCCACGAGTCAGGGTACGTGCCAGATAACCATATCATATTGAAACAGTTCAGGAGAACTTCCTTGGATGGCAGCGACAGGTGCCGCAGCATGCTGTACCGGATTTGATCATGACCAGGCGCAGTATCATGAGCCACAGACAGCGCAGAATCCAGCTCCCACATTGTGAAGGGGCAGTTATAGGGTTCAGAATTTAGAGACCGGAAGTCCAAGTGACCCCTTTCGACGGCAGTGCGGTAGCGGCAGAAATCTGGATCACAGTTAATAGTGGCGGTAGATTCCGCAAAATGCATGGCCAGTGTCTGGGCAATGTCTCTCGGCGCCGTGAGGAGACATCCCTGATGCAGCAATGCCGTGATAGGTAGCTGGCTGAGTTTCCCGGAAATCCTCCTGATGGCTTCCCATACTTTCGTAGAACTAGTGGAGCGAGAGATGGAATTCAAGAACGATTGCCATGACCGTCGTTTGCTCTCTTTAATCACCCGCCGCGCTCTGGCCCTTGCCACTCGAAAGGCCGCAAGATTGTCAGCTGAGGGACGGCACTTGAAGCGGCGCAGTGCTGCACGGCGGGCGCGGATGGCTGAGTGGCACTCAGTGGTCCACCAAGGGACAGGACGCCTCTTGGGATGACCGGATGACCGTGGGATGGACGATTCAGCAGCATGAGAGATCACGGCTGCAACATGGTCTACCCATTCGTGGACGCTGGCACGGTGTTCCAAAACAGCCAGTTGACTGAAAAGTGTCCAGTCAGCTCTGCAAAGGTGCCACCGGGGCGGCACTGGTAATGCCACAGCCTCATCCAGGAGGCGAATCCAGAGGGGGAAGTGGTCACTAGAATGGAGGTCAGCAGCAGCCTCCCACAGAGCAGAATCCGCGAGTGCTGGAGAGCAAAAGGAAAGGTCAATAGCCGATGACGATCCGGAAGCAGTACAGAAATGAGTGGGAGCACCTGAGTTGAGGAGGCACAGTTCTTCAGACATCATGACGCTTTCCAGAATGCGACCCCTGGGGCAATTAGTCGGAGAGCCCCATAAGACATTATGAGCGTTGAAGTCCCCCAGAAGAAGAAATGGGCGAGGGAGTTGGCTAATAAGGTCCGTGAGAGCCTGAGTGTCTATCGCATCCGGAGGTGGTAAATAAACAGAACAGACTGTGAGCCTCCGACCCACAAGAATGTCAACTGCAACTGCTTGCAAGTCGGTGACGAGAGGGAGCTCAGATGAGGGGTGCACATCACGGACAAAAACTGCAACACCACCCTTTGCCCTTTGCCCCGTCAGATCATCTTTTCGATATGCGGTATAGCCGCGTAAAGAAGGAGAATCAGTGGCCCGAAAATGTGTCTCTTGGAGACATAAGCACAAGGGGCACTCTCGTATGAGGAGTTGTAATTCGGCCACATGCGTCCTGAAACCATTCAGGTTCCACTGTAATATGGGAGCCAGTGATGAGGGTGGCTGAACTTTCACCCTGCCTCTGTGCTTTGGAGGAGAGACCGTACTGGCCGGAGATTTATTCCTGGGGCGAGAAGATCGCCCCCGGTCGACATCAATGTCCATAAGATCCGATGACGACCCACGGGAGATGTCAGACAGTACAATGGCATCATCATCGGACCGACGCTGACTAGTCTCCTCAGGTGGCAGAACCTTCATCTTCTGAGGCTTTGTCTTGGGGAACTTGGAATGCAGAGCCTTGTCAACAGTTGGAGGTTGACTCGCCTGGGCAGAAGGCGCCATATGGGGGGAGGCTGGAAGTACCTCAATGTCAGCAACCACGGCCTTGTCCGATGTAGTGGGGAGAGCCGCAGATTGCAAAACAACCGCAGCAGCACAAGTGCACTGGCAAGCGCAGGTTTTAGTGCTAACGCTAGCAACCTCCGTTTGTGTAGCAACAGTGGCCAGTTGTACCGGTTTTTTGAGAGCGGAAGCGAAAGATGTGGAAAACACAGGAGGTTGCATGGCCTTAAAGATCTTCTTGGCCTCACCATAGGGGATGCGCTTAGATGTTTTAATCTCCTGTACCTTCCGCTCTTCGAGATAGATGGGGCAGATCCGGCTCCAGACAGGGTGACTCCCAGAGCAATTCACGCACTTCACAGGCGATGAACAATCGGCTCCATCATGGGCAGGCTGACCACATTTACCACACGTGGCTATTCCATTGCACCCCAACGTAGTATGCCCAAAGCGCTGACATTTAAAACAGCGCATTGGGTTGGGGAAATATGGCCGTACGGACAAACGTAAGAACCCCGCTTTAACATGCTCCGGGAGTCTCGGGCAACTGAATGTGAGAATAAACGAGTCAGATTTGACGAGGTCCCCATTGACTCGTTTCATAATGTGCTGCACGTCAACAATTCCTTCGTCAGCCCACTCAGATTTTAGCACGTCTATGGGGATATCCACCAAGTCCCTACACGTCACAACACCCTTACTATAGTTCAAAGTGGAGTGGAGCTCGGTCTCGACAGCGTACTCTCCTAGACAATTTGCTTTCCGAAGGGCAGCGACTTGACGGGAACTAGAAGTTTCAACTAACAGAGTCCCATTGCGCAGTCGCTTTACCGATTTCAGTGTTCCTGCAATTCCCTCAAGACCCTTGTGGATGTAAAAGGGAGAAACCCTCTCAAAGCTACCCTCCTTCCTTTTAATAATCAAAAACACATTCTGATTATCAGCATGTGCTCCGTTACTACATTCTGTTAAATCTCTAGCAACACCAGGCGCTGGAGGACTCGCAGCGCGTAGCCGCTTTTTCGATTGGGTGTGTTTTCCTACCAGCGGCCCACCCAAGCCACTGGTAGGGGGAAAAGTAGAGGTCGAAGGGTCCATTGTGGTCCCACGAGCAGCTAGGGAACTAAAAGTCCGCTCAGACAGAGCCCCGCGTGCCTGAGTAAGCCTTATACAACTGGGGTGCGGCAGGTGCCCCAGAGGTTGCCCACTTGCGACTGTTCCACCCCAACAGCCATGCATCTTCTAGGCGCGGAGCACACCGAAAGATTGAGGGGTTTTTATAGAGGTTGGCCTTCCTCGAAATCCAGACGGTCAAGCCATGATTACCATTCCCCGCAGCACACAACGTTTCACCGCCGCGCCGTACGGTGGTCGCTGAAGCATGTCCGGGGGTTACGGTGACAGGACACCGGCGGCGCAGACCAGTCCCCAGCTCAGGACCCCGGGGTCGCCAAGCCCGTACTCAGCAAGTGAATGCTGAGCCGATGGGGGGAACTTAGAAGCTTCTTCTGTGTTCTACTATGGTGGTTTTAGTGTTTCCGCATACCGCAGCACGCGACATAGCTTTGCAGACGATAAATGTAACTGTTACAGAGAGAAGAGCGGCCATTGTGACGATCTGGCTTTAAAACGATTCGATGACAAATGACGAAAACGGACGGATTTCTCAGGTTTTTACTACATATGAACACTTTTCACATTCTCCCATGCAACGCGGCTGCTAGTCTCCCTTTCATGCAAAATCTTAAGGTCCTAGGTCATGTCCAAGCCACCAAAGCCGGCTAAAAAGTGATTAATCGACAACTAAAACTTAAATAGTACTACTTCTTACTGGCTATTACTTCAATTTAGAAGCTTCTTCTGTGTTCTAATATGGTGCTTTTAGTGTCTCCGCACACCGCAGCACGCGACATAGCTTTGCAGACGATAAATGTAACCGTCTCAGAGAGAAAAGCGGCCAATGTGACGATATGGCTTTAAGTCGATTCGATAACAAATGACGAAAACGGACGGGTTTCTCAGGTATTTACTACATATGAACACTTTTCACATTCTCCCATGCAACGCGGCTGCTACTCCTCCTTTCATGCAAAATCTTAAGGTCCTAGGTCATGTCCAAGCCACCAAAGACGGTAAAAAGTGAATAATCGATAATTAAAACTTGAATTGTACTACTTCTTACTGGCTATTACTTCAACTTAGAAGCTTCTTCTGTGTTCTACTATGGTGCTTTTAGTGTCTCCGCATACCGCAGCACGCGACATAGCTTTGCAGACGATAAATGTAACCGTCTCAGAGAGAAAAGCGGCCAATGTGACGATCTGGCTTTGAGTCGATTCGATAACAAATGACGAAAACGGACTGATTTCTCAGGTTTTTACTACATATGAACGCTTTTCACATTCTCCCGTGCAAAGCGGCTGCTAGTCCTACTTTCATGCAGAATCTTAAGGTCCTAGGTCATGTCCAAGCCACCAAAGCCGGCTAAAAAGTGAATAATCGACAACTAAAACTTGAATTGTACTACTTCTTACTGGCAATTACTTCAACTTAGAAGCTCCTTCTGTGTTCTACTATGGTGCTTTTAGTGTCTCCACATACCGCAGCACGCGACATAGCTTTGCAGACGATTAATGTAACCGTCTCAGAGAGAAAAGCGGCCAATGTGACGATCTGGCTTTAAGTCGATTCGATAACAAAGACGAAACCGGACGGATTTCTCAGGTTGTTACTACATATGAACACTTTTCACATTCTCCCATGCAACGCGGCTGCTAGTCCTTCTTTCATGCAAAATCTTAAGGTCCTAGGTCATGTCCAAGCCACCAAAGCCGGCTAAAAAGTGAATAATCGATAATATAAACTTGAATTGTACTACTTCTTACTGGCTATTACTTCGACTTAGAAGCTTCTTCTGTGTTCTACTATGGTGCTTTTAGTGTTCCCGCATACCGCAGCAAGCGACATAGCTTTGCAGACGATAAATGTAACCGTTTCAGAGAGAAGAGCGGCCAACGTGACGATCTGGCTTTGAGTCGATTCGATAACAAATGACGAAAACGGACTGATTTCTCGGGCTTTTATCACATATGAACACTTTTCACAATCTCCCGTGTAACGCGGCTGCTAGTCCTCCTTTCATGCTAAATCTTAAGGTCCTAGGTCATGTCCAAGCCACCAAAGCCGGCTAAAAAGTGAATAATCGGCAACTAAATCTTGAATTGTACTACTTCTTACTGGCTATTACTTCAACTTAGAAGCTCCTTCTGTGTTCTACTATGGTGCTTTTAGTGTCTCCACATACCGCAGCACGCGACATAGCTTTGCAGACGATAAATGTAACCGTCTCAGAGAGAAAAGCGGCCAATGTGACGATCTGGCTTTGTCGATTCGATAACAAATGACGAAAATGGACAGATTTCTCAGGTTTTTACTACATATGAACACTTTTCACATTCTCCCATGCAACGCGGCTGCTAGTCCTCCTTTCATCAAAATCTAATGTCCTAGGTCATGTCCAAGCCACCAAAGCCTGCTAAAAAGTGAATAATCGACAACTAAAACTTGAATTGTACTACTTCTTACTGGCTATTACTTCAACTTAGAAGCTTCTTCTGTGTTCTACTATGGTGCTTTTAGTGTTTCCGCATACCATAGCACGCGACATATCTTTGCAGACGATAAATGTAACCGTCTCAGAGAGAAAAGCGGCCAATGTGACGATCTAGCTTAAAATCGATTCGATAACAAATGACGAAAACGGACGGATTTCTCAGGTTTTTACTCCATATGATCACTTTTCACATTCTCCCGTGCAACGCGGCTGCTACTCCTCCTTTCATGCAAAATCTTAACGTCCTAGGTCATATCCAAGCCACCAAAGCCGGCTAAAAAGTGAATAATCGATAATTAAAAATTGAATTGTACTATTTCTTACTGGCTATTACTTCAACTTAGAAGCTTCTTCTGTGTTCTACTATGGTGCTTTTAGTGTCTACGCATACGGCAGCACGCGACATAGCTTTGCAGACGATTAATGAAACCGTTTCAGAGAGAAGAGAGGCCAATGTAACGATCTGGCTTTAAATCGATTCGATAACAAATGACGAAAACGGACGGATTTCTCAGGTTTTTACTCCATATGAACACTTTTCACATTCTCCCGTGCAACGCGGCTGCTAGTCCTCCTATAATGCAAAATCTTAAGGTTCCACCTCATGTCCAAGCCACCAAATCCGGCTAAAAAGTGAATAATCAATAACTAAAACTTGAATTGTACTACTTCTTACTGGCTATTACTTCAACTTAGAATCTTCTTCTGTGTTCTACTATGGTGCTTTTAGTGTTCCGCATACCGCAGCACGCGACATAGCTTTGCAGACGATAAATGTAACCGTCTCAGAGAGAAAAGCGGCCAATGTGACGATCTGGCTTCAAGTATATTCGATAACAAATGACGAAAACGGACAGATTTCTCAGGTTTTTACTACATATGAACACTTTTCACATTCTCCCATGCAACGCGGCTGCTAGTCCTCCTTTCATGCAAAATCTTAAGGTCCTAGGTCATGTCCAAGCCACCAAAGCCTGCTAAAAGGTGAATAATCGACAACTAAAACTTGAATTGTACTACATCTTACTGCCTATTACTTCAACTTAGAAGCTTCTTCTGTGTTCTACTATGGTGCTTTTAGTGTCTCCACATACCGCAGCACGCGACATAGCTTCGCAGACGATAAATGTAACCGTTTCAGAGAGAAGAGCGGCCAATGTGACAATCTGGCTTTAAATCGATTCGATAACAAATGACGAAAACGGCCGGGTTTCTCAGTTTTTTACTACATACGAACACTTTTCACATTCTCCCGTGCAACGCGGCTGCTAGTCCTCCTATAATGCAAGATCTTAAGGTTCCACCTCATGTCCAAGCCACCAAATCCGGCTAAAAAGTGAATAATCATTAACTAAAACTTGAATTTTACTACTTCTTACTGGCTATTACTTCAACTTAGAAGCTTCTTCTGTGTTCTACTATGGTGCTTTTAGTATTCCGCATACCGCAGCACGCGACTTAGCTTTGCAGACGATAAATGTAACCGTTTCAGAGAGAAGAGCGGCCAATATAACGATCTGGCTTTAAGTCGATTCGATAACAAAAAACGAAAACGGACGGATTTCCCAGGTTTTCACTACATATGAACACTTTTCACAGTCTCCCGTGCAACGCGGCTGCTAGTCCTCCTTTCATGCAAAATCTTAAGGTCCTAGGTCATGTCCAAGCCACCAAAGCCGGCTAAAAAGTGAACAATCGACAACTAAAACTTGAATTATACTACTTCTTACTGGCTATTACTTCAACTTAGAAGCTTCTTCTGTGTTCTACTATGGTGCTTTTAGTGTCTACGCATACGGCAGCACGCGACATAGCTCTGCAGACGATAAATGTAACCGTTTCAGAGTGAAGAGAGGCCAATGTGACGATCTGGCTTTAAATCGATTCGATAACAAATGACGAAAACGGACGGATTTCTCAGGTTTTTACTCCATATGAACACTTTTCACATTCTCCCGTGCAACGCGGCTGCTAGACCTCCTTTCATCAAAATCTTAAGGTTCCACCTCATGTCCAAGCCACCAAATCCGGCTATAAAGTGAATAATCAATAACTAAAACTTGAATTGTACTACTTCTTACTGGCTATTACTTCAACTTAGAATCTTCTTCTGTGTTCTACTATGGTGCTTTTAGTGTTCCGCATACCGCAGCACGCGACATAGCTTTGCAGACGATAAATGTAACCATCTCAGAGAGAAAAGCGGCCAATATAACGATCTGGCTTTAAGTCGATTCGATAACAAATGACGAAAACAGACGGATTTCTCAGGTTTTCACTACATATGAACACTTTTCACATTCTCCCGTGCAACGCGGCTGCTAGTCCTCCTTTCATGCAAAATCTTAAGGTCCTAGGTCATGTCCAAGCCACCAAAGCCGGCTAAAAAGTGAATAATCGACAACTAAAACTTGAATTGTACTACTTCTTACTGGCTATTACTTCAACTTAGAAGCTTCTTCTGTGTTCTACTACGGTGCTTTTAGTGTCTCCACATACCGCAGCAAGTGCCATAGCTTTGCAGACGATAATTGTAACCGTCTCAGAGAGAAAAGCGGCCAATGTGACGATCTGCCTTTAAGTCGAATCAATAACAAATGACGAAAATGGACAGATTTCTCAGGTTTTTACTACATATGAACACTTTACACATTCTCCCGTGCAACGCGGCTGCTGGTAATCCTTTCATGCAAAATCGTAAGGTCCTAGGTCATGTCCAAGCCACCAAAGCCGGCTAAAAAGTGAATAATCGACAACTAAAATTTGAATTGTACTACTTCTTACTGGCTATTACTTCAACTTAGAAGCTCCTTCTGTGTTCTACTATGGTGCTTTTAGTGTCGCCACATACCGCAGCACGCGACATAGCTTTGCAGACGATAAATGTAACCGTCTCAGAGAGAAAAGCGGCCAATGTGACGATCTGGTTTTAAGTCGATTCGATAACAAATGACGAAAATGGACAGATTTCTCAGGTTTTTACTACATATGAACACTTTTCACATTCTCCCATGCAACGCGGCTGCTAATCCTCCTTTCATGCAAAATCTAAAGGTCCTAGGTCATGTCCAAGCCACCAAAGCCGGCTAAAAGGTGAATAATCGATAACTAAAACTTTAATTGTACTACTTCTTACTGGCTATTACTTCAACTTAGAAGTTTCTTCTGTGTTCTAATATGGTGCTTTTAGTGTTCCGCATACCGCAGCACGTGACATAGCTTTGCAGACGATAAATGTAACCGTCTCAGAGAGAAAAGAGGCCAATATAACGATCTGGCTTTAAGTCGATTCGATAACAAATGACGACAATGGACAGATTTCTCAGGTTTTTACTACATATGAACACTTTTCACATTCTCCCATGCAACGCGGCTGCTAGTCTTCCTTTCATGCAAAATCGTAAGGTCCTTGGTCATGTCCAAGCCACCAAAGCCGGCTAAAAGGTGAATAATCGATAACAAAACTTGAATTGTACTACTTCTTACTGGCTATTACTTCAACTTAGAAGCTTCTTCTGTGTTCTACTATGGTGCTTTTAGTGTTCCCGCATACCGCAGCACGCGACATAGCTTTGCAGACGATAAATGTAACCGTCTCAGAGAGAAAAGCGGCCAATGTGACGATCTGGCTTTAAGTGGATTCGATAACAAATGACGATAACGGACGGATTTCTCAGGTTTTTACTCCATATGAACACTTTTCACATTCTCCCGCGCAACGCGGCTGCTAGTCCTCCTTTCATGCAAAATCTTAAGGTCCTAGGTCTTATTCAAGCCACCAAAGCCGGCAAAAAAGTGAATAATCGATAATTAAAACTTGAATTGTACTACTTCTTACCGGCTATTACTTCAACTTAGAAGCTTCTTCTGTGTTCCACTATGGTGCTTTTAGTGCTCCCGCATACCGCAGCACGTGACATAGCTTTGCAGACGATAAATGTAAACGTTTCAGAGAGAAGAGCGGCCAATGTGACGATCTGGCTTTAAATCGATTCGATAACAAATGACGAAAACGGCCGGGTTTCTCAGGTTTTTACTACATATGAACACTTTTCACATTCTCCCGTGCAACGCGGCTGCTAGTCCTCCTATCATGCAAAATCTTAAGGTTCCACCTCATGTCCAAGCCACCAAATCCGGCTAAAAAGTGAATAATCAATAACTAAAACTTGAATTGTACTACTTCTTACTGGCTATTACTTCAACTTAGAAGCTTCTTCTGTGTTCTACTATGGTGCTTTTAGTGTTCCGCATACCGCAGCACGCGACATAGCTTTGCAGACGATAAATGTAACCGTCTCAGAGAGAAAAGCGGCCAATATGACGATCTGGCTTTAAGTCGATTCGATAACAAATGACGAAAACGGACGGATTTCTCAGGTTTTCACTACATATGAACACTTTTCACATTCTCGCGTGCAACGCGGCTGCTAGTCCTCCTTTCATGCAAAATCTTAAGGTCCTAGGTCACGTCCAAGCCACCAAAGCCGGCTAAAAAGTGAATAATCGACAACTAAACCTTGAATTGTACTACTTCTTACTGGCTATTACTTCAACTTAGAAGCTTCTTCTGTGTTCTACTATGGTGCTTTTAGTGTCGCCACATACCGCAGCACGCGACATAGCTTTGCAGACGATAAATGTAACCGTCTCAGAGAGAAAAGCGGCCAATGTGACGATCTGGCTTTAAGTCGATTCAATAACAAATGACGAAAATGGACAGATTTCTCAGGTTTTTACTACATATGAACACTTTTCACATTCTCCCGTGCAACGCGGCTTCTGGTCCTCCTTTCTTGCAAAATCTTAAGGTCCTAGGTCATGTCCAAGCCACCAAAGCCGGCTAAAAAGTGAATAATCGACAACTAAAACTTGAATTGTACTACTTCTTACTGGCTATTACTTCAACTTAGAAGCTCCTTCTGAGTTCTACTATGGTGCTTTTAGTGTCGCCACATACCGCAGCACGCGACATAGCTTTGCAGACGATAAATGTAACCGTCTCAGAGAGAAAAGCGGCCAATGTGACGATCTGGCTTTAAGTCGATTCGATAACAAATGACGATAACGGACGGATTTCTCAGGTTTTTACTCCATATGAACACTTTTCACATTCTCCCGCGCAACGCGGCTGCTAGTCCTCCTTTTAATGCAAAATCTTAAGGTCCTAGGTCTTATCCAAGCCACCAAAGCCGGCTAAAAAGTGAATAATCGATAATTAAAACTTGAATTGTACTACTTCTTACTGGCTATTACTTCAACTTAGAAGCTTCTTCTGTGTTCTACTATGGTGCTTTTAGTGTTCCCGCATACCGCAGCACGCGACATAGCTTTGCAGACGATAAATGTAACCGTTTCAGAGAGAAGAGCGGCCAATGTGACGATCTGGTTTTAAATCGATTCGATAACAAATGACGAAAACGGCCGGGTTTCTCAGGTTTTTACTACATATGAACACTTTTCACATTCTCCCGTGCAACGCGGCTGCTAGTCCTCCTATCATGCAAAATCTTAAGGTTCCACCTCATGACCAAGCCACCAAATCCGGCTAAAATGTGAATAATCAATAACTAAAACTTGAATTGTACTACTTCTTACTGGCTATTACTTCAACTTAGAATCTTCTTCTGTGTTCTACTATGGTGCTTTTAGTGTTCCGCATACCGCAGCACGTGACATAGCTTTGCAGACGATAAATGTAACCGTCTCAGAGAGAAAAGAGGCCAATATAACGATCTGGCTTTAAGTCGATTCGATAACAAATGACGACAATGGACAGATTTCTCAGGTTTTTACTACATATGAACACTTTTCACATTCTCCCATGCAACGCGGCTGCTAGTCTTCCTTTCATGCAAAATCGTAAGGTCCTTGGTCATGTCCAAGCCACCAAAGCCGGCTAAAAGGTGAATAATCGATAACAAAACTTGAATTGTACTACTTCTTACTGGCTATTACTTCAGCTTAGAAGCTTCTTCTGTGTTCTACTATGGTGCTTTTAGTGTTCCCGCATACCGCAGCACGCGACATAGCTTTGCAGACGATAAATGTAACCGTCTCAGAGAGAAAAGCGGCCAATGTGACGATCTGGCTTTAAGTGGATTCGATAACAAATGACGATAACGGACGGATTTCTCAGGTTTTTACTCCATATGAACACTTTTCACATTCTCCCGCGCAACGCGGCTGCTAGTCCTCCTTTCATGCAAAATCTTAAGGTCCTAGGTCTTATTCAAGCCACCAAAGCCGGCAAAAAAGTGAATAATCGATAATTAAAACTTGAATTGTACTACTTCTTACCGGCTATTACTTCAACTTAGAAGCTTCTTCTGTGTTCTACTATGGTGCTTTTAGTGTTCCCGCATACCGCAGCACGCGACATAGCTTTGCAGACGATAAATGTAACCGTTTCAGAGAGAAGAGCGGCCAATGTGACGATCTGGTTTTAAATCGATTCGATAACAAATGACGAAAACGGCCGGGTTTCTCAGGTTTTTACTACATATGAACACTTTTCACATTCTCCCGTGCAACGCGGCTGCTAGTCCTCCTATCATGCAAAATCTTAAGGTTCCACCTCATGACCAAGCCACCAAATCCGGCTAAAATGTGAATAATCAATAACTAAAACTTGAATTGTACTACTTCTTACTGGCTATTACTTCAACTTAGAATCTTCTTCTGTGTTCTACTATGGTGCTTTTAGTGTTCCGCATACCGCAGCACGTGACATAGCTTTGCAGACGATAAATGTAACCGTCTCAGAGAGAAAAGAGGCCAATATAACGATCTGGCTTTAAGTCGATTCGATAACAAATGACGACAATGGACAGATTTCTCAGGTTTTTACTACATATGAACACTTTTCACATTCTCCCATGCAACGCGGCTGCTAGTCTTCCTTTCATGCAAAATCGTAAGGTCCTTGGTCATGTCCAAGCCACCAAAGCCGGCTAAAAGGTGAATAATCGATAACAAAACTTGAATTGTACTACTTCTTACTGGCTATTACTTCAGCTTAGAAGCTTCTTCTGTGTTCTACTATGGTGCTTTTAGTGTTCCCGCATACCGCAGCACGCGACATAGCTTTGCAGACGATAAATGTAACCGTCTCAGAGAGAAAAGCGGCCAATGTGACGATCTGGCTTTAAGTGGATTCGATAACAAATGACGATAACGGACGGATTTCTCAGGTTTTTACTCCATATGAACACTTTTCACATTCTCCCGCGCAACGCGGCTGCTAGTCCTCCTTTCATGCAAAATCTTAAGGTCCTAGGTCTTATTCAAGCCACCAAAGCCGGCAAAAAAGTGAATAATCGATAATTAAAACTTGAATTGTACTACTTCTTACCGGCTATTACTTCAACTTAGAAGCTTCTTCTGTGTTCCACTATGGTGCTTTTAGTGCTCCCGCATACCGCAGCACGCGACATAGCTTTGCAGACGATAAATGTAAACGTGTCAGAGAGAAGAGCGGCCAATGTGACGATCTGGCTTTAAATCGATTCGATAACAAATGACGAAAACGGCCGGGTTTCTCAGGTTTTTACTACATATGAACACTTTTCACATTCTCCCGTGCAACGCGGCTGCTAGTCCTCCTATCATGCAAAATCTTAAGGTTCCACCTCATGTCCAAGCCACCAAATCCGGCTAAAAAGTGAATAATCAATAACTAAAACTTGAATTGTACTACTTCTTACTGGCTATTACTTCAACTTAGAAGCTTCTTCTGTGTTCTACTATGGTGCTTTTAGTGTTCCGCATACCGCAGCACGCGACATAGCTTTGCAGACGATAAATGTAACCGTCTCAGAGAGAAAAGCGGCCAATATGACGATCTGGCTTTAAGTCGATTCGATAACAAATGACGAAAACGGACGGATTTCTCAGGTTTTCACTACATATGAACACTTTTCACATTCTCGCGTGCAACGCGGCTGCTAGTCCTCCTTTCATGCAAAATCTTAAGGTCCTAGGTCACGTCCAAGCCACCAAAGCCGGCTAAAAAGTGAATAATCGACAACTAAACCTTGAATTGTACTACTTCCTACTGGCTATTACTTCAACTTAGAAGCTTCTTCTGTGTTCTACTATGGTGCTTTTAGTGTCTCCACATACCGCAGCACGCGACATAGCTTTGCAGACGATAAATGTAACCGTCTCAGAGAGAAAAGCGGCCAATGTGACGATCTGGCTTTAAGTCGATTCAATAACAAATGACGAAAATGGACAGATTTCTCAGGTTTTTACTACATATGAACACTTTTCACATTCTCCCGTGCAACGCGGCTTCTGGTCCTCCTTTCTTGCAAAATCTTAAGGTCCTAGGTCATGTCCAAGCCACCAAAGCCGGCTAAAAAGTGAATAATCGACAACTAAAACTTGAATTGTACTACTTCTTACTGGCTATTACTTCAACTTAGAAGCTCCTTCTGAGTTCTACTATGGTGCTTTTAGTGTCGCCACATACCGCAGCACGCGACATAGCTTTGCAGACGATAAATGTAACCGTCTCAGAGAGAAAAGCGGCCAATGTGACGATCTGGCTTTAAGTCGATTCGATAACAAATGACGATAACGGACGGATTTCTCAGGTTTTTACTCCATATGAACACTTTTCACATTCTCCCGCGCAACGCGGCTGCTAGTGCTCCTTTCATGCAAAATCTTAAGGTCCTAGGTCTTATCCAAGCCACCAAAGCCGGCTAAAAAGTGAATAATCGATAATTAAAACTTGAATTGTACTACTTCTTACTGGCTATTACTTCAACTTAGAAGCTTCTTCTGTGTTCTACTATGGTGCTTTTAGTGTTCCGCATACCGCAGCACGCGACATAGCTTTGCAGACGATAAATGTAACCGTCTCAGAGAGAAAAGCGGCCAATATAACGATCTGGCTTTAAGTCGATTCGATAACAAATGACGAAAACGGACGGATTTCTCAGGTTTTCACTACATATGAACACTTTTCACATTCTCCCATGCAACGCGGCTGCTAGTCCTCCTTTCATGCAAAATCGTAAGGTCCTAGGTCATGTCCAAGCCACCAAAGCCGGCTAAAAAGTGAATAATCGACAACTAAAACTTGAATTGTACTACTTCTTACTGGCTATTACTTCAACTTAGAAGTTTCTTCTGTGTTCTACTATGGTGCTTTTAGTGTCTCCACATACCGCAGCACGCGACATAGCTTTGCAGACGATAAATGTAACCGTCCCAGAGAGAAAAGCGGCCAATGCGACGATCTGGCTTTAAGTCGATCCGATAACAAATGAAAAAAATGGACAGATTTCTCAGGTTTTTACGACATATGAACACTTTTCACATTCTCCCGTGCAACGCGGCTGCTAGTCCTCCTTTCATGCAAAATCGTAAGGTCCTAGGTCATGTCCAAGCCACCAAAGCCGGCTAAAAAGTGAATAATCGACAACTAAAACTTGAATTGTACTACTTCTTACTGGCTATTACTTCAACTTAGAAGCTTCTTCTGTGTTCTACTACGGTGCTTTTAGTGTCTCCACATACCGCAGCAAGTGCCATAGCTTTGCAGACGATAAATGTAACCGTCTCAGAGAGAAAAGCGGCCAATGTGACGATCTGGTTTTAAGTCGATTCGATAACAAATGACGAAAATGGACAGATTTCTCAGGTTTTTACTACATATGAACACTTTTCACATTCTCCCATGCAACGCGGCTGCTAATCCTCCTTTCATGCAAAATCTAAAGTTCCTAGGTCATGTCCAAGCCACCAAAGCCGGCTAAAAGGTGAATAATCGATAACTAAAACTTTAATTGTACTACTTCTTACTGGCTATTACTTCAACTTAGAAGTTTCTTCTGTGTTCTAATATGGTGCTTTTAGTGTCTCCGCATACCGCAGCACGCGACATAGCTTTGCAGACGATAAATGTAACAGTCTCAGAGAGAAAAGCGGCCAATGTGACGATCTGGCTTTAAGTCGATTCGATAACAAATGACGATAACGGACGGATTTCTCAGGTTTTTACTCCATATGAACACTTTTCACATTCTCCCGCGCAACGCGGCTGCTAGTCCTCCTTTTCATGCAAAATCTTAAGGTCCTAGGTCTTATCCAAGCCACCAAAGCCGGCTAAAAAGTGAATAATCGATAATTAAAACTTGAATTGTACTACTTCTTACTGGCTATTACTTCAACTTAGAAGCTTCTTCTGTGTTCTACTATGGTGCTTTTAGTGTTCCCGCATACCGCAGCACGCGACATAGCTTTGCAGACGATAAATGTAACCGTTTCAGAGAGAAGAGCGGCCAATGTGACGATCTGGTTTTAAATCGATTCGATAACAAATGACGAAAACGGCCGGGTTTCTTAGGTTTTTACTACATATGAACACTTTTCACATTCTCCCGTGCAACGCGGCTGCTAGTCCTCCTATCATGCAAAATCGTAAGGTTCCACCTCATGACCAAGCCACCAAATCCGGCTAAAAAGTAAATAATCAATAACTAAAACTTGAATTGTACTACTTCTTACTGGCTATTACTTCAACTTAGAATCTTCTTCTGTGTTCTACTATGGTGCTTTTAGTGTTCCGCATACCGCAGCACGTGACATAGCTTTGCAGACGATAAATGTAACCGTCTCAGAGAGAAAAGCGGCCAATATAACGATCTGGCTTTAAGTCGATTCGATAACAAATGACGAAAACGGACGGATTTCTCAGGTTTTCACTACATATGAACACTTTTCACATTCTCGCGTGCAACGCGGCTGCTAGTCCTCCTTTCATGCAAAATCTTAAGGTCCTAGGTCACGTCCAAGCCACCAAAGCCGGCTAAAAAGTGAATAATCGACAACTAAACCTTGAATTGTACTACTTCTTACTGGCTATTACTTCAACTTAGAAGCTTCTTCTGTGTTCTACTATGGTGCTTTTAGTGTCTCCACATACCACAGCACGCGACATAGCTTTGCAGACGATAAATGTAACCGTCTCAGAGAGAAAAGCGGCCAATGTGACGATCTGGCTTTAAGTCGATTCAATAACAAATGACGAAAATGGACAGATTTCTCAGGTTTTTACTACATATGAACACTTTTCACATTCTCCCGTGCAACGCGGCTTCTGGTCCTCCTTTCATGCAAAATCTTAAGGTCCTAGGTCATGTCCAAGCCACCAAAGCCGGCTAAAAAGTGAATAATCGACAACTAAAACTTGAATTGTACTACTTCTTACTGGCTATTACTTCAACTTAGAAGCTCCTTCTGAGTTCTACTATGGTGCTTTTAGTGTCGCCACATACCGCAGCACGCGACATAGCTTTGCAGACGATAAATGTAACCGTCTCAGAGAGAAAAGCGGCCAATGTGACGATCTGGCTTTAAGTCGATTCGATAACAAATGACGATAACGGACGGATTTCTCAGGTTTTTACTACATATGAACACTTTTCACATTCTCCCGCGCAACGCGGCTGCTAGTCCTCCTTTCATGCAAAATCTTAAGGTCCTAGGTCTTATCCAAGCCACCAACGCCGGCTAAAAAGTGAATAATCGATAATTAAAACTTGAATTGTACTACTTCTTACTGGCTATTACTTCAACTTAGAAGCTTCTTCTGTGTTCTACTATGGTGCTTTTAGTGTTCCGCATACCGCAGCACGCGACATAGCTTTGCAGACGATAAATGTAACTGTCTCAGAGAGAAAAGCGGCCAATATAACGATCTGGCTTTAAGTCGATTCGATAACAAATGACGAAAACGGACGGATTTCTCAGGTTTTTACGACATATGAACACTTTTCACATTCTCCCGTGCAACGCGGCTGCTAGTCCTCCTTTCATGCAAAATCGTAAGTTCCTAGGTCATGTCCAAGCCACCAAAGCCGGCTAAAAAGTGAATAATCGACAACTAAAACTTGAATTGTACTACGTCTTACTGGCTATTACTTCAACTTATAAGCTCCTTCTGTGTTCTACTATGGTGCTTTTAGTGTCCCCACATACGGCAGCACGCGACATAGCTTTGCAGACGATAAATGTAACCGTCTCAGAGAAAAAAGCGGCCAATGTGACGATCTGGCTTTAAGTCGATTCGATAACAAATGACGAAGACGGACTGATTTCTCAGGTTTTTACTACATATGAACACTTTTCACATTCTCCCATGCAACGCGGCTGCTAGTCCTCCTTTCATGCAAAATCTTAAGGTCCTAGGTCATGTCCAAGCCGCCAAAGCCGGCTAGAAGGTGAATAATCGATAACTAAAACTTGAATTGTACTACTTCTTACTGGCTATTACTTCAACTTAGAAGTTTCTTCTGTGTTCTAATATGGTGCTTTTAGTGTCTCCGCATACCGCAGCACGCGCCATAGCTTTGCAGACGATAAATGTAATCGACTCAGAGAGAAAAGCGGCCAATGTGGCGATCTGGCTTTAAGTCGATTCGATAACAAATGACGATAACGGACGCATTTCTCAGGTTTTTACTCCATATGAACACTTTTCACATTCTCCCGTGCAACGCGGCTGCTAGTCCTCCTTTCATGCAAAATCTTAAGGTCCTAGGTCTTATCCAAGCCACCAAAGCCGGCTAAAAAGTGAATAATTGATAATTAAAACTTGAATTGTACTACTTCTTACTTGCTATTACTTCAACTTAGAAGCTTCTTCTGTGTTCTACTATGGTGCTTTTAGTGTTTCCGCATACCGCAGCACGCGACATAGCTTTGCAGACGATAAATGTAACCGTTTCAGAGAGAAGAGCGGCCAATTTGACGATCTGGCTTTAAATCGATTCGATAACAAATGACGAAAACGGACGGATTTCTCAGGTTTTTACTACATATGAACTCTTTTCACATTCTCCCGTGCAACGCGGCTGCTAGTCTTCCTTTCATGCAAACTCTTAAGGTCCTAAGTCATGTCGAATCCACCAAAGCCGGCTAAAAAGTGGTTAATCGACAACTAAAACTTAAATAGTACTACTTCTTACTGGCTATTACTTCAATTTAGAAGCTTCTTCTGTGTTCTAATACGGTGCTTTTAGTGTCTCAGCAGACCGCAGCACGCGACATAGCTTTGCTGACGATAAATGTAACCGTCTCAGAGAGAAAAGCGGCCAATGTGACGATCTGGCTTTAAGTCGTTTCGATAACAAATGACGAAAACGGACGGATTTCTCACGTTTTTACTACATATGAACACTTTTCACATTCTCCCATGCAACGCGGCTGCTAGTCCTCCTTTCATGCAGAATCTTAAGGTCCTAGGTCATGTTCAAACCACCAAAGACGGCTAAAAAGTTAATAATCGATAACTAAAACTTGAATTGTACTACTTCTTACTGGCTATTACTTCAACTTAGAAGCTTCTTCTGTATTCTACTATTGTGCTTCTAGTGTTTCCGCATACCGCAGCACGCGACATAGCTTTGCAGACAATAAATGTAACCGTCTCAGAGAGAAAAGCGGCCAATGTGACGATCTGGCTTTAAGTCGATTCAATAACAAATGAAGATAACGGACGGATTTCTCAGGTTTTTACTCCATATGAACACTTTTCACATACTCCCGTGCAACGCGGCTGCTAGTCCACCTTTCATGCAAAATCTTAAGGTCCTAGGTCTTATCCAAGCCACCAAAGCCGGCTAAAAAGTGAATAATCTATAATTAAAACTTGAATTGAACTACTTCTTACTGGCTATTGCTTCAACTTAGAAGCTTCTTCTGTGTTCTACTATCGTGCTTTTAGTGTCTCCGTATACGGCAGCACGCGACATAGCTTTGCAGACGATAAATGTAACCGTCTCAGAGAGAAAAGCGGCCAATGTGACGATCTGGCTTTAAGTGGATTCGATAACAAATACGAAACCGGACGGATTTCCCAGGTTTTTACTACATATGAACACTTTTCACATTCTCCCGTGCAACGCGGCTGCTAGTCCTCCTTTCATGCAAAATCTTAAGGTCCTAGGTCATGTCCAAGCCACCAAAGCCGGCTAAAAAGTGAATAATCGACAACTAAAACTTGAATTGTACTACTTCTTACTGGCTATTACTTCAACTTAGAAGTTTCTTCTGTGTTCTAATATGGTGCTTTTTGTGTCTCCGCATACCGCAGCACGCGACATAGCATTGCAGACGATAAATGTAACCGTCTCAGAGAGAAAAGCGGCCAATGTGACGATCTCGCTTTAAGTCGATTCGATAACAAATGACGATAACGGACGGATTTCTCAGGTTTTTACACCATATGAACACTTTTCACATTCTCCCGTGCAACGCGGCTGCTAGTCCTCCTTTCATGCAAAATCTTAAGGTCCTAGGTCTTATCCAAGCCACCAAAGCCGGCTAAAAAAGTGAATAATCGATAATATAAACTTGAATTGTACTACTTCTTACTGGCTATTACTTCAACTTAGAAGCTTCTTCTATGTTCTACTATGGTGATTTTAGTGTGCCCGCATACCGCAGCACGCGACATAGCTTTGCAGACGATAAATGTAACCGTTTCAGAGAGAGGAGCGGCCAATGTGACGATCTGGCTTTAAATCGATTCGATAACAAATGACGAAAACGGACGGATTTCTCAGGTTTTTACTACATATGAACACTTTTCACATTCTCCCGTGCAACGCGGCTGCTAGTCCTCCTTTCATGCAAAATCTTAAGGTCCTAAGTCATGTCCAAGCGACCAAAGCCGGCATAAAAGTGATTAGTCGACAACTAAAACATAAATAGTAACACTTCTTACTGGCTATTACTTCAATTTAGAAGCTTCTTCTGTGTTCTAATATGGTGCCTTTAGTGTCTCCGCATACCGCAGCACGCGACATAGCTTTGCAGGCGATAAATGTAACTGTCTCAGAGAGAAAAGCGGCCAATGTGACGATCTGGCTTTAAGTCGATTCGATAACAAATGACGATAACGGACGGATTTCTCAGGTTTTTACTTCATATGAACACTTTTCACATTCTCCCGTGCAACGCGGCTGCTAGTCTTCCTTTCATGCAAAATCTTAAGGTCCTAGGTCTTATCCAAGCCACCAAAGCCGGCTAAAAAGTGAATAATCGATAATTAAAACTTGATTGTACTACTTCTTACTGGCTATTACTTCAACTTAGAAACTTCTTCTGTGTTCTACTATGGTGCTTTTAGTGTTCCCGCATACCGCAGCACGCGACATAGCTTTGCAGACGATAAATGTAACCGTATCAGAGAGAAAAGCGGCCAATGTGACGATCTCGCTTTAAGTCGATTCGATAACAAATGACGATAACGGACGGATTTCTCAGGTTTTTACACCATATGAACACTTTTCACATTCTCCCGTGCAACGCGGCTGCTAGTCCTCCTTTCATGCAAAATCTTAAGGTCCTAGGTCTTATCCAAGCCACCAAAGCCGGCTAAAAAGTGAATAATCGATAATATAAACTTGAATTGTACTAATTCTTACTGGCTATTACTTCAACTTAGAAGCTTCTTCTGTGTTCTACTATGGTGCTTTTAGTGTGCCCGCATACCGCAGCACGCGACATAGCTTTGGAGACGATAAATGTAACCGTTTCAGAGAGAAGAGCGGCCAATGTGACGATCTGGCTTTAAATCGATTCGATAACAAATGACGAAAACGGACGGATTTCTCAGGTTTTTACTACATATGAACACTTTTCACATTCTCCCGTGCAACGCTGCTGCTAGTCTTCCTGTCATGCAAAATCTTAAGGTCCTAAGTCATGTCCAAGCGACCAAAGCCGGCATAAAAGTGATTAGTCGACAACTAAAACATAAATAGTACTACTTCTTACTGGCTGTTACTTCAACTTAAAAGCTTCTTCTGTGTTCCACTATGGTGCTTTTAGTGTTCCCGCATACCGCAGCACGCGACATAGCTTTGCAGACGATAAATGTAACCGTTTCAGAGAGAAGAGCGGCCAATGTGACGATCTGGCTTTAAATCGATTCGATAACAAATGACGAAAACGGAAGGATTTCTCAGGTTTTTACTACATTTGAACTCTTTTCACATTCTCCCGTGCAACGCGGCTGCTAGTCTTCCTTTCATGCAAACTCTTAAGGTCCTAAGTCATGTCGAAGCCACCAAAGCCGGCTAAAAAGTGGTTAATCGACAACTAAAACTTAAATAGTACTACTTCTTACTGGCTATTAATTCAATTTAGAAGCTTCTTCTGTGTTCTAATATGGTGCTTTTAGTGTCTCCGCATACCGCAGCACGCGACACAGCTTTGCTGACGATAAATGTAACCCTCTCAGAGAGAAAAGCGGCCAATGTGACGATCTGGCTTTAAGTCGTTTCGATAACAAATGACGAAAACGGACGGATTTCTCAGGTTTTTACTACAAATGAACACTTTTCACATTCTCCCATGCAACGCGGCTGCTAATCCTCCATTCATGCAGAATCTTGAGGTCCTAGGTCATGTTCAAACCACCAAAGACGGCTAAAAAGTTAATAATCGATAACTAAAACTTGAATTGTACTACTTCTTACTGGCTATTACTTCAACTTAGAAGCTTCTTCTGTATTCTACTATTGTGCTTTTAGTGTTTCCGCATACCGCAGCACGCGACATAGCTTTGCAGACAATAAATGTAACCGTCTCAGAGAGAAAAGCGGCCAATGTGACGATCTGGCTTTAAATCGATTCGATAACAAATGACGAAAACGGACGGATTTCTCAGGTTTTTACTACATATGAACACTTTTCACATTCTCCCGTGCAACGCGGCTGCTAGTCCTCCTTTCATGCAAAATCTTAAGGTCCTAAGTCATGTCCAAGCGACCAAAGCCGGCATAAAAGTGATTAGTCGACAACTAAAACATAAATAGTACTACTTCTTACTGGCTATTACTTCAATTTAGAAGCTTCTTCTGTGTTCTAATATGGTGCTTTTAGTGTCTCCGCATACCGCAGTTCGCGACATAGCTTTGCAGGCGATAAATGTAACCGTCTCAGAGAGAAAAGCGGCCAATGTGACGATCTGGCTTTAAGTCGATTCGATAACAAATGACGAAAACGGACGGATTTCTCAGGTTTTTACTACATATGAACACTTTTCACATTCTCCCATGCAACGCGGCTGCTAGTCCTCCTTTCATGCAGAATCTTAAGGTCCTAGGTCATGTTCAAACCACCAAAGACGGCTAAAAAGTTAATAATCGGTAACTAAAACTTGAATTGTACTACTTCTTACTGGCTATTACTTCAACTTAGAAGCTTCTTCTGTATTCTACTATTGTGCTTTTAGTGTTTCCGCATACCGCAGCACGCGACATAGCTTTGCAGACAATAAATGTAACCGTCTCAGAGAGAAAAGCGGCCAATGTGACGATCTGGCTTTAAGTCGATTCAATAACAAATGACGATAACGGACGGATTTCTCAGGTTTTTACTACATATGAACACTTTTCACATTCTCCCGTGCAACGCGGCTGCTAGTCCTCCTTTCATGCAAAATCTTAAGGTCCAAGGTCTTATCCAAGCCACCAAAGCCGGCTAAAAGGTGAATAATCTATAATTAAAACTTGAATTGAACTACTTCTTACTGGCTATTGCTTCAACTTAGAAGCTTCTTCTGTGTTCTACTATGGTGCTTTAAGTGTCTCAGTATACGGCAGCACGCGACATAGCTTTTTAGACGATAAATGTAACCGTCTCAGAGAGAAAAGCGGCCAATGTGACGATCTGGCTTTAAGTGGATTCGATAACAAATACGAAACCGGACGGATTTCCCAGGTTTTTACTACATATGAACACTTTTCACATTCTCCCGTGCAACGCGGCTGCTAGTCCTCCTTTCATGCAAAATCTTAAGGTCCTAGGTCATGTCCAAGCCACCAAAGCCGGCTAAAAAGTGAATAATCGACAACTAAAACTTGAATTGTACTACTTCTTACTGGCTATTACTTCAACTTAGAAGTTTCTTCTGTGTTCTAATATGGTGCTTTTTGTGTCTCCGCATACCGCAGCACGCGACATAGCATTGCAGACGATAAATGTAACCATCTCAGAGAGATAAGCGGCCAATGTGACGATCTCGCTTTAAGTCGATTCGATAACAAATGACGATAACGGACGGATTTCTCAGGTTTTTACACCATATGAACACTTTTCACATTCTCCCGTGCAACGCGGCTGCTAGTCCTCCTTTCATGCAAAATCTTAAGGTCCTAGGTCTTATCCAAGCCACCAAAGCCGGCTAAAAAAGTGAATAATCGATAATATAAACTTGAATTGTACTACTTCTTACTGGCTATTACTTCAACTTAGAAGCTTCTTCTGTGTTCTACTATGGTGATTTTAGTGTGCCCGCATACCGCAGCACGCGACATAGCTTTGCAGACGATAAATGTAACCGTTTCAGAGAGAAGAGCGGCCAATGTGACGATCTGGCTTTAAATCGATTCGATAACAAATGACGAAAACGGAGGGATTTCTCAGGTTTTTACTACATATGAACACTTTTCACATTCTCCCGTGCAACGCGGCTGCTAGTCCTCCTTTCATGCAAAATCTTAAGGTCCTAAGTCATGTCCAAGCGACCAAAGCCGGCATAAAAGTGATTAGTCGACAACTAAAACATAAATAGTACTACTTCTTACTGGCTATTACTTCAATTTAGAAGCTTCTTCTGTGTTCTAATATGGTGCTTTTAGTGTTCCCGCATACCGCAGCACGCGACATAGCTTTGCAGACGATAAATGTAACCGTCTCAGAGAGAAAAGCGGCCAATGTGACGATCTCGCTTTAAGTCGATTCGATAACAAATGACGATAACGGACGGATTTCTCAGGTTTTTACACCATATGAACACTTTTCACATTCTCCCGTGCAACGCGGCTGCTAGTCCTCCTTTCATGCAAAATCTTAAGGTCCTAGGTCTTATCCAAGCCACCAAAGCCGGCTAAAAAGTGAATAATCGATAATATAAACTTGAATTGTACTACTTCTTACTGGCTATTACTTCAACTTAGAAGCTTCTTCTGTGTTCTACTATGGTGCTTTTAGTGTGCCCGCATACCGCAGCACGCGACATAGCTTTGGAGACGATAAATGTAACCGTTTCAGAGAGAAGAGCGGCCAATGTGACGATCTGGCTTTAAATCGATTCGATAACAAATGACGAAAACGGACGGATTTCTCAGGTTTTTACTACATATGAACACTTTTCACATTCTCCCATGCAACGCGGCTGCTAATCCTCCATTCATGCAGAATCTTAAGGTCCTAGGTCATGTTCAAACCACCAAAGACGGCTAAAAAGTTAATAATCGATAACTAAAACTTGAATTGTACTACTTCTTACTGGCTATTACTTCAACTTAGAAGCTTCTTCTGTATTCTACTATTGTGCTTTTAGTGTTTCCGCATACCGCAGCACGCGACATAGCTTTGCAGACATTAAATGTAACCGTCTCAGAGAGAAAAGCGGCCAATGTGACGATCTCGCTTTAAGTCGATTCGATAACAAATGACGATAACGGACGGATTTCTCAGGTTTTTACACCATATGAACACTTTTCACATTCTCCCGTGCAACGCGGCTGCTAGTCCTCCTTTCATGCAAAATCTTAAGGTCCTAGGTCTTATCCAAGCCACCAAAGCCGGCTAAAAAGTGAATAATCGATAATATAAACTTGAATTGTACTACTTCTTACTGGCTATTACTTCAACTTAGAAGCTTCTTCTGTGTTCTACTATGGTGCTTTTAGTGTCTTCGCATACCGCAGCGCGCGACATAGCTTTGCAGACGATAAATGTATCCGTCTCAGAGAGAAAAGCGGCCAATGTGACGATCTGGCTTTAAGTCTATTCGATAACAAAGACGAAACCGGACGGATTTCTCAGGTCGTTACTACATATGAACACTTTTCACATTCTCCCGTGCAACGCGGCTGCTAGTCTTCCTTTCATGCAAAATCTTAAGGTCCTACGTCATGTCCAACCCACCAAAGCCAGCTAAAAAGTGATTAATCGACAACTACAACTTGAATTGTACTACTTCTTACTGGCTATTACTTCAACTTAGAAGCTCCTTCTGTGTTCTAATATGGTGCTTTTAGTGTCTCCGCATACCGCAGCACGCGACATAGCTTTGCAGACGATAAATGTATCCGTCTCAGAGAGAAAAGCGGCCAATGTGACGATCTGGCTTTAAGTGGATTCGATAACAAATACGAAACCGGACGGATTTCTCAGGTTTTTACTACATATGAACACTTTTCACATTCTCCCGTGCAACGCGGCTGCTAGTCTTCCTTTCATGCAAACTCTTAAGGTCCTAAGTCATGTCCAAGCCACCAAAGCCGGAGAAAAAGTGATTAGTCGACAACTAAAACTTAAATAGTACTACTTCTTATTGGCTATTACTTCAATTTAGAAGCTTCTTCTGTGTTCTAATATGGTGCTTTTAGTGTCTCCGCAGACCGCAGCACGCGACATAGCTTTGCTGACGATAAATGTAACCGTCTCAGAGAGAAAAGCGGCCAATGTGACGATCTGGCTTTAAGTCGTTTCGATAACAAATGACGAAAACGGACGGATTTCTCAGGTTTTTACTACATATGAACACTTTTCACATTCTCCCATGCAACGCGGCTGCTAGTCCTCCTTTCATGCAGAATCTTAAGGTCCTAGGTCATGTTCAAACCACCAAAGACGGCTAAAAAGTTAATAATCGATAACTAAAACTTGAATTGTACTACTTCTTACTGGCTATTACTTCAACTTAGAAGCTCCTTCTGTATTCTACTATTGTGCTTCTAGTGTTTCCGCATACCGCAGCACGCGACATAGCTTTGCAGACGATAAATGTAACCGTCTCAGAGAGAAAAGCGGCCAATGTGACGATCTCGCTTTAAGTCGATTCGATAACAAATGACGATAACGGACGGATTTCTCAGGTTTTTACACCATATGAACACTTTTCACATTCTCCCGTGCAACGCGGCTGCTAGTCCTCCTTTCATGCAAAATCTTAAGGTCCTAGGTCTTATCCAAGCCACCAAAGCCGGCTAAAAAGTGAATAATCGATAATATAAACTTGAATTGTACTACTTCTTACTGGCTATTACTTCAACTTAGAAGCTTCTTCTGTGTTCTACTATGGTGCTTTTAGTGTGCCCGCATACCGCAGCACGCGACATAGCTTTGGAGACGATAAATGTAACCGTTTCAGAGAGAAGAGCGGCCAATGTGACGATCTGGCTTTAAATCGATTCGATAACAAATGACGAAAACGGACGGATTTCTCAGGTTTTTACTACATATGAACACTTTTCACATTCTCCCGTGCAACGCGGCTGCTAGTCTTCCTTTCATGAAAAATCTTAAGGTACTAAGTCGTGTCCAAGCGACCAAAGCCGGCATAAAAGTGATTAGTCGACAACTAAAACATAAATAGTACTACTTCTTACTGGCTATTACTTCAACTAAGAAGCTTCTTCTGTGTTCTACTATGGTGCTTTTAGTGTTCCCGCATACCGCAGCACGCGACATAGCTTTGCAGACGATAAATGTAACCGTTTCAGAGAGAAGAGCGGCCAATGTGAAGACCTGGATTTAAATCGATTCGATAACAAATGACGAAAACGGAAGGATTTCTCAGGTTTTTACTACATATGAACTCTTTTCACATTCTCCCGTGCAACGCGGCTGCTAGTCTTCCTTTCATGCAACTCTTAAGGTCCTAAGTCATGTCGAAGCCACCAAAGCCGGCTAAAAAGTGGTTAATCGACAACTAAAACTTAAATAGTACTACTTCTTACTGGCTATTACTTCAATTTAGAAGCTTCTTCTGTGTTCTAATATGGTGCTTTTAGTGTCTCCGCATACCGCAGCACGCGACATAGCTTTGCTGACGATAAATGTAACCGTCTCAGAGAGAAAAGCGGCCAATGTGACGATCTGGCTTTAAGTCGGTTCGATAACAAATGACGAAAACGGACGGATTTCTCAGGTTTTTACTACATATGAACACTTTTCACATTCTCCCATGCAACGCGGCTGCTAATCCTCCATTCATGCAGAATCTTAAGGTCCTAGGTCATGTTCAAACCACCAAAGACGGCTAAAAAGTTAATAATCGATAACTAAAACTTGAATTGTACTACTTCTTACTGGCTATTACTTCAACTTAGAAGCTTCTTCTGTATTCTACTATTGTGCTTTTAGTGTTTCCGCATACCGCAGCACGCGACATAGCTTTGCAGACATTAAATGTAACCGTCTCAGAGAGAAAAGCGGCCAATGTGACGATCTGGCTTTAAGTCGATTCAATAACAAATGACGATAACGGACGGATTTCTCAGGTTTTTACACCATATGAACACTTTTCACATTCTCCCGTGCAACGCGGCTGCTAGTCCTCCTTTCATGCAAAATCTTAAGGTCCTAGGTCTTATCCAAGCCACCAAAGCCGGCTAAAAAGTGAATAATCGATAATATAAACTTGAATTGTACTACTTCTTACTGGCTATTACTTCAACTTAGAAGCTTCTTCTGTGTTCTACTATGGTGCTTTTAGTGTGCCCGCATACCGCAGCACGCGACATAGCTTTGGAGACGATAAATGTAACCGTTTCAGAGAGAAGAGCGGCCAATGTGACGATCTGGCTTTAAATCGATTCGATAACAAATGACGAAAACGGACGGATTTCTCAGGTTTTTACTACATATGAACACTTTTCACATTCTCCCATGCAACGCGGCTGCTAATCCTCCATTCATGCAGAATCTTAAGGTCCTAGGTCATGTTCAAACCACCAAAGACGGCTAAAAAGTTAATAATCGATAACTAAAACTTGAATTGTACTACTTCTTACTGGCTATTACTTCAACTTAGAAGCTTCTTCTGTATTCTACTATTGTGCTTTTAGTGTTTCCGCATACCGCAGCACGCGACATAGCTTTGCAGACATTAAATGTAACCGTCTCAGAGAGAAAAGCGGCCAATGTGACGATCTGGCTTTAAGTCGATTCAATAACAAATGACGATAACGGACGGATTTCTCAGGTTTTTACTACATATGAACACTTTTCACATTCTCCCGTGCGACGCGGCTGCTAGTCCTCCTTTCATGCAAAATCTTAAGGTCCTAGGTCTTATCCAAGCCACCAAAGCCGGCTAAAAAGTGAATAATCGATAATATAAACTTGAATTGTACTACTTCTTACTGGCTATTACTTCAACTTAGAAGCTTCTTCTGTGTTCTACTATGGTGCTTTTAGTGTCTCCGCAGACCGCAGCACGCGACATAGCTTTGCTGACGATAAATGTAACCGTCTCAGAGAGAAAAGCGGCCAATGTGACGATCTGGCTTTAAGTCGTTTCGATAACAAATGACGAAAACGGACGGATTTCTCAGGTTTTTACTACATATGAACACTTTTCATATTCTCCCATGCAACGCGGCTGCTAGTCCTCCTTTCATGCAGAATCTTAAGGTCCTAGGTCATGTTCAAACCACCAAAGTCGGCTAAAAAGTTAATAATCGATAACTAAAACTTGAATTGTACTACTTCTTACTGGCTATTACTTCAACTTAGAAGCTCCTTCTGTATTCTACTATTGTGCTTCTAGTGTTTCCGCATACCGCAGCACGCGACATAGCTTTGCAGACGATAAATGTAACCGTCTCAGAGAGAAAAGCGGCCAATGTGACGATCTCGCTTTAAGTCGATTCGATAACAAATGACGATAACGGACGGATTTCTCAGGTTTTTACACCATATGAACACTTTTCACATTCTCCCGTGCAACGCGGCTGCTAGTCCTCCTTTCATGCAAAATCTTAAGGTCCTAGGTCTTATCCAAGCCACCAAAGCCGGCTAAAAAGTGAATAATCGATAATATAAACTTGAATTGTACTACTTCTTACTGGCTATTACTTCAACTTAGAAGCTTCTTCTGTGTTCTACTATGGTGCTTTTAGTGTCTTCGCATACCGCAGCGCGCGACATAGCTTTGCAGACGATAAATGTATCCGTCTCAGAGAGAAAAGCGGCCAATGTGACGATCTGGCTTTAAGTCTATTCGATAACAAAGACGAAACCGGACGGATTTCTCAGGTCGTTACTACATATGAACACTTTTCACATTCTCCCGTGCAACGCGGCTGCTAGTCTTCCTTTCATGCAAAATCTTAAGGTCCTACGTCATGTCCAACCCACCAAAGCCAGCTAAAAAGTGATTAATCGACAACTACAACTTGAATTGTACTACTTCTTACTGGCTATTACTTCAACTTAGAAGCTCCTTCTGTGTTCTAATATGGTGCTTTTAGTGTCTCCGCATACCGCAGCACGCGACATAGCTTTGCAGACGATAAATGTATCCGTCTCAGAGAGAAAAGCGGCCAATGTGACGATCTGGCTTTAAGTGGATTCGATAACAAATACGAAACCGGACGGATTTCTCAGGTTTTTACTACATATGAACACTTTTCACATTCTCCCGTGCAACGCGGCTGCTAGTCTTCCTTTCATGCAAACTCTTAAGGTCCTAAGTCATGTCCAAGCCACCAAAGCCGGAGAAAAAGTGATTAGTCGACAACTAAAACTTAAATAGTACTACTTCTTATTGGCTATTACTTCAATTTAGAAGCTTCTTCTGTGTTCTAATATGGTGCTTTTAGTGTCTCCGCAGACCGCAGCACGCGACATAGCTTTGCTGACGATAAATGTAACCGTCTCAGAGAGAAAAGCGGCCAATGTGACGATCTGGCTTTAAGTCGTTTCGATAACAAATGACGAAAACGGACGGATTTCTCAGGTTTTTACTACATATGAACACTTTTCACATTCTCCCATGCAACGCGGCTGCTAGTCCTCCTTTCATGCAGAATCTTAAGGTCCTAGGTCATGTTCAAACCACCAAAGACGGCTAAAAAGTTAATAATCGATAACTAAAACTTGAATTGTACTACTTCTTACTGGCTATTACTTCAACTTAGAAGCTCCTTCTGTATTCTACTATTGTGCTTCTAGTGTTTCCGCATACCGCAGCACGCGACATAGCTTTGCAGACGATAAATGTAACCGTCTCAGAGAGAAAAGCGGCCAATGTGACGATCTCGCTTTAAGTCGATTCGATAACAAATGACGATAACGGACGGATTTCTCAGGTTTTTACACCATATGAACACTTTTCACATTCTCCCGTGCAACGCGGCTGCTAGTCCTCCTTTCATGCAAAATCTTAAGGTCCTAGGTCTTATCCAAGCCACCAAAGCCGGCTAAAAAGTGAATAATCGATAATATAAACTTGAATTGTACTACTTCTTACTGGCTATTACTTCAACTTAGAAGCTTCTTCTGTGTTCTACTATGGTGCTTTTAGTGTGCCCGCATACCGCAGCACGCGACATAGCTTTGGAGACGATAAATGTAACCGTTTCAGAGAGAAGAGCGGCCAATGTGACGATCTGGCTTTAAATCGATTCGATAACAAATGACGAAAACGGACGGATTTCTCAGGTTTTTACTACATATGAACACTTTTCACATTCTCCCGTGCAACGCGGCTGCTAGTCTTCCTTTCATGAAAAATCTTAAGGTACTAAGTCGTGTCCAAGCGACCAAAGCCGGCATAAAAGTGATTAGTCGACAACTAAAACATAAATAGTACTACTTCTTACTGGCTATTACTTCAACTAAGAAGCTTCTTCTGTGTTCTACTATGGTGCTTTTAGTGTTCCCGCATACCGCAGCACGCGACATAGCTTTGCAGACGATAAATGTAACCGTTTCAGAGAGAAGAGCGGCCAATGTGAAGACCTGGATTTAAATCGATTCGATAACAAATGACGAAAACGGAAGGATTTCTCAGGTTTTTACTACATATGAACTCTTTTCACATTCTCCCGTGCAACGCGGCTGCTAGTCTTCCTTTCATGCAACTCTTAAGGTCCTAAGTCATGTCGAAGCCACCAAAGCCGGCTAAAAAGTGGTTAATCGACAACTAAAACTTAAATAGTACTACTTCTTACTGGCTATTACTTCAATTTAGAAGCTTCTTCTGTGTTCTAATATGGTGCTTTTAGTGTCTCCGCATACCGCAGCACGCGACATAGCTTTGCTGACGATAAATGTAACCGTCTCAGAGAGAAAAGCGGCCAATGTGACGATCTGGCTTTAAGTCGGTTCGATAACAAATGACGAAAACGGACGGATTTCTCAGGTTTTTACTACATATGAACACTTTTCACATTCTCCCATGCAACGCGGCTGCTAGTCCTCCATTCATGCAGAATCTTAAGGTCCTAGGTCATGTTCAAACCACCAAAGACGGCTAAAAAGTTAATAATCGATAACTAAAACTTGAATTGTACTACTTCTTACTGGCTATTACTTCAACTTAGAAGCTTCTTCTGTATTCTACTATTGTGCTTTTAGTGTTTCCGCATACCGCAGCACGCGACATAGCTTTGCAGACAATAAATGTAACCGTCTCAGAGAGAAAAGCGGCCAATGTGACGATCTGGCTTTAAGTCGATTCAATAACTAATGACGATAACGGACGGATTTCTCAGGTTTTTACTACATATGAACACTTTTCACATTCTCCCGTGCAACGCGGCTGCTAGTCCTCCTTTCATGCAAAATCTTAAGGTCCAAGGTCTTATCCAAGCCACCAAAGCCGGCTAAAAAGTGAATAATCTATAATTAAAACTTGAATTGAACTACTTCTTACTGGCTATTGCTTCAACTTAGAAGCTTCTTCTGTGTTCTACTATGGTGCTTTAAGTGTCTCCGTATACGGCAGCACGCGACATAGCTTTGCAGACGATAAATGTAACCGTTTCAGAGAGAAAAGCGGCCAATGTGACGATCTGGCTTTAAATGGATTCGATAACAAATACGAAACCGGACGGATTTCCCTGGTTTTTACTACATATGAACACTTTTCACATTCTCCCGTGCAACGCGGCTGCTAGTCCTCCTTTCATGCAAAATCTTAAGGTCCTAGGTCATGTCCAAGCCACCAAAGCCGGCTAAAAAGTGAATAATCGACAACTAAAACTTGAATTGTACTACTTCTTACTGGCTATTACTTCAACTTAGAAGTTTCTTCTGTGTTCTAATATGGTGCTTTTTGTGTCTCCGCATACCGCAGCACGCGACATAGCATTGCAGACGATAAATGTAACCGTCTCAGAGAGAAAAGCGGCCAATGTGACGATCTCGCTTTAAGTCGATTCGATAACAAATGACGATAACGGACGGATTTCTCAGGTTTTTACACCATATGAACACTTTTCACATTCTCCCATGCAACGCGGCTGCTAGTCCTCCTTTCATGCAAAATCTTAAGGTCCTAGGTCTTATCCAAGCCACCAAAGCCGGCTAAAAAGTGAATAATCGATAATATAAACTTGAATTGTACTACTTCTTACTGGCTATTACTTCAACTTAGAAGCTTCTTCTGTGTTCTACTATGGTGCTTTTAGTGTGCCCGCATACCGCAACACGCGACATAGCTTTGCAGACGATAAATGTAACCGTTTCAGAGAGAAGAGCGGCCAATGTGACGATCTGGCTTTAAATCGATTCGATAACAAATGACGAAAACGGACGGATTTCTCAGGTTTTTACTACACATGAACACTTTTCACATTCTCCCGTGCAACGCGGCTGCTGGTCTTCCTTTCATGCAAAATCTTAAGGTCCTAAGTCATGTCCAAGCGACCAAAGCCGGCATAAAAGTGATTAGTCGACAACTAAAACATAAATAGTACTACTTCTTACTGGCTATTACTTCAATTTAGAAGCTTCTTCTGTGTTCTAATATGGTGCTTTTAGTGTCTCCGCATACCGCAGCACGCGACATAGCTTTGCAGGCGATAAATGTAACCGTCTCAGAGAGAAAAGCGGAAAATGTGACGATCTGGCTTTAAGTCGATTCGATAACAAATGACGATAACGGACGGATTTATCAGGTTTTTACTTCATATGAACACTTTTCACATTCTCCCGTGCAACGCGGCTGCTAGTCTTCCTTTCATGCAAAATCGTAAGGTCCTAGGTCTTATCCAAGCCACCAAAGCCGGCTAAAAAGTGAATAATCGATAATTAAAACTTGAATTGTACTACTTCTTACTGGCTATTACTTCAGCTTAGAAACTTCTTCTGTGTTCTACTATGGTGCTTTTAGTGTTCCCGCATACCGCAGCACGCGACATAGCTTTTCAGACGATAAATGTAACCGTCTCAGAGAGAAAAGCGGCCAATGTGACGATCTCGCTTTAAGTCGATTCGATAACAAATGACGATAACGGACGGATTTCTCAGGTTTTTACTCCATATGAACACTTTTCACATTCTCCCGTGCAACGCGGCTGCTAGTCCTCCTTTCATGCAAAATCTTAAGGTCCTAGGTCTTATCCAAGCCACCAAAGCCGGCTAAAAAGTGAATAATCGATAATAGAAACTTGAATTGTACTACTTCTTACTGGCTATTACTTCAACTTAGAAGCTTCTTCTGTGTTCTACTATGGTGCTTTTAGTGTGCCCGCATACCGCAGCACGCGACATAGCTTTGCAGGCGATAAATGTAACCGTTTCAGAGAGAAGAGCGGCCAATGTGACGATCTGGCTTTAAATCGATTCGATAACAAATGACGAAAACGGACGGATTTCTCATGTTTTTACTACATATGAACACTTTTCACATACTCCCGTGCAACGCGGCTGCTAGTCTTCCTTTCATGCAAAATCTTAAGGTCCTAAGGCATGTCCAAGCCACCAAAGCCGGAGAAAAAGTGATTAGTCGACAACTAAAACTTAAATAGTACTACTTCTTACTGGCTATTACTTCAATTTAGAAGCTTCTTCTGTGTTCTAATATGGTGCTTTTTGTGTCTCCGCATACCGCAGCACGCGACATAGCTTTGCAGGCGATAAATGTAACCGTCTCAGAGAGAAAAGCGGCCAATGTGACGATCTGGCTTTAAGTCGATTCGATAACAAATGACGATAACGGACGGATTTCTCAGGTTTTTACTTCATATGAACACTTTTCACATTCTCCCGTGCAACGCGGCTGCTAGTCCTCCTTTCATGCAAAATCTTAAGGTCCTAGGTCTTATCCAAGCCACCAAAGCCGGCTAAAAAGTGAATAATCGATAATTAAAACTTGAATTGTACTACTTCTTACTGGCTATTACCTCAACTTAGAAGCTTCTTCTGTGTTCTACTATGGTGCTTTTAGTGTTCCCGCATACCGCAGCACGCGACATAGCTTTGCAGACGATAAATGTAACCGTTTTAGAGAGAAGAGCGGCCAATGTGACGATCTGGCTTTAAATCGATTCGATAACAAATGACGAAAACGGACGGATTTCTCAGGTTTTTACTACATATGAACACTTTTCACATTCTCCCGTGCAACGCGGCTGCTAGTCTTCCTTTCATGCAAAATCTTAAGGTCCTAAGTCATGTCCAAGCCACCAAAGCCGGCTAAAAAGTGATTAATCGACAACTAAAACTTAAATAGTACTACTTCTTACTGGCTATTACTTCAATTTAGAAGCTTCTTCTGTGTTCTAATATGGTGCTTCTAGTGTCTCCGCATACCGCAGCACGCGACATAGCTTTGCTGACGATAAATGTAACCGTCTCAGAGAGAAAAGCGGCCAATGTGACGATCTGGCTTTAAGTCGTTTCGATAACAAATGACGAAAACGGACGGATTTCTCAGGATTTTACTACATATGAACACTTTTCACATTCTCCCATGCAACGCGGCTGCTAGTCCTCCTTTCATGCAGAATCTTAAGGTCCTAGGTCATGTTCAAGCCAACAAAGACGGCTAAAAAGTGAATAATCGACAACTAAAACTTGAATTGTACTACTTCTTACTGGCTATTACATCAACTTAGAAGCTTCTTCTGTACTCTACTATGGTGCTTTTAGTGTTTCCGCATACCGCAGCATGCGACATAGCTTTGCAGACGATAAATGTAACCGTCTCAGAGAGAAAAGCGGCCAATGTGACGATCTATCTTTAAGTCGATTCGATTACAAATGACGAAAAGGGACGGATTTCTCAGGTTTTTACTACATATGAACACTTTTCACATTCTCCCGTGCAACGCGGCTGCTAGTCCTCCTTTCATGCAAAATCTTATGGTCCTAGGTCATGTCCAAGCCACCAAAGCCGGCTAAAAAGTGAATAATCGACAACTAAAACTTGAATTGTACTACTTCTTACTGGCTATTACTTCAACTTAGAAGATCCTTCTGTGTTCTAATATGGTGCTTTTAGTGTCTCCACATACCGCAGCACGCGACATAGCTTTTCAGACGATAAATGTAACCGTCTCAGGGAGAAAAGCGGCCAATGTGACGATCTGGCTTTAAGTCGATTCCATAACAAATGTCGAAAATGGTCAGATTTCTCAGGTTTTTACTACATATGAACACTTTCACATTCTCACATGCAACGCGGCTGCTAGTCCTCCTTTCATGCAAAATCTTAAGGTCCTAGGTCATGTACAAGCCACCAAAGCCGGCTAAAAGGTGAATAATCGATAACTTAAACTTGAATTGTACTACTTCTTACTGGCTATTGCTTCAACTTAGAAGCTTCTTCTGTGTTCTACTATGGTGCTTTTAGTGTTTCCGCATACCGCAGCACGCGACATAGCTTTGCAGACGATAAATGTAACCGTCTCAGAGAGAAAAGCGGCCAATGTGACGATCTGGCTTTAAGTCGATTCGATAACAAATGACGAAAACGGACGGATTTCTCAGGTTTTTACTACATATGAACACTTTTCACATTCTCCCGTGCAACGCGGCTGCTAGTCCTCCTTTCATGCAAAATCTTAAGGTCCTAGGTCATGTCCAAGCCACCAAAGCCGGCTAAAAGGTGAATAATCATTAACTAAAACTTGAATTGTACTTCCTCTTACTGGCTATTGCTTCAACTTAGAAGCTTCTTCTGTATTCTACTATTATGCTTTTAGTGTTTCCTCATACCGCAGCATGCGACATAGCTTTGCAGACGATAAATGTAACCGTCTCAGAGAGAAAAGCGGCCAATGTGACGATCTGGCTTTAAGTGGATTCGATAACAAATACGAATCCGGACGGATTTCCCAGGTTTTTACTACATATGAACACTTTTCACATTCTCCCGTGCAACGCGGCTGCTAGTCCTCCTTTCATGCAAAATCTTAAGGTCCTAGGTCATGTCCAAGCCACCAAAGCCGGCTAAAAAGTGAATAATCGACAACTAAAACTTGAATTGTACTACTTCTTACTGGCTATTACTTCAACTTAGAAGTTTCTTCTGTGTTCTAATATGGTGCTTTTTGTGTCTCCGCATACCGCAGCACGCGACATAGCATTGCAGACGATAAATGTAACCGTCTCAGAGAGAAAAGCGGCCAATGTGACGATCTCGCTTTAAGTCGATTCGATAACAAATGACGATAACGGACGGATTTCTCAGGTTTTTACACCATATGAACACTTTTCACATTTTCCCGTGCAACGCGGCTGCTAGTCCTCCTTTCATGCAAAATCTTAAGGTCCTAGGTCTTATCCAAGCCACCAAAGCCGGCTAAAAAGTGAATAATCGATAATTAAAACTTGAATTGTACTACTTCTTACTGGCTATTACTTCAACTTAGAAGCTTCTTCTGTGTTCTACTATGGTGCTTTTAGTGTGCCCGCATACCGCAGCACGCGACATAGCTTTGCAGACGATAAATGTAACCGTTTCAGAGAGAAGAGCGGCCAATTTGACGATCTGGCTTTAAATCGATTTGATAACAAATGACGAAAACGGACGGATTTCTCAGGTTTTTACTACATATGAACACTTTTCACATTCTCCCGTGCAACGCGGCTGCTAGTCTTCCTTTCATGCAAAATCTTAAGGTCCTAAGTCATGTCCAAGCGACCAAAGCCGGCATAAAAGTGATTAGTCGACAACTAAAACATAAATAGTACTACTTCTTACTGGCTATTACTTCAATTTAGAAGCTTCTTCTGTGTTCTAATATGGTGCTTTTAGTGTCTCCGCATACCGCAGCACGCGACATAGCTTTGCAGGCGATAAATGTAACCGTCTCAGAGAGAAAAGCGGCCAATGTGACGATCTGGCTTTAAGTCGATTCGATAACAAATGACGATAACGGACGGATTTATCAGGTTTTTACTTCATATGAACACTTTTCACATTCTCCCGTGCAACGCGGCTGCTAGTCTTCCTTTCATGCAAAATCTTAAGGTCCTAGGTCTTATCCAAGCCACCAAAGCCGGCTAAAAAGTGAATAATCGATAATTAAAACTTGAATTGTACTACTTCTTACTGGCTATTACTTCAACTTAGGAACTTCTTCTGTGTTCTACTATGGTGCTTTTAGTGTTCCCGCATACCGCAGCACGCGACAGGGCTTTTCAGACGATAAATGTAACCGTCTCAGAGAGAAAAGCGGCCAATGTGACGATTTCGCTTTAAGTCGATTCGATAACAAATGACGAAAACGGACGGATTTCTCAGGTTTTTACTACATATGAACACTTTTCACATTCTCCCATGCAACGCGGCTGTTAGTCCTCCTTTCATGCAGAATCTTAAGGTCCTAGGTCATGTTCAAGCCACCAAAGACGGCTAAAAAGTGAATAATCGACAACTAAAACTTGAATTGTACTACTTCTTACTGGCTATTACATCAACTTAGAAGCTTCTTCTGTACTCTACTATGGTGCTTTTAGTGTTTCCGCATACCGCAGCATGCGACATAGCTTTGCAGACGATAAATGTAACCGTCTCAGAGAGAAAAGCGGCCAATGTGACGATCTATCTTTAAGTCGATTCGATTACAAATGACGAAAAGGGACGGATTTCTCAGGTTTTTACTACATATGAACACTTTTCACATTCTCCCGTGCAACGCGGCTGCTAGTCCTCCTTTCATGCAAAATCTTATGGTCCTAGGTCATGTCCAAGCCACCAAAGCCGGCTAAAAAGTGAATAATCGACAACTAAAACTTGAATTGTACTACTTCTTACTGGCTATTACTTCAACTTAGAAGATCCTTCTGTGTTCTACTATGGTGCTTTTAGTGTTTCCGCATACCGCAGCACGCGACATAGCTTTGCAGACGATAAATGTAACCGTCTCAGAGAGAAAAGCGGCCAATGTGACGATCTGGCTTTAAGTCGATTCGATAACAAATGACGAAAACGGACGGATTTCTCAGGTTTTTACTACATATGAACACTTTTCACATTCTCCCGTGCAACGCGGCTGCTAGTCCTCCTTTCATGCAAAATCTTAAGGTCCTAGGTCATGTCCAAGCCACCAAAGCCGGCTAAAAGGTGAATAATCGATAACTAAAACTTGAATTGTACTTCCTCTTACTGGCTATTGCTTCAACTTAGAAGCTTCTTCTGTATTCTACTATTATGCTTTTAGTGTTTCCTCATACCGCAGCATGCGACATAGCTTTGCAGACGATAAATGTAACCGTCTCAGAGAGAAAAGCGGCCAATGTGACGATCTGGCTTTAAGTGGATTCGATAACAAATACGAATCCGGACGGATTTCCCAGGTTTTTACTACATATGAACACTTTTCACATTCTCCCGTGCAACGCGGCTGCTAGTCCTCCTTTCATGCAAAATCTTAAGGTCCTAGGTCATGTCCAAGCCACCAAAGCCGGCTAAAAAGTGAATAATCGACAACTAAAACTTGAATTGTACTACTTCTTACTGGCTATTACTTCAACTTAGAAGTTTCTTCTGTGTTCTAATATGGTGCTTTTTGTGTCTCCGCATACCGCAGCACGCGACATAGCATTGCAGACGATAAATGTAACCGTCTCAGAGAGAAAAGCGGCCAATGTGACGATCTCGCTTTAAGTCGATTCGATAACAAATGACGATAACGGACGGATTTCTCAGGTTTTTACACCATATGAACACTTTTCACATTCTCCCGTGCAACGCGGCTGCTAGTCCTCCTTTCATGCAAAATCTTAAGGTCCTAGGTCTTATCCAAGCCACCAAAGCCGGCTAAAAAGTGAATAATCGATAATTAAAACTTGAATTGTACTACTTCTTACTGGCTATTACTTCAACTTAGAAGCTTCTTCTGTGTTCTACTATGGTGCTTTTAGTGTGCCCGCATACCGCAGCACGCGACATAGCTTTGCAGACGATAAATGTAACCGTTTCAGAGAGAAGAGCGGCCAATTTGACGATCTGGCTTTAAATCGATTCGATAACAAATGACGAAAACGGACGGATTTCTCAGGTTTTTACTACATATGAACACTTTTCACATTCTCCCGTGCAACGCGGCTGCTAGTCTTCCTTTCATGCAAAATCTTAAGGTCCTAAGTCATGTCCAAGCGACCAAAGCCGGCATAAAAGTGATTAGTCGACAACTAAAACATAAATAGTACTACTTCTTACTGGCTATTACTTCAATTTAGAAGCTTCTTCTGTGTTCTAATATGGTGCTTTTAGTGTCTCCGCATACCGCAGCACGCGACATAGCTTTGCAGGCGATAAATGTAACCGTCTCAGAGAGAAAAGCGGCCAATGTGACGATCTGGCTTTAAGTCGATTCGATAACAAATGACGATAACGGACGGATTTATCAGGTTTTTACTTCATATGAACACTTTTCACATTCTCCCGTGCAACGCGGCTGCTAGTCTTCCTTTCATGCAAAATCTTAAGGTCCTAGGTCTTATCCAAGCCACCAAAGCCGGCTAAAAAGTGAATAATCGATAATATAAACTTGAATTGTACTACTTCTTATTGGCTATTACTTCAACTTAGAAGCTTCTTCTGTGTTCTACTATGGTGCTTTTAGTGTGCCCGCATACCGCAGCACGCGACATAGCTTTCCAGGCGATAAATATAACCGTTTTAGAGAGAAGAGCGGCCAATGTGACGATCTGGCTTTAAGTCGTTTCGATAACAAATGACGAAAACGGACGGATTTCTCAGGTTTTTACTACATATGAACACTTTTCACATTCTCCCATGCAACGCGGCTGCTAGTCCTCCTTTCATGCAGAATCTTAAGGTCCTAGGTCATGTTCAAGCCACCAAAGACGGCTAAAAAGTGAATAATCGACAACTAAAACTTGAATTGTACTACTTCTTACTGGCTATTACATCAACTTAGAAGCTTCTTCTGTACTCTACTATGGTGCTTTTAGTGTTTCCGCATACCGCAGCATGCGACATAGCTTTGCAGACAATAAATGTAACCGTCTCAGAGAGAAAAGCGGCCAATGTGACGATCTATCTTTAAGTCGATTCGATTACAAATGACGAAAAGGGACGGATTTCTCAGGTTTTTACTACATATGAACACTTTTCACATTCTCCCGTGCAACGCGGCTGCTAGTCCTCCTTTCATGCAAAATCTTATGGTCCTAGGTCATGTCCAAGCCACCAAAGCCGGCTAAAAAGTGAATAATCGACAACTAAAACTTGAATTGTACTACTTCTTACTGGCTATTACTTCAACTTAGAAACTTCTTCTGTGTTCTACTATGGTGCTTTTAGTGTTCCCGCATACCGCAGCACGCGACAGGGCTTTTCAGACGATAAATGTAACCGTCTCAGAGAGAAAAGCGGCCAATGTGACGATTTCGCTTTAAGTCGATTCGATAACAAATGACGATAACGGACGGATTTCTCAGGTTTTTACTCCATATGAACACTTTTCACATTCTCCCGTGCAACGCGGCTGCTAGTCCTCCTTTCATGCAAAATCTTAAGGTCCTAGGTCTTATCCAAGCCACCAAAGCCGGCTAAAAAGTGAATAATCGATAATATAAACTTGAATTGTACTACTTCTTATTGGCTATTACTTCAACTTAGAAGCTTCTTCTGTGTTCTACTATGGTGCTTTTAGTGTGCCCGCATACCGCAGCACGCGACATAGCTTTCCAGGCGATAAATATAACCGTTTTAGAGAGAAGAGCGGCCAATGTGACGATCTGGCTTTAAGTCGTTTCGATAACAAATGACGAAAACGGACGGATTTCTCAGGTTTTTACTACATATGAACACTTTTCACATTCTCCCATGCAACGCGGCTGCTAGTCCTCCTTTCATGCAGAATCTTAAGGTCCTAGGTCATGTTCAAGCCACCAAAGACGGCTAAAAAGTGAATAATCGACAACTAAAACTTGAATTGTACTACTTCTTACTGGCTATTACATCAACTTAGAAGCTTCTTCTGTACTCTACTATGGTGCTTTTAGTGTTTCCGCATACCGCAGCATGCGACATAGCTTTGCAGACGATAAATGTAACCGTCTCAGAGAGAAAAGCGGCCAATGTGACGATCTATCTTTAAGTCGATTCGATTACAAATGACGAAAAGGGACGGATTTCTCAGGTTTTTACTACATATGAACACTTTTCACATTCTCCCGTGCAACGCGGCTGCTAGTCCTCCTTTCATGCAAAATCTTATGGTCCTAGGTCATGTCCAAGCCACCAAAGCCGGCTAAAAAGTGAATAATCGACAACTAAAACTTGAATTGTACTACTTCTTACTGGCTATTACTTCAACTTAGAAGATCCTTCTGTGTTCTAATATGGTGCTTTTAGTGTCTCCACATACCGCAGCACGCGACAAAGCTTTTCAGACGATAAATGTAACCGTCTCAGGGAGAAAAGCGGCCAATGTGACGATCTGGCTTTAAGTCGATTCCATAACAAATGTCGAAAATGGTCAGATTTCTCAGGTTTTTACTACATATGAACACTTTCACATTCTCACATGCAACGCGGCTGCTAGTCCTCCTTTCATGCAAAATCTTAAGGTCCTAGGTCATGTACAAGCCACCAAAGCCGGCTAAAAGGTGAATAATCGATAACTTAAACTTCAATTGTACTACTTCTTACTGGCTATTGCTTCAACTTAGAAGCTTCTTCTGTGTTCTACTATGGTGCTTTTAGTGTTTCCGCATACCGCAGCACGCGACATAGCTTTGCAGACGATAAATGTAACCGTCTCAGAGAGAAAAGCGGCCAATGTGACGATCTGGCTTTAAGTCGATTCGATAACAAATGACGAAAACGGACGGATTTCTCAGGTTTTTACTACATATGAACACTTTTCACATTCTCCCGTGCAACGCGGCTGCTAGTCCTCCTTTCATGCAAAATCTTAAGGTCCTAGGTCATGTCCAAGCCACCAAAGCCGGCTAAAAGGTGAATAATCGATAACTAAAACTTGAATTGTACTTCCTCTTACTGGCTATTGCTTCAACTTAGAAGCTTCTTCTGTATTCTACTATTATGCTTTTAGTGTTTCCTCATACCGCAGCATGCGACATAGCTTTGCAGACGATAAATGTAACCGTCTCAGAGAGAAAAGCGGCCAATGTGACGATCTGGCTTTAAGTGGATTCGATAACAAATACGAATCCGGACGGATTTCCCAGGTTTTTACTACATATGAACACTTTTCACATTCTCCCGTGCAACGCGGCTGCTAGTCCTCCTTTCATGCAAAATCTTAAGGTCCTAGGTCATGTCCAAGCCACCAAAGCCGGCTAAAAAGTGAATAATCGACAACTAAAACTTGAATTGTACTACTTCTTACTGGCTATTACTTCAATTTAGAAACTTCTTCTGTGTTCTACTATGGTGCTTTTAGTGTTCCCGCATACCGCAGCACGCGACAGGGCTTTTCAGACGATAAATGTAACCGTCTCAGAGAGAAAAGCGGCCAATGTGACGATTTCGCTTTAAGTCGATTCGATAACAAATGACGATAACGGACGGATTTCTCAGGTTTTTACTCCATATGAACACTTTTCACATTCTCCCGTGCAACGCGGCTGCTAGTCCTCCTTTCATGCAAAATCTTAAGGTCCTAGGTCTTATCCAAGGCACCAAAGCCGGCTAAAAAGTGAATAATCGATAATATAAACTTGAATTGTACTACTTCTTATTGGCTACTACTTCAACTTAGAAGCTTCCTCTGTGTTCTACTATGGTGCTTTTAGTGTGCCCGCATACCGCAGCACGCGACATAGCTTTGCAGGCGATAAATGTAACCGTTTCAGAGAGAAGAGCGGCCAATGTGACGATCTGGCTTTAAATCGATTCGATAACAAATGACGAAAACGGACGGATTTCTCAGGTTTTTACTACATATGAACACTTTTCACATTCTCCCGTGCAACGCGGCTGCTAGTCTTCCTTTCATGCAAAATCTTAAGGTCCTAAGTCATGTCCAAGCGACCAAAGCCGGCATAAAAGTGATTAGTCGACAACTAAAACATAAATAGTACTACTTCTTACTGGCTATTACTTCAACTTAGAAGCCTCTTCTGTGTTCTACTATGGTGCTTTTAGTGTTCCCGCATACCGCAGCACGCGACATAGCTTTGCAGACGATAAATGTAACCGTTTCAGAGAGAAGAGCGGCCAATGTGACGATCTGGCTTTAAATCGATTCGATAACAAATGACGAAAACGGAAGGATTTCTCAGGTTTTTACTACATATGAACTCTTTTCACATTCTCCCGTGCAACGCGGCTGCTAGTCTTCCTTTCATGCAAACTCTTAAGGTCCTAAGTCATGTCGAAGCCACCAAAGCCGGCTAAAAAGTGGTTAATCGACAACTAAAACTTAAATACTACTACTTCTTACTGGCTATTACTTCAATTTAGAAGCTTCTTCTGTGTTCTAATATGGTGCTTTTAGTGTCTCCGCATACCGCAGCACGCGACATAGCTTTGCTGACGATAAATGTAACCGTCTCAGAGAGAAAAGCGGCCAATGTGACGATCTGGCTTTAAGTCGTTTCGATAACAAATGACGAAAACGGACGGATTTCTCAGGTTTTTACTACATATGAACACTTTTCACATTCTCCCATGCAACGCGGCTGCTAGTCCTCCATTCATAAAGAATCTTAAGGTCCTAGGTCATGTTCAAACCACCAAAGACGGCTAAAAAGTTAATAATCGATAACCAAAACTTGAATTGTACTACTTCTTACTGGCTATTACTTCAACTTAGAAGCTTCTTCTGTATTCTACTATTGTGCTTTTAGTGTTTCCGCATACCGCAGCACGCGACATATCTTTGCAGACAATAAATGTAACCGTCTCAGAGAGAAAAGCGCCCAATGTGACGATCTGTCTTTAAGTCGATTCAATAACAAATGACGATAACGGACGGATTTCTCAGGTTTTTACCACATATGAACACTTTTCACATTCTCCCGTGCAACGCGGCTGCTAGTCCTCCTTTCATGCAAAATCTTAAGGTCCTAGGTCATGTCCAAGCCACCAAAGCCGGCTAAAAAGTGAATAATCGATAATATAAACTTGAATTGTACTACTTCTTATTGGCTATTACTTCAACTTAGAAGCTTCTTCTGTGTTCTAATATGGTGCTTTTAGTGTGCCCGCATACCGCAGCACGCAACATAGCTTTGCAGGCGATAAATGTAACCGTTTCAGAGAGAAGAGCGGCCAATGTGACGATCTGCCTTTAAATCGATTCGATAACAAATGACGAAAACGGACGGATTTCTCAGGTTTTTAGTACATATGAACACTTTTCACATTCTCCCGTGCAACGCGGCTGCTAGTCTTCCTTTCATGCAAAATCTTAAGGTCCTAAGTCATGTCCAAGCCACCAAAGGCGGAGAAAAAGTGATTAGTCGACAACTAAAACTTAAATAGTACTACTTCTTACTGGCTATTACTTCAATTTAGAAGCTTCTTCTGTGTTCTAATATGGTGCTTCTAGTGTTTCCGCATACCGCAGCACGCGACATAGCTTTGCAGACGATAAATGTAACCGTCTCAGAGAGAAAAGCGGCCAATGTGACGATCTCGCTTTAAGTCGATTCGATAACAAATGACGATAACGGACGGATTTCTCAGGTTTTTACACCATATGAACACTTTTCACATTCTCCCGTGCAACGCGGCTGCTAGTCCTCCTTTCATGCAAAATCTTAAGGTCCTAGGTCTTATCCAAGCCACCAAAGCCGGCTAAAAAGTGAATAATCGATAATATAAACTTGAATTGTACTACTTCTTACTGGCTATTACTTCAACTTAGAAGCTTCTTCTGTGTTCTACTATGGTGCTGTAAGTGTCTCCGTATACGGCAGCACGCGACATAGCTTTGCAGACGATAAATGTAACCGTCTCAGAGAGAAAAGCGGCCAATGTGACGATCTGGCTTTAAGTGGATTCGATAACAAATACGAAACCGGACGGATTTCCCAGGTTTTTACTACATATGAACACTTTTCACATTCTCCCGTGCAACGCGGCTGCTAGTCCTCCTTTCATGCAAAATCTTAAGGTCCTAGGTCATGTCCAAGCCACCAAAGCCGGCTAAAAAGTGAATAATCGACAACTAAAACTTGAATTGTACTACTTCTTACTGGCTATTACTTCAACTTAGAAGTTTCTTCTGTGTTCTAATATGGTGCTTTTTGTGTCTCCGCATACCGCAGCACGCGACATAGCATTGCAGACGATAAATGTAACCGTCTCAGAGAGAAAAGCGGCCAATGTGACGATCTCGCTTTAAGTCGATTCGATAACAAATGACGATAACGGACGGATTTCTCAGGTTTTTACACCATATGAACACTTTTCACATTCTCCCATGCAACGCGGCTGCTAGTCCTCCTTTCATGCAAAATCTTAAGGTCCTAGGTCTTATCCAAGCCACCAAAGCCGGCTAAAAAGTGAATAATCGATAATTAAAACTTGAATTGTACTACTTCTTACTGGCTATTACTTCAAATTAGAAACTTCTTCTGTGTTCTACTATGGTGCTTTTAGTGTTCCCGCATACCGCAGCACGCGACATAGCTTTGCAGACGATAAATGTAACCGTCTCAGAGAGAAAAGCGGCCAATGTGACGATCTCGCTTTAAGTCGATTCGATAACAAATGACGATAACGGACGGATTTCTCAGATTTTTACTCCATATGAACACTTTTCACATTCTCCCGTGCAACGCGGCTGCTAGTCCTCCTTTCATGCAAAATCTTAAGGTCCTAGGTCTTATCCAAGCCACCAAAGCCGGCTAAAAAGTGAATAATCGATAATATAAACTTGAATTGTACTACTTCTTACTGGCTATTACTTCAACTTAGAAGCTTCTTCTGTGTTCTACTATGGTGCTTTTAGTGTGCCCGCATACCGCAGCACGCGACATAGCTTTGCAGGCGATAAATGTAACCGTTTCAGAGAGAAGAGCGGCCAATGTGACGATCTGGCTTTAAATCGATTCGATAACAAATGACGAAAACGGACGGATTTCTCAGGTTTTTACTACATATGAACACTTCTCACATTCTCCCGTGCAACGCGGCTGCTAGTCTTCCTTTCATGCAAAATCTTAAGGTCCTAAGTCATGTCCACGCCACCAAAGCCGGAGAAAAAGTAATTAGTCGACAACTAAAACTTAAATAGTACTACTTCTTACTGGCTATTACTTCAATTTAGAAGCTTCTTCTGTGTTCTAATATGGTGCTTTTAGTGTGCCCGCATACCGCAGCACGCGACATAGCTTTGCAGACGATAAATGTAACCGTTTCAGAGAGAAGAGCGGCCAATGTGACGATCTGGCTTTAAATCGATTCGATAACAAATGACGAAAACGGACGGATTTCTCAGGTTTTTACTACATATGAACACTTTTCACATTCTCCCGTGCAACGCGGCTGCTAGTCTTCCTTTCATGCAAAATCTTAAGGTCCTAAGTCATGTCCAAGCGACCAAAGCCGGCATAAAAGTGATTAGTCGACAACTAAAACATAAATAGTACTACTTCTTACTGGCTATTACTTCAATTTAGAAGCTTCTTCTGTGTTCTAATATGGTGCTTTTAGTGTCTCCGCATACCGCAGCACGCGACATAGCTTTGCAGGCGATAAATGTAACCGTCTCAGAGAGAAAAGCGGCCAATGTGACGATCTGGCTTTAAGTCGATTCGATAACAAATAACGATAACGGACGGATTTATCAGGTTTTTACTTCGTATGAACACTTTTCACATTCTCCCGTGCAACGCGGCTGCTAGTCTTCCTTTCATGCAAAATCTTAAGGTCCTAGGTCTTATCCAAGCCACCAAAGCCGGCTAAAAAGTGAATAATCGATAATTAAAACTTGAATTGTACTACTTCTTACTGGCTATTACTTCAACTTAGAAACTTCTTCTGTGTTCTACTATGGTGCTTTTAGTGTTCCCGCATACCGCAGCACGCGACATAGCTTTGCAGACGATAAATGTAACCGTCTCAGAGAGAAAAGCGGCCAATGTGACGATCTCGCTTTAAGTCGATTCGATAACAAATGACGATAACGGACGGATTTCTCAGATTTTTACTCTATATGAACACTTTTCACATTCTCCCGTGCAACGCGGCTGCTAGTCCTCCTTTCATGCAAAATCTTAAGGTCCTAGGTCTTATCCAAGCCACCAAAGCCGGCTAAAAAGTGAATAATCGATAATATAAACTTGAATTGTACTACTTCTTACTGGCTATTACTTCAACTTAGAAGCTTCTTCTGTGTTCTACTATGGTGCTTTTAGTGTGCCCGCATACCGCAGCACGCGACATAGCTTTGCAGGCGATAATTGTAACCGTTTCAGAGAGAAGAGCGGCCAATGTGACGATCTGGCTTTAAATCGATTCGATAACAAATGACGAAAACGGACGGATTTCTCAGGTTTTTACTACATATGAACACTTCTCACATTCTCCCGTGCAACGCGGCTGCTAGTCTTCCTTTCATGCAAAATCTTAAGGTCCTAAGTCATGTCCAAGCCACCAAAGCCGGAGAAAAAGTAATTAGTCGACAACTAAAACTTAAATAGTATTACTTCTTACTGGCTATTACTTCAATTTGGAAGCTTCTTCTGTGTTCTAATATGGTGCTTTTAGTGTGCCCGCATACCGCAGCACGCGACATAGCTTTGCAGAAGATAAATGTAACCGTTTCAGAGAGAAGAGCGGCCAATGTGACGATCTGGCTTTAAATCGATTCGATAACAAATGACGAAAACGGACGGATTTCTCAGGTTTTTACTACATATGAACACTTTTCACATTCTCCCGTGCAACGCGGCTGCTAGTCGTCCTTTCATGCAAAATCTTAAGGTCCTAAGTCATGTCCAAGCGACCAAAGCCGGCATAAAAGTGATTAGTCGACAACTAAAACATAAATAGTACTACTTCTTACTGGCTATTACTTCAATTTAGAAGCATCTTCTGTGTTCTAATATGGTGCTTTTAGTGTCTCCGCATACCGCAGCACGCGACATAGCTTTGCAGGCGATAAATGTAACCGTCTCAGAGAGAAAAGCGGCCAATGTGACGATCTGGCTTTAAGTCGATTCGATAACAAATAACGATAACGGACGGATTTATCAGGTTTTTACTTCGTATGAACACTTTTCACATTCTCCCGTGCAACGCGGCTGCTAGTCTTCCTTTCATGCAAAATCTTAAGGTCCTAGGTCTTATCCAAGCCACCAAAGCCGGCTAAAAAGTGAATAATCGATAATTAAAACTTGAATTGTACTACTTCTTACTGGCTATTACTTCAACTTAGAAACTTCTTCTGTGTTCTACTATGGTGCTTTTAGTGTTCCCGCATACCGCAGCACGCGACATAGCTTTGCAGACGATAAATGTAACCGTCTCAGAGAGAAAAGCGGCCAATGTGACGATCTCGCTTTAAGTCGATTCGATAACAAATGACGATAACGGACGGATTTCTCAGATTTTTACTCTATATGAACACTTTTCACATTCTCCCGTGCAACGCTGCTGCTAGTCCTCCTTTCATGCAAAATCTTAAGGTCCTAGGTCTTATCCAAGCCACCAAAGCCGGCTAAAAAGTGAATAATCGATAATATAAACTTGAATTGTACTACTTCTTACTGGCTATTACTTCAACTTAGAAGCTTCTTCTGTGTTCTACTATGGTGCTTTTAGTGTGCCCGCATACCGCAGCACGCGACATAGCTTTGCAGGCGATAAATGTAACCGTTTCAGAGAGAAGAGCGGCCAATGTGACGATCTGGCTTTAAATCGATTCGATAACAAATGACGAAAACGGACGGATTTCTCAGGTTTTTACTACATATGAACACTTCTCACATTCTCCCGTGCAACGCGGCTGCTATTCTTCCTTTCATGCAAAATCTTAAGGTCCTAAGTCATGTCCAAGCCACCAAAGCCGGAGAAAAAGTGATTAGTCGACAACTAAAACTTAAATAGTACTACTTCTTACTGGCTATTACTTCAATTTAGAAGCTTCTTCTGTGTTCTAATATGGTGCTTTTAGTGTCTCCGCATACCGCAGCACGCGACATAGCTTTGCAGGCGATAAATGTAACCGTCTCAGAGAGAAAAGCGGCCAATGTGACGATCTGGCTTTAAGTCGATTCGATAACAAATGACGATAACGGACGGATTTATCAGGTTTTTACTTCATATGAACACTTTTCACATTCTCCCGTGCAACGCGGCTGCTAGTCCTCCTTTCATGCAAAATCTTAAGGTCCTAGGTCTTATCCAAGCCACCAAAGCCGGCTAAAAAGTGAATAATCGATAATTAAAACTTGAATTGTACTACTTCTTACTGGCTATTACTTCAACTTAGAAGCTTCTTCTGTGTTCTACTATGGTGCTTTTAGTGTTCCCGCATACCGCAGCACGCGACATAGCTTTGCAGACGATAAATGTAACCGTTTCAGAGAGAAGAGCGGCCAATGTGACGATCTGGCTTTAAATCGATTCGATAACAAATGACGAAAACGGACGAATTTCTCAGGTTTTTACTACATATGAACACTTTTCACATTCTCCCGTGCAACGCGGCTGCTAGTCTTCCTTTCTTGCAAAATCTTAAGGTCCTAGGTCATGTCCAAGCCACCAAAGCCGGCTAAAAAGTGATTAATCGACAACTAAAACTTAAATAGTACTACTTCTTACTGGCTATTACTTCAATTTAGAAGCTTCTTCTGTGTTCTAATATGGTGCTTCTAGTGTCTCCGCATACCGCAGCACGCGACATAGCTTTGCTGACGATAAATGTAACCGTCTCAGGGAGAAAAGAGGGCAATGTGACGATCTGGCTTTAAGTCGATTCCATAACAAATGTCGAAAATGGTCAGATTTCTCAGGTTTTTACTACATATGAACACTTTCACATTCTCACATGCAACGCGGCTGCTAGTCCTCCTTTCATGCAAAATCTTAAGGTCCTAGGTCATGTACAAGCCACCAAAGCCGGCTAAAAGGTGAATAATCGATAACTTAAACTTCAATTGTACTACTTCTTACTGGCTATTGCTTCAACTTAGAAGCTTCTTCTGTGTTCTACTATGGTGCTTTTAGTCTTTCCGCATACCGCAGCACGCGACATAGCTTTGCAGACGATAAATGTAACCGTCTCAGAGAGAAAAAAGGCCAATGTGACGATCTGGCTTTAAGTCGATTCGATAACAAATGACGAAAACGGACGGATTTCTCAGGTTTTTACTACATATGAACCCTTTTCACATTCTCCCGTGCAACGCGGCTGCTAGTCCTCCTTTCATGCAAAATCTTAAGGTCCTAGGTCATGTCCAAGCCACCAAAGCCGGCTAAAAGGTGAATAATCGATAACTAAAACTTTAATTGTACTACTTCTTACTGGCTATTACTTCAACTTAGAAGTTCTTCTGTGTTCTACTATGGTGCTTTTAGTGTCTCCGCATACGGCAGCACGCGACATAACTTTGCAGACGATAAATGTAACAGTCTCAGAGAGAAAAGCGGCCAATGTGACGATCTGGCTTTAAGTGCATTCGATAACAAAGACGAAACCGGACGGATTTCTCAGGTTTCTACTACATATGAACACTTTTCAAATCTCCCGTGCAACGCGACTGATAGTCCTCCTTTCATGCAAAATCTTAAGGTCCTAGGTCAAGTCCAAGCCACCAAAGCCGGCTAAAGAGTGAATAATCGACGACTAAAACTTGAATTGTACTACTCCTTACTGGCTATTACTTCAACTTAGAAGTTTCTTCTGTGTTCTAATATGGTGCTTTTAGTGTTCCCGCATACCGCAGCACGCGACATAGCTTTGCAGACGATAAATGTAACCGTTTCAGAGAGAAGAGCGGCCAATGTGACGATCTGGCTTTAAATCGATTCGATAACAAATGACGAAAACGGACGGATTTCTCAGGTTTTTACTACATATGAACACTTTTCACATTCTCCCGTGCAACGCGGCTGCTAGTCTTCCTTTCATGCAAAATCTTAAGGTCCTAAGTCATGTCCAAGCCACCAAAGCAGGCTAAAAAGTGATTAATCGACAACTAAAACTTCAATTGTACTATTTCTTACTGGCTATTACTTCAATTTAGAAGCTTCTTCTGTGTTCTAATATGGTGCTTTTAGTGTCTCCGCATACCGCAGCACGCGACATAGCTTTGCTGACGATAAATGTAACCGTCTCAGAGAGAAAAGCGGCCAATGTGACGATCTGGCTTTAAGTCGTTTCGATAACAAATGACGAAAACGGACGGATTTCTCAGGTTTTTACTACATATGAACACTTTTCACATTCTCCCATGCAACGCGGCTGCTAGTCCTCCTTTCATGCAGAATCTTAAGGTCCTAGGTCATGTTCAAGCCACCAAAGACGGCTAAAAAGTGAATAATCGATAACTAAAACTTGAATTGTACTACTTCTTACTGGCTATTACTTCAACTTAGAAGCTTCTTCTGTGTTCTACTATTGTGCTTTTAGTGTATCCGCATACCGCAGCACGCGACATAGCTTTGCAGACGATAAATGTAACCGTTTCAGAGAGAAGAGCGGCCAATGTGACGATCTGGCTTTAATTCGATTCGATAACAAATGACGAAAACGGACGGATTTCTCAGGTTTTTACTACATATGAACACTTTTCACATTCTCCCGCGCAACGCGGCTGCTAGTCCTCCTTTCATGCAAAATCTTAAGGTCCTAGGTCTTATTCAAGCCACCAAAGCCGGCTAAAAAGTGTATAATCGATAAATAAAACTTGAATTGTACTACTTCTTACTGGCTATTACTTCAACTTAGAAGCTTCTTCTGTGTTCTACTATGGTGCTTTTAGTGTTCCCGCATACCGCAGCACGCGACATAGCTTTCCAGACGATAAATGTAACCGTTTCAGAGAGAAGAGCGGCCAATGTGACGATCGGGCTTTAATTCGATTCGATAACAAATGACGAAAACGGACGGCTTTCTCAGGTTTTTACTACATATGAACACTTTTCACATTCTCCCGTGCAACGCGGCTGCTAGTCTTCCTTTCATGCAAAATCTTAAGGTCCTAAGTCATGTCCAAGCCACCAAAGCCGGCTAAAAAGTGATTAATCGACAACTAAAACTTCAATTGTACTACTTCTTACTGGCTATTACTTCAATTTAGAAGCTTCTTCTGTGTTCTAATATGGTGCTTTTAGTGCCTCCGCATACCGCAGCACGCGACATAGCTTTGCTGACGATAAATGTAACCGTCTCAGAGAGAAAAGCGGCCAATGTGACGATCTGGCTTTAAGTCGTTTCGATAACAAATGACGAAAACGGACGGATTTCTCAGGTTTTTACTACATATGAACACTTTTCACATTCTCCCGCGCAACGCGGCTGCTAGTCCTCCTTTCATGCAAAATCTTAAGGTCCTAGGTCTTATCAAAGCCACCAAAGCCGGCTAAAAAGTGAATAATCGATAATTAAAACTTGAATTGTACTACTTCTTACTGGCTATTACTTCAACTTAGAAGCTTCTTCTGTGTTCTACTATGGTGCTTTTAGTGTTCCCGCATACCGCAGCACGCGACATAGCTTTGCAGACGATAAATGTAACCGTTTCAGAGAGAAGAGCGGCCAATGTGACGATCTGGCTTTAAATCGATTCGATAACAAATGACGAAAACGGCCGGGTTTCTCAGGTTTTTACTACATATGAACACTTTTCACATTCTCCCGTGCAACGCTGCTGCTAGTCCTCCTATCATGCAAAATCTTAAGGTTCCACCTCATGTCCAAGCCACCAAATCCGGCTAAAAAGTGAATAATCAATAACTAAAACTTGAATTGTACTACTTCTTACTGGCTATTGCTTCAACTTAGAAGCTTCTTCTGTATTCTACTATGGTGCTTTTAGTGTTTCCTCATACCGCAGCATGCGACATAGCTTTGCAGACGATAAATGTAACCGTCTCAGAGAGAAAAGCGGCCAATGTGACGATCTGGCTTTAAGACGATTCGATAACAAATGACGAAAACGGACGGATTTCTCAGGTTTTTACTCCATATGAACACTTTTCACATTCTCCCGTGCTACGCGGCTCCTAGTCCTCCTTTCATGCAAAATCTTAAGGTCCTAGGTCTTATCAAAGCCACCAAAGCCGGCTAAAAAGTGAATAATCGATAATTAAAACTTGAATTGTACTACGTCTTACTGGCTATTACTTCAACTTAGAAGCTTCTTCTGTGTTCTACTATGGTGCTTTTAGTGTTCCCGCATACCGCAGCACGCGGCATAGCTTTGCAGACGATAAATGTAACCGTTTCAGAGAGAAGAGCGGCCAATGTGACGATCTGGCTTTAAATCGATTCGATAACAAATGACGAAAACGGACGGATTTCTCAGGTTTTTACTACATATGAACACTTTTCACATTCTCCCGTGCAACGCGGCTGCTAGTCTTCGTTTCATGCAAAATCTTAAGGTCCTAAGTCATGTCCAAGCCACCAAAGCCGGCTAAAAAGTGATTAACCGACAACTAAAACTTAAATAGTACTACTTCTTACTGGCTATTACTTCAATTTAGAAGCTTCTTCTGTGTTCTAATATGGTGCTTTTAGTGCCTCCGCATACCGCAGCACGCGACATAGCTTTGCTGACGATAAATGTAACCGTCTCAGAGAGAAAAGCGGCCAATGTGACGATCTGGCTTTAAGTCGTTTCGAAAACAAATGACGAAAACGGACGGATTTCTCAGGTTTTTACTACATATGAACACTTTTCACATTCTCCCATGCAACGCGGCTCCTAGTCCTCCTTTCATGCAGAATCTTAAGGTCCTAGGTCATGTCCAAGCCACCAAAGCCGGCTAAAAAGTGAATAATCGACAACTAAAACTTGAATTTTACTACTTCTTACTGGCTACTACTTCAACTTAGAAGCTTCTTCTGTGTTCAACTATGGTGCTTTTAGTGTTTCCGCATACCGCAGCACGCAACATAGCTTTGCAGACGATAAATGTAACCGTCTCAGAGAGAAGCGTCCAATGTGACGATCTGGCTTTAAGTCGATTCGATAACAAATGACGAAAAGGGACGGATTTCTCAGGTTTTTACTACATGTGAACACTTTTCACATTCTCCCGTGCAACGCGGCTGCTAGTCCTCCTTTCATGCAAAATCTTAAGGTCCTACGTCATGTCCAAGCCACCAAAGCTGGCTAAAAGGTGAATAATCAATAACTAAAAGTTTAATTGTACTACTTCTTACTGGCTATTACTTCAACTTAGAAGTTTCTTCTGTGTTCTACTATGGTGCTTTTAGTGTCTCCGCACACGGCAGCACGCGACATAGCTTTGCAGACGATAAGTGTAACCGTTTCAGAGAGAAGAGCGGCCAATGTGACGATCGGGCTTTAATTCGATTCAATAACAAATGACGAAAACGGACGGCTTTCTCAGGTTTTTACTACATATGAACACTTTTCACATTCTCCCGTGCAACGCGGCTGCTAGTCTTCCTTTCATGCAAAATCTTAAGGTCCTAAGTCATGTCCAAGCCACCAAAGCCGGCTAAAAAGTGATTAATCGACAACTAAAACTTCAATTGTACTACTTCTTACTGGCTATTACTTCAATTTAGAAGCTTCTTCTGTGTTCTAATATGGTGCTTTTAGTGCCTCCGCATACCGCAGCACGCGACATAGCTTTGCTGACGATAAATGTAACCGTCTCAGAGAGAAAAGCGGCCAATGTGACGATCTGGCTTTAAGTCGTTTCGATAACAAATGACGAAAACGGACGGATTTCTCAGGTTTTTACTACATATGAACACTTTTCACATTCTCCCGCGCAACGCGGCTGCTAGTCCTCCTTTCATGCAAAATCTTAAGGTCCTAGGTCTTATTCAAGCCACCAAAGCCGGCTAAAAAGTGAATAATCGATAATTTAAACTTGAATTGTACTACTTCTTACTGGCTATTACTTCAACTTAGAAGCTTCTTCTGTGTTCCACTATGGTGCTTTTAGTGTTCCCGCATACCGCAGCACGCGACATAGCTTTGCAGACGATAAATGTAACCGTTTCAGAGAGAAGAGCGGCCAATGTGACGATCTGGCTTTAAATCGATTCGATAACAAATGACGAAAACGGCCGGGCTTCTCAGGTTTTAACTACATATGAACACTTTTCACATTCTCCCGTGCAACGCTGCTGCTAGTCCTCCTATCATGCAAAATCTTAAGGTTCCACCTCATGTCCAAGCCACCAAATCCGGCTAAAAAGTGAATAATCAATAACTAAAACTTGAATTGTACTACTTCTTACTGGCTATTGCTTCAACTTAGAAGCTTCTTCTGTATTCTACTATGGTGCTTTTAGTGTTTCCTCATACCGCAGCATGCGACATAGCTTTGCAGACGATAAATGTAACCGTCTCAGAGAGAAAAGCGGCCAATGTGACGATCTCGCTTTAAGACGATTCGATAACAAATGACGAAAACGGACGGATTTCTCAGGTTTTTACTCCATATGAACACTTTTCACATTCTCCCGTGCTACGCGGCTCCTAGTCCTCCTTTCATGCAAAATCTTAAGGTCCTAGGTCTTATCAAAGCCACCAAAGCCGGCTAAAAAGTGAATAATCGATAATTAAAACTTGAATTGTACTACTTCTTACTGGCTATTACTTCAACTTAGAAGCTTCTTCTGTGTTCTACTATGGTGCTTTTAGTGTTCCCGCATACCGCAGCACGCGGCATAGCTTTGCAGACGATAAATGTAACCGTTTCAGAGAGAAGAGCGGCCAATGTGACGATCTGGCTTTAAATCGATTCGATAACAAATGACGAAAACGGACGGATTTCTCAGGTTTTTACTACATATGAACACTTTTCACATTCTCCCGTGCAACGCGGCTGCTAGTCTTCGTTTCATGCAAAATCTTAAGGTCCTAAGTCATGTCCAAGCCACCAAAGCCGGCTAAAAAGTGATTAACCGACAACTAAAACTTAAATAGTACTACTTCTTACTGGCTATTAATTCAATTTAGAAGCTTCTTCTGTGTTCTAATATGGTGCTTTTAGTGCCTCCGCATACCGCAGCACGCGACATAGCTTTGCTGACGATAAATGTAACCGTCTCAGAGAGAAAAGCGGCCAATGTGACGATCTGGCTTTAAGTCGTTTCGAAAACAAATGACGAAAACGGACGGATTTCTCAGGTTTTTACTACATATGAACACTTTTCACATTCTCCCATGCAACGCGGCTCCTAGTCCTCCTTTCATGCAGAATCTTAAGGTCCTAGGTCATGTCCAAGCCACCAAAGCCGGCTAAAAAGTGAATAATCGACAACTAAAACTTGAATTTTACTACTTCTTACTGGCTACTACTTCAACTTAGAAGCTTCTTCTGTGTTCAACTATGGTGCTTTTAGTGTTTCCGCATACCGCAGCACGCAACATAGCTTTGCAGACGATAAATGTAACCGTCTCAGAGAGAAGCGTCCAATGTGACGATCTGGCTTTAAGTCGATTCGATAACAAATGACGAAAAGGGACGGATTTCTCAGGTTTTTACTACATGTGAACACTTTTCACATTCTCCCGTGCAACGCGGCTGCTAGTCCTCCTTTCATGCAAAATCTTAAGGTCCTAGGTCATGTCCAAGCCACCAAAGCAGGATAAAAAGTGAATAATCGACAACTAAAACTTGAATTGTACTACATCTTACTGGCTATTACTTCAACTTAGAAGCTTCTTCTGTGTTCTACTATGGTGCTTTTAGTGTCTCCGCATACCGCAGCACGCGACATAGCTTTGCAGACGATAAATGTAACCGTTTCAGATAGAAGAGCGGCCAATGTGACGATCTGGCTTTAAGTCGATTCGATAACAAATGACGAAAACGGACGGACTTCTCAGGTTTTTACTACATATGAACACTTTTCACATTCTCGCGTGCAACGCGGCTGCTACTCCTCCTTCCATGCAAAATATTAAGGTTCCACCTAATGTCGAAGCCACCAAAGCCGGCTAAAAAGTGAATAATCGACAACTAAAACTTGAATTGTTTTACTTCTTACTCTCTATTACTTCAACTTACAAGCTTCTTCTGTGTTCTAATATGGTGCTTTTAGTGTCTCCGCATACCGCAGCACGCGACATAGCTTTGCAGACGATAAATGTAACCGATTCAGACAGAAGAGCGGCCAATGTGACGATGTGGCTTTAAGTCGATTCGATAACAAATGACGAAACGGACGGATTTCTCAGGTTTTTACTACATATGAACACTTTTCACATTCTCCCATGAAACGCGGCTGCTAGGTCTCCTCTCATGCAAAATCTTAAGGTCCTAGGTCACGTCCAAGCCACCAAAGCAGGCTAAAAAGTGAATAATCGACAACTGAAACTTGAATTGTACTACATCTTACTGGCTATTACTTCAACTTAGAAGATTCTTCTGTGTTCTACTATGGTGCTTTTAGTGTCTCCGCATACCGCAGCACGCGACATAGCTTTGCAGACGATAAATGTAACCGTTTCAGACAGAAGAGCGGCCAACGTGACGATCTGGCTTTAAGTCGATTCGATAACAAATGACGAAAACGGACAGATTTCTCAGGTTTTTACTACATATGAACACTTTTCACATTCTCGCGTGCAACGCGGCTGCTACTACTCCTTTCATGCAAAATATTAAGGTTCCACCTAATGTCGAAGCCACCAAAGCTGGCTAAAAAGTGAATAATCGACAAATAAAACTTGAATTGTACTACTTCTTACTCTCTATTACTTCAACTTACAAGCTTCTTCTGTGTTCTACTATGGTGCTTTTAGTGTTTCCGCATACTGCGGCACGCGACATAACTTTGCAAACGATAAATGTAACTCTTTCAGAGAGAAGAACGGCCAATGTGACGATTTGGCTTTAAGTCGATTCGATAACAAATGACGAAAACGGACGGATTTCTCAGGTTTTTCTACATATGAACACTTTTCACATTCTCCCGTGCAACGCGGCTGCAAGTCCTCCTTTCATGTAAAATCTTAAGATCCTAGGTCATGTCCAAGCCACCAAAGCCGGCTAAAAAGTGAATAATCGACAACTAAAACTTCATTAGTACTACTTCTTACTGGCTATTACTTCAACTTAGAAGCTTCTTCTGTGTTCTACTATGGTGCTTTTAGTGTTTCGGCATACCGCAGCACGCGACATAGCTTTGCAGACGATAAGTGTAACCGTTTCAGAGAGAAGAGCGGCCAATGTGACGATCTGGCTTTAAGTCGATTCGATAACAAGTGACGAAAACGGACGGATTTCTCAGGTTTTTACTACATATGAACACTTTTCACACTCTCTCGTGCAACGCGGCTGCTAGTCTTCCTTTCATGCCAAATCTTAAGGTTCCACCTCATGTCCAAGCCATCAAAGCCGGCAAAAAGTGAATAATCGACAACTAAAGCTTGAATTGTACTACTTCTTACTGGCTATTACTTCAACTTAGAAGCTTCTTCTGTGTTTTACTATGGTGCGTTTAGTGTCTCCGCATACCTCAGCACGCGACATAGCTTTGCAGACGATAATTGTAACCGTCTCAGAAAGAAAAGCGGCCAATGTGACGATCTGTCTTTATGTCGATTCGATAACAAATGACGAAAGCGGACGGATTTCTCAGGTTTTTACTACATATGAACACTTTTCACATTCTCGCGTGCAACGCGGCTGCTACTCCTCCTTTCATGCAAAATATTAAGGTTCCACCTAATGTCAAAGCCACCAAAGCCGGCTAAATAGTGTATAATCGACAACTAAAACTTGAATTGTACTACTTCTTACTGGCTATTACTTCAACTTAGAAGCTTCTTCTGTGTTTTACTATGGTGCTTTTAGTGTATCCGCTTACCGCAGCACGCGACATAGCTTTGCAGACGATAAGTGTAACCGTTTCAGAGAGAAGAGCGGCCAATGTGACGATCTGGTTTAAGTCGATTCGATAACAAATGACGAAAACGGACGGATTTCTCAGGTTTTTACTACATATGAAAACTTTTCACACTCTCTCGTGCAACGCGGCTTCTAGTCTTCCTTTCATGCAAAATCTTAAGGTTCCACCTCATGTCCAAGCCATCAAAGCCGGCTAAAAAGTGAATAATCGACAACTAAAGCTTGAATTGTACTACTTCTTACTGGCTATTACTTCAACTTAGAAGCTTCTTCTGTGTTTTACTATGGTGCTTTTAGTGTCTCCGCATACCTCAGCACGCGACATAGCTTTGCAGACGATAATTGTAACCGTCTCAGAAAGAAAAGCGGCCAATGTGACGATCTGTCTTTATGTCGATTCGATAACAAATGACGAAAGCGGACGGATTTCTCAGGTTTTTACTACATATGAACACTTTTCACATTCTCGCGTGCAACGCGGCTGCTACTCCTCCTTTCATGCAAAATATTAAGGTTCCACCTAATGTCAAAGCCACCAAAGCCGGCTAAATAGTGTATAATCGACAACTAAAACTTGAATGGTACTACTTCTTACTGGCTATTACTTCAACTTAGAAGCTTCTTCTGTGTTTTACTATGGTGCTTTTAGTGTCTCCGCTTACCGCAGCACGCGACATAGCTTTGCAGACGATATATGTAACCGTTTCAGAGAGAAGAGCGGCCAATGTGACGATCTGGCTTTAAGTCGATTCGATAACAAATGACGAAAACGGACGGATTTCTCAGGTTCTTACTACATATGAACACTTTTCACATTCTCCCGTGCTACGCGGCTGCTAGTCCTCCTTTCAAGCAAACTCTTATGGTCCTACGTCATGTCCAAGCCATGAAAGCCGGCAAAAACGTGAATAATCGACAACTAAAAGTTGAATTGTACTACTTCTTACTGGCTATTACTTCAACTTAGAAGCTTCTTCTGTGTTCTACTATGGTGCTTTTAGTGTTTCGGCATACCGCAGCACGCGACATAGCTTTGCAGACGATTACTGTAACCGTTTCAGAGAGAAGAGCGGCCAATGTGACATCTTGCTTTAAGTCGATTCGATAACAAATGACGAAAACGGACGGATTTCTCAGGTTTTTACTACATATGAAAACTTTTCACACTCTCTCGTGCAACGCGGCTGCTAGTCTTCCTTTCATGCAAAATCTTAAGGTTCCACCTCATGTCCAAGCCATCAAAGCCGGCTAAAAAGTGAATAATCGACAACTAAAACTTGAATTGTACTACTTCTTACTGGCTATTACTTCAACTTAGAAGCTTCTTCTGTGTTTTACTATGGTGCTTTTAGTGTCTCCGCATACCTCCGCACGCGACATAGCTTTGCAGACGATAATCGTAACCGTCTCAGAAAGAAAAGCGGCCAATGTGACGATCTGTCTTTATGTCGATTCAATAACAAATGACGAAAGCGGACGGATTTCTCAGGTTTTTACTACATATGAACACTTTTCACATTCTCGCGTGCAACGCGGCTGCTACTCCTCCTTTCATGCAAAATATTAAGGTTCCACCAAATGTCAAAGCCACCAAAGCCGGCTAAATAGTGTATAATCGACAACTAAAACTTGAATTGTACTACTTCTTACTGGCTATTACTTCAACTTAGAAGCTTCTTCTGTGTTTTACTATGGTGCTTTTAGTGTCTCCGCTTACCGCAGCACGCGACATAGCTTTGCAGACGATAAATGTAACCGTCTCAGAGAGAAAAGCGGCCAATGTGACGATCGGGCTTTAAGTCGATTCGATAACAAATGACGAAAACGGAGGGATTTCTCAGGTTTTTACTACATATGAATACTTTTCACATTCTCCCTTGCAACGCGGCTGCAAGTCCTCCTTTCACGCAAAATCTTAAGGTCCTAGGTGATGTCCAAGCCACCAAAGCCGGCTAAAAAGTGAATAATCGACAACTAAAACTTGAATTGTACTACTTCTTACTGGCTATTGCTTCAACGTAGAAGCTTCTTCTGTGTTCTACTATGGTGCTTTTAGTGTCTCCGCATACCGCAGCACGCGACATAGCTTTGCAGACGATAAATGTAACCGTCTCAGAGAGAAAAGCGGCCAATGTGACGATCTGGCTTTAAGTCGATTCGATAACAAATGACGAAAACGGACTGATTTCTCAGGTTTTTACTACATATGAACACTTTTCACATTCTCCCATGCAACGCGGCTGCTAGTCCTCCTTTCATGCAACATCTTAAAGTCCTAGGTCACGTCCAATCCACCAAAGCCGGCTAAAAAGTGAATAATCGACAACTAAAACTTGAATTGTACTACTTCTTACTGGCTATTACTTCAACATAGAAGCTTCTTCTGTGTTCTGCTATGGTGCTTTTAGTGTTTCGGTATACTGCAGCACGCGACATAGCTTTGCAGACGATAAATGTAACCGTTTCAGAGAGAAGAACGGCCAATGTGACGATCTGGCTTTAAGTCGATTCGATAACTAATGACGAAAACGGACGGATTTATCAGGTTTTTATTACATATGAACACTTTTCACATTCTCCCGTGCAACGCGGCTGCTAGTCCTCCTTTCATGCAAAATCTTAAGGTCCTAGGTCATGTCCAAGCCACCAAAGCAGGCTAAAAAGTGAATAATCGACAACTAAAACTTCAATTGTACTACTTCTTACTGGCTATTACTTCAACATAGAAGCATCTTCTGTGTTCTACTGTGGTGCTTTTAGTGTTTCCGCATACCGCAGCTCGCGACATAGCTTTGCAGACGATAAATGTAACCGTTTCAGAGAGAAAAGCGGCCAATGTGACGATCTGGGTTTAAGTCGATTCGATAACAAATGACGAAAACGGACGGATTTCTCAGGTTTTTACTACATATGAACACTTTTCATATTCTGCCTTGCAACGCGGCTGCAAGTCCTCCTTTCACGCAAAATCTTAAGGTCCTAGGTGATGTCCAAGCCACCAAAGCCGGCTAAAAAGTGAATAATCGACAACTAAAACTTGAATTGTACTACTTCTTACTGTCTATTACTTCAACATAGAAGCTTCTTCTGTATTCTACTATGGTGATTTTAGTGTTTCCGCATACCGCAGCACGCGACATAGCTTTGCAGACGATAAATGTAACCGTTTCAGAGAGAAGAGCGGCCAATGTGACGATCTGGCTTTAAGTCGATTCGATAACAAATGACGAAAACGGACGGATTTCTCAGGTTCTTACTACATATGAACACTTTTCACATTCTCCCGTGCTACGCGGCTGCTAGTCCTCCTTTCAAGCAAAATCTTATGGTCCTACGTCATGTCCAAGCCACCAAAGCCGGCAAAAACGTGAATAATCGACAACTAAAAGTTGAATTGTACTACTTCTTACTGGCTATTACTTCAACTTAGAAGCTTCTTCTGTGTTCTACTATGGTGCTTTTAGTGTTTCGGCATACCGCAGCACGCGACATAGCTTTGCAGACGATAAGTGTAACCGTTTCAGAGAGAAGAGCGGCCAATGTGACGATCTGGCTTTAAGTCGATTCGATAACAAGTGACGAAAACGGACGGATTTCTCAGGTTTTTACTACATATGAACACTTTTCACATTCTCGCGTGCAACGCGGCTGCTACTCCTCCTTTCATGCAAAATATTAAGGTTCCACCTATTGTCAAAGCCACCAAAGCCGGCTAAATAGTGTATAATCGACAACTAAAACTTGAATTGTACTACTTCTTACTGGCTATTACTTCAACTTAGAAGCTTCTTCTGTGTTTTACTATGGTGCTTTTAGTGTCTCCGCTTACCGCAGCACGCGACATAGCTTTGCAGACGATAAGTGTAACCGTTTCAGAGAGAAGAGCGGCCAATGTGACGATCTGGTTTAAGTCGATTCGATAACAAATGACGAAAACGGACGGATTTCTCAGGTTTTTACTACATATGAAAACTTTTCACACTCTCTCGTGCAACGCGGCTTCTAGTCTTCCTTTCATGCAAAATCTTAAGGTTCCACCTCATGTCCAAGCCATCAAAGCCGGCTAAAAAGTGAATAATCGACAACTAAAGCTTGAATTGTACTACTTCTTACTGGCTATTACTTCAACTTAGAAGCTTCTTCTGTGTTTTACTATGGTGCTTATAGTGTCTCCGCATACCTCAGCACGCGACATAGCTTTGCAGACGATAATTGTAACCGTCTCAGAAAGAAAAGCGGCCAATGTGACGATCTGTCTTTATGTCGATTCGATAACAAATGACGAAAGCGGACGGATTTCTCAGGTTTTTACTACATATGAACACTTTTCACATTCTCGCGTGCAACGCGGCTGCTACTCCTCCTTTCATGCAAAATATTAAAGTTCCACCTAATGTCAAAGCCACCAAAGCCGGCTAAATAGTGTATAATCGACAACTAAAACTTGAATTGTACTACTTCTTACTGGCTATTACTTCAACTTAGAAGCTTCTTCTGTGTTTTACTATGGTGCTTTTAGTGTCTCCGCTTACCGCAGCACGCGACATAGCTTTGCAGACGATATATGTAACCGTTTCAGAGAGAAGAGCGGCCAATGTGACGATCTGGCTTTAAGTCGATTCGATAACAAATGACGAAAACGGAAGGATTTCTCAGGTTCTTACTACATATGAACACTTTTCACATTCTCCCGTGCTACGCGGCTGCTAGTCCTCCTTTCAAGCAAAATCTTATGGTCCTACGTCATGTCCAAGCCACCAAAGCCGGCAAAAACGTGAATAATCGACAACTAAAAGTTGAATTGTACTACTTCTTACTGGCTATTACTTCAACTTAGAAGCTTCTTCTGTGTTCTACTATGGTGCTTTTAGTGTTTCGGCATACCGCAGCACGCGACATAGCTTTGCAGACGATAACTGTAACCGTTTCAGAGAGAAGAGCGGCCAATGTGACATCTTGCTTTAAGTCGATTCGATAACAAATGACGAAAACGGACGGATTTCTCAGGTTTTTACTACATATGAACACTTTTCACATTCTCGCGTGCAACGCGGCTGCTACTCCTCCTTTCATGCAAAATATTAAAGTTCCACCAAATGTCAAAGCCACCAAAGCCGGCTAAATAGTGTATAATCGACAACTAAAACTTGAATTGTACTACTTCTTACTGGCTATTACTTCAACTTAGAAGCTTCTTCTGTGTTTTACTATGGTGCTTTTAGTGTCTCCGCTTACCGCAGCACGCGACATAGCTTTGCAGACGATAAATGTAACCGTCTCAGAGAGAAAAGCGGCCAATGTGACGATCGGGCTTTAAGTCGATTCGATAACAAATGACGAAAACGGAGGGATTTCTCAGGTTTTTACTACATATGAACCCTTTTCACATTCTCCCATGCAACGCGGCTGCTAGTCCTCCTTTCATGCAAAATCTTAAGGTCCTAGGTCATGTCCAAGCCACCAAAGCAGGCTAAAAGTGAATAATCGACAACTAAAACTTCAATTGTACTACTTCTTACTGGCTATTACTTCAACATAGAAGCTTCTTCTGTGTTCTACTATGGTGCTATTAGTGTTTCCGCATACCGCAGCACGCGACATAGCTATGCAGACGATATATGTAACCGTTTCAGAGAGAAGAGCGGCCAATGTGACGATCTGGCTTTAAGTCGATTCGATAACAAATGACGAAAACGGACGGATTTCTCAGGTTCTTACTACATATGAACACTTTTCACATTCTCCCGTGCTACGCGGCTGCTAGTCCTCCTTTCAAGCAAAATCTTATGGTCCTACGTCATGTCCAAGCCATGAAAGCCGGCAAAAACGTGAATAATCGACAACTAAAAGTTGAATTGTACTACTTCTTACTGGCTATTACTTCAACTTAGAAGCTTCTTCTGTGTTCTACTATGGTGCTTTTAGTGTTTCGGCATACCGCAGCACGCGACATAGCTTTGCAGACGATTACTGTAACCGTTTCAGAGAGAAGAGCGGCCAATGTGACATCTTGCTTTAAGTCGATTCGATAACAAATGACGAAAACGGACGGATTTCTCAGGTTTTTACTACATATGAAAACTTTTCACACTCTCTCGTGCAACGCGGCTGCTAGTCTTCCTTTCATGCAAAATCTTAAGGTTCCACCTCATGTCCAAGCCATCAAAGCCGGCTAAAAAGTGAATAATCGACAACTAAAACTTGAATTGTACTACTTCTTACTGGCTATTACTTCAACTTAGAAGCTTCTTCTGTGTTTTACTATGGTGCTTTTAGTGTCTCCGCATACCTCAGCACGCGACATAGCTTTGCAGACGATAATTGTAACCGTCTCAGAAAGAAAAGCGGCCAATGTGACGATCTGTCTTTATGTCGATTCAATAACAAATGACGAAAGCGGACGGATTTCTCAGGTTTTTACTACATATGAACACTTTTCACATTCTCGCGTGCAACGCGGCTGCTACTCCTCCTTTCATGCAAAATATTAAGGTTCCACCAAATGTCAAAGCCACCAAAGCCGGCTAAATAGTGTATAATCGACAACTAAAACTTGAATTGTACTACTTCTTACTGGCTATTACTTCAACTTAGAAGCTTCTTCTGTGTTTTACTATGGTGCTTTTAGTGTCTCCGCTTACCGCAGCACGCGACATAGCTTTGCAGACGATAAATGTAACCGTCTCAGAGAGAAAAGCGGCCAATGTGACGATCGGGCTTTAAGTCGATTCGATAACAAATGACGAAAACGGAGGGATTTCTCAGGTTTTTACTACATATGAATACTTTTCACATTCTCCCATGCAACGCGGCTGCAAGTCCTCCTTTCACGCAAAATCTTAAGGTCCTAGGTGATGTCCAAGCCACCAAAGCCGGCTAAAAAGTGAATAATCGACAACTAAAACTTGAATTGTACTACTTCTTACTGGCTATTGCTTCAACGTAGAAGCTTCTTCTGTGTTCTACTATGGTGCTTTTAGTGTCTCCGCATACCGCAGCACGCGACATAGCTTTGCAGACGATAAATGTAACCGTCTCAGAGAGAAAAGCGGCCAATGTGACGATCTGGCTTTAAGTCGATTCGATAACAAATGACGAAAACGGACTGATTTCTCAGGTTTTTACTACATATGAACACTTTTCACATTCTCCCATGCTACGCGGCTGCTAGTCCTCCTTTCATGCAACATCTTAAAGTCCTAGGTCACGTCCAATCCACCAAAGCCGGCTAAAAAGTGAATAATCGACAACTAAAACTTGAATTGTACTACTTCTTACTGGCTATTACTTCAACATAGAAGCTTCTTCTGTGTTCTGCTATGGTGCTTTTAGTGTTTCGGTATACTGCAGCACGCGACATAGCTTTGCAGACGATAAATGTAACCGTTTCAGAGAGAAGAACGGCCAATGTGACGATCTGGCTTTAAGTCGATTCGATAACTAATGACGAAAACGGACGGATTTATCAGGTTTTTATTACATATGAACACTTTTCACATTCTCCCGTGCAACGCGGCTGCTAGTCCTCCTTTCATGCAAAATCTTAAGGTCCTAGGTCATGTCCAAGCCACCAAAGCAGGCTAAAAAGTGAATAATCGACAACTAAAACTTCAATTGTACTACTTCTTACTGGCTATTACTTCAACATAGAAGCATCTTCTGTGTTCTACTGTGGTGCTTTTAGTGTTTCCGCATACCGCAGCTCGCGACATAGCTTTGCAGACGATAAATGTAACCGTTTCAGAGAGAAAAGCGGCCAATGTGACGATCTGGCTTTAAGTCGATTCGATAACAAATGACGAAAACGGACGGATTTCTCAGGTTTTTACTACATATGAACACTTTTCATATTCTGCCTTGCAACGCGGCTGCAAGTCCTCCTTTCACGCAAAATCTTAAGGTCCTAGGTGATGTCCAAGCCACCAAAGCCGGCTAAAAAGTGAATAATCGACAACTAAAACTTGAATTGTACTACTTCTTACTGTCTATTACTTCAACATAGAAGCTTCTTCTGTATTCTACTATGGTGATTTTAGTGTTTCCGCATACCGCAGCACGCGACATAGCTTTGCAGACGATAAATGTAACCGTTTCAGAGAGAAGAGCGGCCAATGTGACGATCTGGCTTTAAGTCGATTCGATAACAAATGACGAAAACGGACGGATTTCTCAGGTTCTTACTACATATGAACACTTTTCACATTCTCCCGTGCTACGCGGCTGCTAGTCCTCCTTTCAAGCAAAATCTTATGGTCCTACGTCATGTCCAAGCCACCAAAGCCGGCAAAAACGTGAATAATCGACAACTAAAAGTTGAATTGTACTACTTCTTACTGGCTATTACTTCAACTTAGAAGCTTCTTCTGTGTTCTACTATGGTGCTTTTAGTGTTTCGGCATACCGCAGCACGCGACATAGCTTTGCAGACGATAAGTGTAACCGTTTCAGAGAGAAGAGCGGCCAATGTGACGATCTGGCTTTAAGTCGATTCGATAACAAGTGACGAAAACGGACGGATTTCTCAGGTTTTTACTACATATGAACACTTTTCACACTCTCTCGTGCAACGCGGCTGCTAGTCTTCCTTTCATGCCAAATCTTAAGGTTCCACCTCATGTCCAAGCCATCAAAGCCGGCTAAAAAGTGAATAATCGACAACTAAAGCTAGAATTGTACTACTTCTTACTGGCTATTACTTCAACTTAGAAGCTTCTTCTGTGTTTTACTATGGTGCGTTTAGTGTCTCCGCATACCTCAGCACGCGACATAGCTTTGCAGACGATAATTGTAACCGTCTCAGAAAGAAAAGCGGCCAATGTGACGATCTGTCTTTATGTCGATTCGATAACAAATGACGAAAGCGGACGGATTTCTCAGGTTTTTACTACATATGAACACTTTTCACATTCTCGCGTGCAACGCGGCTGCTACTCCTCCTTTCATGCAAAATATTAAGGTTCCACCTATTGTCAAAGCCACCAAAGCCGCCTAAATAGTGTATAATCGACAACTAAAACTTGAATTGTACTACTTCTTACTGGCTATTACTTCAACTTAGAAGCTTCTTCTGTGTTTTACTATGGTGCTTTTAGTGTCTCCGCTTACCGCAGCACGCGACATAGCTTTGCAGACGATAAGTGTAACCGTTTCAGAGAGAAGAGCGGCCAATGTGACGATCTGGTTTAAGTCGATTCGATAACAAATGACGAAAACGGACGGATTTCTCAGGTTTTTACTACATATGAAAACTTTTCACACTCTCTCGTGCAACGCGGCTTCTAGTCTTCCTTTCATGCAAAATCTTAAGGTTCCACCTCATGTCCAAGCCATCAAAGCCGGCTAAAAAGTGAATAATCGACAACTAAAGCTTGAATTGTACTACTTCTTACTGGCTATTACTTCAACTTAGAAGCTTCTTCTGTGTTTTACTATGGTGCTTATAGTGTCTCCGCATACCTCAGCACGCGACATAGCTTTGCAGACGATAATTGTAACCGTCTCAGAAAGAAAAGCGGCCAATGTGACGATCTGTCTTTATGTCGATTCGATAACAAATGACGAAAGCGGACGGATTTCTCAGGTTTTTACTACATATGAACACTTTTCACATTCTCGCGTGCAACGCGGCTGCTACTCCTCCTTTCATGCAAAATATTAAAGTTCCACCTAATGTCAAAGCCACCAAAGCCGGCTAAATAGTGTATAATCGACAACTAAAACTTGAATTGTACTACTTCTTACTGGCTATTACTTCAACTTAGAAGCTTCTTCTGTGTTTTACTATGGTGCTTTTAGTGTCTCCGCTTACCGCAGCACGCGACATAGCTTTGCAGACGATATATGTAACCGTTTCAGAGAGAAGAGCGGCCAATGTGACGATCTGGCTTTAAGTCGATTCGATAACAAATGACGAAAACGGAAGGATTTCTCAGGTTCTTACTACATATGAACACTTTTCACATTCTCCCGTGCTACGCGGCTGCTAGTCCTCCTTTCAAGCAAAATCTTATGGTCCTACGTCATGTCCAAGCCACCAAAGCCGGCAAAAACGTGAATAATCGACAACTAAAAGTTGAATTGTACTACTTCTTACTGGCTATTACTTCAACTTAGAAGCTTCTTCTGTGTTCTACTATGGTGCTTTTAGTGTTTCGGCATACCGCAGCACGCGACATAGCTTTGCAGACGATAACTGTAACCGTTTCAGAGAGAAGAGCGGCCAATGTGACATCTTGCTTTAAGTCGATTCGATAACAAATGACGAAAACGGACGGATTTCTCAGGTTTTTACTACATATGAACACTTTTCACATTCTCGCGTGCAACGCGGCTGCTACTCCTCCTTTCATGCAAAATATTAAAGTTCCACCAAATGTCAAAGCCACCAAAGCCGGCTAAATAGTGTATAATCGACAACTAAAACTTGAATTGTACTACTTCTTACTGGCTATTACTTCAACTTAGAAGCTTCTTCTGTGTTTTACTATGGTGCTTTTAGTGTCTCCGCTTACCGCAGCACGCGACATAGCTTTGCAGACGATAAATGTAACCGTCTCAGAGAGAAAAGCGGCCAATGTGACGATCGGGCTTTAAGTCGATTCGATAACAAATGACGAAAACGGAGGGATTTCTCAGGTTTTTACTACATATGAACCCTTTTCACATTCTCCCATGCAACGCGGCTGCTAGTCCTCCTTTCATGCAAAATCTTAAGGTCCTAGGTCATGTCCAAGCCACCAAAGCAGGCTAAAAGTGAATAATCGACAACTAAAACTTCAATTGTACTACTTCTTACTGGCTATTACTTCAACATAGAAGCTTCTTCTGTGTTCTACTATGGTGCTTTTAGTGTTTCCGCATACCGCAGCACGCGACATAGCTATGCAGACGATAAATGTAACCGTTTCACAGAGAAGAGCGGCCAATGTGACGATCTGGCTTTAAGTCGATTCGATAACAATTGACGAAAACGGACGGATTTCTCAGGTTTTTACTACATATGAACACTTTTCACATTCTCCCATGCAACGCGGCTGCTACTCCTCCTTTCATGCAACATCTTAAGGTCCTAGGTCATGTCCAAGCCACCAAAGCAGGCTAAAAAATGAATAATCGACAACTAAAACTTCAATTGTACTACTTTTACTGGCTATTACTTCAACATAGAAGCTTCTTCTGTGTTCTACTATGGTGGTTTTAGTGTTTCCGCATACCGCAGCACGCGACATAGCTTTGCAGACGATAAATGTAACCGTTTCAGAGAGAAGAGCGGCCAATGTGACGATCTGGCTTTAAGGCGATTCGATAACAAATGACGAAAACGGACTGATTTCTCAGGTTTTTACTACATATGAACACTTTTCACATTCTCCCATGCAACGCGGCTGCTAGTCCTCCTTTCATGCAACATCTTAAAGTCCTAGGTCACGTCCAATCCACCAAAGCCGGCTAAAAAGTGAATAATCGACAACTAAAACTTGAATTGTACTACTTCTTACTGGCTATTACTTCAACATAGAAGCTTCTTCTGTGTTCTGCTATGGTGCTTTTAGTGTTTCGGTATACTGCAGCACGCGACATAGCTTTGCAGACGATAAATGTAACCGTTTCAGAGAGAAGAACGGCCAATGTGACGATCTGGCTTTAAGTCGATTCGATAACAAATGACGAAAACGGACGGATTTATCAGGTTTTTATTACATATGAACACTTTTCACATTCTCCCGTGCTACGCGGCTGCTAGTCCTCCTTTCATGCAAAATCTTAAGGTCCTAGGTCATGTCCAAGCCACCAAAGCAGGCTAAAAAGTGAATAATCGACAACTAAAACTTCAATTGTACTACTTCTTACTGGCTATTACTTCAACATAGAAGCATCTTCTGTGTTCTACTGTGGTGCTTTTAGTGTTTCCGCATACCGCAGCTCGCGACATAGCTTTGCAGACGATAAATGTAACCGTTTCAGAGAGAAAAGCGGCCAATGTGACGATCTGGCTTTAAGTCGATTCGATAACAAATGACGAAAACGGACGGATTTCTCAGGTTTTTACTACATATGAAAACTTTTCACACTCTCTCGTGCAACGCGGCTTCTAGTCTTCCTTTCATGCAAAATCTTAAGGTTCCACCTCATGTCCAAGCCATCAAAGCCGGCTAAAAAGTGAATAATCGACAACTAAAGCTTGAATTGTACTACTTCTTACTGGCTATTACTTCAACTTAGAAGCTTCTTCTGTGTTTTACTATGGTGCTTATAGTGTCTCCGCATACCTCAGCACGCGACATAGCTTTGCAGACGATAATTGTAACCGTCTCAGAAAGAAAAGCGGCCAATGTGACGATCTGTCTTTATGTCGATTCGATAACAAATGACGAAAGCGGACGGATTTCTCAGGTTTTTACTACATATGAACACTTTTCACATTCTCGCGTGCAACGCGGCTGCTACTCCTCCTTTCATGCAAAATATTAAAGTTCCACCTAATGTCAAAGCCACCAAAGCCGGCTAAATAGTGTATAATCGACAACTAAAACTTGAATTGTACTACTTCTTACTGGCTATTACTTCAACTTAGAAGCTTCTTCTGTGTTTTACTATGGTGCTTTTAGTGTCTCCGCTTACCGCAGCACGCGACATAGCTTTGCAGACGATATATGTAACCGTTTCAGAGAGAAGAGCGGCCAATGTGACGATCTGGCTTTAAGTCGATTCGATAACAAATGACGAAAACGGAAGGATTTCTCAGGTTCTTACTACATATGAACACTTTTCACATTCTCCCGTGCTACGCGGCTGCTAGTCCTCCTTTCAAGCAAAATCTTATGGTCCTACGTCATGTCCAAGCCACCAAAGCCGGCAAAAACGTGAATAATCGACAACTAAAAGTTGAATTGTACTACTTCTTACTGGCTATTACTTCAACTTAGAAGCTTCTTCTGTGTTCTACTATGGTGCTTTTAGTGTTTCGGCATACCGCAGCACGCGACATAGCTTTGCAGACGATAACTGTAACCGTTTCAGAGAGAAGAGCGGCCAATGTGACATCTTGCTTTAAGTCGATTCGATAACAAATGACGAAAACGGACGGATTTCTCAGGTTTTTACTACATATGAACACTTTTCACACTCTCTCGTGCAACGCGGCTGCTAGTCTTCCTTTCATGCAAAATCTTGAGGTTCCACCTCATTTCCAAGCCATCAAAGCCGGCTAAAAAGTGAATAATCGACAACTAAAACTTGAATTGTACTACTTCTTACTGGCTATTACTTCAACTTAGAAGCTTCTTCTGTGTTTTACTATGGTGCTTTTAGTGTCTCCGCATACCTCAGCACGCGACATAGCTTTGCAGACGATAATTGTAACCGTCTCAGAAAGAAAAGCGGCCAATGTGACGATCTGTCTTTATGTCGATTCAATAACAAATGACGAAAGCGGACGGATTTCTCAGGTTTTTACTACATATGAACACTTTTCACATTCTCGCGTGCAACGCGGCTGCTACTCCTCCTTTCATGCAAAATATTAAAGTTCCACCAAATGTCAAAGCCACCAAAGCCGGCTAAATAGTGTATAATCGACAACTAAAACTTGAATTGTACTACTTCTTACTGGCTATTACTTCAACTTAGAAGCTTCTTCTGTGTTTTACTATGGTGCTTTTAGTGTCTCCGCTTACCGCAGCACGCGACATAGCTTTGCAGACGATAAATGTAACCGTCTCAGAGAGAAAAGCGGCCAATGTGACGATCGGGCTTTAAGTCGATTCGATAACAAATGACGAAAACGGAGGGATTTCTCAGGTTTTTACTACATATGAACCCTTTTCACATTCTCCCATGCAACGCGGCTGCTAGTCCTCCTTTCATGCAAAATCTTAAGGTCCTAGGTCATGTCCAAGCCACCAAAGCAGGCTAAAAGTGAATAATCGACAACTAAAACTTCAATTGTACTACTTCTTACTGGCTATTACTTCAACATAGAAGTTTCTTCTGTGTTCTACTATGGTGCTTTTAGTGTTTCCGCATACCGCAGCACGCGACATAGCTTTGCAGACGATAAATGTAACCGTTTCAGAGAGAAGAGCGGCCAATGTGACGATCTGGCTTTAAGTCGATTCGATAACAAATGACGAAAACGGACTGATTTCTCAGGTTTTTACTACATATGAACACTTTTCACATTCTCCCATGCAACGTGGCTGCTAGTCCTCCTTTCATGCAACATCTTAAAGTCCTAGGTCACGTCCAATCCACCAAAGCCGGCTAAAAAGTGAATAATCGACAACTAAAACTTGAATTGTACTACTTCTTACTGGCTATTACTTCAACATAGAAGCTTCTTCTGTGTTCTGCTATGGTGCTTTTAGTGTTTCGGTATACTGCAGCACGCGACATAGCTTTGCAGACGATAAATGTAACCGTTTCAGAGAGAAGAACGGCCAATGTGACGATCTGGCTTTAAGTCGATTCGATAACAAATGACGAAAACGGACGGATTTCTCAGGTTTTTACTACATATGAACACTTTTCACATTCTCCCATGCAACGCGGCTGCTACTCCTCCTTTCATGCAACATCTTAAGGTCCTACGTCATGTCCAAGCCACCAAAGCAGGCTAAAAAATGAATAATCGACAACTAAAACTTCAATTGTACTACTTTTTACTGGCTATTACTTCAACATAGAAGCTTCTTCTGTGTTCTACTATGGTGGTTTTAGTGTTTCCGCATACCGCAGCACGCGACATAGCTTTGCAGACGATAAATGTAACCGTTTCAGAGAGAAGAGCGGCCAATGTGACGATCTGGCTTTAAGTCGATTCGATAACAAATGACGAAAACGGACTGATTTCTCAGGTTTTTACTACATATGAACACTTTTCACATTCTCCCATGCAACGTGGCTGCTAGTCCTCCTTTCATGCAACATCTTAAAGTCCTAGGTCACGTCCAATCCACCAAAGCCGGCTAAAAAGTGAATAATCGACAACTAAAACTTGAATTGTACTACTTCTTACTGGCTATTACTTCAACATAGAAGCTTCTTCTGTGTTCTGCTATGGTGCTTTTAGTGTTTCGGTATACTGCAGCACGCGACATAGCTTTGCAGACGATAAATGTAACCGTTTCAGAGAGAAGAACGGCCAATGTGACGATCTGGCTTTAAGTCGATTCGATAACAAATGACGAAAACGGACGGATTTATCAGGTTTTTATTACATATGAACACTTTTCACATTCTCCCGTGCAACGCGGCTGCTAGTCCTCCTTTCATGCAAAATCTTAAGGTCCTAGGTCATGTCCAAGCCACCAAAGCAGGCTAAAAAGTGAATAATCGACAACTAAAACTTCAATTGTACTACTTCTTACTGGCTATTACTTCAACATAGAAGCATCTTCTGTGTTCTACTGTGGTGCTTTTAGTGTTTCCGCATACCGCAGCTCGCGACATAGCTTTGCAGACGATAAATGTAACCGTTTCAGAGAGAAAAGCGGTCAATGTGACGATCTGGCTTTAAGTCGATTCGATAACAAATGACGAAAACGGACGGATTTCTCAGGTTTTTACTACAAATGAACACTTTTCATATTCTGCCTTGCAACGCGGCTGCAAGTCCTCCTTTCACGCAAAATCTTAAGGTCCTAGGTGATGTCCAAGCCACCAAAGCCGGCTAAAAAGTGAATAATCGACAACTAAAACTTGAATTGTACTACTTCTTACTGTCTATTACTTCAACATAGAAGCTTCTTCTGTATTCTACTATGGTGATTTTAGTGTTTGCGCATACCGCAGCACGCGACATAGCTTTGCAGACGATAAATGTAACCGTTTCAGAGAGAAGAACGGCCAATGTGACGATCTGGCTTTAAGTCGATTCGATAACAAATGAAGAAAACGGACGGGTTTCTCAGGTTTTTACTACATATGAACACTTTTCACATTCTCGCGGGCACCGCGGCTGCTACTCCTCCTTTCATGCAAAATCTTAAGGTCCTAGGTCATGTCCAAGCCACCAAAGCCGGCTAAAAAGTGAATAATCGACAACTAAAACTTGAATTGTACTACTTCTTACTGGCTATTACTTCAAATTAGAAGCTTCTTCTGTGTTCTACTATGGTGCTTTTAGTGTTTCGGTATACTGCAGCACGCGACATAGCTTTGCAGACGATAAATGTAACCGTTTCAGAGAGAAGAGCGGCCAATGTGACGATCTGGCTTTAAGTCGATTCGATAACAAATGACGAAAACGTACGGATTTCTCAGGTTTTTACTGCATATGAACACTTTTCATATTCTCCCGTGCAACGCGGCTGCTAGTCCTCCTTTCATGCAAAATCTTAAGGTCCTAGGTCATGCCCAAGCCACCAAAGCAGGCTAAAAAATGAATAATCGACAACTAAAACTTCAATTGTACTACTTTTTACTGGCTATTACTTCAACATAGAAGCTTCTTCTGTGTTCTACTATGGTGGTTTTAGTGTCTCCGCATACCGCAGCACGCGACATAGCTTTGCATACGATAAATGTAACCGTCTCAGAGAGAAAAGCGGCCAATGTGACGATCTGACTTTAAGTCGCTTCGATAACAAGTGACGAAAGCGGACGGATTTCTCAGGTTTTTAATACATATGAACACTTTTCACATTCTCGCGTGCAACGCGGCTGCTACTCCTCCTTTCATGCAAAATATTAAGGTTCCACCAAATGTCAAAGCCACCAAAGCCGGCTAAATAGTGTATAATCGACAACTAAAACTTGAATTGTACTACTTCTTACTGGCTATTACTTCAACTTAGAAGCTTCTTCTGTGTTTTACTATGGTGCTTTTAGTGTCTCCGCTTACCGCAGCACGCGACATAGCTTTGCAGACGATAAATGTAACCGTCTCTGAGAGAAAAGCGGCCAATGTGACGATCGGGCTTTAAGTCGATTCGATAACAAATGACGAAAACGGACTGATTTCTCAGGTTTTTACTACATATGAACACTTTTCACATTCTCCCATGCAACGCGGCTGCTAGTCCTCCTTTCATGCAAAATCTTAAGGTCCTAGGTCATGTCCAAGCCACCAAAGCAGGCTAAAAAGTGAATAATCGACAACTAAAACTTCAATTGTACTACTTCTTACTGGCTATTACTTCAACATAGAAGCATCTTCTGTGTTCTACTGTGGTGCTTTTAGTGTTTCCGCATACCGCAGCTCGCGACATAGCTTTGCAGACGATAAATGTAACCGTTTCAGAGAGAAAAGCGGCCAATGTGACGATCTGGCTTTAAGTCGATTCGATAACAAATGACGAAAACGGACGGATTTCTCAGGTTTTTACTACATATGAACACTTTTCATATTCTGCCTTGCAACGCGGCTGCAAGTCCTCCTTTCACGCAAAATCTTAAGGTCCTATGTGATGTCCAAGCCACCAAAGCCGGCTAAAAAGTGAATAATCGACAACTAAAACTTGAATTGTACTACTTCTTACTGTCTATTACTTCAACATAGAAGCTTCTTCTGTATTCTACTATGGTGATTTTAGTGTTTCCGCATACCGCAGCACGCGACATAGCTTTGCAGACGATAAATGTAACCGTTTCAGAGAGAAGAACGGCCAATGTGACGATCTGGCTTTACGTCGATTCGATAACAAATGACGAAAACGGACGGATTTCTCAGGTTTTTACTACATATGAACACTTTTCACATTCTCGCGGGCACCGCGGCTGCTACTCCTCCTTTCATGCAAAATCTTAAGGTCCTAGGTCATGTCCAAGCCACCAAAGCCGGCTAAAAAGTGAATAATCGACAACTAAAACTTGAATTGTACTACTTCTTACTGGCTATTACTTCAAATTAGAAGCTTCTTCTGTGTTCTACTATGGTGCTTTTAGTGTTTCGGTATACTGCAGCACGCGACATAGCTTTGCAGACGATAAATGTAACCGTTTCAGAGAGAAGAGCGGCCAATGTGACGATCTGGCTTTAAGTCGATTCGATAACAAATGACGAAAACGTACGGATTTCTCAGGTTTTTACTGCATATGAACACTTTTCACATTCTCCCGTGCAACGCGGCTGCTAGTCCTCCTTTCATGCAAAATCTTAAGGTCCTAGGTCATGCCCAAGCCACCAAAGCCGGCTAAAAAGTGAATAATCGACAACTAAAACTTGAATTGTACTACTTCTTACTTTCTATTGCTTCAACTTAGAAGCTTCTTCTGTGTTCTACTATGGTGCTTTTAGTGTCTCCGCATACCGCAGCACGCGACATAGCTTTGCATACGATAAATGTAACCGTCTCAGAGAGAAAAGCGGCCAATGTGACGATCTGACTTTAAGTCGCTTCGATAACAAGTGACGAAAGCGGACGGATTTCTCAGGTTTTTACTACATATGATCACTTTTCACATTCTCGCGTGCAACGCGGCTGCTACTCCTCCTTTCATGCAAAATATTAAGGTTCCACCAAATGTCAAAGCCACCAAAGCCGGCTAAATAGTGTATAATCGACAACTAAAACTTGAATTGTACTACTTCTTACTGGCTATTACTTCAACTTAGAAGCTTCTTCTGTGTTTTACTATGGTGCTTTTAGTGTCTCCGCTTACCGCAGCACGCGACATAGCTTTGCAGACGATAAATGTAACCGTCTCAGAGAGAAAAGCGGCCAATGTGACGATCGGGCTTTAAGTCGATTCGATAACAAATGACGAAAACGGACTGATTTCTCAGGTTTTTACTACATATGAACACTTTTCACATTCTCCCATGCAACGCGGCTGCTAGTCCTCCTTTCATGCAACATCTTGAAGTCCTAGGTCACGTCCAATTCACCAAAGCCGGCTAAAAAGTGAATAATCGACAACTAAAACTTGAATTGTACTACTTCTTACTGGCTATTACTTCAACATAGAAGCTTCTTCTGTGTTCTACTATGGTGCTTTTAGTGTTTCGGTATACTGCAGCACGCGACATAGCTTTGCAGACGATAAATGTAACCGTTTCAGAGAGAAGAACGGCCAATGTGACGATCTGGCTTTAAGTCGATTCGATAACAAATGACGAAAACGGACGGATTTATCAGGTTTTTATTACATATGAACACTTTTCACATTCTCCCGTGCAACGCGGCTGCTAGTCCTCCTTTCATGCAAAATCTTAAGGTCCTAGGTCATGTCCAAGCCACCAAAGCAGGCTAAAAAGTGAATAATCGACAACTAAAACTTCAATTGTACTACTTCTTACTGGCTATTACTTCAACATAGAAGCATCTTCTGTGTTCTACTATGGTACTTTTAGTGTTTCCGCATACCGCAGCACGCGACATAGCTTTGCAGACGATAAATGTAACCGTTTCAGAGAGAAAAGCGGCCAATGTGACGATCTGGCTTTAAGTCGATTCGATAACAAATGACGAAAACGGACGGATTTCTCAGGTTTTTACTACATATGAACACTTTTCATATTCTGCCTTGCAACGCGGCTGCAAGTCCTCCTTTCACGCAAAATCTTAAGGTCCTAGGTGATGTCCAAGCCACCAAAGCCGGCTAAAAAGTGAATAATCGACAACTAAAACTTGAATTGTACTACTTCTTACTGTCTATTACTTCAACATAGAAGCTTCTTCTGTGTTCTACTATGGTGATTTTAGTGTTTCCGCATACCGCAGCACGCGACATAGCTTTGCAGACGATAAATGTAACCGTTTCAGAGAGAAGAGCGGCCAATGTGACGATCTGGCTTTAAGTCGATTTGATAACAAATGACGAAAACGGACGGATTTCTCAGGTTTTTACTGCATATGAACACTTTTTACATTCTCCCGTGCAACGCGGCTGCTAGTCCTCCTTTCTTGCAAAATCTTAAGATCGTAGCTCATGCCCAAGCCACCAAAGCCGGCTAAAAAGTGAATAATCGACAACTAAAACTTGAATTGTACTACATCTTACTGGCTATTGCTTCAACTTAGAAGCTTCTTCTGTGTTCTACTATGGTGCTTTTAGTGTCTCCGCATACCGCAGCACGCGACATAGCTTTGCATACGATAAATGTAACCGTCTCAGAGAGAAAAGCGGCCAATGTGACGATCTGACTTTAAGTCGATTCGATAACAAGTGACGAAAGCGTACGGATTTCTCAGGTTTTTACTACATATGAACATTTTTCACATTCTCGCGGGCAACGCGGCTGCTACTCCTCCTTTCATGCAAAATCTTAAGGTCCTAGGTCATGTCCAAGCCACCAAAGACGGCTAAAAAGTGAATAATCGATAACTAAAACTTGAATTGTACTACTTCTTACTGGCTATTACTTCAACTTAGAAGCTTCTTCTGTGTTCTACTATGGTGCTTTTAGTGTCTCCGCATACCGCAGAACGCGACATAGCTTTGCAGACGATAAATGTAACCGTCTCAGAGAGAAAAGCGGCCAATGTGACGATCTGGCTTTAAGTCGATTCGATAACAAATGACGAAAACGGACTGATTTCTCAGGTTTTTACTACATATGAACACTTTTCACATTCTCCCATGCAACGCGGCTGCTAGTCCTCCTTTCATGCAACATCTTAAAGTCCTAGGTCATGTCCAATCCACCAAAGCCGGCTAAAAAGTGAATAATCGACAACTAAAACTTGAATTGTACTACTTGTTACTGGCTATTACTTCAACATAGAAGCTTCTTCTGTGTTCTACTATGGTGCTTTTAGTGTTTCCGCATACCGCAGCACGCGACATAGCTTTGCAGACGATAAATGTAACCGTTTCAGAGAGAAGAGCGGCCAATGTGACGATCTGGCTTTAAGTCGATTCGATAACAAATGACGAAAACGGACGGATTTCTCAGGTTTTTACTACATATGAACACTTTTCACATTCTCCCTTGCAACGCGGGTGCAAGTCCTCCTTTCATGCAAAATCTTAAGGTCCTGGGTGATGTCCAAGCCACCAAAGCCGGCTAAAAAGTGAATAATCGATAACTAAAACTTGAATTGTACTACTTCTTACTGGCTATTGCTTCAACTTAGAAGCTTCTTCTGTGTTCTACTATGGTGCTTTTAGTGTCTCCGCATACCGCAGCACGTGACATAGCTTTGCAGACGATAAATGTAACCGTTTCAAAGAGAAGAACGGCCAATGTGACGATCTGGCTTTAAGTCGATTCGATAACAAATGACGAAATCGGACGGATTTATCAGGTTTTTACTACATATGAACACTTTTCACATTCTCCCGTGCAACGCGGCTGCTAGTCCTCCTTTCATGCAAAATCTTAAGGTCCTAGGTCATGTCCAAGCCACCAAAGCAGGCTAAAAAGTGAATAATCGACAACTAAAACTTCAATTATACTACTTCTTACTGGCTATTACTTCAACATAGAAGCTTCTTCTGTGTTCTACTATGGTGCTTTTAGTGTTTCCGCATACCGCAGCACGCGACATAGCTTTGCAGACGATATATGTAACCGTTTCAGAGAGAAGAGCGGCCAATATGACGAACTGGCTTTAAGTCGATTCGATAACAAATGACGAAAACGGACGGATTTCTCAGGTTTTTACTACATATGAACACTATTCACTTTCTCCCATGCAACGCGGCTGCTAGTCCTCCTTTCATGCAAAATCTTAAGGTCCTAGGTCATGTCCAAGCCACCAAAGCAGGCTAAAAAGTGAATAATCGACAACTGAAACTTCAATTGTACTGCTTCTTACTGGCTATTACTTCAACTTAGAAGCTTCTTCTGTGTTCTACTATGGTGCTTTTAGTGTTTCCGCATACCGCAGCACGCGACATAGCTTTGCAGACGATAAATGTAACCGTTTCAGAGAGAAGAGCGGCCAATGTGACGATCTGGCTTTAAGTCGATTCGATAACAAATGACGAAAACGGACGGATTTCTCAGGTTTTTACTACATATGAACACTTTTCACATTCTCGCGGGCACCGCGGCTGCTACTCCTCCTTTCATGCAAAATCTTAAGGTCCTAGGTCATGTCCAAGCCACCAAAGCCGGCTAAAAAGTGAATAATCGACAACTAAAACTTGAATTGTACTACTTCTTACTGGCTATTACTTCAAATTAGAAGCTTCTTCTGTGTTCTACTATGGTGCTTTTAGTGTTTCGGTATACTGCAGCACGCGACATAGCTTTGCAGACGATAAATGTAACCGTTTCAGAGAGAAGAGCGGCCAATGTGACGATCTGGCTTTAAGTCGATTCGATAACAAATGACGAAAACGTACGGATTTCTCAGGTTTTTACTACATATGAACACTTTTAACATTCTCCCGTGCAACGCGGCTGCTAGTCCTCCTTTCATGCAAAATCTTAAGGTCCTAGGTCATGTCCATGCCACCAAAGCAGGCCAAAAAGTGAATAATCGACAACTAAAACTTCAATTGTACTACTTCTTACTGGCTATTACTTCAACATAGAAGCTTCTTCTGTGTTCTACTATGGTGCTTTTAGTGTTTCCGCATACTGCAGCACGCGACATAGCTTTGCAGACTATAAATGTAACCGTTTCAGAGAGAAGAGCGGCCAATGTGACGAACTGGCTTTAAGTCGATTCGATAACAAATGACGAAAACGGACGGATTTCTCAGGTTTTTACTACATATGAACACTTTTCACTTTCTCCCATGCAACGCGGCTGCTAGTCCTCCTTTCATGCAAAATCTTAAGGTCCTAGGTCATGTCCAAGCCACCAAAGCAGGCTAAAAAGTGAATAATCGACAACTAAAACTTCAATTGTACTACTTCTTACTGGCTATTACTTCAACATAGAAGCTTCTTCTGTGTTCTACTATGGTGCTTTTAGTGTTTCCGCATACCGCAGCACGCGACATAGCTTTGCAGACGATAAATGTAACCGTTTCAGAGAGAAGAGCGGCCAATGTGACGATCTGGCTTTAAGTCGATTCGATAACAAATGACGAAAACGGACGGATTTCTCAGGTTTTTACTACATATGAACACTTTTCACATTCTCGCGGGCACCGCGGCTGCTACTCCTCCTTTCATGCAAAATCTTAAGGTGCTAGGTCATGTGCAAGCCACCAAAGCCGGCTAAAAAGTGAATAATCGACAACTAAATCTTGAATTGTACTACTTCTTACTGGCTATTACTTCAAATTAGAAGCTTCTTCTGTGTTCTACTATGGTGCTTTTAGTGTTTCGGTATACTGCAGCACGCGACATAGCTTTGCAGACGATAAATGTAACCGTTTCAGAGAGAAGAGCGGCCAATGTGACGATCTGGCTTTAAGTCGATTCGATAACAAATGACGAAAACGTACGGATTTCTCAGGTTTTTACTGCATATGAACACTTTTCACATTCTCCCGTGCAACGCGGCTGCTAGTCCTCCTTTCATGCAAAATCTTAAGGTCCTAGGTCATGCCCAAGCCACCAAAGCCGGCTAAAAAGTGAATAATCGACAACTAAAACTTGAATTGTACTACTTCTTACTTTCTATTGCTTCAACTTAGAAGCTTCTTCTGTGTTCTACTATGGTGCTTTTAGTGTCTCCGCATACCGCAGCACGCGACATAGCTTTGCATACGATAAATGTAACCGTCTCAGAGAGAAAAGCGGCCAATGTGACGATCTGACTTTAAGTCGCTTCGATAACAAGTGACGAAAGCGGACGGATTTCTCAGGTTTTTACTACATATGAACACTTTTCACATTCTCGCGGGCAACGCGGCTGCTAGTCCTCCTTTAATGCAAAATCTTATGATCCTAGGTCATGTCCAAGCCACCAAAGACAGCTAAAAAATGAATAATCGATAACTAAAACTTGAATTGTACTACTTCTTACTGGCTATTACTTCAACTTAGAAGCTTCTTCTGTGCTCTACTATGGTGCTTTTAGTGTCTCCGCATACCGCAGCACGCGACATAGCTTTGCAGACGATAAATGTAACCGTCTCAGAGAGAAAAGCGGCCAATGTGACGATCTGGCTTTAAGTCGATTCGATAACAAATGACGAAAACGGACTGATTTCTCAGGTTTTTACTACATATGAACACTTTTCACATTCTCCCATGCAACGCGGCTGCTAGTCCTCCTTTCATGCAACATCTTAAAGTCCTAGGTCATGTCCAATCCACAAAAGCCGGCTAAAAAGTGAATAATCGACAACTAAAACTTGAATTGTACTACTTCTTACTGGCTATTACTTCAACATAGAAGCTTATTCTGTGTTCTACTATGGTTTATTTAGTGTTTCCGCATACCGCAGCACGCGACATAGCTTTGCAGACGATAAATGTAACCGTTTCAGAGAGAAGAGCGGCCAATGTGACGATCTGGCTTTAAGTCGATTCGATAGCAAATGACGAAAACGGACGGATTTCTCAGGTTTTTACTACTTATGAACACTTTTCACATTCTCCCTTGCAACGCGGGTGCAAGTCCTCCTTTCATGCAAAATCTTAAGGTCCTAGGTGATGTCCAAGCCACCAAAGCCGGCTAAAAAGTGAATAATCGATAACTAAAACTTGAATTGTACTACTTCTTACTGGCTATTGCTTCAACTTAGAAACTTCTTCTGTGTTCTACTATGGTACTTTTAGTGTCTCCGCATACCGCAGCACGTGACATAGCTTTGCAGACGATAAATGTAACCGTCTCAGAGAGAAAAGCGGCCATTGTGACGATCTGTCTTTAAGTCGATTCGATAGCAAATGACGAAAGCGGACGGATTTCTCAGGTTTTTACTACATATGAACACTTTTCACATTCTCGCGGGCAACGCGGCTGCTACTCCTCCTTTCATGCAAAATCTTAAGGTCCTAGGTCATGTCCAAGCCACCAAAGCCGGCTAAAAAGTGATTAATCGACAACTAAAACTTGAATTGTACTACTTCTTACTGGCTATTACTTCAAATTAGAAGCTTCTTCTGTGTTCTACTATGGTGCTTTTAGTGTTTCGGTATACTGCAGCACGCGACATAGCTTTGCAGACGATAAATGTAACCGTTTCAGAGAGAAGAACGGCCAATGTGACGATCTGTCTTTAAGTCGATTCGATAACAAATGACGAAAACGGACGGATCTATCAGGTTTTTACTACATATGAACACTTTTCACATTCTCCCGTGCAACGCGGCTGCTAGTCCTCCTTTCATGCAAAATCTTAAGGTCCTAGGTCATGTCCATGCCACCAAAGCAGGCCAAAAAGTGAATAATCGACAACTAAAACTTCAATTGTACTACTTCTTACTGGCTATTACTTCAACATAGAAGCTTCTTCTGTGTTCTACTATGGTGCTTTTAGTGTTTCCGCATACTGCAGCACGCGACATAGCTTTGCAGACTATAAATGTAACCGTTTCAGAGAGAAGAGCGGCCAATGTGACGAACTGGCTTTAAGTCGATTCGATAACACATGACGAAAACGGACGGATTTCTCAGGTTTTTACTACATATGAACACTTTTCACTTTCTCCCATGCAACGCGGCTGCTAGTCCTCCTTTCATGCAAAATCTTAAGGTCCTAGGTCATGTCCAAGCCACCAAAGCAGGCTAAAAAGTGAATAATCGACAACTAAAACTTCAATTGTACTACTTCTTCTGGCTATTACTTCAACATAGAAGCTTCTTCTGTGTTCTACTATGGTGCTTTAAGTGTTTCCGCATACCGCAGCACGCGACATAGCTTTGCAGGCGATAAATGTAACCGTTTCAGAGAGAAGAGCGGCCAGTGTGACGATCTGGCTTTAAGTCGATTCGATAACAAATGACGAAAACGGACGGATTTCACAAGTTTTTACTACATATGAACACTTTTCACATTCTCCCTTGCAACGCGGCTGCAAGTCCTCCTTTCACGCAAAATCTTAAGGTCCTAGGTGATGTCCAAGCCACCAAAGCCGGCTAAAAAGTGAATAATCGACAACTAAAACTTGAATTGTACTACTTCTTACTGGCTATTGCTTCAACTTAGAAGCTTCTTCTGTGCTCTACTATGGTGCTATTAGTGTCTCCGCATACCGCAGCACGCGACATAGCTTTGCAGACGATAAATGTAACCGTCTCAGAGAGAAGAACGGCCAATGTGACGATCTGGCTTTAAGTCGATTCGATAACAAATGACGAAAACGGACGGATCTATCAGGTTTTTACTACATATGAACACTTTTCACATTCTCCCTTGCAACGCGGGTGCAAGTCCTCCTTTCATGCAAAATCTTAAGGTCCTAGGTGATGTCCAAGCCACCAAAGCCGGCTAAAAAGTGAATAATCGATAACTAAAACTTGAATTGTACTACTTCTTACTGGCTATTGCTTCAACTTAGAAGCTTCTTCTGTGTTCTACTATGGTACTTTTAGTGTCTCCGCATACCGCAGCACGTGACATAGCTTTGCAGACGATAAACGTAACCGTCTCAGAGAGAAAAGCGGCCAATGTGACGATCTGTCTTTAAATCGATTAGATAACAAATGACGAAAGCGGACGGATTTCTCAGGTTTTTACTACATAGGAACACTTTTCACATTCTCGCGGGCAACGCGGCTGCTACTCCTCCTTTCATGCAAAATCTTAAGGTCCTAGGTCATGTCCAAGCCACCAAAGCCGGCTAAAAAGTGATTAATCGACAACTAAAACTTGAATTTTACTACTTCTTACCGGCTATTACTTCAAATTAGAAGCTTCTTCTGTGTTCTACTATGGTGCTTTTAGTGTTTCGGTATACTGCAGCACGCGACATAGCTTTGCAGACGATAAATGTAACCGTTTCAGAGATAAGAACGGCCAATGTGACGATCTGGCTTTAAGTCGATTCGATAACAAATGACGAAAACGGACGGATCTATCAGGTTTTTACTACATATGAACACTTTTCACATTCTCCCGTGCAACGCGGCTGCTAGTCCTCCTTTCATGCAAAATCTTAAGGTCCTAGGTCATGTCCAAGCCACCAAAGCAGGCCAAAAAGTGAATAATCGACAACTAAAGCTTCAATTGTACTACTTCTTACTGGCTATTACTTCAACATAGAAGCTTCTTCTGTGTTCTACTATGGTGCTTTTAGTGTTTCCGCATACCGCAGCACGCGACATAGCTTTGCAGACTATAAATGTAACCGTTTCAGAGAGAAGAGCGGCCAATGTGACGAACTGGCTTTAAGTCGATTCGATAACAAATGACGAAAACGGACGGATTTCTCAGGTTTTTACTACATATGAACACTTTTCACTTTCTCCCATGCAACGCGGCTGCTAGTCCTCCTTTCATGCAAAATCTTAAGGTCCTAGGTCATGTCCAAGCCACCAAAGCAGGCTAAAAAGTGAATAATAGACAACTAAAACTTCAATTGTACTACTTCTTACTGGCTATTACTTCAACATAGAAGCTTCTTCTGTGGTCTACTATGGTGCTTTAAGTGTTTCCGCATACCGCAGCACGCGACATACCTTTGCAGACTATAAATGTAACCGTTTCAGAGAGAAGAGCGGCCAATGTGACGATCTGGCTTTAAGTCGATTCGATAACAAATGACGAAAACGGACGGATTTCTCAGGTTTTTACTACATATGAACACTTTTCACATTCTCCCTTGCAACGCGGCTGCAAGTCCTCCTTTCACGCAAAATCTTAAGGTCCTAGGTGATGTCCAAGCCACCAAAGCCGGCTAAAAAGTGAATAATCGACAACTAAAACTTGAATTGTACTACTTCTTACTGGCTATTGGTTCAACTTAGAAGCTTCTTCTGTGCTCTACTATGGTGCTATCAGTGTCTCCGCATACCGCAGCACGCGACATAGCTTTGCAGACGATAAATGTAACCGTTTCAGAGAGAAGAGCGGCCAATGTGACGATCTGGCTTTAAGTCGATTCGATAACAAATGACGAAAACGGACGGATTTCTCAAGTTTTTACTACATATGAACACTTTTCACATTCTCCCTTGCAACGCGGCTGCAAGTCCTCCTTTCACGCAAAATCTTAAGGTCCTAGGTGATGTCCAAGCCACCAAAGCCGGCTAAAAAGTGAATAATCGACAACTAAAACTTGAATTGTACTACTTCTTACTGGCTATTGCTTCAACTTAGAAGCTTCTTCTGTGCTCTACTATGGTGCTATTAGTGTCTCCGCATACCGCAGCACGCGACATAGCTTTGCAGACGATAAATGTAACCGTCTCAGAGAGAAGAACGGCCAATGTGACGATCTGGCTTTAAGTCGATTCGATAACAAATGACGAAAACGGACGGATCTATCAGGTTTTTACTACATATGAACACTTTTCACATTCTCCCTTGCAACGCGGGTGCAAGTCCTCCTTTCATGCAAAATCTTAAGGTCCTAGGTGATGTCCAAGCCACCAAAGCCGGCTAAAAAGTGAATAATCGATAACTAAAACTTGAATTGTACTACTTCTTACTGGCTATTGCTTCAACTTAGAAGCTTCTTCTGTGTTCTACTATGGTACTTTTAGTGTCTCCGCATACCGCAGCACGTGACATAGCTTTGCAGACGATAAACGTAACCGTCTCAGAGAGAAAAGCGGCCAATGTGACGATCTGTCTTTAAATCGATTAGATAACAAATGACGAAAGCGGACGGATTTCTCAGGTTTTTACTACATAGGAACACTTTTCACATTCTCGCGGGCAACGCGGCTGCTACTCCTCCTTTCATGCAAAATCTTAAGGTCCTAGGTCATGTCCAAGCCACCAAAGCCGGCTAAAAAGTGATTAATCGACAACTAAAACTTGAATTGTACTACTTCTTACCGGCTATTACTTCAAATTAGAAGCTTCTTCTGTGTTCTACTATGGTGCTTTTAGTGTTTCGGTATACTGCAGCACGCGACATAGCTTTGCAGACGATAAATGTAACCGTTTCAGAGATAAGAACGGCCAATGTGACGATCTGGCTTTAAGTCGATTCGATAACAAATGACGAAAACGGACGGATCTATCAGGTTTTTACTACATATGAACACTTTTCACATTCTCCCGTGCAACGCGGCTGCTAGTCCTCCTTTCATGCAAAATCTTAAGGTCCTAGGTCATGTCCAAGCCACCAAAGCAGGCCAAAAAGTGAATAATCGACAACTAAAGCTTCAATTGTACTACTTCTTACTGGCTATTACTTCAACATAGAAGCTTCTTCTGTGTTCTACTATGGTGCTTTTAGTGTTTCCGCATACCGCAGCACGCGACATAGCTTTGCAGACTATAAATGTAACCGTTTCAGAGAGAAGAGCGGCCAATGTGACGAACTGGCTTTAAGTCGATTCGATAACAAATGACGAAAACGGACGGATTTCTCAGGTTTTTACTACATATGAACACTTTTCACTTTCTCCCATGCAACGCGGCTGCTAGTCCTCCTTTCATGCAAAATCTTAAGGTCCTAGGTCATGTCCAAGCCACCAAAGCAGGCTAAAAAGTGAATAATAGACAACTAAAACTTCAATTGTACTACTTCTTACTGGCTATTACTTCAACATAGAAGCTTCTTCTGTGTTCTACTATGGTGCTTTTAGTGTTTCCGCATACCGCAGCACGCGACATAGCTTTGCAGACGATAAATGTAACCGTTTCAGAGAGAAGAGCGGCCAATGTGACGATCTGGCTTTAAGTCGATTCGATAACAAATGACGAAAACGGACGGATTTCTCAGGTTTTTACTACATATGAACACTTTTCACATTCTCCCTTGCAACGCGGCTGCAAGTCCTCCTTTCACGCAAAATCTTAAGGTCCTAGGTGATGTCCAAGCCACCAAAGCCGGCTAAAAAGTGAATAATCGACAACTAAAACTTGAATTGTACTACTTCTTACTGGCTATTGGTTCAACTTAGAAGCTTCTTCTGTGCTCTACTATGGTGCTATCAGTGTCTCCGCATACCGCAGCACGCGACATAGCTTTGCAGACGATAAATGTAACCGTCTCAGAGAGAAGAACGGCCAATGTGACGACCTGGCTTTAAGTCGATTCGATAGCAAATGACGAAAACGGACGGGTTTCTCAGGTTTTTACTACATATGAACACTTTTCACATTCTCCCTTGCAACGCGGGTGCAAGTCCTCCTTTCATGCAAAATCTTAAGGTCCTAGGTGATGTCCAAGCCACCAAAGCCGGCTAAAAAGTGAATAATCGATAACTAAAACTTGAATTGTACTACTTCTTACTGGCTATTGCTTCAACTTAGAAGCTTCTTCTGTGTTCTACTATGGTACTTTTAGTGTCTCCGCATACCGCAGCACGTGACATAGCTTTGCAGACGATAAATGTAACCGTCTCAGAGAGAAAAGCGGCCAATGTGACGATCTGTCTTTAATTCGATTCGATAACAAATGACGAAAGCGGACGGATTTCTCAGGTTTTTACTACATATGAACACTTTTCACATTCTCGCGGGCAACGCGGCTGCTACTCTTCCTTTCATGCAAAATCTTAAGGTCCTAGGTCATGTCCAAGCCACCAAAGCCGGCTAAAAAGTGATTAATCGACAACTAAAACTTGAATTGTACTACTTCTTACTGGCTATTACTTCAAATTAGAAGCTTCTTCTGTGTTCTACTATGGTGCTTTTAGTGTTTTGGTATACTGCAGCACGCGACATAGCTTTGCAGACGATAAATGTAACCGTTTCAGAGAGAAGAGCGGCCAATGTGACGATCTGGCTTTAAGTCGATTCGATAACAAATGACGAAAACGGACGGATCTATCAGGTTTTTACTACATATGAACACTTTTCACATTCTCCCTTGCAACGCGGCTGCAAGTCTTCCTTTCACGCAAAATCTTAAGGTCCTTGGTGATGTCCAAGCCACCAAAGCCGGCTAAAAAGTGAATAATCGACAACTAAAACTTGAATTGTACTACTTCTTACTGGCTATTACTTCAACTTAGAAGCTTCTTCTGTGCTCTACTATGGTGCTTTTAGTGTCTCCGCATACCGCAGCACGCGACATAGCTTTGCAGACGATAAATGTAACCGTCTCAGAGAGAAGAACAGCCAATGTGACGATCTAGCTTTAAGTCGATTCGATAACAAATGACGAAAACGGACGGATTTCTCAGGTTTTTACTACATATGAACACTTTTCACATTCTCCCATGCAACGCCGCTGCTAGTCCTCCTTTCATGCAACATCTTAAGGTCCTAGGTCATGTCCAAGCCACCATAGCCGGCTAAAAAGTGAATAATCGAAAACTAAAACTTGATTTGTAATACTTCTTACTGGCTATTACTTCAAATTAGAAGCTTCTTCTTTGTTCTACTATGGTGCTTTCAGTGTTTCGGTATACTGCAGCACGCGACATAGCTTTGCAGACGATAAATGTAACCGTTTCAGAGAGAAGAACGGCCAATGTGACGATCTGGCTTTAAGTCGATTCGATAACGAATGACGAAAACGGACGGATTTATCAGGTTTTTACTACATATGAACACTTTTCACATTCTCCCGTGCAACGCGGCTGCTAGCCCTCCTTTCATGCAAAATCTTAAGGTCCAAGGTCATGCACAAGCCACCAAAGCCGGCTAAAAAGTGAATAATCGAAAACTAAAACTTGAATTGTACTACTTCTTACTGGCTATTGCTTCAACTTAGAAGCTTCTTCTGTGTTCTACTATGGTGCTTTTAGTGTCTCCGCATACCGCAGCACGCGACATAGCTTTGCAGACGATAAATGTAACCGTCTCAGAGAGAAAAGCGGCCAATGTGCCGATCTGGCTTTAAGTCGATTCGATAACAAATGACGAAAACGGACTGATTTCTCAGGTTTTTACTACATATGAACACTTTTCACATTCTCCCATGCAACGCGGCTGCTAGTCCTCCTTTCATGCAACATCTTAAAGTCCTAGGTCATGTCCAATCCACCAAAGCCGGCTAAAAAGTGAATAATCGACAACTAAAACTTGAATTGTACTACTTCTTACTGGCTATTACTTCAACATAGAAGCTTCTTCTGTGTTCTACTATGGTGCTTTTAGTGTTTCCGCATACCGCAGCACGCGACATAGCTTTGCAGACGATAAATGTAACCGTTTCAGAGAGAAGAGCGGCCAATGTGACGATCTGGCTTTAAGTCGATTCGATAACAAATGACGAAAACGGACGGATTTCTCAGGTTTTTACTACATATGAACACTTTTCACATTCTCCCTTGCAACGTGGGTGCAAGTCCTCCTTTCATGCAAAATCTTAAGGTCCTAGGTGATGTCCAAGCCACCAAAGCCGGCTAAAAAGTGAATAATCGATAACTAAAACTTGAATTGCACTACTTCTTACTGGCTATTGCTTCAACTCAGAAGCTTCTTCTGTGTTCTACTATGGTGCTTTTAGTGTCTCCGCATACCGCAGCACGCGACATAGCTTTGCAGACGATAAATGTAACCGTCTCAGAGAGAAGAACGGCCAATGTGACGATCTGGCTTTAAGACGATTCGATAACAAATGACGAAAACGGACGGATTTCTCAGGTTTTTACTACATATGAACACTTTTCACATTCTCCCGTGCAACGCGGCTGCTACTCCTCCTTTCATGCAAAATCTTAAGGTCCTAGGTCATATCCAAGCCACCAAAGCAGGCTAAAAAGTGAATAATCGACAACTAAAACTTCAATTGTACTACTTCTTACTGGCTATTACTTCAACATAGAAGCTTCTTCTGTGTTCTACTATGGTGCTTTTAGTGTTTCCGCATACCGCAGCACGCGACATAGCTTTGCAGACTATAAATGTAACCGTTTCAGAGAGAAGAGCGGCCAATGTGACGAACTGGCTTTAAGTCGATTCGATAACAAATGACGAAAACGGACGGATTTCAAAGGTTTTTACTACATATGAACACTTTTCACATTCTCCCGTGCAACGCGGCTGCTAGTCCTCCTTTCATGCAAAATCTTAAGGTCCTAGGTCATGTCCAAGCCACCAAAGCAAGCTAAAAAGTGAATAATCGACAACTAAAACTTGAATTGTACTACTTCTTACTGGCTATTACTTCAACATAGAAGCTTCTTCTGTGTTCTACTATGGTGCTTTTAGTGTTTCCGCATACCGCAGCACGCGACATAGCTTTGCAGACGATAAATGTAACCGTTTCAGAGAGAAGAGCGGCCAATGTGACGATCTGGCTTTAAGTCGATTCGATAACAAATGACGAAAACGGACGGATTTCTCAGGTTTTTACTACATATGAACACTTTTCACATTCTCCCTTGCAACGCGGCTGCAAGTCTTCCTTTCACGCAAAATCTTAAGGTCCTTGGTGATGTCCAAGCCACCATAGCCGGCTAAAAAGTGAATAATCGAAAACTAAAACTTGAATTGTACTACTTCTTACTGGCTATTGCTTCAACGTAGAAGCTTCTTCTGTGTTCTACTATGGTGCTTTTAGTGTCTCCGCATACCGCAGCACGCGACATAGCTTTGCATACGATAAATGTAACCGTCTCAGAGAGAAAAGCGGCCAATGTGACGATCTGACTTTAAGTCGATTCGATAACAAGTGACGAAAGCGGACGGATTTCTCAGGTTTTTACTACATATGAACACTTTTCACATTCTCGCGGGCAACGCTGCTGCTACTCCTCCTTTCATGCAAAATCGTAAGGTCCTAGGTCATGTCCAAGCCACCAAAGACGGCTAAAAAGTGAATAATCGATAACTAAAACTTGAATTGTACTACTTCTTACTGGCTATTACTTCAACTTAGAAGCTTCTTCTGTGTTCTACTATGGTGCTTTTAGTGTCTCCGCATACCGCAGCACGCGACATAGCTTTGCAGACGATAAATGTAACCGTCTCAGAGAGAAAAGCGGCCAATGTGACTATCTGGCTTTAAGTCGATTCGATAACAAATGACGAAAACGGACTGATTTCTCAGGTTTTTAATACATATGAACACTTTTCACATTCTGCCATGCAACGCGGCTGCTAGTCCTCCTTTCATGCAACATCTTAAAGTCCTAGGTCATGTCCAATCCACCAAAGCCGGCTAAAAAGTGAATAATCGAAAACTAAAACTTGAATTGTACTACTTCTTACTGGCTATTACTTCAAATTAGAAGCTTCTTCTGTGTTCTACTATGGTGCTTTTAGTGTTTCCGCATACCGCAGCACGCGACATAGCTTTGCAGACTATAAATGTAACCGTTTCAGAGAGAAGAGCGGCCAATGTGACGAACTGGCTTTAAGTCGATTCGATAACAAATGACGAAAACGGACGGATTTCTCAGGTTTTTACTACATATGAACACTTTTCACTTTCTCCCATGCAACGCGGCTGCTAGTCCTCCTTTCATGCAAAATCTTAAGGTCCTAGGTCATGTCCAAGCCACCAAAGCAGGCTAAAAAGTGAATAATAGACAACTAAAACTTCAATTGTACTACTTCTTACTGGCTATTACTTCAACATAGAAGCTTCTTCTGTGTTCTACTATGGTGCTTTTAGTGTTTCCGCATACCGCAGCACGCGACATAGCTTTGCAGACGATAAATGTAACCGTTTCAGAGAGAAGAGCGGCCAATGTGACGATCTGGCTTTAAGTCGATTCGATAACAAATGACGAAAACGGACGGATTTCTCAGGTTTTTACTACATATGAACACTTTTCACATTCTCCCTTGCAACGCGGCTGCAAGTCCTCCTTTCACGCAAAATCTTAAGGTCCTAGGTGATGTCCAAGCCACCAAAGCCGGCTAAAAAGTGAATAATCGACAACTAAAACTTGAATTGTACTACTTCTTACTGGCTATTGGTTCAACTTAGAAGCTTCTTCTGTGCTCTACTATGGTGCTATCAGTGTCTCCGCATACCGCAGCACGCGACATACCTTTGCAGACGATAAATGTAACCGTCTCAGAGAGAAGAACGGCCAATGTGACGACCTGGCTTTAAGTCGATTCGATAGCAAATGACGAAAACGGACGGGTTTCTCAGGTTTTTACTACATATGAACACTTTTCACATTCTCCCTTGCAACGCGGGTGCAAGTCCTCCTTTCATGCAAAATCTTAAGGTCCTAGGTGATGTCCAAGCCACCAAAGCCGGCTAAAAAGTGAATAATCGATAACTAAAACTTGAATTGTACTACTTCTTACTGGCTATTGCTTCAACTTAGAAGCTTCTTCTGTGTTCTACTATGGTACTTTTAGTGTCTCCGCATACCGCAGCACGTGACATAGCTTTGCAGACGATAAATGTAACCGTCTCAGAGAGAAAAGCGGCCAATGTGACGATCTGTCTTTAATTCGATTCGATAACAAATGACGAAAGCGGACGGATTTCTCAGGTTTTTACTACATATGAACACTTTTCACATTCTCGCGGGCAACGCGGCTGCTACTCTTCCTTTCATGCAAAATCTTAAGGTCCTAGGTCATGTCCAAGCCACCAAAGCCGGCTAAAAAGTGATTAATCGACAACTAAAACTTGAATTGTACTACTTCTTACTGGCTATTACTTCAAATTAGAAGCTTCTTCTGTGTTCTACTATGGTGCTTTTAGTGTTTTGGTATACTGCAGCACGCGACATAGCTTTGCAGACGATAAATGTAACCGTTTCAGAGAGAAGAGCGGCCAATGTGACGATCTGGCTTTAAGTCGATTCGATAACAAATGACGAAAACGGACGGATCTATCAGGTTTTTACTACATATGAACACTTTTCACATTCTCCCTTGCAACGCGGCTGCAAGTCTTCCTTTCACGCAAAATCTTAAGGTCCTTGGTGATGTCCAAGCCACCAAAGCCGGCTAAAAAGTGAATAATCGACAACTAAAACTTGAATTGTACTACTTCTTACTGGCTATTACTTCAACTTAGAAGCTTCTTCTGTGCTCTACTATGGTGCTTTTAGTGTCTCCGCATACCGCAGCACGCGACATAGCTTTGCAGACGATAAATGTAACCGTCTCAGAGAGAAGAACAGCCAATGTGACGATCTAGCTTTAAGTCGATTCGATAACAAATGACGAAAACGGACGGATTTCTCAGGTTTTTACTACATATGAACACTTTTCACATTCTCCCATGCAACGCCGCAGCTAGTCCTCCTTTCATGCAACATCTTAAGGTCCTAGGTCATGTCCAAGCCACCATAGCCGGCTAAAAAGTGAATAATCGAAAACTAAAACTTGATTTGTAATACTTCTTACTGGCTATTACTTCAAATTAGAAGCTTCTTCTTTGTTCTACTATGGTGCTTTCAGTGTTTCGGTATACTGCAGCACGCGACATAGCTTTGCAGACGATAAATGTAACCGTTTCAGAGAGAAGAACGGCCAATGTGACGATCTGGCTTTAAGTCGATTCGATAACGAATGACGAAAACGGACGGATTTATCAGGTTTTTACTACATATGAACACTTTTCACATTCTCCCGTGCAACGCGGCTGCTAGCCCTCCTTTCATGCAAAATCTTAAGGTCCAAGGTCATGCACAAGCCACCAAAGCCGGCTAAAAAGTGAATAATCGACAACTAAAACTTGAATTGTACTACTTCTTACTGGCTATTGCTTCAACTTAGAAGCTTCTTCTGTGTTCTACTATGGTGCTTTTAGTGTCTCCGCATACCGCAGCACGCGACATAGCTTTGCAGACGATAAATGTAACCGTCTCAGAGAGAAAAGCGGCCAATGTGCCGATCTGGCTTTAAGTCGATTCGCTAACAAATGACGAAAACGGACTGATTTCTCAGGTTTTTACTACATATGAACACTTTTCACATTCTCCCATGCAACGCGGCTGCTAGTCCTCCTTTCATGCAACATCTTAAAGTCCTAGGTCATGTCCAATCCACCAAAGCCGGCTAAAAAGTGAATAATCGACAACTAAAACTTGAATTGTACTACTTCTTACTGGCTATTACTTCAACATAGAAGCTTCTTCTGTGTTCTACTATGGTGCTTTTAGTGTTTCCGCATACCGCAGCACGCGACATAGCTTTGCAGACGATAAATGTAACCGTTTCAGAGAGAAGAGCGGCCAATGTGACGATCTGGCTTTAAGTCGATTCGATAACAAATGACGAAAACGGACGGATTTCTCAGGTTTTTACTACATATGAACACTTTTCACATTCTCCCTTGCAACGTGGGTGCAAGTCCTCCTTTCATGCAAAATCTTAAGGTCCTAGGTGATGTCCAAGCCACCAAAGCCGGCTAAAAAGTGAATAATCGATAACTAAAACTTGAATTGCACTACTTCTTACTGGCTATTGCTTCAACTCAGAAGCTTCTTCTGTGTTCTACTATGGTGCTTTTAGTGTCTCCGCATACCGCAGCACGCGACATAGCTTTGCAGACGATAAATGTAACCGTCTCAGAGAGAAGAACGGCCAATGTGACGATCTGGCTTTAAGACGATTCGATAACAAATGACGAAAACGGACGGATTTCTCAGGTTTTTACTACATATGAACACTTTTCACATTCTCCCGTGCAACGCGGCTGCTAGTCCTCCTTTCATGCAAAATCTTAAGGTCCTAGGTCATATCCAAGCCACCAAAGCAGGCTAAAAAGTGAATAATCGACAACTAAAACTTCAATTGTACTACTTCTTACTGGCTATTACTTCAACATAGAAGCTTCTTCTGTGTTCTACTATGGTGCTTTTAGTGTTTCCGCATACCGCAGCACGCGACATAGCTTTGCAGACTATAAATGTAACCGTTTCAGAGAGAAGAGCGGCCAATGTGACGAACTGGCTTTAAGTCGATTCGATAACAAATGACGAAAACGGACGGATTTCAAAGGTTTTTACTACATATGAACACTTTTCACATTCTCCCGTGCAACGCGGCTGCTAGTCCTCCTTTCATGCAAAATCTTAAGGTCCTAGGTCATGTCCAAGCCACCAAAGCAAGCTAAAAAGTGAATAATCGACAACTAAAACTTGAATTGTACTACTTCTTACTGGCTATTACTTCAACATAGAAGCTTCTTCTGTGTTCTACTATGGTGCTTTTAGTGTTTCCGCATACCGCAGCACGCGACATAGCTTTGCAGACGATAAATGTAACCGTTTCAGAGAGAAGAGCGGCCAATGTGACGATCTGGCTTTAAGTCGATTCGATAACAAATGACGAAAACGGACGGATTTCTCAGGTTTTTACTACATATGAACACTTTTCACATTCTCCCTTGCAACGCGGCTGCAAGTCTTCCTTTCACGCAAAATCTTAAGGTCCTTGGTGATGTCCAAGCCACCATAGCCGGCTAAAAAGTGAATAATCGAAAACTAAAACTTGAATTGTACTACTTCTTACTGGCTATTGCTTCAACGTAGAAGCTTCTTCTGTGTTCTACTATGGTGCTTTTAGTGTCTCCGCATACCGCAGCACGCGACATAGCTTTGCATACGATAAATGTAACCGTCTCAGAGAGAAAAGCGGCCAATGTGACGATCTGACTTTAAGTCGATTCGATAACAAGTGACGAAAGCGGACGGATTTCTCAGGTTTTTACTACATATGAACACTTTTCACATTCTCGCGGGCAACGCTGCTGCTACTCCTCCTTTCATGCAAAATCGTAAGGTCCTAGGTCATGTCCAAGCCACCAAAGACGGCTAAAAAGTGAATAATCGATAACTAAAACTTGAATTGTACTACTTCTTACTGGCTATTACTTCAACTTAGAAGCTTCTTCTGTGCTCTACTATGGTGCTTTTAGTGTCTCCGCATACCGCAGCACGCGACATAGCTTTGCAGACGATAAATGTAACCGTCTCAGAGAGAAAAGCGGCCAATGTGACTATCTGGCTTTAAGTCGATTCGATAACAAATGACGAAAACGGACTGATTTCTCAGGTTTTTAATACATATGAACACTTTTCACATTCTGCCATGCAACGCGGCTGCTAGTCCTCCTTTCATGCAACATCTTAAAGTCCTAGGTCATGTCCAATCCACCAAAGCCGGCTAAAAAGTGAATAATCGAAAACTAAAACTTGAATTGTACTACTTCTTACTGGCTATTACTTCAAATTAGAAGCTTCTTCTGTGTTCTACTATGGTGCTTTTAGTGTTTCGGTATACTGCAGCACGCGACATAGCTTTGCAGACGATAAATGTAACCGTTTCAGAGAGAAGAACGACCAATGTGACGATCTGGCTTTTAGTCGATTCGATAACAAATGACGAAAACGGACGGTTTTATCAGGTTTTTACTACATATGAACACTTTTCACATTCTCCCGTGCAACGCGGCTGCTAGTCCTCCTTTCATGCAAAATCTTAAGGTCCTAGGTCATGTCCAAGCCACCAAAGCAGGCTAAAAAGTGAATAATCGACAACTAAAACTTCAATTGTACTACTTCTTACTGGCTATTACTTCAACATAGAAGCTTCATCTGTGTTCTACTATGGTGCTTTTAGTGTTTCCGCATACCGCAGCACGCGACATAGCTTTGCAGACGATAAATGTAACCGTTTCAGAGAGAAGAGCGGCCAATTTGACGATCTGGCTTTAAGTCGATTCGATAAAAATGACGAAAACGGACGGATTTCTCAGGTTTTTACTACATATGAACACTTTTCACATTCTCCCTTGCAACGCGGCTGCAAGTCCTCCTTTCACGCAAAATCTTAAGGTCCTAAGTCATGTCCAAGCCACCAAAGACGGCTAAAAAGTGAATAATCGATAACTAAAACTTGAATTGTACTACTTCTTACTGGCTATTACTTCAACTTAGAAGCTTCTTCTGTGCTCTACTATGGTGCTTTTAGTGTCTCCGCATACCGCAGCACGCGACATAGCTTTGCAGACGATAAATGTAACCGTCTCAGAGAGAAAAGCGGCCAATGTGACGATCTGGCTTTAAGTCGATTCGATAACAAATGACGAAAACGGACGGATTTCTCAGGTTTTTACTACATATGAACACTTTTCACATTCTCCCATGCAACGCGGCTGCTAGTCCTCCTTTCATGCAACATCTTAAAGTCCTAGGTCATGTCCAATCCACCAAAGCCGGCTAAAAAGTGAATAATCGACAACTAAAACTTGAATTGTACTACTTCTTACTGGCTATTACTTCAACATAGAAGCTTCTTCTGTGTTCTACTAAGGTGCTTTTAGTGTTTCGGCATACCGCAGCACGCGACATAGCTTTGCAGACGATAAATGTAACCGTTTCAGAGAGAAGAGCGGCCAATGTGACGAACTGGCTTTAAGTCGATTCGATAACAAATGACGAAAACGGACGGATTTCTCAGGTTTTTACTACATATGAACACTTTTCACTTTCTCCCATGCAACGCGGCTGCTAGTCCTCCTTTCATGCAACATCTTAACGTCCTAGGTCATGTCCAAGCCACCAAAGCAGGCTAAAAAGCGAATAATCGACAACTAAAACTTCAATTGTACTACTTCTTACTGGCTATTACTTCAACATAGAAGCTTCTTCTGTGTTCTACTATGGTGCTTTTAGTGTTTCCGCATACCGCAGCACGCGACATAGCTTTGCAGACGATAAATGTAACCGTTTCAGAGAGAAGAGCGGCCAATGTGACGATCTGGCTTTAAGTCAATTCGATAACAAATGACGAAAACGGACGGATTTCTCAGGTTTTTACTACATATGAACACTTTTCACATTCTCCCTTGCAACGCGGCTGCAAGTCCTCCTTTCACGCAAAATCTTAAGGTCCTAGGTGATGTCCAAGCCACCAAAGCCGGCTAAAAAGTGAATAATCGACAACTAAAACTTGAATTGTACTACTTCTTACTGGCTATTGCTTCAACGTAGAAGCTTCTTCTGTGTTCTACTATGGTGCTTTTAGTGTCTCCGCATACCGCAGCACGCGACATAGCTTTGCATACGATAAATGTAACCGTCTCAGAGAGAAAAGCGGCCAATGTGACGATCTGACTTTAAGTCGATTCGATAACAAGTGACGAAAGCGGACGGATTTCTCAGGTTTTTACTACATATGAACACTTTTCACATTCTCGCGGGCAACGCTGCTGCTACTCCTCCTTTCATGCAAAATCTTAAGGTCCTAGGTCATGTCCAAGCCACCAAAGACGGCTAAAAAGTGAATAATCGATAACTAAAACTTGAATTGTACTACTTCTTACCGGCTATTACTTCAACTTAGAAGCTTCTTCTGTGCTCTACCATGGTGCTTTTAGTGTCTCCGCATACCGCAGCACGCGACATAGCTTTGCAGACGATAAATGTAACCGTCTCAGAGAGAAAAGCGGCCAATGTGACGATCTGGCTTTAAGTCGATTCGATAACAAATGACGAAAACGGACTGATTTCTCAGGTTTTTACTACATATGAACACTTTTCACATTCTCCCATGCAACGCGGCTGCTAGTCCTCCTTTCATGCAACATCTTAAAGTCCTAGGTCATGTCCAATCCACCAAAGCCGGCTAAAAAGTGAATAATCGACAACTAAAACTTGAATTGTACTACTTCTCACTGGCTATTACTTCAAATTAGAAGCTTCTTCTGTGTTCTACTATGGTGCTTTTAGTGTTTCGGTATACTGCAGCACGCGACATAGCTTTGCAGACGATAAATGTAACCGTTTCAGAGAGAAGAACGGCCAATGTGACGATCTGGCTTTTAGTCGATTCGATAACAAATGACGAAAACGGACGGATTTATCAGGTTTTTACTACATATGAACACTTTTCACATTCTCCCGTGCAACGCGGCTGCTAGTCCTCCTTTCATGCAAAATCTTAAGGTCCTAGGTCATGTCCAAGCCACCAAAGCAGGCTAAAAAGTGAATAATCGACAACTAAAACTTCAATTGTACTACTTCTTACTGGCTATTACTTCAACATAGAAGCTTCATCTGTGTTCTACTATGGTGCTTTTAGTGTTTCCGCATACCGCAGCACGCGACATAGCTTTGCAGACGATAAATGTAACCGTTTCAGAGAGAAGAGCGGCCAATGTGACGATCTGGCTTTAAGTCGATTCGATAAAAATGACAAAAACGGACGGATTTCTCAGGTTTTTACTACATATGAACACTTTTCACATTCTCCCTTGCAACGCGGCTGCAAGTCCTCCTTTCACGCAAAATCTTAAGGTCCTAGGTCATGTCCAAGCCACCAAAGACGGCTAAAAAGTGAATAATCGATAACTAAAACTTGAATTGTACTACTTCTTACTGGCTATTACTTCAACTTAGAAGCTTCTTCTGTGCTCTACTATGGTGCTTTTAGTGTCTCCGCATACCGCAGCACGCGACATAGCTTTGCAGACGATAAATGTAACCGTCTCAGAGAGAAAAGCGGCCAATGTGACGATCTGGCTTTAAGTCGATTCGATAACAAATGACGAAAACGGACTGATTTCTCAGGTTTTTACTACATATGAACACTTTTCACATTCTCCCATGCAACGCGGCTGCTAGTCCTCCTTTCATGCAACATCTTAAAGTCCTAGGTCATGTCCAATCCACCAAAGCCGGCTTAAAAGTGAATAATCGACAACTAAAACTTGAATTGTACTACTTCTTACTGGCTATTACTTCAACATAGAAGCTTCTTCTGTGTTCTACTAAGGTGCTTTTAGTGTTTCGGCATACCGCAGCACGCGACATAGCTTTGCAGACGATAAATGTAACCGTTTCAGAGAGAAGAGCGGCCAATGTGACGAACTGGCTTTAAGTCGATTCGATAACAAATGACGAAAACGGACGGATTTCTCAGGTTTTTACTACATATGAACACTTTTCACTTTCTCCCATGCAACGCGGCTGCTAGTCCTCCTTTCATGCAACATCTTAACGTCCTAGGTCATGTCCAAGCCACCAAAGCAGGCTAAAAAGTGAATAATCGACAACTAAAACTTCAATTGTACTACTTCTTACTGGCTATTACTTCAACATAGAAGCTTCTTCTGTGTTCTACTATGGTGCTTTTAGTGTTTCCGCATACCGCAGCACGCGACATAGCTTTGCAGACGATAAATGTAACCGTTTCAGAGAGAAGAGCGGCCAATGTGACGATCTGGCTTTAAGTCAATTCGATAACAAATGACGAAAACGGACGGATTTCTCAGGTTTTTACTACATATGAACACTTTTCACATTCTCCCTTGCAACGCGGCTGCAAGTCCTCCTTTCACGCAAAATCTTAAGGTCCTAGGTGATGTCCAAGCCACCAAAGCCGGCTAAAAAGTGAATAATCGACAACTAAAACTTGAATTGTACTACTTCTTACTGGCTATTGCTTCAACGTAGAAGCTTCTTCTGTGTTCTACTATGGTGCTTTTAGTGTCTCCGCATACCGCAGCACGCGACATAGCTTTGCATACGATAAATGTAACCGTCTCAGAGAGAAAAGCGGCCAATGTGACGATCTGACTTTAAGTCGATTCGATAACAAGTGACGAAAGCGGACGGATTTCTCAGGTTTTTACTACATATGAACACTTTTCACATTCTCGCGGGCAACGCTGCTGCTACTCCTCCTTTCATGCAAAATCTTAAGGTCCTAGGTCATGTCCAAGCCACCAAAGACGGCTAAAAAGTGAATAATCGATAACTAAAACTTGAATTGTACTACTTCTTACCGACTATTATTTCAACTTAGAAGCTTCTTCTGTGCTCTACCATGGTGCTTTTAGTGTCTCCGCATACCGCAGCACGCGACATAGCTTTGCAGACGATAAATGTAACCGTCTCAGAGAGAAAAGCGGCCAATGTGACGATCTGGCTTTAAGTCGATTCGATAACAAATGACGAAAACGGACTGATTTCTCAGGTTTTTACTACATATGAACACTTTTCACATTCTCCCATGCAACGCGGCTGCTAGTCCTCCTTTCATGCAACATCTTAAAGTCCTAGGTCATGTCCAATCCACCAAAGCCGGCTAAAAAGTGAATAATCGACAACTAAAACTTGAATTGTACTACTTCTCACTGGCTATTACTTCAAATTAGAAGCTTCTTCTGTGTTCTACTATGGTGCTTTTAGTGTTTCGGTATACTGCAGCACGCGACATAGCTTTGCAGACGATAAATGTAACCGTTTCAGAGAGAAGAACGGCCAATGTGACGATCTGGCTTTTAGTCGATTCGATAACAAATGACGAAAACGGACGGATTTATCAGGTTTTTACTACATATGAACACTTTTCACATTCTCCCGTGCAATGCGGCTGCTAGATCTCCTTTCATGCAAAATCTTAAGGTCCTAGGTCATGTCCAAGCCACCAAAGCAGGCTAAAAGTGAATAATCGACAACTAAAACTTCAATTGTACTACTTCTTACTGGCTATTACGTCAACATAGAAGCTTCTTCTGTGTTCTACTATGGTGCTTTTAGTGTTTCCGCATACCGCAGCACGCGACATAGCTTTGCAGACGATAAATGTAACCGTTTCAGAGAGAAGAGCGGCCAATGTGACGAACTGGCTTTAAGTCGATTCGATAACAAATGCCGAAAACGGACGGATTTCTCAGGTTTTTACTACATATGAACACTTTTCCCTTTCTCCCATGCAACGCGGCTGCTAGTCCTCCTTTCATGCAAAATCTTAAGGTCCTAGGTCATGTCCAAGCCACCAAAGCAGGCTAAAAAGTGAATAATCGACAACTAAAACTTCAATTGTACTACTTCTTACTGGCTATTGCTTCAACTTAGAAGCTTCTTCTGTGCTCTACTATGGTGCTTTTAGTGTCTCCGCAAACCGCAGCACGCGACATAGCTTTGCAGACGATAAATGTAACCGTCTCAGAGAGAAAGCGGCCAATGTGACGATCTGGCTTTAAGTCGATTCGATAACAAATGACGAAAACGGACGGATTTCTCAGGTTTTTACTACATATGAACACTTTTCACATTCTCCCATGCAACGCGGCTGCTAGTCCTCCTTTCATGCAACATCTTAAGGTCCTAGGTCATGTCCAAGCCACCATAGCCGGCTAAAAAGTGATTAATCGACAACTAAAACTTGATTTGTACTACTTCTTACTGGCTATTACTTCAAATTAGAAGCTTCTTCTGTGTTCTACTATGGTGCTTTTAGTGTTTCGGTATACTGCAGCACGCGACATAGCTTTGCAGACGATAAATGTAACCGTCTCAGAGAGAAAAGCGGCCAATGTGACGATCTGGCTTTAAGTCGATTCGATAACAAATGACGAAAACGGACGGATTTCTCAGGTTTTTACTACATATGAACACTTTTCACATTCTCCCATGCTACGCGGCTGCTAGTCCTCCTTTCATGCAACATCTTAAAATCCTAGGTCATGTCCAATCCACCAAAGCCGGCTAAAAAGTGAATAATCGACAACTAAAACTTGAATTGTACTACTTCTTACTGGCTATTACTTCAACATAGAAGCTTCTTCTGTGTTCTACTATGGTGCTTTTAGTGTTTCCGCATACCGCAGCACGCGACATAGCTTTGCAGACGATAAATGTAACCGTTTCAGAGAGAAGAGCGGCCAATGTGACGATCTGGCTTTAAGTCGATTCGATAACAAATGACGAAAACGGACGGATTTCTCAGGTTTTTACTACATATGAACACTTTTCACATTATCCCTTGCAACGCGGGTGCAAGTCCTCCTTTCATGCAAAATCTTAAGGTCCTAGGTGATGTCCAAGCCTCCAAAGCCGGCTAAAAAGTGAATAATCGATAACTAAAACTTGAATTGTACTACTTCTTACTGGCTATTGCTTCAACTTAGAAGCTTCTTCTGTGTTCTACTATGGTGCTTTTAGTGTCTCCGCATACCGCAGCACGTGACATAGCTTTGCAGACGATAAATGTAACCGTCTCAGAGAGAAAAGCGGCCAATGTGACGATCTGTCTTTAAGGCGATTCGATAACAAATGACGAAAGCGGACGGATTTCTCAGGTTTTTAATACATATGAACACTTTTCACATTCTCGCGGGCAACGCGGCTGCTACTCCTCCTTTCATGCAAAATCTTAAGGTCCTAGGTCATGTCCAAGCCACCAAAGTCGGCTAAAAAGTGAATAATCGATAACTAAAACTTGAATTGTACTACTTCTTACTGGCTATTACTTCAACTTAGAAGCTTCTTCTGTGCTCTACTATGGTGCTTTTAGTGTCTCCGCATACCGCAGCACGCGACATAGCTTTGCAGACGATAAATGTAACCGTCTCAGAGAGAAAAGCGGCCAATGTGACGATCTGGCTTTAAGTCGATTCGATAACAAATGACGAAAACGGACTGATTTCTCAGGTTTTTACTACATATGAACACTTTTCACATTCTCCCATGCAACGCGGCTGCTAGTCCTCCTTTCATGCAACATCTTAAAGACCTAGGTCATGTCCAAGCCACCAAAGCCGGCTAAAAAGTGAATAATCGACAACTAAAACTTGAATTTTACTACTTCTTACTGGCTATTAGTTCAACTTAGAAGCTTCTTCTGTGTTCTACTATGGTGCTTTTTGCGTCTAAGCATACCGCAGCAAGCGACATAGATTTGCAGACGATAAATGTAACCGTTTCAGACAGAAAAGCGGCCAATGTGACGATCTGGCTTTAAGTCGATTCGACAACAAGTGACGAAAACGAACGGATTTCTAAGGTTTTTGCTACATATGAACACTTTTCACATTCTCCCATGCAACGCGGCTGCTAGTCCTCCTTTCATGCAACATCTTAAAGTCCTAGGGCAAGTCCAATCCACCAAAGCCGGCTAAAAAGTGAATAATCGACAACTAAAACTTGAATTGTACTACTTCTTACTGTCTATTACTTCAACATAGAAACTTCTTCTGTGTTCTACTATGGTGCTTTTAGTGTTTCCGCATACCGCAGCACGTGACATAGCTTTGCAGACGATAAATGTAACCGTTTCAGTGAGAAGAGCGGCCAATGTGACGATCTGGCTTTAAGTCGATTCGATAACAAATGACGAAAACGGACGGATTTCTCAGGTTTTTACTGCATATGAACACTTTTCACATCCCGCGTGCAAAGCGGCTGCTAGTCCTCCTTTCATGCAAAATCTTAAGGTCCTAGGTCATGCCCAAGCCACCAAAGTCGGCTAAAAAGTGAATAATCGACAACTAAAACTTGAATTGTACTACTTCTCACTGGCTATTGCTTCAACGTAGAAGCTTCTTCTGTGTTCTACTATGGTGCTTTTAGTGTCTCCGCATACAGCAGCACGCGACATAGCTTTGCATACGATAAATGTAACCGTCTCAGAGAGAAAAGCGGCCAATGTGACGATCTGACTTTAAGTCGATTCGATAACAAGTGACGAAAGCGGACGGATTTCTCAGGTTTTTACTACATATGAACACTTTTCACATTCTCGCGGGCAACGCGGCTGCTACTCCTCCTTACATGCAAAATCTTAAGGTCCTAGGTCATGTCCAAGCCACCAAAGACGGCTAAAAAGTGAATAATCGATAACTAAAACTTGAATTGTACTACTTCTTACTGGCTATTACTTCAACTTAGAAGCTTCTTCTGTGCTCTACTATGGTGCTTTTAGTGTCTCCGCATACCGCAGCACGCGACATAGCTTTGCAGACGATAAATGTAACCGTCTCAGAGAGAAAAGCGGCCAATGTGACGATCTGTCTTTAAGGCGATTCGATAACAAATGACGAAAGCGGACGGATTTCTCAGGTTTTTACTACATATGAACACTTTTCACATTCTCGCGGGCAACGCGGCTGCTACTCCTCCTTTCATGCAAAATCTTAAGGTCCTAGGTCATGTCCAAGCCACCAAAGCCGGCTAAAAAGTGAATAATCGACAACTAAAACTTGAATTGTACTACTTCTTACTGGCTATTACTTCAAATTAGAAGCTTCTTCTGTGTTCTACTATGGTGCTTTTAGTGTTTCGGTATACTGCAGCACGCGACATAGCTTTGCAGACGATAAATGTAACCGTTTCAGAGAGAAGAACGGCCAATGTGACGATCTGGCTTTAAGTCGATTCGATAACAAATTACGAAAACGGACGGATTTATCAGGTTTTTACTACATATGAACACTTTTCACATTCTCCCATGCAACGCGGCTGCTAGTCCTCCTTTCATGCAAAATCTTAAGGTCCTAGGTCATGTCCAAGCCACCAAAGCAGGCTAAAAAGTAAATAATCGACAACTAAAACTTCAATTGTACTACTTCTTACTGGCTATTACTTCAACATAGAAGCTTCTTCTGTGTTCTACTATGGTGCTTTTAGTGTTTCCGCATACCGCAGCACGCGACATAGCTTTGCAGACGATAAATGTAACCGTTTCAGAGAGAAGAGCGGCCAATGTGACGAACTGGCTTTAAGTCGATTCGATAACAAATGACGAAAACGGACGGATTTCTCAGGTTTTTACTACATATGAACACTTTTCACATTCTCCCCTGCAACGCGGCTGCTACTCCTCCTTTCATGCAAAATATTAAGGTTCCACCTAATGTCCAAGCCACCAAAGCCGGCTAAAAAGTGAATAATCGACAATTAAAACTTGAATTGTACTACTTCTTACTGGCTATTACTTCAAATTAGAAGCTTCTTCTGTGTTCTACTAAGGTGCTTTTAGTGTTTCGGCATACCGCAGCACGCGACATAGCTTTGCAGACGATAAATGTAACCGTTTCAGAGAGAAGAACGGCCAATGTGACGATCTGGCTTTAAGTCGATTCGATAACAAATGACGAAAACGGACGGATTTCTCAGGTTTTTACTACATATACTTTTCACATTCTCCCATGCAACGCGGCTGCTAGTCCTCCTTTCATGAACATCTTAAGGTCCTAGGTCATGTCCAAGCCACCAAAGCCGGCTAAAAAGCGAATAATCGAAAACTAAAACTTGAATTGTACTAATTCTTACTGGCTATTACTTCAAATTAGAAGCTTCTTCTGTGTTCTACTATGGTGCTTTTAGTGTTTCGGTATACTGCAGCACGCGACATAGCTTTGCAGACGATAAATGTAACATTCTCAGAGAGATAAGCGGCCAATGTGACGATCTGACTTTAAGTCGATTCGATAACAAGTGACGAAAGCGGACGGATTTCTCAGGTTTTTACTACATATGAACACTTTTCACATTCTCGCGGGCAACGCAGCTGCTACTCCTCCTTTCATGCAAAATCTTAAGGTCCTAGGTCATGTCCAAGCCACCAAAGCCGGCTAAAAAGTGAATAATCGACAACTAAAACTTGAATTGTACTACTTCTTACTGGCTATTACTTCAAATTAGTAGCTTCTTCTGCGTTCTACTATGGTGCTTTTAGTGTTTCGGTATACTGCAGCACGCGACATAGCTTTGCAGACGATAAATGTAACCGTTTCAGAGAGAAGAACGGCCAATGTGACGATCTGGATTTAAGTCGATTCGATAACAAATGACGAAAACGGACGGATTTATCAGGTTTTTACTACATATGAACACTTTTCACATTCTCCCGTGCAACGCGGCTGCTAGTCCTCCTTTCATGCAAAATCTTAAGGTCCTAGGTCATGTCCAAGCCACCAAAGCCGGCTAAAAAGCGAATAATCGAAAACTAAAACTTGAATTGTACTACTTCTTACTGGCTATTACTTCAAATTAGAAGCTTCTTCTGTGTTCTACTATGGTGCTTTTTGCGTCTAAGCATACCGCAGCAAGCGACATAGATTTGCAGACGATAAATGTAACCGTTTCAGACAGAAAAGCGGCCAATGTGACGATCTGGCTTTAAGTCGATTCGACAACAAGTGACGAAAACGAACGGATTTCTAAGGTTTTTACTACATATGAACACTTTTCACATTCTCCCATGCAACGCGGCTGCTAGTTCTCATTTCATGCAACATCTTAAAATCCTAGGTCATGTCCAATCCACCAAAGCCGGCTAAAAAGTGAATAATCGACAACTAAAACTTGAATTGTACTACTTCTTACTGTCTATTACTTCAACATAGAAGCTTCTTCTGTTTCTACTATGGTGCTTTTAGTGTTTCCGCATACCGCAGCACGTGACATAGCTTTGCAGACGATAAATGTAACCGTTTCAGAGAGAAGAGCGGCCAATGTGACGATCTGGCTTTAAGTCGATTCGATAACAAATGACGAAAACGGACGGATTTCTCAGGTTTTTACTGCATATGAACACTTTTCACATCCCGCGTGCAAAGCGGCTGCTAGTCCTCCTTTCATGCAACATCTTAAAATCCTAGGTCATGTCCAATCCACCAAAGTCGGCTAAAAAGTGAATAATCGACAACTAAAACTTGAATTGTACTACTTCTCACTGGCTATTGCTTCAACGTAGAAGCTTCTTCTGTGTTCTACTATGGTGCTTTTAGTGTCTCCGCATAACGCAGCACGCGACATAGCTTTGCATACGATAAATGTAACCGTCTCAGAGAGAAAAGCGGCCAATGTGACGATCTGACTTAAGTCGATTCGATAACAAGTGACGAAAGCGGACGGATTTCTCAGGTTTTTACTACATATGAACACTTTTCACATTCTCGCGGGCAACGCGGCTGCTACTCCTCCTTTCATGCAAAATCTTAAGGTCCTAGGTCATGTCCAAGCCACCAAAGACGGCTAAAAAGTGAATAATCGACAATTAAAACTTGAATTGTACTACTTCTTACTGGCTATTACTTCAAATTAGAAGCTTCTTCTGTGTTCTACTATGGTGCTTTTAGTGTTTCGGTATACTGCAGGACGCGACATAGCTTTGCAGACGATAAATGTAACCGTTTCAGAGAGAAGAACGGCCAATGTGACGATCTGGCTTTAAGTCGATTCGATAACAAATGACGAAAACGGACGGATTTATCAGGTTTTTACTACATATGAACACTTTTCACATTCTCCCGTGCAACGCGGCTGCTAGTCCTCCTTTCATGCAAAATCTTAAGGTCCTAGGTCATGTCCAAGCCACCAAAGCAGGCTAAAAAGTGAATAATCGACAACTAAAACTTCAATTGTACTACTTCTTACTGGCTATTACTTCAACATAGAAGCTTCTTCTGTGTTCCACTATGGTGCTTTTAGTGTTTCCGCATACCGCAGCACGCGACATAGCTTTGCAGACGATAAATGTAACCGTTTCAGAGAGAAGAGCGGCCAATGTGACGAACTGGCTTTAAGTCGATTCGATAACAAATGACGAAAACGGACGGATTTCTCAGGTTTTTACTACATATGAACACTTTTCACATTCTCCCGTGCAACGCGGCTGCTACTCCTCCTTTCATGCAAAATATTAAGGTTCCACCTAATGTCCAAGCCACCAAAGCCGGCTAAAAAGTGAATAATCGACAAATAAAACTTGAATTGTACTACTTCTTACTGGCTATTACTTCAAATTAGAAGCTTCTTCTGTGTTCTACTAAGGTGCTTTTAGTGTTTCGGCATACCGCAGCACGCGACATAGCTTTGCAGACGATAAATGTAACCGTTTCAGAGAGAAGAACGGCCAATGTGACGATCTGGCTTTAAGTCGATTCGATAACAAATGAAGAAAACGGACGGATTTCTCAGGTTTTTACTACCTATACTTTTCACATTCTCCCATGCAACGCGGCTGCTAGTCCTCCTTTCATGAACATCTTAAGGTCCTAGGTCATGACCAAGCCACCAAAGCCGGCTAAAAAGCGAATAATCGAAAACTAAAACTTGAATTGTACTACTTCTTACTGGCTATTACTTCAAATTAGAAGCTTCTTCTGTGTTCTACTATGGTGCTTTTAGTGTTTCGGTATACTGCAGCACGCGACATAGCTTTGCAGACGATAAATGTAACCGTCTCAGAGCGAAAAACGGCAAATGTGACGATCTGGCTTTAAGTCAATTCGATAATAAATGACGAAAACGTGCGGATTTATCAGGTTTTCTACTACATATGAACACTTTTCACATTCTCCCGTGGAACGCGGCTGCTAGTCGCCGTTTCATGCAAAATCGTAAAGTCCTAGGTCATGTCCAATCCACCAAAGCCGGCTAAAAAGTGAATAATCGACAACTAAAACTTGAATTGTACTACTACTTCAACATAGAAGCTTCTTCTGTGTTCTACTATGGTGCTTTTAGTGTTTCCGCATACCGCAGCACGCGACATAGCTTTGCAGACGATAAATGTAACCGTTTTAAAGAGAAGAGCGGCCAATTTGACGATCTGGCTTTAAGTCGATTCGATAACAAATGACGAAAACGAACCGATTTCTCATGTTTTTAATACATATGAACACTTTTCACATTCTCCCGTGCAACGCAGCTGCAAGTCCTCCTTTCATGGAAAATCTTAAGGTCCTAGGTCATGTCCAAGCCACCAAAGAAGGCTAAAAAGTTAATAATCGACAACTAAAACTTGAATTGTACTACTTCTTACTGGCTATTACTTCAACTTAGAAGCTTCTTCTGTATTCTACTATGTTGCTTTTAGTGTTTCGGCATACCGCAGCACGCGACATAGCTTTGCAGACGATAAATGTAACCGTTTCAGAGAGAAGATCGGCCAATGTGACGATCTGGCTTTAAGTCGATTCGATAACAAATGACGAAAACGGACGGATTTCTCAGGTTTTTACTACATATGAGCACTTTTCACATTCTCCCGTGATACGCGGCTGCAAGTCCTCCTTTCATGGAAAATCTTAAGGTCCTAGGTCATGTCCAAGCCACCAAAGCCGGCTAAAAAGTGAATAACCGACAACTAATACTTGAATTGTACTACTTCTTACTGGCTATTACTTTAACTTACAAGCTTCTTCTGTGTTCTACTATGGTGCTTTAAGTGTTTCCGCATACCGCAGCACGCGACATAGCTTTGCAGACGATAAATGTAACCGTCTCAGAGAGAAAAGCGTCCAATGTGACGATCTGGCTTCAAGTCGATTCGATAACAAATGACGAAAACGGAGGGATTTCTCAGGATTTTACTACATATGAACACTTTTCACATTCTCCCATGCAACGCGGCTGCTAGTCCTCCTTTCATGCAAAATCTTAAGGTCCTAAGTCATGTCCAAACCACCAAAGACGACTAAAACTTGAATTGTACTACTTCTTAATGGCTATTACTTCAACTGAGAAGCTTCTTCTGTGTTCTACTCTACTATGGTGCTTTTAGTGTCTCCGCATTCCGAAGCACGCGACATAGCTTTGCAGACGATAAATGTAACCGTCTCAGAGAGAAAAGCGGCCAATGTGACGATCTGACTTTAAGTCGATTCGATAACAAATGACGAAAACGGACTGATATCTCAGGTTTTTACTACATATGAACACTTTTCACATTCTCCCATGCAACGCGGCTGCAAGTCCTCCTTTCATGCAAAATCATAAGGTCATAGGTCATGTCCAAGCCACCAAAGCAGGCTAAAAAGTGAATAATCGACAACTAAAACTTGAATTGTACTACTTCTTACTGGATAATACTTCAACATAGAAGCTTCTTCTGTGTTCTACTATGGTGCTTTTAGTGTTTCCGCATACCGCAGCACGCGACATAGCTTTGCAGACGATAAATGTAACCGTTTCAGACAGAAGAGCGGCCAAAGTGACGATGTGGCTTTAAGTCGATTCGACAACAAGTGACGAAAACGAACGGATTTCTAAGGTTTTTACTACATATGATCACTTTTCACATTTTCCCGTGCAACTCGGCTGTTAGTCCTCCTTTCATGCAAAATCTTATGGTCCTAGGTCATGTCATAGCCACCAAAGCCGGCTAAAAAGTGAATAATCGACAACTAAAACTTGAATTGTACTACTTCTTACTGGCTATTACTTCAACTTAGAACCTTCTTCTGTGTTCTACTATGGTGCTTTTAGTGTTTACGCATACTGCAGCACGCGACATAGCTTTGCAGACGATAAATGTAACCGTCTCAGAGAGAAAAGCGGCCAATGCGACGATCTGGCTTTAAGTCGATTCGATAACAAATGACGAAAACGGACGCATTTCTCAGGTTTTTACTACATATGAACACTTTTCACATTCTCCCGTGCAACGCGGCTGCTACTCCTCCTTTCATGCAAAATATTAAGGTTCCACTTAATGTCCAAGCCAGTAAAGCCAGCTAAAAAGTGAATAATCGACAACTAAAACTTGAATTGTACTACTTCTTACTGGCTATTACTTCAAATTAGAAGCTTCTTCTGTGTTCTACTAAGGTGCTTTTAGTGTTTCGGCATACCGCAGCACGCGACATAGCTTTGCAGACGATAAATGTAACCGTTTCAGAGAGAAGAACGGCCAATGTGACGATCTGGCTTTAAGTCGATTCGATAACAAATGACGAAAACGGACGGATTTCTCAGGTTTTTACTACATATGAACACTTTTCACATTCTCTCGTGCAACGCGGCTGCTAGTCCTCCTTTCATGGAAAATCTTAAGGTCCTAGGTCATGTCCAAGCCACCAAAGCCGGCTAAAAAGTGAATAATCGACAACTAAAACTTGAATTGTACTACTTCTTACTGGCTATAACTTCAACTTAGAAGCTTCTTCTGTGTTCTACTATGGTGCTTTTAGTGTTTCCGCATACCGCAGTACGCGACATAGCTTTGCAGACGATAAATGTAACCGTTTCAGAGAGAAGAGCGGCCAATGTGACGATCTGGCTTTAAGTCGATTCGATAACAAATGACGAAAACGGACGGATTTCTCAGGTTTTTACTACATATGAACACTTTTCACATTCTCCCTTGCAACGCGGGTGCAAGTCCTCCTTTCATGCAAAATCTTAAGGTCCTAAGTGATGTCCAAGCCACCAAAGCCGGCTAAAAAGTGAATAATTGACAACTAAAACTTGAATTGTACTACTTCTTACTGGCCATTGTTTCAACTTAGAAGCTTCTTCTGTGTTCTACTATGGTGCTTTTAGTGTCTCCGCATACCGCAGCACGCGACATAGCTTTGCAGACGATAAATGTAACCGCCTCAGAGAGAAAAGCGGCCAATGTGACGATCTGTCTTAAAGTCGATTCGATAACAAATGACGAAACGGACGGATTTCTCAGGTTTTTACTACATATGAACACTTTTCACATTCTTGCGGGCAACGCGGCTGCTACTCCTCCTTTCATGCAAAATCTTAAGGTCCTAGGTCATGTCCAAGCCTCCAAAGCCGGCTAAAAAGTGAATAATCGACAACTAAAACTTTAATTGTACTACTTCTTACTGGCTATTACTTCAAATTAGAAGCTTCTTCTGTGTTCTACTATTGTGCTTTTAGTGTTTACGCATACCGCAGCACGCGACATAGCTTTGCAGACGATAAATGTAACCGTATCAGAGAGAAAAGCGCTCAATGTGATGATCTGGCTTTAAGTCGATTCGATAACAAATGAGGAAAACGGACGGATTTCTCAGGTTTTTACTACATATGAACACTTTTCACATTCTCCCATGCAACGCGGCTGTTAGTCCTCCTTTCATGCAAAATCGTAAGGTCCTAGGTCATGTCCAAGCCACCAAAGCCGGCTAAAAAGTGAATAATCGACAACTAAAACTTGAATAGTACTACTCCTTTCTGGCTATTACGTCAACTTAGAAGCTTTTCTGTGTTCTACTATGGTGCTTTTAGTGTTTCCGCATACCGCAGCACGCGACATAGCTTTGCAGACGATAAATGTAACCGTTTCAGAGAGAAGAGCGGCCAATGTGACGATCTGGCTTTAAGTCGATTCGATAACAAATGACGAAAGCGGACGGATTTCTCAGGTTTTTACTACATATGAACACTTTTCACATTCTCGCGTGCAACGCGGCTGCTAGTCCTCCTTTCATGCAAAATCTTAAGGTTCCACCTAATGTCAAAGCCACCAAAGCCGGCTAAATATTGAATAATCGACAACTAAAACTTGAATTCTACTACTTCTTACTGGCTATTACTTCAAATTAGAAGCTTCTTCTGTGTTCTACTATGGTGCTTTTAGTGTTTCGCCATACCGCAGCACGCGACATAGGTTTGCAGACGATAAATGTAACCGTCTCAGAGAGAGAAGCGGCCAATGTGACGATCTGGCTTTAAGTCGATACTATAACAAATGACGAAAACCCACGGATTTCTCAGGTTTTTACTACATATGAACACTTTTCACATTCTCCCGTGCAACGCGGCTGCAAGTCCTCCTTTCATGGAAAATCTTAAGGTCCCATGTCATGTCCAAGCCACCAAAGAAGGCTAAAAAGTTAATAATCGACAACTAAAACTTGAATTGTACTACTTCTTACTGGCTATTAGTTCAAATTAGAAGCTTCTTCTGTGTTTTCCTATGGTGCTTTTAGTGTTTCGGCATACCGCAGCACGCGACATAGCATTGCAGACGATAAATGTAACTGTTTCAGAGAGAAGAACGGCTAATGTGACGATCTGGCTTTAAGTCGATTCGATAACAAATGACGAAAACGGACGGATTTCTCAGGTTTTTACTACATATGAACACTTTTCACATTCTCCCATGCAACGCTGCTGCTAGTCCTCCTTTTATGCAAGATCTTAAGGTCCTAGGTCATGTCCAAGCCACCAAAGACGGCTAAAAAGTGAATAATCGATAACTAAAACTTGAATTGTACTACTTCTTACTGGTTATTACTACAACTTAGAAGCTTCTTCTGTGTTTTACTATGGTGCTTTTAGTGTGTCCGCATACCGCAGCACGCGACATAGCTTTGCAGACGATAAATGTAACCGTTTCAAAGAGAAGAGCGGCCAATTTGACGATCTGGCTTTAAGTCGATTCGATAACAAATGACGAAAACGAACCGATTTCTCATGTTTTTAATTCATATGAACACTTTTCACATTCTCCCGTGCAACGCAGCTGCAAGTCCTCCTTTCATGAAAAATCTTAAGGTCCTAGGTCATGTCCAAGCCACCAAAGAAGGCTAAAAAGTTAATAATCGACAACTAAAACTTGAATTGTACTACTTCTTACTGGCTATTACTTCAACTTAGAAGCTTCTTCTGTATTCTACTATGTTGCTTTTAGTGTTTCGGCATACCGCAGCACGCGACATAGCTTTGCAGACAATAAATGTAACCGTTTCAGAGAGAAGATCGGCCAATGTGACGATCTGGCTTTAAGTCGATTCGATAACAAATGACGAAAACGGACGGATTTCTCAGGTTTTTACTACATATGAGCACTTTTCACATTCTCCCGTGCAACGCGGGTGCAAGTCCTCCTTTCATGGAAAATCTTAAGGTCCTAGGTCATGTCCAAGCCACCAAAGCCGGCTAAAAAGTGAATAACCGACAACTAATACTTGAATTGTACTACTTCTTACTGGCTATTACTTTAACTTACAAGCTTCTTCTGTGATCTACTATGGTGCTTTAAGTGTTTCCGCATACCGCAGCACGCGACATAGCTTTGCAGACGATAAATGTAACCGTCTCAGAGAGAAAAGCGCCCAATGTGACGATCTGACTTCAAGTCGATTCGATAACAAATGACGAAAACGGACGGATTTCTCAGGTTTTTACTACATATGAACACTTTTCACATTCTCCCATGCAACGCGGCTGCAAGTCCTCCTTTCATGCAAAATCTTAAGGTCATAGGTCATGTCCAAGCCACCAAAGCAGGCTAAAAAGTGAATAATCGACAACTAAAACTTGAATTGTACTACTTCTTACTGGATATTACTTCAACATAGAAGCTTCTTCTGTGTTCTACTATGGTGCTTTTAGTGTTTCCGCATACCGCAGCACGCGACATAGCTTTGCAGACGATAAATGTAACCGTTTCAGACAGAAGAGCGGCCAAAGTGACGATGTGGCTTTAAGTCGATTCGACAACAAGTGACGAAAACGAACGGATTTCTAAGGTTTTTACTACATATGAACACTTTTCACATTTTCCCGTTCAACTCGGCTGCTAGTCCTCCTTTCATGCAAAATCTTATGGTCCTAGGTCATGTCATAGCCACCAAAGCCGGCTAAAAAGTGAATAATCGACAACTAAAACTTGAATTGTACTACTTCTTACTGGCTATTACTTCAACTTAGAACCTTCTTCTGTGTTCTACTATGGTGCTTTTAGTGTTTACGCATACTGCAGCACGCGACATAGCTTTGCAGACGATAAATGTAACCGTCTCAGAGAGAAAAGCGGCCAATGCGACGATCTGGCTTTAAGTCGATTCGATAACAAATGACGAAAACGGACGGATTTCTCAGGTTTTTACTACATATGAACACTTTTCACATTCTCCCGTGCAACGCGGCTGCTACTCCTCCTTTCATGCAAAATATTAAGGTTCCACTTAATGTCCAAGCCAGTAAAGCCGGCTAAAAAGTGAATAAACGACAACTAAAACTTGAATTGTACTACTTCTTACTGGCTATTACTTCAAATTAGAAGCTTCTTCTGTGTTCTACTAAGGTGCTTTTAGTGTTTCGGCATACCGCAGCACGCGACATAGCTTTGCAGACGATAATTGTAACCGTTTCAGAGAGAAGAACGGCCAATGTGACGATCTGGCTTTAAGTCGATTCGATTACAAATGACGAAAACGGACTGATTTCTCAGGTTTTTACTACAAATGAACACTTTTCACATTCTCCCATGCAACGCGCCTGCTAGTCCTCCTTTCATGCAAAATCTTAAGGTCCTAGGTCATGTCCAAGCCACCAAAGCCGGCTAAAAAGTGAATAATCGACAACTAAAACTTGAATTGTACTACTTCTTTCTGGCTATTACTTCAACTTAGAAGCGTTTCTGTGTTCTACTATGGTGCTTTTAGTGTTTCCGCATACCGCAGCACGCGACATAGCTTTGCAGACGATAAATGTAACCGTTTCAGAGAGAAGAGCGGCCAATGTGACGATCTGGCTTTAAATCGATTCGATAACAAATGACGAAAGCGGACAGATTTCTCAGGTTTTTACTACATATGAACACTTTTCACATTCTCGCGTGCAACGCGGCTGCTAGTCCTCCTTTCATGCAAAATCTTAAGGTTCCACCTAATGTCAAAGCCACCAAAGCCGGCTAAAAAGTGAATAATCGAAAACTAAAACTTGAATTGTACTACTTCTTACTGGCTATTACTTCAAATTAGAAGCTTCTTCTGTGTTCTCCTATGGTGCTTTTAGTGTTTCGGCATACCGCAGCACGCGACATAGCTTTGCAGACGATAAATGTAACTGTTTCAGAGAGAAGAACGGCCAATGTGACGATCTGGCTTTAAGTCGATTCGATAACAAATGACGAAAACGGAAGGATTTCTCAGGTTTTTACTACATATGAACACTTTTCTCATTCTCCCATGCAACGCTGCTGCTAGTCCTCCTGTTATGAAAAATCTTAAGGTCCTAGGTCATGTCCAAGCCACCAAAGACGGCTAAAAAGTGAATAATCGATAACTAAAACTTGCATTGTACTACTTCTTACTGGCTATTTCTTCAACTTAGAAGCTTCTTCTGTGTTCTACTATGGTGCTTTTAGTGTCTCCGCATACCGCAGCACGCGACATAGCTTTGCAGACGATAAATGTAACAGTTTCAAAGAGAAGAGCGCCCAATTTGACGATCAGGCTTTAAGTCGATTCGATAACAAATGACGAAAGCGGACGGGTTTCTCAGGTTTTTACTACATATGAACACTTTTCACATTCTCCCATGCAACGCTGCTGCTAGTCCACTTTTCATGCAAAATCTTAAGGTCCTAGGTTATGTCCAAGCCACCAAAGACGGTTAAAAAGTGAATAATCGATAACTAAAACTTGAATTGTACTACTTCTTACTGGCTATTACTTCAACTTAGAAGTTTCTTCTGTGTTCCACTATGGTGCTTTTAGTGTCTCCGCATACCGCAGCACGCGACATAGCTTTGCAGACGATAAATGTAACCGCCTCAGAGAGAAAAGCGGCCAATGTGACGATCTGGCTTTAAGTCGATTCGATAACAAATGACGAAAACGGACGGATTTCTCAGGTTTTTACTACATATGAACGCTTTTCACATTCTCCCATGCAACGCGGCTGCTAGTCCCCCTTTCATGCTAAATCGTAAGGTCTTAGGTCATGTCCAAGCCACCAAAGCCGGCTAAAAAGTGAATAATCGACAGCTAAAACTTGAATTGTACTACTTCTTACTGGCTATTACTTCAACTTAGAAGCTTCTTCTGTGTTCTACTATGGTGCTTTTAGTGTTTCCGCATACCGCAGCACGCGACATAGCTTTGCAGACAACAAATGTAACCGTCTCAGAGAGAAAAGCGGCCAATGTGAAGATCTGGCTTTAAGTCGATTCGATAAAAAATGACGAAAACGGACGGATTTCTCAGGTTTTTACTGCATATGAACACTTTTCACATTCTCCCGTGCAACTCGGCTGCTAGTCCTCCTTTCATGCAAAATCTTAAGGTCCTAGGTCATGTCCAAGCAACCAAAACCGGCTAAAAAGTAAATAATCGACAACTAAAACTTGAATTGTACTACTTCTTACTGGCTATTACTTCAACTTAGAAGCTTCTTCTGTGTTGTTCTATAGTGCTTTTAGTGTTTCCGCATACCGCAGCACGCAAAATAGCTTTGCAGCCGATAAGTGTAACCGTTTCAGAGAGAAGAGCGATCTGGCTTTAAGTCGATTCGATATCAAATGACGAAAACGGACGGATTTCTCAGGTTTTTACTACATATGAACACTTTTCACATTCTCCCGTGCAACGCGGCTGATAGTCCTCCTTCCATGCAAAATCTTAAGGTCCTAGGTCATGTCCAAGCCACCAAAGCCGGCTAAAAAGTGAATAATCGACAACTAAAACTTGAATTGTACTACGTCTTACTGGCTATTACTTCAACGTAGAAGCTTCTTCTGTGTTCTTCTATGGTGCTTTTAGTGTCTCCGCATACCGCAGCACGCGACATAGCTTTGCAGACGATAAATGTAACCGTTTCAGAGGGAAGAACGGCCAATGTGACGATCTGGCTTTAAGTCGATTCGATAACAAATGACGAAAACGGACGGATTTCTCAGGTTTTTACTACATATGAACACTTTTCACATTCTCCCGTGCAACGCGGCTGCAAGTCCTCCTTTCATGGAAAATCTTAAGGTCCTAGGTCATGTCCAAGCCACCAAAGAAGGCTAAAAAGTGAATAATCGATAACTAAAACTTGAATTGTACTACTTCTTACTGGCTATTACTTCAACTTAGAAGATTCTTCTGTGTTCTACTATGGTGCTTTTAGTGTTTCCGCATACCGCACCACGCGACATAGCTTTGCAGAAGATAAATGTAACCGTCTCAGAGAGAAAAGCGGCCAATGTGACGATCTGGCTTTAAGTCGATTCGATAACAAATGACAAAAACGGACGGATTTCTCAGGTTTTTACTACGTATGAACACTCTTCACATTCTCCCGTGCAACGCGGCTGCTAGTCCTCCTTTCATGCAAAATCTTATGATTCTAGGTCATGTCATAGCCACCAAAGCCGGCTAAAAAGTGAACAATCGACAACTAAAACTTGAATTGTACTACTTCTTACTGGCTTTTACTTCAACTTAGAAGCTTCTTCTGTGTTCTACTATCGTGCTTTTAGTGTCTCCGCATACCGCAGCACGCGACATAGCTTTGCAGACGATAAATGTGACCGTGTCAGAGAGAAAAGCGGCCAATGTGACGATCTGGCTATAAGTCGATTCGATAACAAATGACGAAAACGGACAGATTTCTCAGGTTTTTACTACATATGAACACTTTTCACATTCTCCCGTGCAACGTGGCTGCTAGTCCTCCTTTCATGCAAAATCTTAACGTTCCACCTCATGTCCAAGCCTCCAAAGCCGGCTAAAAAGTGAATAATCGATAACTAAAACTTGAATTGTACAAGTTCTTACTGGCTATCACTTCAACTTAGAAGCTTCTTCTGTGTTCTAATATGGTGCTTTTAGTGTCTCCGCATACTGCAGTTCGCGACATAGCTTTGCAGACGATTAATGTAACCGTCTCAGAGAGAAGAGCGGCCAATGTGACGATCTGGCTTTAAGGCGATTCGATAACAAATGACGAAAATGGACGGATTTCTCAGGTTTTTACTACATATGAACACATTTCACATTCTCCCGTGCAACACGGTTGCTAGTCCTCCTCTCATGGAAAATCTTAAGGTCCTAGGTCATGTCATAGCCACCAAAGCCGGCTAATAAGTGAACAATCGACAACTAAAACTTGAATTGTACTACTTCATACTGGCTATTACTTCAACTTAGGAGCTTCTTCTGTGTTCTACTATCGTGCTTTTAGTGTCTCCGCATACCGAAGCACGCGACATAGCTTTGCAGACAACAAATGTAACCGTCTCAGAGAGAAAAGCGCCAATGTGACGATCTGGCTTTAAGTCGATTCGATAACAAATGACGAAAACGGACGGATTTCTCAGGTTTTTACTACATATGAACACATTTCACATTCTCCCGTGCAACGCGGCTGCAAGTACTCCTGTCATGCAAAATCTTAAGGTCCTAGGTCATGTCCAAGCCACCAAAGACGGCTAAAAAGTGAATAATCGATAACTAAAACTTGAATTGTACTACTTCTTACTGGCTATTTCTTCAACTTAGAAGCTTCTTCTGTGTTCTACTATGGTGCTTTTAGTGTCTCCGCATACCGCAGCACGCGACATAGCTTTGCAGACGATAAATGTAACAGTTTCAATGAGAAGAGCGGCCAATTTGACGATCAGGCTTTAAGTCGATTCGATAACAAATGACGAAAGCGGACGGGTTTCTCAGGTTTTTACTACATATGAACACTTTTCACATTCTCCCATGCAACGCTGCTGCTAGTCCTCTTTTCATGCAAAATCTTAAGGTCCTAGGTTATGTCCAAGCCACCAAAGACGGCTAAAAAGTGAATAATCGATAACTAAAACTTGAATTGTACTACTTCTTACTGGCTATTACTTCAACTTAGAAGTTTCTTCTGTGTTCCACTATGGTGCTTTTAGTGTCTCCGCATACCGCAGCACGCGACATAGCTTTGCAGACGATAAATGTAACCGCCTCAGAGAGAAAAGCGGCCAATGTGACGATCTTGCTTTAAGTCGATTCGATAACAAATGACGAAAACGGACGGATTTCTCAGGTTTTTACTACATATGAACACTTTTCACATTCTCCCATGCAACGCGGCTGCTAGTCCTCCTTTCATGCTAAATCGTAAGGTCTTAGGTCATGTCCAAGCCACCAAAGCCGGCTAAAAAGTGAATAATCGACAGCTAAAACTTGAATTGTACTACTTCTTACTGGCTATTACTTCAACTTAGAAGCTTCTTCTGTGTTCTACTATGGTGCTTTTAGTGTTTCCGCATACCGCAGCACGCGACATAGCTTTGCAGACAACAAATGTAACCGTCTCAGAGAGAAAAAAGGCGAATGTGAAGATCTGGCTTTAAGTCGATTCGATAAAAAATGACGAAAACGGACGGATTTCTCAGGTTTTTACTGCATATGAACACTTTTCACATTCTCCCGTGCAACTCGGCTGCTAGTCCTCCTTTCATGCAAAATCTTAAGGTCCTAGGTCATGTCCAAGCAACCAAAACCGGCTAAAAAGTAAATAATCGACAACTAAAACTTGAATTGTACTACTTCTTACTGGCTATTACTTCAACTTAGAAGCTTCTTCTGTGTTGTTCTATGGTGCTTTTAGTGTTTCCGCATACCGCAGCACGCAAAATAGCTTTGCAGCCGATAAGTGTAACCGTTTCAGAGAGAAGAGCGATCTGGCTTTAAGTCGATTCGATATCAAATGACGAAAACGGACGGATTTCTCAGGTTTTTACTACATATGAACACTTTTCACATTCTCCCGTGCAACGCGGCTGATAGTCCTCCTTCCATGCAAAATCTTAAGGTCCTAGGTCATGTCCAAGCCACCAAAGCCGGCTAAAAAGTGAATAATCGACAACTAAAACTTGAATTGTACTACGTCTTACTGGCTATTACTTCAACGTAGAAGCTTCTTCTGTGTTCTTCTATGGTGCTTTTAGTGTCTCCGCATACCGCAGCACGCGACATAGCTTTGCAGACGATAAATGTAACCGTTTCAGAGAGAAGAACGGCCAATGTGACGATCTGGCTTTAAGTCGATTCGATAACAAATGACGAAAACGGACGGATTTCTCAGGTTTTTACTACATATGAACACTTTTCACATTCTCCCGTGCAACGCGGCTGCAAGTCCTCCTTTCATGGAAAATCTTAAGGTCCTAGGTCATGTCCAAGCCACCAAAGAAGGCTAAAAAGTGAATAATCGACAACTAAAACTTGAATTGTACTACTTCTTACTGGCTATTACTTCAACTTAGAAGTTTCTTCTGTGTTCTACTATGGTGCTTTTAGTGTTTCCGCATACCGCACCACGCGACATAGCTTTGCAGAAGATAAATGTAACCGTCTCAGAGAGAAAAGCGGCCAATGTGACGATCTGGCTTTAAGTCGATTCGATAACAAATGACAAAAACGGACGGATTTCTCAGGTTTTTACTACGTATGAACACTTTTCACATTCTCCCGTGCAACGCGGCTGCAAGTCCTCCTTTCATGGAAAATCTTAAGGTCCTAGGTCATGTCCAAGCCACCAAAGAAGGCTAAAAAGTGAATAATCGATAACTAAAACTTGAATTGTACTACTTCTTACTGGCTATTACTTCAACTTAGAAGATTCTTCTGTGTTCTACTATGGTGCTTTTAGTGTTTCCGCATACCGCACCACGCGACATAGCTTTGCAGAAGATAAATGTAACCGTCTCAGAGAGAAAAGCGGCCAATGTGACGATCTGGCTTTAAGTCGATTCGATAACAAATGACAAAAACGGACGGATTTCTCAGGTTTTTACTACGTATGAACACTCTTCACATTCTCCCGTGCAACGCGGCTGCTAGTCCTCCTTTCATGCAAAATCTTATGATTCTAGGTCATGTCATAGCCACCAAAGCCGGCTAAAAAGTGAACAATCGACAACTAAAACTTGAATTGTACTACTTCTTACTGGCTTTTACTTCAACTTAGAAGCTTCTTCTGTGTTCTACTATCGTGCTTTTAGTGTCTCCGCATACCGCAGCACGCGACATAGCTTTGCAGACGATAAATGTGACCGTGTCAGAGAGAAAAGCGGCCAATGTGACGATCTGGCTATAAGTCGATTCGATAACAAATGACGAAAACGGACAGATTTCTCAGGTTTTTACTACATATGAACACTTTTCACATTCTCCCGTGCAACGTGGCTGCTAGTCCTCCTTTCATGCAAAATCTTAACGTTCCACCTCATGTCCAAGCCTCCAAAGCCGGCTAAAAAGTGAATAATCGATAACTAAAACTTGAATTGTACAAGTTCTTACTGGCTATCACTTCAACTTAGAAGCTTCTTCTGTGTTCTAATATGGTGCTTTTAGTGTCTCCGCATACTGCAGTTCGCGACATAGCTTTGCAGACGATTAATGTAACCGTCTCAGAGAGAAGAGCGGCCAATGTGACGATCTGGCTTTAAGGCGATTCGATAACAAATGACGAAAATGGACGGATTTCTCAGGTTTTTACTACATATGAACACATTTCACATTCTCCCGTGCAACACGGTTGCTAGTCCTCCTCTCATGGAAAATCTTAAGGTCCTAGGTCATGTCATAGCCACCAAAGCCGGCTAATAAGTGAACAATCGACAACTAAAACTTGAATTGTACTACTTCATACTGGCTATTACTTCAACTTAGGAGCTTCTTCTGTGTTCTACTATCGTGCTTTTAGTGTCTCCGCATACCGAAGCACGCGACATAGCTTTGCAGACAACAAATGTAACCGTCTCAGAGAGAAAAGCGCCAATGTGACGATCTGGCTATAAGTCGATTCGATAACAAATGACGAAAACGGACGGATTTCTCAGGTTTTTACTACATATGAACACATTTCACATTCTCCCGTGCAACGCGGCTGCAAGTACTCCTGTCATGCAAAATCTTAAGGTCCTAGGTCATGTCCAAGCCACCAAAGACGGCTAAAAAGTGAATAATCGATAACTAAAACTTGAATTGTACTACTTCTTACTGGCTATTTCTTCAACTTAGAAGCTTCTTCTGTGTTCTACTATGGTGCTTTTAGTGTCTCCGCATACCGCAGCACGCGACATAGCTTTGCAGACGATAAATGTAACAGTTTCAATGAGAAGAGCGGCCAATTTGACGATCAGGCTTTAAGTCGATTCGATAACAAATGACGAAAGCGGACGGGTTTCTCAGGTTTTTACTACATATGAACACTTTTCACATTCTCCCATGCAACGCTGCTGCTAGTCCTCTTTTCATGCAAAATCTTAAGGTCCTAGGTTATGTCCAAGCCACCAAAGACGGCTAAAAAGTGAATAATCGATAACTAAAACTTGAATTGTACTACTTCTTACTGGCTATTACTTCAACTTAGAAGTTTCTTCTGTGTTCCACTATGGTGCTTTTAGTGTCTCCGCATACCGCAGCACGCGACATAGCTTTGCAGACGATAAATGTAACCGCCTCAGAGAGAAAAGCGGCCAATGTGACGATCTGGCTTTAAGTCGATTCGATAACAAATGACGAAAACGGACGGATTTCTCAGGTTTTTACTACATATGAACACTTTTCACATTCTCCCATGCAACGCGGCTGCTAGTCCTCCTTTCATGCTAAGTCGTAAGGTCTTAGGTCATGTCCAAGCCACCAAAGCCGGCTAAAAAGTGAATAATCGACAGCTAAAACTTGAATTGTACTACTTCTTACTGGCTATTACTTCAACTTAGAAGCTTCTTCTGTGTTCTACTATGGTGCTTTTAGTGTTTCCGCATACCGCAGCACGCGACATAGCTTTGCAGACAACAAATGTAACCGTCTCAGAGAGAAAAAAGGCGAATGTGAAGATCTGGCTTTAAGTCGATTCGATAAAAAATGACGAAAACGGACGGATTTCTCAGGTTTTTACTGCATATGAACACTTTTCACATTCTCCCGTGCAACTCGGCTGCTAGTCCTCCTTTCATGCAAAATCTTAAGGTCCTAGGTCATGTCCAAGCAACCAAAACCGGCTAAAAAGTAAATAATCGACAACTAAAACTTGAATTGTACTACTTCTTACTGGCTATTACTTCAACTTAGAAGCTTCTTCTGTGTTGTTCTATGGTGCTTTTAGTGTTTCCGCATACCGCAGCACGCAAAATAGCTTTGCAGCCGATAAGTGTAACCGTTTCAGAGAGAAGAGCGATCTGGCTTTAAGTCGATTCGATATCAAATGACGAAAACGGACGGATTTCTCAGGTTTTTACTACATATGAACACTTTTCACATTCTCCCGTGCAACGCGGCTGATAGTCCTCCTTCCATGCAAAATCTTAAGGTCCTAGGTCATGTCCAAGCCACCAAAGCCGGCTAAAAAGTGAATAATCGACAACTAAAACTTGAATTGTACTACGTCTTACTGGCTATTACTTCAACGTAGAAGCTTCTTCTGTGTTCTTCTATGGTGCTTTTAGTGTCTCCGCATACCGCAGCACGCGACATAGCTTTGCAGACGATAAATGTAACCGTTTCAGAGAGAAGAACGGCCAATGTGACGATCTGGCTTTAAGTCGATTCGATAACAAATGACGAAAACGGACGGATTTCTCAGGTTTTTACTACATATGAACACTTTTCACATTCTCCCGTGCAACGCGGCTGCAAGTCCTCCTTTCATGGAAAATCTTAAGGTCCTAGGTCATGTCCAAGCCACCAAAGAAGGCTAAAAAGTGAATAATCGACAACTAAAACTTGAATTGTACTACTTCTTACTGGCTATTACTTCAACTTAGAAGTTTCTTCTGTGTTCTACTATGGTGCTTTTAGTGTTTCCGCATACCGCACCACGCGACATAGCTTTGCAGAAGATAAATGTAACCGTCTCAGAGAGAAAAGCGGCCAATGTGACGATCTGGCTTTAAGTCGATTCGATAACAAATGACAAAAACGGACGGATTTCTCAGGTTTTTACTACGTATGAACACTTTTCACATTCTCCCGTGCAACGTGGCTGCTAGTCCTCCTTTCATGCAAAATCTTAACGTTCCACCTCATGTCCAAGCCTCCAAAGCCGGCTAAAAAGTGAATAATCGATAACTATAACTTGAATTGTACAACTTCTTACTGGCTATCACTTCAACTTAGAAGCTTCTTCTGTGTTCTACTATCGTGCTTTTAGTGTCTCCGCATACCGAAGCACGCGACATAGCTTTGCAGACAACAAATGTAACCGTCTCAGAGAGAAAAGCGCCAATGTGACGATCTGGCTTTAAGTCGATTCGATAACAAATGACGAAAACGGACGGATTTCTCAGGTTTTTACTACATATGAACACATTTCACATTCTCCCGTGCAACGCGGCTGCAAGTACTCCTTTCATGCAAAATCTTAAGGTCCTAGGTCATGTCCAAGCCACCAAAGAAGGCTAAAAAGTGAATAATCGACAACTAAAACTTGAATAGTACTACTTATTACTGGCTATTACTACAACTTAGAAGCTTCTTCTGTGTTCTACTATGGTGCTTTTAGTGTCTCCGCATACCGCAGCACGCGACATAGGTTTGCAGACAACAAATGTAACCGTCTCAGAGAGAAAAGGGGGCCAATGTGAGGATCTGGCTTTAAGTCGATTCGATATTAAATGACGAAAACGGGCGGATTTCTCAGGTTTTTACTACATATGAACACTCTTCACATTCTCCCGTGCAACGCGGCTGCTAGTCCTCCTTTCATGCAAAATCTTAAGGTCCTAGGTCATGTCCAAGCCACCAAAGCCGGCTAAAGAGTGAATAATCGACAGCTAAAACTTGAATTATACTACATCTTACTGGCTATTACTTCAACTTAGAAGCTTCATCTGTGTTCTACTATGGTGCCTTTAGTGTCTCCGCATACCGCAGCACGCGACATAGCTTTACAGACGATAAATGTAACCGTTTCAGAGAGAAAAGCGGCCAATGTGACGATCTGGCTTTAAGTCGATTCGATAACAAATGACGAAAACGGAAGGATTTATCAGGTTTTTACGACATATGAACACTTTTCACATTCTCCCATGCAACGCGGCTGCTAGTCCTCCTTTCATGCAAAATCTTATGATCCTAGGTCATGTCATAGCCACCAAAGCCGGCTAAAAAGTGAACAATCGACAACTAAAACTTGAATTGTACTACTTCTTACTGGCTTTTACTTCAACTTAGAAGCTCCTTCAGTGTTCTACTATGGTGCTTTTAGTGTTTCCGCATACCGCAGCACTCGACATAGCTTTGTAGACGATAAATGTACCATTTCAGAGAGAAGAGCGGCCAATGTGACGATCTGGCTTTAAGTCGATTCGATAACAAATGATGAAAACGGACGGATTTCTCAGGTTTGTACTACATATGAACACTTTTCACATTCTCCCGTGCAACGCGGCTGCTAGTCCTCCTTTCATGCAAAATCTTATGATCCTAGGTCATGTCATAGCCACCAAAGCCGGCTAAAAAGTGAACAATCGACAACTAAAACTTGAATTGTACTACTTCTTACTGGCTTTTACTTCAACTTAGAAGCTCCTTCAGTGTTCTACTATGGTGCTTTTAGTGTTTCCGCATACCGCAGCACTCGACATAGCTTTGTAGACGATAAATGTACCATTTCAGAGAGAAGAGCGGCCAATGTGACGATCTGGCTTTAAGTCGATTCGATAACAAATGATGAAAACGGCCGGATTTCTCAGGTTTGTGCTACATATGAACACTTTTCACATTCTCCCGTGCAACGCGGCTGCTAGTCCTCCTTTCATGCAAAATCTTAAGGTTCCACCTCATGTCCAAGCCACCAAAGCCGGCTAAAAAGTGAATAATCAATAACTAAAACTTGAATTGCACTACATCTTACTGGCTATTACTTCAACTTAGAAGCATCTTCTGGGTTCTTCAATGGTGCTTTTAGTGTCTCCGCATACCGCAGCACGCGACATAGCTTTGCAGACGATAAATGTGACCGTCTCAGAGAGAAAAGCGGCCAATGTGACGATCTGGCTTTAAGTCGATTCGATAACAAATGACGAAAACGGACGGATTTCTCAGGTTTTTACTACATATGAACACATTTCACATTCTCCCGTGCAACGCGGCTGCAAGTACTCCTTTCATGCAAAATCTTAAGGTCCTAGGTCATGTCCAAGCCACCAAAGCCGGCTAAAAAGGGAATAATCGACAACTAAAACTTGAATAGTACTACTTATTACTGCCTATTACTTCAACTTAGAAGCTTCTTCTGTGTTCTACTATGGTGCTTTTAGTGTCTCCGCATACCGCAGCACGCGACATAGCTTTGCAGACAACAATTGTAACCGTCTCAGAGAGAAAAGGGGGCCAATGTGAGGATCTGGCTTTAAGTCGATTCGATAACAAATGACGAAAACGGGCGGATTTCTCAGGTTTTTACTACATATGAACACTTTTCACATTCTCCCATGCAACGCGGCTGCTAGTCCTCCTTTGATGCAAAATCTTAAGGTCCTAGGTCATGTCCAAGCCACCAAAGCCGGCTAAAATGTGAATAATCGACAACTAAAACTTGAATTGTACTACTTCTTACTGGCTATTACTTCAACTTAGAAGCTTCTTCTGTGTTCTACTATGGTGCTTTAAGTGTTTCCCCATACCGCAGCACGCGACATAGCTTTGCAGACGATAAATGTAACCATTTCAGAGAGAAGAGCGGCCAATGTGACGATCTGGCTTTAAGTCGATTCGATAACAAATGACGAAAACGGACGGATTTCTCAGGTTTTTACTACATATGAACACTTTTCACATTCTCCCTTGCAACGCGGCTGCAAGTCCTCCTTTGATGCAAAATCTTAATCTTCCACCTCATGTCCAAGCCACCAAAGCCGGCTAAAAAGTGAATAATCGACAACTAAAACTTGAATAGTACTACTTCTTACTGGCTATTACTTCAACTTAGAAGCTTCTTCTGTGTTCTACTATGGTGCTTTTAGTGTCTCCGCATACCGCAGCACGCGACATAGCTTTGCAGGCGATAAATGTAACCGTCTCAGAGAGAAAAGCGGCCAATGTGACGATCTGGCTTTAAGTCGATGCGATAACAAATGACGAAGACGGACGGATTTCTCAGGTTTTCACTACATATGAACACTTTTCAAATTCTCCCATGCAACGTGGCTGCTAGTCCTCCTTTCATGCAAAATCTTAAGGTAATAGGTCATGTCCAACCCACCAAAGCCGGCTAATAAGTGAATAATCGACAACCAAAACTTCAATTGTACTACTTCGTACTGGCTGTTACTTCAACATAAAAGCTTCTTCTGTGTTCTCCTATGGTGCTTTTAGTGTCTCCGCAGACCGCAGCACGCGACATAACTTTGCAGACAATTAATGTAACCTTCTCAGAGTGAAAGGCGGCCAATGTGACGATCTGGCTTCAAGTCGATTCGATAACAAATGACGAAAACGGACGCATTTCTCAGGTTTTTACTACATATGAACACTTCTCACATTCTCCCATGCAACGCGGCTGCTAGTCCTCCTTTCATGCAAAATCTTAAGGTCCTAGGTCATGTCCAAGCCACCAAAGCCGGCTAAAATGTGAATAATCGACAACTAAAACTTGAATTTTACTATTTCTTACTGGCTGTTACTTCAACTTAGAAGCTTCTTCTGTGTTCTACTATGGTGCTTTTAGTGTTTCGGCATACCGCAGCACGCGAAATAGCTTTGTAGAGGATAAATATAACCGTTTCAGAGTGAAGAGCGGCCAATGTGACGATCTTGCTTTAAGTCGATTCGATAACAAATGATGAAAACGGACGGATTTCTCAGGTTTTTACTACATATGAACACTTTTCACATTCTCCCGTGCAACGCGGCTGCTAGTCCTCCTTTCATGCAAAATCTTAAGGTCCTAGGTCATGTCCAAGCCACCAAAGCCGGCTAAAGAGTGAATAATCGACAACTAATACTTGAATAGTACTACTTATTACTGGCTATTACTTCAACTTAGAAGCTTCTTCTGTGTTCTACTATGGTGCTTTTAGTGTCTCCGCATACCGCAGCACGCGACATAGCTTTGCAGACAACAAATGTAACCGTCTCAGAGAGAAAAGGGGGCCAATGTGAGGATCTCACTTTAAGTCGATTCGATTACAAATGTGAAAACGGGCGGATTTCTCAGGTTTTTACTACATATGAACACTCTTCACATTCTCCCGTGCAACGCGGCTGCTAGTCCTCCTTTCATGCAAAATCTTAAGGTCCTAGGTCATGTCCAAGCCACCAAAGCCGGCTAAAGAGTGAATAATCGACACCTAAAACTTGAATTGTACTACTTCTTACTGGCTATTACTTCAACTTAGAAGCTTCATCTGTGTTCTACTATGGTGCCTTTAGTGTCTCCGCATACCGCAGCACGCGACATAGCTTTGCAGACGATAAATGTGACCGTCTCAGAGAGAAAAGCGGCCAATGTGACGATCTGGCTTTAAGTCGATTCGATAACAAATGACGAAAACGGATAGATTTCTTATGTTTTTACTACATATGAACACTTTTCTCATTCTCCCGTGCAACGCGGCTGCTAGTCCTCCTTTGATGCAAAATCTTAAGGTTCCACCTCATGTCCGAGCCACCAAAGCCGGCTAAAAAGTGAATAATCGACAACTAAAACTTGAATAGTACTACTTCTTGCTGGCTATTACTTCAACTTAGAAGCTTCTTCTGTGTTCTACTATGGTGCTTTTAGTGTCTCCGCATACCGCAGCACGCGACATAGCTTTGCAGGCGATAATTGTAACCGTCTCAGAGAGAAAAGCGGCCAATGTGACGATCTGGCTTAAAGTCGATTCGATAACAAATGACGAAGACGGACGGATTTCTCAGGTTTTTACTACATATGAACACTTTTCACATTCTCCCATGCAACGTGGCTGCTAGTCCTCAATTCATGCAAAATCATAAGGTCCTAGGTCATGTCCAAGCCACCAAAGCCGGCTAAAAAGTGAATAATCGACAACCAAAACTTCAATTGTACTACTTCTTACTGGCTGTTACTTCAACATAAAAGCTTCTTCTGTGTTCTACTATGGTGCTTTTAGTGTTTCCGCATACCGCAGCACGCGACATAGCTTTGCAGACGATAAATGTAACCGTTTCAGAGAGGAGAGCGGCCAATGTGACGACCTGGCTAAAAGTCGATTCGATAACAAATGACGAAAACGGACGGATTTCTCAGGTTTTTACTACATATGAACACTTTTCACATTCTCCCGTGCAACGCAGCTGCTAGTCCTCCTTTCATGCAAAATCTTAAGGTCCTAGGTCATGTCCAAGCCACCAAAGCCGGCTAAAGAGTGAATAATCGACAACTAAAACTTGAATTGTACTACTTCTTACTCGCTTTTACTTCAACTTAGAAGCTTCTTCTGTGTTCTACTATCGTGCTTTTAGTGTCTCCGCATACCGCAGCACGCGACATAGCTTTGCAGACGATAAATGTAACCGTCTCAGAGAGAAGAGCGACCATGTGACGATCTGGCTTTAAGTAGATTAAATAACAAAGACGAAACCGGACGGATTTCTCAGGTTTTTACTACATATGAACACTTTTCACATTCTCCCAAGCAACGCGGCTGCTAGTCTTCCTTTCGTGCAAAATCTTAATGTCCTAGGTCATGTCCAAGCCACCAAAGCCGGCTAAAAAGTTACTAATCAATAACTAAAACTTGAATTGTACTACTTCTTACTGGCTATTACTTCAACTTAGAAGCTTCTCCTGTGTTCTACTATGGTGCTTTTAGTGTCTCCGTATACCGCAGCACGTGACATAGCGTTAAAGAAGATAAATGTAACCGTCTCAGAGAGAATAGCGGCCAATGTGACGATCTGGCTTTAAGTCGATTCGATAACAAATGACGAAAACGGACGCATTTCTCAGGTTTTTACTACATATGAACACTTTTCACATTCTCCCGTGCAACGCGGCTTCCAGTCCTCCTTTCATGCATAATCTTAACGTCCTAGGTGATGTCCAAGCCACCAAAGCCGTCTAAAAAGTGAATAATCGACAACTAAAAACTTGAATTGTACTACTTCTTACTGGCTATTACTTCAACTTAGAAGCATCTTCTGTGTTCTTCTATGGTGCTTTTAGTGTCTCCGCATACCGCAGCATGCGACATAGCTTTGCAGACAATAAATGTAACCTTCTCAGAGTGAAAGGCGGCCAATGTGACGATCTGGCTTTGAGTCGATTCGATAACAAATGACGAAAACGGACGGATTTCTCAGGTTTTTACTACATATGAACACCTTTCATATTCTCCCATGCAACGTGGCTGCTAGTCCTCATTTCAGGCAAAATCATAAGGTCCTAGGTCATGTCCAAGCCACCAAAGCCGGCTAAAAAGTAAATAGTCGGCAACCAAAACTTCAATTGTACTACTTCTTACTGGCTGTTACGTCAACATAGAAGCTTCTTCTGTGTTCTACTATGGTGCTTTTAGTGTTTCCGCATACCGCAGCACGCGACATAGCTTTGTAGACGATAAATGTAACCGTTTCAGAGAGAAGAGCGGCCAAAGTGACGATCTGGCTTTAAGTCGATTCGATAACTAATGACGAAAACGGACGGATTTCTCAGGTTTTTACTACATATGAACACATTTCACATTCTCCCGTGCAACGCGGCTGAAACTACTCCTTTCATGCAAATTTTTAATGTCCTAGGTCATGTCCAAACCACCAAATCCGGCTAAAATGTGAATAATAGACAACTAAAACTTGAATTGTGCTGCTTCTTACTGGCTATTACTTCAACTTAGAAGCTTCTTCTGTGTTCTACTATGGCGCTTTTAGTATCTCCGCATACCGCAGCACGCGACATAGCTTTGCAGACAGTATATGTAACCTTCTCAGAGAGAAAAGCGGCCAATGTGACGATCTGGCTTTAAGTCGATTCGATAACAAATGACGAAAACGGACGCATTTCTCAGGTTTTTACTACATATTAACACTTGTCACATTTTCCCGTGCATCGCGGCTGCTATTCCTCCTTTCATGCAAAATCTTAAGGTCCTAGGTCATGTCCAAGCCACCAAAGCCGGCTAAAAAGTGAATAATCGACAACTAAAACTTGAATTGTACTAATTCTTACTGGCTATTACTTCAACTTAGAAGTTTCTTCTGTGTTCTACTATGGTGCTTTTAGTGTCTCCGCACACCGCAGCACGCGACGTAGCTTTGCAGACGATAAATGTAACCGTCTCAGAGAGAAAAGCGGCCAATGTGACGATCTGGCTTTAAGTCGATTCGATAACAAATGACGAAAACGGACGGATTTCTCAGGTTTTTACTACATATGTACCTTTTTCACATTCTCCCATGCAACGCGGCTGCTAGTCCTCCTTTCATGCAAAATCTTAAGGTCCTAGGTCATGTCCAAGCCACCAAAGCCGGCTAAAATGTGAATAATCGACAACTAAAACTTGAATTGTACTATTTCTTACTGGCTATTACTTCAACTTAGAAGCTTCTTCTGTGTTCTACTATGGTGCTTTTAGTGTTTCGGCATACCGCAGCACGCGAAATAGCTTTGTAGAGGATAAAGGTAACCGTTTCAGAGAGAAGAGCGGCCAATGTGACGATCTATCTTTCAGTCGATTCGATAACAAATGACGAAAACGGACGGATTTCTCAGGTTTTTACTACATATGAACACTTTTCACATTCTCCCGTGCAACGCGGCTTCTAGTCCTCCTTTCATGCAAAATCTTAAGGTCCTAGGTCATGTCCAAGCCACCAAAGCCGGCTAAAGAGTGAATAATCGACAACTAAAACTTGAATAGTACTACTTATTACTGGCTATTACTTCAACTTAGAAGCTTCTTCTGTGTTCTACTATGGTGCTTTTAGTGTCTCCGCATACCGCAGCACGCGACATAGCTTTGCAGACAACAAATGTAACCGTCTCAGAGAGAAAAGGGGGCCAATGTGAGGATCTCACTTTAAGTCGATTCGATTACAAATGACGAAAACGGGCGGATATCTCAGGTTTTTACTACATATGAACACTCTTCACATTCTCCCATGCAACGCGGCTGCTAGTCCTCCTTTCATGCAAAATCTTAAGGTCCTAGGTCATGTCCAAGCCACCAAAGCCGGCTAAAGAGTGAATAATCGACAACTAAAACTTGAATTGTACTACTTCTTACTGGCTATTACTTCAACTTAGAAGCTTCATCTGTGTTCTACTATGGTGCCTTTAGTGTCTCCGCATACCGCAGCACGCGACATAGCTTTGCAGACGATAAATGTAACCGTTTCAGAGAGAAAAGCGGCCAATGTGATGATCTGGCTTTAAGTCGATTCGATAACAAATGACGAAAACGGACGGATTTCTCAGGTTTTTACTACATATGAACACTTTTCACATTCTCCCATGCAACGCGGCTGCTAGTCCTCCTTTCATGCAAAATCTTAAGGTCCTAGGGCATGTTCAAGCCAACAAAGGCGGCTAAAAAGTGAATAATTGACAACTCAAAACTTCAATTGTACTACTTCTTACTGGCTATTACTTCAACTTAGAAGCTTCTTCTGTGTTCTCCTATGGTGCTTTTAGTGTTTCCGCATACCGCAGCACGCGACATAGCTTTGTAGACGATAAATGTACCATTTCAGAGAGAAGAGCGGCCAATGTGACGATCTGGCTTTAAGTCGATTCGATAACAAATGATGAAAACGGACGGATTTCTCAGGTTTGTACTACATATGAACACTTTTCACATTCTCCCGTGCAACGCGGCTGCTAGTCCTCCTTTCATGCAAAATCTTATGATCCTAGGTCATGTCATAGCCACAATAGCCGTCTAAAAAGTGAACAATCGACAACTAAAACTTGAATTGTACTACTTCTTACTGGCTTTTACTTCAACTTAGAAGCTTCTTCTGTGTTCTACTATGGTGCTTTTAGTGTTTCCGCATACCGCAGCACGCGACATAGCTTTGCAGACGATAAATGTGACCGTCTCAGAGAGAAAAGCGGCCAATGTGACGATCTGGCTTTAAGTCGATTCGATAACAAATGACGAAAACGGACGGATTTCTCAGGTTTTTACTACATATGAACACTTTTCACATTCTCCCGTGCAACGCGGCTGCTAGTCCTCCTTTCATGCAAAATCTTAAGGTTCCACCTCATGTCCAAGCCACCAAAGCCGGCTAAAAAGTGAATAATCAATAACTAAAACTTGAATTGTACTACTTCTTACTGACTATTACTTCAACTTCGAAGCTTCTTCTGTGTTCTACTATGGTGCTTTTAGTGTCTCCGCATACCGCAGCACGCGACATAGCGTTAAAGACGATAAATGTAACCGTCTCAGAGAGAAAAGCGGCCAATGTGACAGTCTTTCTTTAAGTCGATTCGATAACAAATGATGAAAATGGACGCATTTCTCTGGTTTTTACCACAAATGAACACTTTTCACATTCTCCCGTGCAACGCGGCTGCCAGTCCTCCTTTCATGCATAATCTTAACGTCCTAGGTGATGTCCAAGCCACCAAAGCCGGCTAAAAAGTGAATAATCGACAACTAAAACTTGAATTGTACTACTTCTTACTGGCTATTACTTCAACTTAGAAGCATCTTCTGTGTTCTTCTATGGTGCTTTTAGTGTCTCCGCATACCGCAGCACGTGACATAGCTTTGCAGACGATAAATGTGACCGTCTCAGAGAGAAAAGCGGCCAATGTGACGATCTGGCTTTAAGTCGATTCGATAACAAATGACGAAAACGGACAGATTTCTTATGTTTTTACTACATATGAACACTTTTCTCATTCTCCCGTGCAACGCGGCTGCTAGTCCTCCTTTGATGCAAAATCTTAAGGTTCCACCTCATGTCCGAGCCACCAAAGCCGGCTAAAAAGTGTATAATCGACAACTAAAACTTGAATAGTACTACTTCTTGCTGGCTATTACTTCAACTTAGAAGCTTCTTCTGTGTTCTACTATGGTGCTTTTAGTGTCTCCGCATACCGCAGCACGCGACATAGCTTTGCAGGCGATAATTGTAACCGTCTCAGAGAGAAAAGCGGCCAATGTGACGATCTGGCTTAAAGTCGATTCGATAACAAATGACGAAGACGGACGGATTTCTCAGGTTTTTACTACATATGAACACTTTTCACATTCTCCCATGCAACGTGGCTGCTAGTCCTCAATTCATGCAAAATCATAAGGTCCTAGGTCATGTCCAAGCCACCAAAGCCGGCTAAAAAGTGAATAATCGACAACCAAAACTTCAATTGTACTACTTCTTACTGGCTGTTACTTCAACATAAAAGCTTCTTCTGTGTTCTACTATGGTGCTTTTAGTGTTTCCGCATACCGCAGCACGCGACATAGCTTTGCAGACGATAAATGTAACCGTTTCAGAGAGGAGAGCGGCCAATGTGACGACCTGGCTAAAAGTCGATTCGATAACAAATGACGAAAACGGACGGATTTCTCAGGTTTTTACTACATATGAACACTTTTCACATTCTCCCGTGCAACGCAGCTGCTAGTCCTCCTTTCATGCAAAATCTTAAGGTCCTAGGTCATGTCCAAGCCACCAAAGCTGGCTAAAGAGTGAATAATCGACAACTAAAACTTGAATTGTACTACTTCTTACTCGCTTTTACTTCAACTTAGAAGCTTCTTCTGTGTTCTACTATCGTGCTTTTAGTGTCTCCGCATACCGCAGCACGCGACATAGCTTTGCAGACGATAAATGTAACCGTCTCAGAGAGAAGAGCGACCATGTGACGATCTGGCTTTAAGTAGATTAAATAACAAAGACGAAACCGGACGGATTTCTCAGGTTTTTACTACATATGAACACTTTTCACATTCTCCCAAGCAACGCGGCTGCTAGTCTTCCTTTCGTGCAAAATCTTAATGTCCTAGGTCATGTCCAAGCCACCAAAGCCGGCTAAAAAGTTACTAATCAATAACTAAAACTTGAATTGTACTACTTCTTACTGGCTATTACTTCAACTTAGAAGCTTCTCCTGTGTTCTACTATGGTGCTTTTAGTGTCTCCGTATACCGCAGCACGTGACATAGCGTTAAAGAAGATAAATGTAACCGTCTCAGAGAGAATAGCGGCCAATGTGACGATCTGGCTTTAAGTCGATTCGATAACAAATGACGAAAACGGACGCATTTCTCAGGTTTTTACTACATATGAACACTTTTCACATTCTCCCGTGCAACGCGGCTTCCAGTCCTCCTTTCATGCATAATCTTAACGTCCTAGGTGATGTCCAAGCCACCAAAGCCGTCTAAAAAGTGAATAATCGACAACTAAAAACTTGAATTGTACTACTTCTTACTGGCTATTACTTCAACTTAGAAGCATCTTCTGTGTTCTTCTATGGTGCTTTTAGTGTCTCCGCATACCGCAGCATGCGACATAGCTTTGCAGACAATAAATGTAACCTTCTCAGAGTGAAAGGCGGCCAATGTGACGATCTGGCTTTGAGTCGATTCGATAACAAATGACGAAAACGGACGGATTTCTCAGGTTTTTACTACATATGAACACCTTTCATATTCTCCCATGCAACGTGGCTGCTAGTCCTCATTTCAGGCAAAATCATAAGGTCCTAGGTCATGTCCAAGCCACCAAAGCCGGCTAAAAAGTAAATAGTCGGCAACCAAAACTTCAATTGTACTACTTCTTACTGGCTGTTACGTCAACATAGAAGCTTCTTCTGTGTTCTACTATGGTGCTTTTAGTGTTTCCGCATACCGCAGCACGCGACATAGCTTTGTAGACGATAAATGTAACCGTTTCAGAGAGAAGAGCGGCCAAAGTGACGATCTGGCTTTAAGTCGATTCGATAACTAATGACGAAAACGGACGGATTTCTCAGGTTTTTACTACATATGAACACATTTCACATTCTCCCGTGCAACGCGGCTGAAACTACTCCTTTCATGCAAATTTTTAATGTCCTAGGTCATGTCCAAACCACCAAATCCGGCTAAAATGTGAATAATAGACAACTAAAACTTGAATTGTACTGCTTCTTACTGGCTATTACTTCAACTTAGAAGCTTCTTCTGTGTTCTACTATGGCGCTTTTAGTATCTCCGCATACCGCAGCACGCGACATAGCTTTGCAGACAGTATATGTAACCTTCTCAGAGAGAAAAGCGGCCAATGTGACGATCTGGCTTTAAGTCGATTCGATAACAAATGACGAAAACGGACGCATTTCTCAGGTTTTTACTACATATTAACACTTGTCACATTTTCCCGTGCATCGCGGCTGCTATTCCTCCTTTCATGCAAAATCTTAAGGTCCTAGGTCATGTCCAAGCCACCAAAGCCGGCTAAAAAGTGAATAATCGACAACTAAAACTTGAATTGTACTAATTCTTACTGGCTATTACTTCAACTTAGAAGTTTCTTCTGTGTTCTACTATGGTGCTTTTAGTGTCTCCGCACACCGCAGCACGCGACGTAGCTTTGCAGACGATAAATGTAACCGTCTCAGAGAGAAAAGCGGCCAATGTGACGATCTGGCTTTAAGTCGATTCGATAACAAATGACGAAAACGGACGGATTTCTCAGGTTTTTACTACATATGTACCTTTTTCACATTCTCCCATGCAACGCGGCTGCTAGTCCTCCTTTCATGCAAAATCTTAAGGTCCTAGGTCATGTCCAAGCCACCAAAGCCGGCTAAAATGTGAATAATCGACAACTAAAACTTGAATTGTACTATTTCTTACTGGCTATTACTTCAACTTAGAAGCTTCTTCTGTGTTCTACTATGGTGCTTTTAGTGTTTCGGCATACCGCAGCACGCGAAATAGCTTTGTAGAGGATAAAGGTAACCGTTTCAGAGAGAAGAGCGGCCAATGTGACGATCTATCTTTCAGTCGATTCGATAACAAATGACGAAAACGGACGGATTTCTCGGGTTTTTACTACATATGAACACTTTTCACATTCTCCCGTGCAACGCGGCTTCTAGTCCTCCTTTCATGCAAAATCTTAAGGTCCTAGGTCATGTCCAAGCCACCAAAGCCGGCTAAAGAGTGAATAATCGACAACTAAAACTTGAATAGTACTACTTATTACTGGCTATTACTTCAACTTAGAAGCTTCTTCTGTGTTCTACTATGGTGCTTTTAGTGTCTCCGCATACCGCAGCACGCGACATAGCTTTGCAGACAACAAATGTAACCGTCTCAGAGAGAAAAGGGGGCCAATGTGAGGATCTCACTTTAAGTCGATTCGATTACAAATGACGAAAACGGGCGGATATCTCAGGTTTTTACTACATATGAACACTCTTCACATTCTCCCATGCAACGCGGCTGCTAGTCCTCCTTTCATGCAAAATCTTAAGGTCCTAGGTCATGTCCAAGCCACCAAAGCCGGCTAAAGAGTGAATAATCGACAACTAAAACTTGAATTGTACTACTTCTTACTGGCTATTACTTCAACTTAGAAGCTTCATCTGTGTTCTACTATGGTGCCTTTAGTGTCTCCGCATACCGCAGCACGCGACATAGCTTTGCAGACGATAAATGTAACCGTTTCAGAGAGAAAAGCGGCCAATGTGATGATCTGGCTTTAAGTCGATTCGATAACAAATGACGAAAACGGACGGATTTCTCAGGTTTTTACTACATATGAACACTTTTCACATTCTCCCATGCAACGCGGCTGCTAGTCCTCCTTTCATGCAAAATCTTAAGGTCCTAGGGCATGTTCAAGCCAACAAAGGCGGCTAAAAAGTGAATAATTGACAACTCAAAACTTCAATTGTACTACTTCTTACTGGCTATTACTTCAACTTAGAAGCTTCTTCTGTGTTCTCCTATGGTGCTTTTAGTGTTTCCGCATACCGCAGCACGCGACATAGCTTTGTAGACGATAAATGTACCATTTCAGAGAGAAGAGCGGCCAATGTGACGATCTGGCTTTAAGTCGATTCGATAACAAATGATGAAAACGGACGGATTTCTCAGGTTTGTACTACATATGAACACTTTTCACATTCTCCCGTGCAACGCGGCTGCTAGTCCTCCTTTCATGCAAAATCTTATGATCCTAGGTCATGTCATAGCCACAATAGCCGTCTAAAAAGTGAACAATCGACAACTAAAACTTGAATTGTACTACTTCTTACTGGCTTTTACTTCAACTTAGAAGCTTCTTCTGTGTTCTACTATGGTGCTTTTAGTGTTTCCGCATACCGCAGCACGCGACATAGCTTTGCAGACGATAAATGTGACCGTCTCAGAGAGAAAAGCGGCCAATGTGACGATCTGGCTTTAAGTCGATTCGATAACAAATGACGAAAACGGACGGATTTCTCAGGTTTTTACTACATATGAACACTTTTCACATTCTCCCGTGCAACGCGGCTGCTAGTCCTCCTTTCATGCAAAATCTTAAGGTTCCACCTCATGTCCAAGCCACCAAAGCCGGCTAAAAAGTGAATAATCAATAACTAAAACTTGAATTGTACTACTTCTTACTGACTATTACTTCAACTTCGAAGCTTCTTCTGTGTTCTACTATGGTGCTTTTAGTGTCTCCGCATACCGCAGCACGCGACATAGCGTTAAAGACGATAAATGTAACCGTCTCAGAGAGAAAAGCGGCCAATGTGACAGTCTTTCTTTAAGTCGATTCGATAACAAATGATGAAAATGGACGCATTTCTCTGGTTTTTACCACAAATGAACACTTTTCACATTCTCCCGTGCAACGCGGCTGCCAGTCCTCCTTTCATGCATAATCTTAACGTCCTAGGTGATGTCCAAGCCACCAAAGCCGGCTAAAAAGTGAATAATCGACAACTAAAACTTGAATTGTACTACTTCTTACTGGCTATTACTTCAACTTAGAAGCATCTTCTGTGTTCTTCTATGGTGCTTTTAGTGTCTCCGCATACCGCAGCACGTGACATAGCTTTGCAGACGATAAATGTGACCGTCTCAGAGAGAAAAGCGGCCAATGTGACGATCTGGCTTTAAGTCGATTCGATAACAAATGACGAAAACGGACAGATTTCTTATGTTTTTACTACATATGAACACTTTTCACATTCTCCCGTGCAACGCGGCTGCTAGTCCTCGTTTGATGCAAAATCTTAAGGTTCCACCTCATGTCCAAGCCACCAAAGCCAGATAAAAAGTGAATAATCGACAACTAAAACTTGAATTGTACTACTTCTTACTGGCTATTACTTCAACTTAGAAGCTTCTTCTGTGTTCTACTATGGTGCTTTTAGTGTCTCCGCACACCGCAGCACGCGACATAGCTTTGCAGACGATAAATGTAACCTTCTCAGACAGAAAAGCGGCCAATGTGTCGATCTGGCTTTATGTCGATTCGATAACAAATGACGAAAACGGACGGATTTGTCAGGTTATTACTACATATGAACCCTTTTCACATTCTCCCATGCAACGCGGCTGTTAGACCTCCTTTCATGCAAAATCTTAAGGTCCTAGGTCATGTCCAAGCCACCAAAGCCGGCTAAAAACTGAATAATCGACAACTAAAACTTGAATTGTACTACTTCTTACTGGCTATTACTTCAACTTAGAAGCATCTTCTGTGATCTTCTATGGTGCTTTTAGTGTCTCCGCATACCGCAGCACGCGACATAGCTTTGCAGACAATAAATGTAACCTTCTCAGAGTGAAAGGCGGCCAATGTGACGATCTGGCTTTGAGTCGATTCGATAACAAATGACGAAAACGGACGGATTTCTCAGGTTTTTACTACATATGAACACTTTTCATATTCTCCCATGCAACGTGGCTGCTAGTCCTCCTTTCATGCAAAATCGTAAGGTCCTAGGTCATGTCCATGCCAGCAAAGCCGCCTAAAAAGTAAATAATCGGCAGCCAAAACTTCAATTGTACTACTTCTTACTGGCTGTTACGTCAACATAGAAGCTTCTTCTGTGTTCTACTATGGTGCTTTTAGTGTTTCCGCATACCGCAGCACGCGACATAGCTTTGTAGACGATAAATGTAACCGTTTCAGAGAGAAGAGCGGCCAATGTGACGATCCGGCTTTAAGTCGATTCGATAACAAATGACGAAAACGGACGGATTTCTCAGGTTTTTACTACATATGAACACATTTCACATTCTCCCGTGCAACGCGGCTGAAACTACTCCTTTCATGCAAATTCTTAATGTCCTAGGTCATGTCCAAACCACCAAATCCGGCTAAAATGTGAATAATAGACAACCAAAACTTGAATTGTACTGCTTCTTACTGGCTATTACTTCAACTTAGAAGCTTCTTCTGTGTTCTACTATGGCGCTTTTAGTGTCTCCGCATACCGCAGCACGCGACATAGCTTTGCAGACAGTATATGTAACCTTCTCAGAGAGAAAAGCGGCCAATGTGACGATCTGGCATTAAGTCGATTCGATATAAAATGACAAAAACGGACGGATTTCTCAGGTTTTTACTACATATGAACACATTTCACATTTTCCCGTGCAACGCGGTTGCTATTCCTCCTTTCATGCAAAATCATAAGGTCCTAGGTCATGTCCGAGCCACCAAAGCCGGCTAAAAAGTGAATAATCGACAACTAAAACTTGAATTATACTAATTCTTACTGGCTATTACTTCAACTTAGAAGCTTCTTCTGTGTTCTACTATGGTGCTTTTAGTGTCTACGCACACCGCAGCACGCGACGTATCTTTGCAGACGATAAATGTAACCGTCTCAGAGAGAAAATCGGCCAATGTGACGATCTTGCTTTAAGTCGATTCGATAACAAATGACGAAAACGGACGGATTTCTCAGGTTTTTACTACATATGAACACTTTTCACATTCTCCCATGCAACGCGGCTGCTAGTCCTCCTTTCATGCAAAATCTTAAGGTCCTAGGTCATGTCCAAGCCACCAAAGCCGGCTAAAACGTGATAATCGACAACTAAAACTTGAATTGTACTATTTCTTACTGGCTATTACTTCAACTTAGAAGCTTCTTCTGTGTTCTACTATGGTGCTTTTAGTGTTTCGGCATACCGCAACACGCGACATAGCTTTGTAGACGATAAATGTAACCGTTTCAGAGAGAAGAGCGGCCAATGTGACGATCTGGCTTTGTCGATTCGATAACAAATGACGAAAACCTACGGATTTCTCAGGTTTTTACTACATATGAACACTTTTCACATTCTCCCGTGCAGCGCGGCTGCTAGTCCTCCTTTCATGCAAAATCTTAAGGACCTAGTTCATGTCCAAGCCACCAAAGCCGGCTAAAAAGTGAATAATCAATACCTAAAACTTAAATTGTACTACTTCTTACTGGCTATTGCTTCGACTTAGAAGGATGTTCTGTGTTCTACTATGGTGCTTTTATTGTCTCCGCATACCGCAGCACGCGACATAGCGTTAAAGACGATAAGTGTAACCGTCTCAGAGAGAAAAGCGGCCAATGTGACGATCTGGCTTTAAGTCGATTCGATAACAAATGACGAAAACGGACGCATTTATCAGGTTTTTACCACATATGAACACTATTCACATCCTCCCGTGCAACGTGGCTGCCAGTCCTCCTTTCATGCATAATCTTAACGTCCTATGTGATGTCCAAGCCACCAAAGCCGGCTAAAAAGTGAATAGTCGACAACTAAAACTTGAATTTTACTACTTCTTACTGGCTATTACTTCAACTTAGAAGCATCTTCTGTGTTCTTCTATGGTGCTTTTAGTGTCTCCGCATACCGCAGCACGCGACATAGCTTTGCAGACAATAAATGTAACCTTCTCAGAGAGAAAGGCGGCCAATGTGACGATCTGGCTTTAAGTCGATTCGATAACAAATGACGAAAACGGACGGATTTCTCAGGTTTTTACTACATATGAACACTTTTCACATTCTCCCATGCAACGCGGCTGCTAGTCCTCCCTTCATGCAAAATCTTAAGGTCCTAGGTCATGTCCAAGCCACCAAAGCCGGCTAAAAAGTGATTTATCGACAACTAAAACTTGAATTTTACTAATTCTTAGTGGCTATTACTTCAACTTAGAAGCTTCTTCTGTGTTCCAATATGGTGCTTTTAGTGTCGCCGCATACCGCAGCACGCGACATAGCTTTGCAGACGATAAATGTGACCGTCTCAGGGAGAAAAGCGGCCAATGTGACGATCTGGCTTTAAGTCGATTCGATAACAAATGACGAAAACGGACAGATTACTTAGGTTTTTACTACATATGAACACTTTTCACATTCTCCCGTGCAACGCGGCTGCTAGTTCTCCTTTGATGCAACATCTTAAGGTTCCACCTCATGTCCAAGCCACCAAAGCCGGCTAAAAAGTGAATAATCGACAACTAAATCTTGAATAGTACTACTTCTTACTGGCTGTTACGTCAACATAGATGCTTCTTCTGTGTTCTACTATGGTGCTTTTAGTGTTTCCGCATACCGCAGCACGCGACATAGCTTTGTAGACGATAAATGTAACCGTTTAAGAGAGAAGAGCGGCCACTGTGACGATCTGGCTTTAACTCGATTCGATAACAAATGACGAAAACGGACGGATTTCTCAGGTTTTTACTACATATGAACACATTTCACATTCTCCCGTGCAACGCGGCTGAAACTACACCTTTCATGCAAATTCTTAAGGTCCTAGGTCATGTCCAAGCCACCAAAGCCGGCTAAAATGTGAATAATAGACAACTAAAACTTGAATTGTACTACTTCTTACTGGCTATTACTTCAACTTAGAAGCTTCTTCTGTGTTCTACTATGGTGCTTTTAGTGTTTCGGCATACCGCAGCACGCGACATAGCTTTGCAGACGATAAATGTAACCGTCTCAGAGAGAAGAGCGGCCAATGTGACGATCTGGCTTTAAGTCGATTCAATAACAAAGACGAAACCGGACGGATTTCTCAGGTTTTTACTACATATGAACACTTTTCACATTCTCCCGTGCAACGCGGCTGCTAGTTCTCCTTTCATGCTAAATCTTAACGTCCTAGGTGATGTCCAAGCCACCAAAGCCGGATAAAAAGTGAAAAATCGACAACTAAAACTTGAATTGTACTACTTCTTACTGGCTATTGCTTCAACTTAGAAGCTTCTTCAGTGTTCTACTATGGTGCTTTTAGTGTCTCCGCATACCGCAGCACGCGACATAGCTTTGCAGACGATAAATGTAACCGTCTCAGAGAGAAAAGCGGCCAATGTGACGATCTGGCTTTAAGTCGATTCGATAACAAATGACGAAAACGGACGGATTTCTCAGGTTTTTACTACATATGATCACTTTTCACATTCTCCCATGCAACGCGGCTGCTAGTCCTCCATTCATGCAAAATCTTAAGGTCCTAGGTCATGTCCAAGCCACCAAAGCCGGCTAAAATGTGATAATCGACAACTAAAACTTGAATTGTACTATTTCTTACTGGCTATTACTTCAACTTAGAAGCTTCTTCTGTGTTCTACTATGGTGCATTTAGTGTTTCGGCATACCGCAGCACGCGACATAGCTTTGTAGACGATAAATGTAACCGTTTCAGAGAGAAGAGCGGCCAATGTGACGATCTGGCTTTAAGTCGATTCGATAACAAATGACGAAAACCTACGGATTTCTCAGGTTTTTACTACATATGAACACTTTTCACATTCTCCCGTGCAGCGCGGCTGCTAGTCCTCCTTTCATGCAAAATCTTAAGGTCCTAGGTCATGTCCAAGCCACCAAAGCCGGCTAAAGAGTGAATAATCGACAACTAAAACTTGAATTGAACTACTTCTTACTGGCTTTTACTTCAACTTAGAAGCATCTTCTGTGTTCTACTATCGTGCTTTTAGTGTCTCCGGATACCGCAGCACGCGACATAGCTTTGCAGACGATAAATGTAACCGTCTCAGAGAGAAGAGCGACCAATGTGACGATCTGGCTTTAAGTCGATTCAATAACAAAGACGAAACCGGACGGATTTCTCAGGTTTTTACTACATATGAACACTTTTCACATTCTCCCAAGCAACGCGGCTTCTAGTCTTCCTTTCATGCAAAATCTTAAGGACCTAGGTCATGTCCAAGCCACCAAAGCCGGCTAAAAAGTAAATAATCAATACCTAAAACTTAAATTGTACTACTTCTTACTGGCTATTGCTTCAACTTAGAAGCATGTTCTGTGTTCTACTATGGTGCTTTTATTGTCTCCGCATACCGCAGCACGCGACATAGCGTTAAAGAAGATAAATGTAACCGTCTCAGAGAGAAAAGCGGCCAATGTGACGATCTGGCTTTAAGTCGATTCCATAACAAATGACGAAAACGGACGCATTTATCAGGTTTTTACCACATATGAACACTATTCACATCCTCCCGTGCAACGCGGCTGCCAGTCCTCCTTTCATGCATAATCTTAACGTCCAAGGTGATGTCCAAGCCACCAAAGCCGGCTAAAAAGTGAATAGTCGACAACTAAAACTTGAATTTTACTACTTCTTACTGGCTATTACTTCAACTTAGAAGCATCTTCTGTGTTCCTCTATGGTGCTTTTAGTGTCTCCGCATACCGCAGCACGCGACATAGCTTTGCAGACAATAAATGTAACCTTCTCAGAGAGAAAGGCGGCCAATGTGACGATCTGGCTTTAAGTCGATTCGATAACAAATGACGAAAACGGACGGATTTCTCATTTTTTTACTACATATGAACACTTTTCACATTCTCCGGTGCAACGTGGCTGCTAGTCTTCCTTTCATGCAAAATTTTATGGTTCCACCTCATGTCCAAGCCACCAAAGCCGGCTAAAAAGTGAATAATCGACAACTAAAACTTCAATTGTACTAATTCTTACTGGCTATTACTTCAACATAGAAGCTTCTTCAGTGTTCTACTATGGTGCTTTTAGTGTTTCCGCTTAACGCAGCACGCGACATAGCGTTGTAGACGATAAATGTAACCGTTTCAGAGAGAAGAACGGCCAATGTGACGATCTGGCTTTAAGTCGATTCGATAACAAATGACGAAAACGGACGGATTTCTCAGGTTTTTACTACATATGAACACTTTTCACATTCTCCCGTGCAACGCGGCTGCTAGTCCTCCTTTCATGCAAAATCTTAAGGTCCTAGGTCATGTCCAAGCCACCAAAGCCGGCTAAAATGTGAATAATCGACAACTAAAACTTGAATTGTATTACTTCTTATTGGCAATTACTTCAACTTAGATGCTTCTTCTGTGTTCTACTATGGTGCTTTTAGTGTCTCCGCATACCGCAGCACGCGACATAGCGTTGCAGACGATAAATGTAACCGTCTCAGAGAGAAAAGCGGCCAATGTGACGATCTGCCTTTAAGTCGATTCGATAACAAATGACGAAAACGGACGGATTTATCAGGTTTTTACCACATATGAACACTTTTCACATTCTCCCGTGCAACGCGGCTGTTAGTCCTCCTTTCATGCAAAATCTTATGGTCCTAGGTCATGTCCAAGCCAACAAAGCCGGCTAAAAAGTGAATAATCGTCAACTAAAACTTCAATTTTACGACTTCTTACTGGCTATTGCTTCAACTTAGAAGCTTCTTCTGTGTTCTACTATGGTGCTTTTAGTGTCTCCGCATACCGCAGCACGCGACATAGCTTTGCAGACGATAAATGTAACCGGCTCAGAGAGAAAAGCGGCCAATTTGACGATCTGGCTTTAAGTCGATTCGGTAACAAATGACGAAAACGGACGGATTCCTCAGGTTTTTACTACATATGAACACTTTTCACATTCTCCGGTGCAACGTGGCTGCTAGTCTTCCTTTCATGCAAAATTTTATGGTTCCACCTCATGTCCAAGCCACCAAAGCCGGCTAAAAAGTGAATAATCGACAACTAAAACATCAATTGTACTACTTCTTACTGGCTATTACTTCAACTTAGAAGCTTCTTCTGTGTTCTACTATGGTGCTTTTAGTGTTTCCGCATACTGTAGCACGCGACATAGCTTTGCAGACGATAAATGTAACCGTTTCAGAGAGAAGAGCGGCCAATGTGACTATGTGGCTTAAAGTCGATTCGATAACAAATGACGAAAACGGACGGATTTCTCAGGTTTTTACTACATATGAACACTTTTCACATTCTCCCGTGCAACGCGTCTGCTAGTCCTCCTTTCATGCAAAATCTTATGGTCCTAGGTCATGTCCAAGCCACCAAAGCCGGCTAAAAAGTGAATAATCGACAACTAAAACTTCAATTGTACTACTTCTTACTGGCTATTACTTCAACATAGAAGCTTCTTCAGTGTTCTACTATGGTGCTTTTAGTGTTTCCGCATAATGCAGCACGCGACATAGCTTTGTAGACGATAAATGTAACCGTTTCAGAGAGAAGAGCGGCCAATGTGACGATCTGGCTTTAAGTCGATTCGATAACAAATGACGAAAACGGACGGATTTCTCAGGTTTTTACTACATATGAACACTTTTCACATTCTCCCGTGCAACGCGGCTGCTAGTCCTCCTTTCATGCAAAATCTTAAGGTCCTAGGTCATGTCCAAGCCACCAAAGCCGGCTAAAATGTGAATAATCGACAACTAAAACTTGAATTCTATTACTTCTTACTGGCTATTACTTCAACTTAGAAGCTTCTTCTGTGTTCTACTATGGTGCTTTTAGTGTCTCCGCATACCGCAGCACGCGACATAGCGTTGCAGACGATAAATGTAACCGTCTCAGAGTGAAAAGCGGCCAATGTGACAATCTGCCTTTAAGTCGATTCGATAACAAATGACGACAACGGACGGATTTATCAGGTTTTTACTACATATGAACACTTTTCACATTCTCCCGTGCAACGCGGCTGCCAGTCCTCCTTTCATGTAAAATCTTATGGTCCCAGGTCATGTCCAAGCCACCAAAGACGGCTAAAAAGTGAATAATCGACAACTAAAACTTCAATTGTACTACTTCTTACTGGCTATTACTTCAACTTAGAAGCTTCTTCTGTGTTCTACTATGGTGCTTTTAGTGTTTCCGCATACTGCAGCACGCGACATAGCTTTGCAGACGATAAATGTAACCGTTTCAGAGAGTAGAGCGGCCAATGTGACTATGTGGCTTTAAGTCGATTCGATAACAAATGACGAAAACGGACGGATTTCTCAGGTTTTTACTACATATGAACACTTTTCACATTCTCCCGTGCAACGCGGCTGTTAGTCCTCCTTTCATGCAAAATCTTATGGTCCTAGGTCATGTCCAAGCCAACAAAGCCGGCTAAAAAGTGAATAATCGACAACTAAAACTTCAATTGTACTACTTCTTACTGGCTATTGCTTCAACTTAGAAGCTTCTTCAGTGTTCTACTATGGTGCTTTTAGTGTCTCCGCATACCGCAGCACGCAACATAGCTTTGCAGACGTTAAATGTAACCGTCTCAGAGAGAAAAGCGGCCAATGTGACGATATGGCTTTAAGACGATTCGATAACAAATGACGAAAACGGACGGATTTCTCAGGTTTTTAATACATATGAACACTTTTCACATTCTCCCGTGCAACGCGGCTGTTAGTCCTCCTTTCATGCAAAATCGTATGGTCCTAGGTCATGTCCAAGCCACCAAAGCCGGCTAAAAAGTGAATAATCGACAACTAAAACTTGAATTGTACTACTTCTTACTGGCTACTGCTTCAACTTAGAAGCTTCTTCAGTGTTCTACTATGGTGCTTTTAGTGTCTCCGCAACCCGCAGCACGCGACATAGCTTTGCAGACGGTAAATGTAACCGTCTCAGAGAGAAATGCGGCCAATGTGACGATCTGGCTTTAAGACGATTCGATAACAAATGACGAAAACGGACGGATTCCTCAGGTTTTTACTACATATGAACACTTTTCACATTCTCCCGTGCAACGCGGCTGTTAGTCCTCCTTTCATGCAAAATCTTATGGTCCTAGGTCATGTCCAAGCCAACAAAGCCGGCTAAAAAGTGAATAATCGACAACTAAAACTTCAATTGTACTACTTCTTACTGGCTATTGCTTCAACTTAGAAGCTTCTTCAGTGTTCTACTATGGTGCTTTTAGTGTCTCCGCATACCGCAGCACGCGACATAGCTTTGCAGACGTTAAATGTAACCGTCTCAGAGAGAAATGCGGCCAATGTGACGATCTGGCTTTAAGACGATTGGATAACAAATGACGAAACCGGACGGATTTCTCAGGTTTTTACTACATATGAACACTTTTCACATTCTCCGCTGCAACGTGGCAGCTAGTCTTCCTTTCATGCAAAATTTTATGGTTCCACCTCATGTCCAAGCCACCAAAGCCGGCTAAAAAGTGAATAATCGACAACTAAAACTTCAATTGTACTACTTCTTACTGGCTATTGCTTCAACTTAGAAGCTTCTTCAGTGTTCTACTAAGGTGCTTTTAGTGTCTCCGCATACCGCAGCACGCGACATAGCTTTGGAGACGATAAATGTAACCGTCTCAGAGAGAAAAGCGGCCAATGTGACGATCTGGCTTTAAGTCGATTCGATAACAAATGACGAAAACGGACGGATTTCTCAGGTTTTTACTACATATGAACACTTTTCACATTCTCCCGTGCAACGCGGCTGTTAGTCCTCCTTTCATGCAAAATCTTATGGTCCTAGGTCATGTCCAAGCCACCAAAGCCGGCTAAAATGTGAATAATCGACAACTAAAACTTGAATTGTATTACTTCTTACTGGCTATTACTTCAACTTAGAAGCTTCTTCTGTGTTCTACTATGGTGCTTTTAGTGTCTCCGCATACCGCAGCACGCGACATAGCGTTGCAGACGATAAATGTAACCGTCTCGGAGTGAAAAGCGGCCAATGTGACGATCTGCCTTTAAGTCCATTCGATAACAAATGACGACAACGGACGGATTTATCAGGTTTTTACTACATATGAACACTTTTCACATTCTCCCGTGCAACGCGGCTGCCAGTCCTCCTTTCATGTAAAATCTTATGGTCCCAGGTCATGTCCAAGCCACCAAAGACGGCTAAAAAGTGAATAATCGACAACTAAAACTTCAATTGTACTACTTCTTACTGGCTATTACTTCAACTTAGAAGCTTCTTCTGTGTTCTACTATGGTGCTTTTAGTGTTTCCGCATACTGCAGCACGCGACATAGCTTTGCAGACGATAAATGTAACCGTTTCAGAGAGTAGAGCGGCCAATGTGACTATGTGCCTTTAAGTCGATTCGATAACAAATGACGAAAACGGACGGATTTCTCAGGTTTTTACTACATATGAACACTTTTCACATTCTCCCGTGCAACGCGGCTGTTAGTCCTCCTTTCATGCAAAATCTTATGGTCCTAGGTCATGTCCAAGCCAACAAAGCCGGCTAAAAAGTGAATAATCGACAACTAAAACTTCAATTGTACTACTTCTTACTGGCTATTGCTTCAACTTAGAAGCTTCTTCAGTGTTCTACTATGGTGCTTTTAGTGTCTCCGCATCCCGCAGCACGCGACTTAGCTTTGCAGACGATAAATGTAATCGTCTCAGAGAGAAATGCGGCCAATGTGACGATCTGGCTTTAAGACGATTCGATAACAAATGACGAAAACGGACGGATTTCTCAGGTTTTTACTACATATGAACACTTTTCACATTCTCCCGTGCAACGCGGCTGTTAGTCCTCCTTTCATGCAAAATCTTATGGTCCTAGGTCATGTCCAAGCCACCAAAGCCGGCTAAAAAGTGAATAATCGACAACTAAAACTTCAATTGTACTACTTCTTACTGGCTATTGCTTCAACTTAGAAGCTTCTTCAGTGTTCTACTATGGTGCTTTTAGTGTCTCCGCATCCCGCAGCACGCGACATAGCTTTGCAGACGATAAATGTAACCGTCTCAGAGAGAAATGCGGCCAATGTGACGATCTGGCTTTAAGACGATTGGATAACAAATGACGAAAACGGACGGATTTCTCAGGTTTTTACTACATATGAACACTTTTCGCATTCTCCGGTGCAACGTGGCTGCTAGTCTTCCTTTCATGCAAAATTTTATGGTTCCACCTCATGTCCAAGCAACCAAAGCCGGCTAAAAAGTGAATAATCGACAACTAAAACTTCATTTGTACTACTTCTTACTGGCTATTACTTCAACATAGAAGCTTCTTCAGTGTTCTACTATGGTGCTTTTAGTGTTTCCGCATAACGCAGCACGCGACATAGCTTTGTAGACGATAAATGTAACCGTTTCAGAGAGAAGAGCGGCCAATGTGACGATCTGGCTTTAAGTCGATTCGATAACAAATGACGAAAACGGACGGATTTCCCAGGTTTTTACTACATATGAACACTTTTCACATTCTCCCGTGCAACGCGGCTGCTAGTCCTCCTTTCATGCAAAATCTTAAGGTCCTAGGTCATGTCCAAGCAACCAAAGCCGGCTAAAATGTGAATAATCGACAACTAAAACTTGAATTGTATTACTTCTTACTGGCTATTACTTCAACTTAGAAGCTTCTTCTGTGTTCTACTATGGTGCTTTTAGTGTCTCCGCCTACCGCAGCACGCGACATAGCGTTGCAGACGATAAATGTAACCGTCTCAGAGTGAAAAGCGGCCAATGTGACGATCTGCCTTTAAGTCGATTCGATAACAAATGACGACAACGGACGGATTTATCAGGTTTTTACTACATATGAACACTTTTCACATTCTCCCGTGCAACGCGGCTGCCAGTCCTCCTTTCATGTAAAATCTTATGGTCCCAGGTCATGTCCAAGCCACCAAAGACGGCTAAAAAGTGAATAATCGACAACTAAAACTTCAATTGTACTACTTCTTACTGGCTATTACTTCAACTTAGAAGCTTCTTCTGTGTTCTACTATGGTGCTTTTAGTGTTTCCGCATACTGCAGCACGCGACATAGCTTTGCAGACGATAAATGTAACCGTTTCAGAGATGGCTATTACTTCAACTTAGAAGCTTCTTCTGTGTTCTACTATGGTGCTTTTAGTGTTTCCGCATACTGCAGCACGCGACATAGCTTTGCAGACGATAAATGTAACCGTTTCAGAGAGTAGAGCGGCCAATGTGACTATGTGGCTTTAAGTCGATTCGATAACAAATGACGAAAACGGACGGATTTCTCAGGTTTTTACTACATATGAACACTTTTCACATTCTCCCGTGCAACGCGGCTGTTAGTCCTCCTTTCATGCAAAATCTTATGGTCCTAGGTCATGTCCAAGCCAACAAAGCCGGCTAAAAAGTGAATAATCGACAACTAAAACTTCAATTGTACTACTTCTTACTGGCTATTGCTTCAACTTAGAAGCTTCTTCAGTGTTCTACTATGGTGCTTTTAGTGTCTCCGCATACCGCAGCACGCGACATAGCTTTGCAGACGTTAAATGTAACCGTCTCAGAGAGAAAAGCGGCCAATGTGACGATATGGCTTTAAGACGATTCGATAACAAATGACGAAAACGGACGGATTTCTCAGGTTTTTAATACATATGAACACTTTTCACATTCTCCCGTGCAACGCGGCTGTTAGTCCTCCTTTCATGCAAAATCGTATGGTCCTAGGTCATGTCCAAGCCACCAAAGCCGGCTAAAAAGTGAATAATCGACAACTAAAACTTGAATTGTACTACTTCTTACTGGCTACTGCTTCAACTTAGAAGCTTCTTCAGTGTTCTACTATGGTGCTTTTAGTGTCTCCGCAACCCGCAGCACGCGACATAGCTTTGCAGACGGTAAATGTAACCGTCTCAGAGAGAAATGCGGCCAATGTGACGATCTGGCTTTAAGACGATTCGATAACAAATGACGAAAACGGACGGATTCCTCAGGTTTTTACTACATATGAACACTTTTCACATTCTCCCGTGCAACGCGGCTGTTAGTCCTCCTTTCATGCAAAATCTTATGGTCCTAGGTCATGTCTAAGCCACCAAAGCCGGCTAAAAAGTGAATAATCGACAACTAAAACTTGAATTGTACTACTTCTTACTGGCTATTGCTTCAACTTAGAAGCTTCTTCAGTGTTCTACTATGGTGCTTTTAGTGTCTCCGCATCCCGCAGCACGCGACATAGAGTTGCAGACGATAAATGTAACCGTCTCAGAGAGAAATGCGGCCAATGTGACGATCTGGCTTTAAGACGATTGGATAACAAATGACGAAACCGGACGGATTTCTCAGGTTTTTACTACATATGAACACTTTTCACATTCTCCGCTGCAACGTGGCTGCTAGTCTTCCTTTCATGCAAAATTTTATGGTTCCACCTCATGTCCAAGCCACCAAAGCCGGCTAAAAAGTGAATAATCGACAACTAAAACTTCAATTGTACTACTTCTTACTGGCTATTGCTTCAACTTAGAAGCTTCTTCAGTGTTCTACTAAGGTGCTTTTAGTGTCTCCGCATACCGCAGCACGCGACATAGCTTTGGAGACGATAAATGTAACCGTCTCAGAGAGAAAAGCGGCCAATGTGACGATCTGGCTTTAAGTCGATTCGATAACAAATGACGAAAACGGACGGATTTCTCAGGTTTTTACTACATATGAACACTTTTCACATTCTCCCGTGCAACGCGGCTGTTAGTCCTCCTTTCATGCAAAATCTTATGGTCCTAGGTCATGTCCAAGCCACCAAAGCCGGCTAAAATGTGAATAATCGACAACTAAAACTTGAATTGTATTAGTTCTTACTGGCTATTACTTCAACTTAGAAGCTTCTTCTGTGTTCTACTATGGTGCTTTTAGTGTCTCCGCATACCGCAGCACGCGACATAGCGTTGCAGACGATAAATGTAACCGTCTCGGAGTGAAAAGCGGCCAATGTGACGATCTGCCTTTAAGTCCATTCGATAACAAATGACGACAACGGACGGATTTATCAGGTTTTTACTACATATGAACACTTTTCACATTCTCCCGTGCAACGCGGCTGCCAGTCCTCCTTTCATGTAAAATCTTATGGTCCCAGGTCATGTCCAAGCCACCAAAGACGGCTAAAAAGTGAATAATCGACAACTAAAACTTCAATTGTACTACTTCTTACTGGCTATTACTTCAACTTAGAAGCTTCTTCTGTGTTCTACTATGGTGCTTTTAGTGTTTCCGCATACTGCAGCACGCGACATAGCTTTGCAGACGATAAATGTAACCGTTTCAGAGAGTAGAGCGGCCAATGTGACTATGTGGCTTTAAGTCGATTCGATAACAAATGACGAAAACGGACGGATTTCTCAGGTTTTTACTACATATGAACACTTTTCACATTCTCCCGTGCAACGCGGCTGTTAGTCCTCCTTTCATGCAAAATATTATGGTCCTAGGTCATGTCCAAGCCAACAAAGCCGGCTAAAAAGTGAATAATCGACAACTAAAACTTCAATTGTACTACTTCTTACTGGCTATTGCTTCAACTTAGAAGCTTCTTCAGTGTTCTACTATGGTGCTTTTAGTGTCTCCGCATCCCGCAGCACGCGACTTAGCTTTGCAGACGATAAATGTAACCGTCTCAGAGAGAAATGCGGCCAATGTGACGATCTGGCTTTAAGACGATTGGATAACAAATGACGAAAACGGACGGATTTCTCAGGTTTTTACTACATATGAACACTTTTCGCATTCTCCGGTGCAACGTGGCTGCTAGTCTTCCTTTCATGCAAAATTTTATGGTTCCACCTCATGTCCAAGCAACCAAAGCCGGCTAAAAAGTGAATAATCGACAACTAAAACTTCATTTGTACTACTTCTTACTGGCTATTACTTCAACATAGAAGCTTCTTCAGTGTTCTACTATGGTGCTTTTAGTGTTTCCGCATAACGCAGCACGCGACATAGCTTTGTAGACGATAAATGTAACCGTTTCAGAGAGAAGAGCGGCCAATGTGACGATCTGGCTTTAAGTCGATTCGATAACAAATGACGAAAACGGACGGATTTCCCAGGTTTTTACTACATATGAACACTTTTCACATTCTCCCGTGCAACGCGGCTGCTAGTCCTCCTTTCATGCAAAATCTTAAGGTCCTAGGTCATGTCCAAGCAACCAAAGCCGGCTAAAATGTGAATAATCGACAACTAAAACTTGAATTGTATTACTTCTTACTGGCTATTACTTCAACTTAGAAGCTTCTTCTGTGTTCTACTATGGTGCTTTTAGTGTCTCCGCCTACCGCAGCACGCGACATAGCGTTGCAGACGATAAATGTAACCGTCTCAGAGTGAAAAGCGGCCAATGTGACGATCTGCCTTTAAGTCGATTCGATAACAAATGACGACAACGGACGGATTTATCAGGTTTTTACTACATATGAACACTTTTCACATTCTCCCGTGCAACGCGGCTGCCAGTCCTCCTTTCATGTAAAATCTTATGGTCCCAGGTCATGTCCAAGCCACCAAAGACGGCTAAAAAGTGAATAATCGACAACTAAAACTTCAATTGTACTACTTCTTACTGGCTATTACTTCAACTTAGAAGCTTCTTCTGTGTTCTACTATGGTGCTTTTAGTGTTTCCGCATACTGCAGCACGCGACATAGCTTTGCAGACGATAAATGTAACCGTTTCAGAGAGTAGAGCGGCCAATGTGACTATGTGGCTTTAAGTCGATTCGATAACAAATGACGAAAACGGACGGATTTCCCAGGTTTTTACTACATATGAACACTTTTCACATTCTCCCGTGCAACGCGGCTGTTAGTCCTCCTTTCATGCAAAATCTTATGGTCCTAGGTCATGTCTAAGCCACCAAAGCCGGCTAAAAAGTGAATAATCGACAACTAAAACTTGAATTGTACTACTTCTTACTGGCTATTGCTTCAACTTAGAAGCTTCTTCAGTGTTCTACTATGGTGCTTTTAGTGTCTCCGCATCCCGCAGCACGCGACATAGAGTTGCAGACGATAAATGTAACCGTCTCAGAGAGAAATGCGGCCAATGTGACGATCTGGCTTTAAGACGATTGGATAACAAATGACGAAACCGGACGGATTTCTCAGGTTTTTACTACATATGAACACTTTTCACATTCTCCGCTGCAACGTGGCTGCTAGTCTTCCTTTCATGCAAAATTTTATGGTTCCACCTCATGTCCAAGCCACCAAAGCCGGCTAAAAAGTGAATAATCGACAACTAAAACTTCAATTGTACTACTTCTTACTGGCTATTGCTTCAACTTAGAAGCTTCTTCAGTGTTCTACTAAGGTGCTTTTAGTGTCTCCGCATACCGCAGCACGCGACATAGCTTTGGAGACGATAAATGTAACCGTCTCAGAGAGAAAAGCGGCCAATGTGACGATCTGGCTTTAAGTCGATTCGATAACAAATGACGAAAACGGACGGATTACTCAGGTTTTTACTACATATGAACACTTTTCACATTCTCCCGTGCAACGCGGCTGTTAGTCCTCCTTTCATGCAAAATCTTATGGTCCTAGGTCATGTCCAATCCACCAAAGCCGGCTAAAATGTGAATAATCGACAACTAAAACTTGAATTGTATTAGTTCTTACTGGCTATTACTTCAACTTAGAAGCTTCTTCTGTGTTCTACTATGGTGCTTTTAGTGTCTCCGCATACCGCAGCACGCGACATAGCGTTGCAGACGATAAATGTAACCGTCTCGGAGTGAAAAGCGGCCAATGTGACGATCTGCCTTTAAGTCCATTCGATAACAAATGACGACAACGGACGGATTTATCAGGTTTTTACTACATATGAACACTTTTCACATTCTCCCGTGCAACGCGGCTGCCAGTCCTCCTTTCATGTAAAATCTTATGGTCCCAGGTCATGTCCAAGCCACCAAAGACGGCTAAAAAGTGAATAATCGACAACTAAAACTTCAATTGTACTACTTCTTACTGGCTATTACTTCAACTTAGAAGCTTCTTCTGTGTTCTACTATGGTGCTTTTAGTGTTTCCGCATACTGCAGCACGCGACATAGCTTTGCAGACGATAAATGTAACCGTTTCAGAGAGTAGAGCGGCCAATGTGACTATGTGGCTTTAAGTCGATTCGATAACAAATGACGAAAACGGACGGATTTCTCAGGTTTTTACTACATATGAACACTTTTCACATTCTCCCGTGCAACGCGGCTGTTAGTCCTCCTTTCATGCAAAATCTTATGGTCCTAGGTCATGTCCAAGCCAACAAAGCCGGCTAAAAAGTGAATAATCGACAACTAAAACTTCAATTGTACTACTTCTTACTGGCTATTGCTTCAACTTAGAAGCTTCTTCAGTGTTCTACTATGGTGCTTTTAGTGTCTCCGCATCCCGCAGCACGCGACTTAGCTTTGCAGACGATAAATGTAATCGTCTCAGAGAGAAATGCGGCCAATGTGACGATCTGGCTTTAAGACGATTCGATAACAAATGACGAAAACGGACGGATTTCTCAGGTTTTTACTACATATGAACACTTTTCACATTCTCCCGTGCAACGCGGCTGTTAGTCCTCCTTTCATGCAAAATCTTATGGTCCTAGGTCATGTCCAAGCCACCAAAGCCGGCTAAAAAGTGAATAATCGACAACTAAAACTTCAATTGTACTACTTCTTACTGGCTATTGCTTCAACTTAGAAGCTTCTTCAGTGTTCTACTATGGTGCTTTTAGTGTCTCCGCATCCCGCAGCACGCGACATAGCTTTGCAGACGATAAATGTAACCGTCTCAGAGAGAAATGCGGCCAATGTGACGATCTGGCTTTAAGACGATTGGATAACAAATGACGAAAACGGACGGATTTCTCAGGTTTTTACTACATATGAACACTTTTCGCATTCTCCGGTGCAACGTGGCTGCTAGTCTTCCTTTCATGCAAAATTTTATGGTTCCACCTCATGTCCAAGCAACCAAAGCCGGCTAAAAAGTGAATAATCGACAACTAAAACTTCATTTGTACTACTTCTTACTGGCTATTACTTCAACATAGAAGCTTCTTCAGTGTTCTACTATGGTGCTTTTAGTGTTTCCGCATAACGCAGCACGCGACATAGCTTTGTAGACGATAAATGTAACCGTTTCAGAGAGAAGAGCGGCCAATGTGACGATCTGGCTTTAAGTCGATTCGATAACAAATGACGAAAACGGACGGATTTCCCAGGTTTTTACTACATATGAACACTTTTCACATTCTCCCGTGCAACGCGGCTGCTAGTCCTCCTTTCATGCAAAATCTTAAGGTCCTAGGTCATGTCCAAGCAACCAAAGCCGGCTAAAATGTGAATAATCGACAACTAAAACTTGAATTGTATTACTTCTTACTGGCTATTACTTCAACTTAGAAGCTTCTTCTGTGTTCTACTATGGTGCTTTTAGTGTCTCCGCCTACCGCAGCACGCGACATAGCGTTGCAGACGATAAATGTAACCGTCTCAGAGTGAAAAGCGGCCAATGTGACGATCTGCCTTTAAGTCGATTCGATAACAAATGACGACAACGGACGGATTTATCAGGTTTTTACTACATATGAACACTTTTCACATTCTCCCGTGCAACGCGGCTGCCAGTCCTCCTTTCATGTAAAATCTTATGGTCCCAGGTCATGTCCAAGCCACCAAAGACGGCTAAAAAGTGAATAATCGACAACTAAAACTTCAATTGTACTACTTCTTACTGGCTATTACTTCAACTTAGAAGCTTCTTCTGTGTTCTACTATGGTGCTTTTAGTGTTTCCGCATACTGCAGCACGCGACATAGCTTTGCAGACGATAAATGTAACCGTTTCAGAGAGTAGAGCGGCCAATGTGACTATGTGGCTTTAAGTCGATTCGATAACAAATGACGAAAACGGACGGATTTCTCAGGTTTTTACTACATATGAACACTTTTCACATTCTCCCGTGCAACGCGGCTGTTAGTCCTCCTTTCATGCAAAATCTTATGGTCCTAGGTCATGTCCAAGCCAACAAAGCCGGCTAAAAAGTGAATAATCGACAACTAAAACTTCAATTGTACTACTTCTTACTGGCTATTGCTTCAACTTAGAAGCTTCTTCAGTGTTCTACTATGGTGCTTTTAGTGTCTCCGCATACCGCAGCACGCGACATAGCTTTGCAGACGATAAATGTAACCGTCTCAGAGAGAAAAGCGGCCAATGTGACGATCTGGCTTTAAGACGATTCGATAACAAATGACGAAAACGGACGGATTTCTCAGGTTTTTAATACATATGAACACTTTTCACATTCTCCCGTGCAACGCGGCTGCCAGTCCTCCTTTCATGCAAAATCGTATGGTCCTAGGTCATGTCCAAGCCACCAAAGCCGGCTAAAAAGTGAATAATCGACAACTAAAACTTCAATTGTACTACTTCTTACTGGCTATTGCTTCAACTTAGAAGCTTCTTCAGTGTTCTACTATGGTGCTTTTAGTGTCTCCGCATCCCGCAGCACGCAACTTAGCTTTGCAGACGATAAATGTAACCGTCTCAGAGAGAAATGCGGCCAATGTGACGATCTGGCTTTAAGACGATTCGATAACAAATGACGAAAACGGACGGATTTCTCAGGTTTTTACTACATATGAACACTTTTCACATTCTCCCGTGCAACGCGGCTGTTAGTCCTCCTTTCATGCAAAATCTTATGGTCCTAGGTCATGTCCAAGCCACCAAAGCCGGCTAAAAAGTGAATAATCGACAACTAAAACTTCAATTGTTCTACTTCTTACTGGCTATTGCTTCAACTTAGAAGCTTCTTCAGTGTTCTACTATGGTGCTTTTAGTGTCTCCGCATCCCGCAGCACGCGACATAGCTTTGCAGACGATAAATGTAACCGTCTCAGAGAGAAATGCAGCCAATGTGACGATCTGGCTTTAAGACGATTGGATAACAAATGACGAAAACGGACGGATTTATCAGGTTTTTACTACATATGAACACTTTTCACATTCTCCCGTGCAACGCGGCTGTTAGTCCTCCTTTCATGCAAAATCTTATGGTCCTAGGTCATGTCCAAGCCAACAAAGCCGGCTAAAAAGTGAATAATCGACAACTAAAACTTCAATTGTACTACTTCTTACTGGCTATTGCTTCAACTTAGAAGCTTCTTCAGTGTTCTACTATGGTGCTTATAGTGTCTCCGCATACCTCAGCACGCGACATAGCTTTGGAGACGATAAATGTAACCGTCTCAGAGAGAAAAGCGGCCAATGTGACGATCTGGCTTTAAGACGATTCGATAACAAATGACGAAAACGGACGGATTTCTCAGGTTTTTAATACATATGAACACTCTTCACATTATCCCGTGCAACGCGGCTGTTAGTCCTCCTTTCATGCAAAATCGTATGGTCCTAGGTCATGTCCAAGCCACCAAAGCCGGCTAAAAAGTGAATAATCGACAACTAAAACTTCAATTGTACTACTTCTTACTGGCTATTGCTTCAACTTAGAAGCTTCTTCAGTGTTCTACTATGGTGCTTTTAGTGTCTCCGCATCCCGCAGCATGCGACATAGCTTTGCAGACGATAAATGTAACCGTCTCAGAGAGAAATGCGGCCAATGTGACGATCTGGCTTTAAGACGATTCGATAACAAATGACGAAAACGGACGGATTTCTCAGGTTTTTACTACATATGAACACTTTTCACATTCTCCGCTGCAACGTGGCTGCTAGTCTTCCTTTCATGCAAAATTTTATGGTTCCACCTCATGTCCAAGCCACCAAAGCCGGCAAAAAAGTGAATAATCGACAACTAAAACTTCAATTGTACTACTTCTTACTGGCTATTACTTCAACTTAGAAGCTTCTTCTGTGTTCTACTATGGTGCTTTTAGTGTTTCCGCATACTGCAGCACGCGACATAGCTTTGCAGACCATAAATGTAACCGTTTCAGAGAGTAGAGCGGCCAATGTGACTATGTGGCTTAAAGTCGATTCGATAACAAATGACGAAAACGGACGGATTTCTCAGGTTTTTACTACATATGAACACTTTTCACATTCTCCCGTGCAACGCGTCTGCTAGTCCTCCTTTCATGCAAAATCTTATGGTCCTAGGTCATGTCCAAGCCACCAAAGCCGGCTAAAAAGTGAATAATCGACAACTAAAACTTCATTTGTACTACTTCTTACTGGCTATTACTTCAACATAGAAGCTTCTTCAGTGTTCTACTATGGTGCTTTTAGTGTTTCCGCATAACGCAGCACGCGACATAGCTTTGTAGACGATAAATGTAACCGTTTCAGAGAGAAATGCGGCCAATGTGACGATCTGGCTTTAAGACGATTCGATAACAAATGACGAAAACGGACGGATTTCTCAGGTTTTTACTACATATGAACACTTTTCACATTCTCCCGTGCAACGCGGCTGTTAGTCCTCCTTTCATGCAAAATCGTATGGTCCTAGGTCATGTCCAAGCCACCAAAGCCGGCTAAAAAGTGAATAATCGACAACTAAAACTTCAATTGTACTACTTCTTACTGGCTATTGCTTCAACTTAGAAGCTTCTTCAGTGTTCTACTATGGTGCTTTTAGTGTCTCCGCATCCCGCAGCACGCGACATAGCTTTGCAGACGATAAATGTAACCGTCTCAGAGAGAAATGCGGCCAATGTGACGATCTGGCTTTAAGACGATTCGATAACAAATGACGAAAACGAACGGATCTCTCAGGTTTTTACTACATATGAACACTTTTCACATTCTCCCGTGCAACGCGGCTGTTAGTCCTCCTTTCATGCAAAATCTTATGGTCCTAGGTCATGTCCAAGCCACCAAAGCCGGCTAAAAAGTGAATAATCGACAACTAAAACTTCAATTGTACTACTTCTTACTGGCTATTGCTTCAACTTAGAAGCTTCTTCAGTGTTCTACTATGGTGCTTTTAGTGTCTCCGCATCCCGCAGCACGCGACATAGCTTTTTAGACGATAAATGTAACCGTCTCAGAGAGAAATGCGGCCAATGTGACGATCAGGCTTTAAGACGATTCGATAACAAATGACGAAAACGGACGGATTTCTCAGGTTTTTACTACATATGAACACTTTTCACATTCTCCGCTGCAACGTGGCTGCTAGTCTTCCTTTCATGCAAAATTTTATGGTTCCACCTCATGTCCAAACCACCAAAGCCGGCTAAAAAGTGAATAATCGACAACTAAAACTTCAATTGTACTACTTCTTACTGGCTATTACTTCAACTTAGAAGCTTCTTCTGTGTTCTACTATGGTGCTTTTAGTGTTTCCGCATACTGCAGCACGCGACATAGCTTTGCAGACGATAAATGTAACCGTTTCAGAGAGTAGAGCGGCCAATGTGACTATGTGGCTTAAAGTCGATTCGATAACAAATGACGAATACGGACGGATTTCTCAGGTTTTTACTACATATGAACACTTTTCACATTCTCCCGTGCAACGCGGCTGCAAGTACTCCTTTCATGCAAATTCTTAAGGTCCTTGGTCATGTCCAAGCCACCAAAGCCGGCTAAAAAGTGAATAATCGACAACTAAAAGTTGAATTGTACTACTTCTTACTGGCTATTACTTCAACTTAGAAGCTTCTTCTGTGTTCTACTATGGTGCTTTTAGTGTCTCCGCATACAGCAGCATGCGACATAGCTATGCAGACAATAAATGTAACCTTCTCAGAGAGAAAAGCGGCCAATGTGACGATCTGGCTTTAAGTCGATTCGATAACAAATGACGAAAACGGACGGATTTCCCAGGTTTTTACTACATATGAACACTTTTCACATTCTCCCGTGCAACGCGGCTGCTAGTCCTCCTTTCATGCAAAATCTTAAGGTCCTAGGTCATGTCCAAGCCACCAAAGCCGGCTAAAATGTGAATAATCGACAACTACAACTTGAATTGTATTACTTCTTACTGGCTATTACTTCAATTTAGAAGCTTCTTCTGTGTTCTACTATGGTGCTTTTAGTGTCTCCGCATCCCGCAGCACGCGACATAGCTTTGCAGACGATAAATGTAACCGTCTCAGAGAGAAATGCGGCCAATGTGACGATCTGGCTTTAAGACGATTCGATAACAAATGACGAAAACGGACGGATTTCTCAGGTTTTTACTACATATGAACACTTTTCACATTCTCCCGTGCAACGCGGCTGTTAGTCCTCCTTTCATGCAAAATCGTATGGTCCTAGGTCATGTCCAAGCCACCAAAGCCGGCTAAAAAGTGAATAATCGACAACTAAAACTTCAATTGTACTACTTCTTACTGGCTATTGCTTCAACTTAGAAATTTCTTCAGTGTTCTACTATGTTGCTTTTAGTGTCTCCGCATCCCGCAGCACGCGACATAGCTTTGCAGACGATAAATGTAACCGTCTCAGAGAGAAAAGCGGCCAATGTGACGATCTGGCTTTAAGACGATTCGATAACAAATGACGAAAACGGACGGATTTCTCATGTTTTTACTACATATGAACACTTTTCACATTCTCCCGTGCAACGCGGCTGTTAGTCCTCCTTTCATGCAAAATCTTATGGTCCTAGGTCATGTCCAAGCCACCAAAGCCGGCTAAAAAGTGAATAATCGACAACTAAAACTTCAATTGTACTACTTCTTACTGGCTATTGCTTCAACTTAGAAGTTTCTTCAGTGTTCTACTATGGTGCTTTTAGTGTCTCCGCATCCCGCAGCACGCGACATAGCTTTGCAGACGATAAATGTAACCGTCTCAGAGAGAAATGCGGCCAATGTGACGATCAGGCTTTAAGACGATTCGATAACAAATGACGAAAACGGACGGATTTCTCAGGTTTTTACTACATATGAACACTTTTCACATTCTCCGCTGCAACGTGGCTGCTAGTCTTCCTTTCATGCAAAATTTTATGGTTCCACCTCATGTCCAAGCCACCAAAGCCGGCTAAAAAGTGAATAATCGACAACTAAAACTTCAATTGTACTACTTCTTACTGGCTATTACTTCAACTTAGAAGCTTCTTCTGTGTTCTACTATGGTGCTTTTAGTGTTTCCGCATACTGCAGCACGCGACATAGCTTTGCAGACGATAAATGTAACCGTTTCAGAGAGTAGAGCGGCCAATGTGACTATGTGGCTTAAAGTCGATTCGATAACAAATGAAGAAAACGGACGGATTTCTCAGGTTTTTACTACATATGAACACTTTTCACATTCTCCCGTGCAACCCGGCTGTTAGTCCTCCTTTCATGCAAAATCTTATGGTCCTAGGTCATGTCCAAGCCAACAAAGCCGGCTAAAAAGTGAATAATCGACAACTAAAACTTCAATTGTACTACTTCTTACTGGCTATTGCTTCAACTTAGAAGCTTCTTCAGTGTTCTACTATGGTGCTTTTAGTGTCTCCGCATACCGCAGCACGCGACATAGCTTTGGAGACGATAAATGTAACCGTCTCAGAGAGAAAAGCGGCCAATGTGACGATCTGGCTTTAAGACGATTCGATAACAAATGACGAAAACGGACGGATTTCTCAGGTTTTTAATACATATGAACACTTTTCACATTCTCCCGTGCAGCGCGGCTGTTAGTCCTCCTTTCATGCAAAATCGTATGGTCCTAGGTCATGTCCAAGGCACCAAAGGCGGCTAAAAAGTGAATAATCGACAACTAAAACTTCAATTGTACTACTTCTTACTGGCTATTGCTTCAACTTAGAAGCTTCTTCAGTGTTCTACTATGGTGCTTTTAGTGTCTCCGCATACCGCAGCACGCGACATAGCTTTGCAGACGATAAATGTAACCGTCTCAGAGAGAAAAGCGGCCAATGTGATGATCTGGCTTTAAGACGATTCGATAACAAATGACGAAAACGGACGGATTTCTCAGGTTTTTACTACATATGAACACTTTTCACATTCTCCCGTGCAACGCGGCTGTTAGTCCTCCTTTCATGCAAAATCGTATGGTCCTAGGTCATGTCCAAGCCACCAAAGCCGGCTAAAAAGTGAATAATCGACAACTAAAACTTCAATTGTACTACTTCTTACTGGCTATTGCTTCAACTTAGAAGCTTCTTCAGTGTTCTACTATGGTGCTTTTAGTGTCTCCGCATCCCGCAGCACGCGACATAGCTTTGCAGACGATAAATGTAACCGTCTCAGAGAGAAATGCGGCCAATGTGACGATCTGGCTTTAAGACGATTCGATAACAAATGACGAAAACGAACGGATCTCTCAGGTTTTTACTCCATATGAACACTTTTCACATTCTCCCGTGCAACGCGGCTGTTAGTCCTCCTTTCATGCAAAATCTTATGGTCCTAGGTCATGTCCAAGCCACCAAAGCCGGCTAAAAAGTGAATAATCGACAACTAAAACTTCAATTGTACTACTTCTTACTGGCTATTGCTTCAACTTAGTAGCTTCTTCAGTGTTCTACTATGGTGCTTTTAGTGTCTCCGCATCCCGCAGCACGCGACATAGCTTTTTAGACGATAAATGTAACCGTCTCAGAGAGAAATGCGGCCAATGTGACGATCAGGCTTTAAGACGATTCGATAACAAATGACGAAAACGGACGGATTTCTCAGGTTTTTACTACATATGAACACTTTTCACATTCTCCGCTGCAACGTGGCTGCTAGTCTTCCTTTCATGCAAAATTTTATGGTTCCACCTCATGTCCAAACCACCAAAGCCGGCTAAAAAGTGAATAATCGACAACTAAAACTTCAATTGTACTACTTCTTACTGGCTATTACTTCAACTTAGAAGCTTCTTCTGTGTTCTACTATGGTGCTTTTAGTGTTTCCGCATACTGCAGCACGCGACATAGCTTTGCAGACGATAAATGTAACCGTTTCAGAGAGTAGAGCGGCCAATGTGACTATGTGGCTTAAAGTCGATTCGATAACAAATGACGAATACGGACGGATTTCTCAGGTTTTTACTACATATGAACACTTTTCACATTCTCCCGTGCAACGCGGCTGCAAGTACTCCTTTCATGCAAATTCTTAAGGTCCTTGGTCATGTCCAAGCCACCAAAGCCGGCTAAAAAGTGAATAATCGACAACTAAAAGTTGAATTGTACTACTTCTTACTGGCTATTACTTCAACTTAGAAGCTTCTTCTGTGTTCTACTATGGTGCTTTTAGTGTCTCCGCATACAGCAGCATGCGACATAGCTATGCAGACAATAAATGTAACCTTCTCAGAGAGAAAAGCGGCCAATGTGACAATCTGGCTTTAAGTCGATTCGATAACAAATGACGAAAACGGACGGATTTCCCAGGTTTTTACTACATATGAACACTTTTCACATTCTCCCGTGCAACGCGGCTGCTAGTCCTCCTTTCATGCAAAATCTTAAGGTCCTAGGTCATGTCCAAGCCACCAAAGCCGGCTAAAATGTGAATAATCGACAACTACAACTTGAATTGTATTACTTCTTACTGGCTATTACTTCAATTTAGAAGCTTCTTCTGTGTTCTACTATGGTGCTTTTAGTGTCTCCGCATCCCGCAGCACGCGACATAGCTTTGCAGACGATAAATGTAACCGTCTCAGAGAGAAATGCGGCCAATGTGACGATCTGGCTTTAAGACGATTCGATAACAAATGACGAAAACGGACGGATTTCTCAGGTTTTTACTACATATGAACACTTTTCACATTCTCCCGTGCAACGCGGCTGTTAGTCCTCCTTTCATGCAAAATCGTATGGTCCTAGGTCATGTCAAAGCCACCAAAGCCGGCTAAAAAGTGAATAATCGACAACTAAAACTTCAATTGTACTACTTCTTACTGGCTATTGCTTCAACTTAGAAATTTCTTCAGTGTTCTACTATGTTGCTTTTAGTGTCTCCGCATCCCGCAGCACGCGACATAGCTTTGCAGACGATAAATGTAACCGTCTCAGAGAGAAAAGCGGCCAATGTGACGATCTGGCTTTAAGACGATTCGATAACAAATGACGAAAACGGACGGATTTCTCAGGTTTTTACTACATATGAACACTTTTCACATTCTCCCGTGCAACGCGGCTGTTAGTCCTCCTTTCATGCAAAATCTTATGGTCCTAGGTCATGTCCAAGCCACCAAAGCCGGCTAAAAAGTGAATAATCGACAACTAAAACTTCAATTGTACTACTTCTTACTGGCTATTGCTTCAACTTAGAAGTTTCTTCAGTGTTCTACTATGGTGCTTTTAGTGTCTCCGCATCCCGCAGCACGCGACATAGCTTTGCAGACGATAAATGTAACCGTCTCAGAGAGAAATGCGGCCAATGTGACGATCAGGCTTTAAGACGATTCGATAACAAATGACGAAAACGGACGGATTTCTCAGGTTTTTACTACATATGAACACTTTTCACATTCTCCGCTGCAACGTGGCTGCTAGTCTTCCTTTCATGCAAAATTTTATGGTTCCACCTCATGTCCAAGCCACCAAAGCCGGCTAAAAAGTGAATAATCGACAACTAAAACTTCAATTGTACTACTTCTTACTGGCTATTACTTCAACTTAGAAGCTTCTTCTGTGTTCTACTATGGTGCTTTTAGTGTTTCCGCATACTGCAGCACGCGACATAGCTTTGCAGACGATAAATGTAACCGTTTCAGAGAGTAGAGCGGCCAATGTGACTATGTGGCTTAAAGTCGATTCGATAACAAATGACGAAAACGGACGGATTTCTCAGGTTTTTACTACATATGAACACTTTTCACATTCTCCCGTGCAACCCGGCTGTTAGTCCTCCTTTCATGCAAAATCTTATGGTCCTAGGTCATGTCCAAGCCAACAAAGCCGGCTAAAAAGTGAATAATCGACAACTAAAACTTCAATTGTACTACTTCTTACTGGCTATTGCTTCAACTTAGAAGCTTCTTCAGTGTTCTACTATGGTGCTTTTAGTGTCTCCGCATACCGCAGCACGCGACATAGCTTTGGAGACGATAAATGTAACCGTCTCAGAGAGAAGAGCGGCCAATGTGACGATCTGGCTTTAAGTCGATTCGATAACAAATGACGAAAACGGACGGATTTCTCAGGTTTTTACTACATATGAACACTTTTCGCATTTTCCCGTGCAACGCGGCTGCTAGTCCTCCTTTCATGCAAAATTTTAAGGTCCTAGGTCATGTCCAAGCCACCAAAGCCGGCTAAAATTTGAATAATCGACAACTACAACTTGAATTGTATTACTTCTTACTGGCTATTACTTCAATTTTGAAGCTTCTTCTGTGTTCTATTATGGTGCTTTTAGTGTCTCCGCATCCCGCAGCACGCGACATAGCTTTGCAGACGATAAATGTAACCGTCTCAGAGAGAAATGCGGCCAATGTGACGATCTGGCTTTAAGACGATTCGATAACAAATGACGAAAACGGACGGATTTCTCAGGTTTTTACTACATATGAACACTTTTCACATTCTCCGGTGCAACGTGGCTGCTAGTCTTCCTTTCATGCAAAATTTTATGCTTCCACCTCATGTCCAAGCCACCAAAGCCGGCTAAAAAGCGAATAATCGACAACTAAAACTTCAATTGTACTACTTCTTACTGGCTATTACTTCAACTTAGAAGCTTCTTCTGTGTTCTACTATGGTGCTTTTAGTGTTTCCGCATACTGCAGCACGCGACATAGCTTTGTAGACGATAAATGTAACCGTTTCAGAGAGAAGAGCGGCCAATGTGACGATCTGGCTTTAAGTCGATTCGATAACAAATGACGAAAACGGACGGATTTCTCAGGTTTTTACTACATATGAACACTTTTCGCATTTTCCCGTGCAACGCGGCTGCTAGTCCTCCTTTCATGCAAAATCTTAAGGTCCTAGGTCATGTCCAAGCCACCAAAGCCGGCTAAAATTTGAATAATCGACAACTACAACTTGAATTGTATTACTTCTTACTGGCTATTACTTCAATTTTGAAGCATCTTCTGTGTTCTATTATGGTGCTTTTAGTGTCTCCGCATCCCGCAGCACGCGACATAGCTTTGCAGACGATAAATGTAACCGTCTCAGAGAGAAATGCGGCCAATGTGACGATCTGGCTTTAAGACGATTCGATAACAAATGACGAAAACGGACGGATTTCTCAGGTTTTTACTACATATGAACACTTTTCACATTCTCCGGTGCAACGTGGCTGCTAGTCTTCCCTTCATGCAAAATTTTATGGTTCCACCTCATGTCCAAGCCACCAAAGCCGGCTAAAAAGCGAATAATCGACAACTAAAACTTCAATTGTACTACTTCTTACTGGCTATTGCTTCAACTTAGAAGCTTCTTCTGTGTTCTACTATGGTGCTTTTAGTGTTTCCGCATACTGCAGCACGCGACATAGCTTTGCAGACGATAAATGTAACCGTTTCAGAGAGTAGAGCGGCCAATGTGACTATGTGGCTTAAAGTCGATTCGATAACAAATGACGAAAACGGACGGATTTCTCAGGTTTTTACTACATATGAACACTTTTCACATTCTCCCGTGCAACGCGTCTGCTAGTCCTCCTTTCATGCAAAATCTTATGGTCCTAGGTCATGTCCAAGCCACCAAAGCCGGCTAAAAAGTGAATAATCGACAACTAAAACTTGAATTGTACTACTTCTTACTGGCTATTACTTCAACTTTGAAGTTTCTTCTGTGTTCTACTATGGTGCATTTAGTGTCTCCGCATACCGCAGCACGCGACATAGCTTTGCAGACGATAAATGTAACCGTCTCAGAGAGAAAAGCGGCCAATGTGACGATCTGGCTTTAAGACGATTCGATAACAAATGACGAAAACGGACGGATTTCTCAGGTTTTTAATACATATGAACACTTTTCACATTATCCCGTGCTACGCGGCTGTTAGTCCTCCTTTCATGCAAAATCGTATGGTCCTAGGTCATGTCCAAGCCACCAAAGCCGGCTAAAAAGTGAATAATCGACAACTAAAACTTCAATTGTACTACTTCTTACTGGCTATTGCTTCAACTTAGAAGCTTCTTCAGTGTTCTACTATGGTGCTTTTAGTGTCCCCGCATCCCGCAGCACGCGACATAGCTTTGCAGACGATAAATGTAACCGTCTCAGAGAGAAATGCGGCCAACGTGACGATCTGGCTTTAAGACGATTCGATAACAAATGACGAAAACGGACGGATTTCTCAGGTTTTTACTACATATGAACACTTTTCACATTCTCCGCTGCAACGTGGCTGCTAGTCTTCCTTTCATGCAAAATTTTATGGTTCCACCTCATGTCCAAGCCACCAAAGCCGGCTAAAAAGTGAATAATCGACAACTAAAACTTCAATTGTACTACTTCTTACTGGCTATTACTTCAACTTTGAAGATTCTTCTGTGTTCTACTATGGTGTTTTTAGTGTCTCCGCACACCGCAGCACGCGACATAGTTTTGCAGACGATAAATGTAACCGTCTCAGAGAGAAAAGCGGCCAATGTGACGATCTGGCTTTAAGTCGATTCGATAACAAATGACGAAAACGGACGGATTTCTCAGGTTTTTACTACATATGAACACTTTTCACATTCTCCCGTGCAACGCGGCTGTTAGTCCTCCTTTCATGCAAAATCTTATGGTCCTAGGTCATGTCCAAGCCAACAAAGCCGGCTAAAAAGTGAATAATCGACAACTAAATCTTCAATTGTACTACTTCTTACTGGCTATTGCTTCAACTTAGAAGCTTCTTCAGTGTTCTACTATGGTGCTTTTAGTTCTCCGCATACCGCAGCACGCGACATAGCTTTGGAGACGATAAATGTAACCGTCTCAGAGAGAAAAGCGGCCAATGTGACGATCTGGCTTTAAGACGATTCGATAACAAATGACGAAAACGGACGGATTTCTCAGGTTTTTAATACATATGAACACTTTTCACATTCTCCCGTGCAACGCGGCTGTTAGTCCTCCTTTCATGCAAAATCGTATGGTCCTAGGTCATGTCCAAGCCACCAAAGCCGGCTAAAAAGTGAATAATCGACAACTAAAACTTCAATTGTACTACTTCTTACTGGCTATTGCTTCAACTTAGAAGCTTCTTCAGTGTTCTACTATGGTGCTTTTAGTGTCTCCGCATACCGCAGCACGCGACATAGCTTTGCAGACGATAAATGTAACCGTCTCAGAGAGAAAAGCGGCCAATTTGATGATCTGGCTTTAAGACGATTCGATAACAAATGACGAAAACGGACGGATTTCTTAGGTTTTTACTACATATGAACACTTTTCACATTCTCCCGTGCAACGCGGCTGTTAGTCCTCCTTTCATGCATAATCTTATGGTCCTAGGTCATGTCCAAGCCACCAAAGCCGGCTAAAAAGTGAATAATCGACAACTAAAACTTCAATTGTACTACTTCTTACTGGCTATTGCTTCAACTTAGAAGCTTCTTCAGTGTTCTACTATGGTGCTTTTAGTGTCTCCGCATACCGCAGCACGCGACATAGCGTTGCAGACGATAAATGTAACCGTATCAGAGAGAAAAGCGGCCAATGTGACGATCTGCCTTTAAGTCGATTCGATAACAAATGACGAAAACGGACGGATTTCTCAGGTTTTTACCACATATGAACACTTTTCACATTCTCCCGTGCAACGCGGCTGCCAGTCCTCCTTTCATGTAAAATCTTAAGGTCCCTTGTCATGTCCAAGCCACCAAAGCCGGCTAAAAAGTGAATAATCGCCAACTAAAACTTCAATTGTACTACTTCTTACTGGCTATTACTTCAACTTAGAAGCATCTTCTGTGTTCTTCTATGGTGCTTTTAGTGTCTCCGCATACTGCAGCACGCGACATAGCTTTGCAGACAATAAGTGTAACCTTCTCAGAGAGAAAGGCGGCAAATGTGACGATCTGGCTTTAAGTCGATTCGATAACAAATGACGAAAACGGACGGATTTCTCAGGTTTTTACTACATATGAACACTTTTCACATTCTCCCGTGCAACGCGGCTGTTAGTCCTCCTTTCATGCAAAATCTTATGGTCCTAGGTCATGTCCAAGCCACCAAAGCCGGCTAAAAAGTGAATAATCGACAACTAAACATGAATTGTACTACCTCTTACTGGATATTACTTCAACTTAGAAGCTTCTTCTGTGTTCTACTATGGTGCTTTTAGTGTCTCCGCATCCCGCAGCACGCGACATAGCTTTGCAGACGATAAATGTAACCGTCTCAGAGAGAAATGCGGCCAATGTGAAGATCTGGCTTTAAGACGATTCGATAACAAATGACGAAAACGGACGGTTTTCTCAGGTTTTTACTACATATGAACACTTTTCACATTCTCCGGTGCAACGTGGCTGCTAGTCTTCCTTTCATGCAAAATTTTATGGTTCCACCTCATGTCCAAGCCACCAAAGCCGGCTAAAAAGTGAATAATCGACAACTAAAACTTCAATTGTACTACTTCTTACTGGCTATTACTTAAACTTAGAAGCTTCTTCTGTGTTCTACTATGGTGCTTTTAGTGTTTCCGCATACTGCAGCACGCGACATAGCTTTGCAGACGATAAATGTAACCGTTTCAGAGAGTAGAGCGGCCAATGTGACTATGTGGCTTAAAGTCGATTCGATAACAAATGACGAAAACGGACGGATTTCTCAGGTTTTTACTACATATGAACACTTTTCACATTCTCCCGTGCAACGCGTCTGCTAGTCCTCCTTTCATGCAAAATCTTATGGTCCTAGGTCATGTCCAAGCCACCAAAGCCGGCTAAAAAGTGAATAATCGACAACTAAAACTTGAATTGTACTACTTTTTACTGGCTATTACTTCAACTTTGAAGTTTCTTCTGTGTTCTACTATGGTGTTTTTAGTGTCTCCGCATACCGCAGCACGCGACATAGCTTTGCAGACGATAAATGTAACCGTCTCAGAGTGAAAAGCGGCCAATGTGACGATCTGGCTTTAAGTCGATTCGATAACAAATGACGAAAACGGACGGATTTCTCAGGTTTTTACTACATATGAACACTTTTCACATTCTCCCGTGCAACGCGGCTGTTAGTCCTCCTTTCATGCAAAATCGTATGGTCCTAGGTCATGTCCAAGCCACCAAAGCGGCTAAAAAGTGAATAATCGACAACTAAAACTTCAATTGTACTACTTCTTACTGGCTATTGCTTCAACTTAGAAGCTTCTTCAGTGTTCTACTATGGTGCTTTTAGTGTCTCCGCATACCGCAGCACGCGACATAGCTTTGCAGACGATAAATGTAACCGTCTCAGAGAGAAAAGCGGCCAATGTGATGATCTGGCTTTAAGACGATTCGATAACAAATGACGAAAACGGACGGATTTCTCAGGTTTTTACTACATATGAACACTTTTCACATTCTCTCGTGCAACGCGGCTGTTAGTCCTCCTTTCATGCATAATCGTATGGTCCTAGGTCATGTCCAAGCCACCAAAGCCCGCTAAAAAGTGAATAATCGACAACTAAAACTTCAATTGTACTACTTCTTACTGGCTATTGCTTCAACTTAGAAGCTTCTTCAGTGTTCTACTATGGTGCTTTTAGTGTCTCCGCATACCGCAGCACGCGACATAGATTTGCAGACGATAAATGTAACCGTCTCAGAAAGAAAAGCAGCCAATGTGACGATCTGGCTTTAAGACGATTCGATAACAAATGACAAAAACGGACGGATTTCTCAGGTTTTTACTACATATGAACACTTTTCGCATTCTCCGGTGCAACGTGGCTGCTAATCTTCCTTTCATGCAAAATTTTATGGTTCCACCTCATGTCCAAGCAACCAAAGCCGGCTAAAAAGTGAATAATCGACAACTAAAACTTCATTTGTACTACTTCTTACTGGCTATTACTTCAACATAGAAGCTTCTTCAGTGTTCTACTACGGTGCTTTTAGTGTTTCCGCATAACGCAGCACACGACATAGCTTTGTAGACGATAAATGTAACCGTTTCAGAGAGAAGAGCGGCCAATGTGACGATCTGGCTTTAAGTCGATTCGATAACAAATGACGAAAACGGACGGATTTCTCAGGTTTTTACTACATATGAACACTTTTCACATTCTCCCGTGCAACGCGGCTTTTAGTCCTCCTTTCATGCAAAATCTTAAGGTCCTAGGTCATGTCCAAGCCACCAAAGCCGGCTAAAATGTGAATAATCGACAACTACAACTTGAATTGTATTACTTCTTACTGGCTATTGCTTCAATTTAGAAGCTTCTTCTGTGTTCTACTATGGTGCTTTTAGTGTCTCCGCATACCGCAGCACGCGACATAGCGTTGCAGACGATAAATGTAACCGTCTCAGAGAGAAAAGCGGCCAATGTGACGTTCTGCCTTTAAGTCGATTCGATAACAAATGACGAAAACGGACGGATTTATCAGGTTTTTACCACATATGAACACTTTTCACATTCTCCCGTGCAACGCGGCTGCCAGTCCTCCTTTCATGTAAAATCTTAAGGTCCCTTGTCATGTCCAAGTCACCAAAGCCGGCTAAAAAGTGAATAATCGACAACTAAAACTTCAATTGTACTACTTCTTACTGGCTATTACTTCAACTTAGAAGCATCTTCTGTGTTCTTCTATGGTGCTTTTAGTGTCTCCGCATACTGCAGCACGCGACATAGCTTTGCAGACAATAAGTGTAACCTTCTCAGAGAGAAAGGCGGCAAATGTGACGATCTGGCTTTAAGTCGATTCGATAACAAATGACGAAAACGGACGGATTTCTCAGGTTTTTACTACACATGAACAGTTTTCACATTCTCCCATGCAACGCGGCTGCTAGTCCTCCTTTCATGCAAAATCGTAAGGTCCCAGGTCATGTCCAAGCCACCAAAGCCGGCTAAAAAGTGAATAATCGACAACTAAAACTTCAATTGTACTACTTCTTACTGGCTATTACTTCAACTTAGAAGCTTCTTCTGTGTTCTCCTATGGTGCTTTTAGTGTCTCCGCAGATCGCAGCACGCGACATAGCTTTGCAGACGATAAATGTAACCGTTTCAGAGAGAAGAGCGGCAAATGTGACGATCTGGCTTTAAGTCGATTCGATAACAAATGACGAAAACGGACGGATTTCTCAGGTTTTTACTACATATGAACACTTTTCACATTCTCCCGTGCAACGCGGCTGTTAGTCCTCCTTTCATGCAAAATCTTATGGTCCTAGGTCATGTCCAAGCCACCAAAGCCGGCTAAAAAGTGAATAATCGACAACTAAAACATGAATTGTACTACTTCTTACTGGCTATTACTTCAACTTAGAAGCTTCTTCTGTGTTCTACTATGGTGCTTTTAGTGTTTCCGCATACCGCAGCAGGCGACATAGCTTTCTAGACGATAAATGTAGCCGTTTCAGAGAGAAGAGGGGCCAATGTGACGATCTGACTTTAAGTCGATTCGATAACAAATGACGAAAACGGACGGATTTCTCAGGTTTTTACTACATATGAACACTTTTCACATTCTCCCGTGCAACGCGGCTGCTAGTCCTCCTTTCATGCAAAATCTTAAGGTCCTAGGTCATGTCCAAGCCACCAAAGCCGGCTAAATAGTGAATAATCGACAACTAAATTTGAATTGATATACTTCTTACTGGCTATTACTTCAACTTAGAAGCTTCTTCTGTGTTCTACTATGGTGCTCTTACTGTTTCAGCATACTGCAGCACGCGACATAGCTTTGCAGACGATAAATGTAACCGTTTCAGAGAGTAGAGCGGCCAATGTGACGATCTGGCTTTAAGTCGATTCCATAACAAATGACGAAAACGGACGGATTTCTCAGGTTTTTACTACATATGAACACTTTTCACATTCTCCCGTGCAACGCGGCTGTTAGTCCTCCTTTCATGCAAAATCTTATGGTCCTAGGTCATGTCCAAGCCACCAAAGCCGGCTAAAAAGTGAATAATCGACAACTAAAACTTGAATTGTACTACTTCTTTCTGGCTATTGCTTCAACTTAGAAGCTTCTTCAGTGTTCTACTATGGTGCTTTTAGTGTGTCCGCATACCGCAGCACGCGACATAGCTTTGCAGACGATAAATGTAACCGTCTCAGAGAGAAAAGCAGCCAATGTGACGATCTGGCTTTAAGACGATTTGATAACAAATGACGAAAACGATTTATTTCTCAGGTTTTTACTACATATGAACACTTTTCACATTGTCCGGTGCCACGTGGCTGCTAGTGTTCCTTTCATGCAAAATTTTATGGTTCCACCTCATGTCCAGGCCACCAAAGACGGCTAAAATATGAATAACCGACAACTAAAACTTCAATTGCACTACTTCTTACTGGCTATTACTTCAACATAGAAGCTTCTTCAGTGTTCTACTATGGTGCTTTTAGTGTTTCCGCATACTGCAGCACGCGACATAGCTTTGCAGACGATAAATGTAACCGTTTCAGAGAGTAGAGCGGAAAAAGTGACGATCTGGCTTTAAGTCGATTCGATAACAAATGACGAAAACGGACGGATTTCTCAGGTTTTTACTACATATGAACACTTTTCACATTCTCCCGTGCAACGCGTCTGCTAGTCCTCCTTTCATGCAAAATCTTAAGGTCCTAGGTCATGTCCAAGCCACCAAAGCCGGCTAAATAGTGAATAATCGACAACTAAATTTGAATTGAAATACTTCTTACTGGCTGTTACTTCAACTTAGAAGCTTCTTCAGTGTTCTACTATGGTGCTTTTAGTGTCTCCGCATACCGCAGCAGGCGACATAGATTTGCAGACGATAAATGTAACCGTCTCAGAGAGAAAAGCAGCCAATGTGACGATCTGGCTTTAAGACGATTTGATAACAAATGACGAAAACGATGGATTTCTCAGATTTTTACTACATATGAACACTTTTCACATTCTCCCGTGCAACGCGGCTGCTAGTCCTCCTTTCATGCAAAATCTTAAGGTCCTAGGTCATGTCCAAGCCACCAAAGCCGGCTAAAAAGTGAATAATCGACAACTAAAACTTGAATTGTATTACTTCTTACTGGCTATTACTTCAACTTAGAAGCTTCTTCTGTGTTCTACTATGGTGCTTTTAGTGTCTCCGCATACCGCAGCACGTGACATAGCGAAGCAGACGATAAATGTAACCGTCTCAGAGAGAAAAGCGGCCAATGTGACGATCTGCCTTTAAGTCGATTCGATAACAAATGACGAAAACGGACGGATTTATCAGGTTTTTACCACATATGAACACTTTTCACATTCTCCCGTGCAACGCGGCTGCCAGTCCTCCTTTCATGTAAAATCTTAAGGTCCCTTGTCATGTCCAAGCCACCAAAGCCGGCTAAAAAGTGAATAATCGACAACTAAAACTTCAATTGTACTACATCTTACTGGCTATTACTTCAACTTAGAAGCATCTTCTGTGTTCTTCTATGGTGCTTTTAGTGTCTCCGCATACTGCAGCACGCGACATAGCTTTGCAGACAATAAGTGTAACCTTCTCAGAGAGAAAGGCGGCAAATGTGACGATCTGGCTTTAAGTCGATTCGATAACAAATGACGAAAACGGACCGATTTCTCAGGTTTTTACTACACATGAACACTTTTCACATTCTCCCATGCAACGCGGCTGCTAGTCCTCCTTTCATGCAAAATCGTAAGGTCCCAGGTCATGTCCAAGCCACCAAAGCCGGCTAAAAAGTGAATAATCGACAACTAAAACTTCAATTGTACTACTTCTTACTGGCTATTACTTCAACTTAGAAGCTTCTTCTGTGTTCTCCTATGGTGCTTTTAGTGTCTCCGCAGATCGCAGCACGCGACATAGCTTTGCAGACGATAAATGTAACCGTTTCATAGAGAAGAGCGGCAAATGTGACGATCTGGCTTTAAGTCGATTCGATAACAAATGACGAAAACGGACGGATTTCTAAGGTTTTTACTACATATGAACACTTTTCACATTCTCCCGTGCAACGCGTCTGCTAGTCCTCCTTTCATGCAAAATCTTATGGTCCTAGGTCATATCCAAGCCACCAAAGCCGGCTAAAAAGTGAATAATCGACAACTAAAACTTGAATTGTACTACTTCTTACTGGCTATTGATTCAACTTTGAAGTTTCTTCTGTGTTCTACTATGGTGCTTTTAGTGTCTCCGCATACCGCAGCACGCGACATAGCTTTGCAGACGATAAATGTAACCGTCCCAGAGAGAAAAGCGGCCAATGTGACGATCTGGCTTTAAGTCGATTAGATAACAAATGACGAAAACGGACGGATTTCTCAGGTTTTTACTACATATGAACACTTTTCACATTCTCCCGTGCAACGCGGCTGTTAGTCCTCCTTTCATGCAAAATTTTATGGTCTTAGGTCATGTCCAAGCCACCAAAGCCGGCTAAAAAGTGAATAATCGACAACTAAAACTTCAATTGTACTACTTCTTTCTGGCTATTACTTCAACTTTGAAGTTTCTTCTGTGTTATACTATGGTGCTTTTAGTGTCTCCGCATACCGCAGCACGCGACATAGCTTTGCAGACGATAAATGTAACCGTCTCAGAGAGAAAAGCGGCCAATGTGACGATCTGGCTTTAAGTCGATTCGATAACAAATGACGAAAACGGACGGATTTCTCAGGTTTTGACTACATATGAACACTTTTCACATTCTCCCGTGCAACGCGGCTGTTAGTCCTCCTTTCATGTAAAATCTTAAGGTCCCTTGTCATGTCCAAGTCACCAAAGCCGGCTAAAAAGTGAATAATCGACAACTAAAACTTCAATTGTACTACTTCTTACTGGCTATTACTTCAACTTAGAAGCATCTTCTGTGTTCTTCTATGGTGCTTTTAGTGTCTCCGCATACTGCAGCACGCGACATAGCTTTGCAGACAATAAGTGTAACCTTCTCAGAGAGAAAGGCGGCAAATGTGACGATCTGGCTTTAAGTCGATTCGATAACAAATGACGAAAACGGACGGATTTCTCAGGTTTTTACTACACATGAACAGTTTTCACATTCTCCCATGCAACGCGGCTGCTAGTCCTCCTTTCATGCAAAATCGTAAGGTCCCAGGTCATGTCCAAGCCACCAAAGCCGGCTAAAAAGTGAATAATCGACAACTAAAACTTCAATTGTACTACTTCTTACTGGCTATTACTTCAACTTAGAAGCTTCTTCTGTGTTCTCCTATGGTGCTTTTAGTGTCTCCGCAGATCGCAGCACGCGACATAGCTTTGCAGACGATAAATGTAACCGTTTCAGAGAGAAGAGCGGCAAATGTGACGATCTGGCTTTAAGTCGATTCGATAACAAATGACGAAAACGGACGGATTTCTCAGGTTTTTACTACATATGAACACTTTTCACATTCTCCCGTGCAACGCGGCTGTTAGTCCTCCTTTCATGCAAAATCTTATGGTCCTAGGTCATGTCCAAGCCACCAAAGCCGGCTAAAAAGTGAATAATCGACAACTAAAACATGAATTGTACTACTTCTTACTGGCTATTACTTCAACTTAGAAGCTTCTTCTGTGTTCTACTATGGTGCTTTTAGTGTTTCCGCATACCGCAGCAGGCGACATAGCTTTGTAGACGATAAATGTAGCCGTTTCAGAGAGAAGAGGGGCCAATGTGACGATCTGACTTTAAGTCGATTCGATAACAAATGACGAAAACGGACGGATTTCTCAGGTTTTTACTACATATGAACACTTTTCACATTCTCCCGTGCAACGCGGCTGCTAGTCCTCCTTTCATGCAAAATCTTAAGGTCCTAGGTCATGTCCAAGCCACCAAAGCCGGCTAAATAGTGAATAATCGACAACTAAATTTGAATTGATATACTTCTTACTGGCTATTACTTCAACTTAGAAGCTTCTTCTGTGTTCTACTATGGTGCTCTTACTGTTTCAGCATACTGCAGCACGCGACATAGCTTTGCAGACGATAAATGTAACCGTTTCAGAGAGTAGAGCGGCCAATGTGACGATCTGGCTTTAAGTCGATTCCATAACAAATGACGAAAACGGACGGATTTCTCAGGTTTTTACTACATATGAACACTTTTCACATTCTCCCGTGCAACGCGGCTGTTAGTCCTCCTTTCATGCAAAATCTTATGGTCCTAGGTCATGTCCAAGCCACCAAAGCCGGCTAAAAAGTGAATAATCGACAACTAAAACTTGAATTGTACTACTTCTTTCTGGCTATTGCTTCAACTTAGAAGCTTCTTCAGTGTTCTACTATGGTGCTTTTAGTGTGTCCGCATACCGCAGCACGCGACATAGCTTTGCAGACGATAAATGTAACCGTCTCAGAGAGAAAAGCAGCCAATGTGACGATCTGGCTTTAAGACGATTTGATAACAAATGACGAAAACGATTTATTTCTCAGGTTTTTACTACATATGAACACTTTTCACATTGTCCGGTGCCACGTGGCTGCTAGTGTTCCTTTCATGCAAAATTTTATGGTTCCACCTCATGTCCAGGCCACCAAAGACGGCTAAAATATGAATAACCGACAACTAAAACTTCAATTGCACTACTTCTTACTGGCTATTACTTCAACATAGAAGCTTCTTCAGTGTTCTACTATGGTGCTTTTAGTGTTTCCGCATACTGCAGCACGCGACATAGCTTTGCAGACGATAAATGTAACCGTTTCAGAGAGTAGAGCGGAAAAAGTGACGATCTGGCTTTAAGTCGATTCGATAACAAATGACGAAAACGGACGGATTTCTCAGGTTTTTACTACATATGAACACTTTTCACATTCTCCCGTGCAACGCGTCTGCTAGTCCTCCTTTCATGCAAAATCTTAAGGTCCTAGGTCATGTCCAAGCCACCAAAGCCGGCTAAATAGTGAATAATCGACAACTAAATTTGAATTGAAATACTTCTTACTGGCTGTTACTTCAACTTAGAAGCTTCTTCAGTGTTCTACTATGGTGCTTTTAGTGTCTCCGCATACCGCAGCAGGCGACATAGATTTGCAGACGATAAATGTAACCGTCTCAGAGAGAAAAGCAGCCAATGTGACGATCTGGCTTTAAGACGATTTGATAACAAATGACGAAAACGATGGATTTCTCAGATTTTTACTACATATGAACACTTTTCACATTCTCCCGTGCAACGCGGCTGCTAGTCCTCCTTTCATGCAAAATCTTAAGGTCCTAGGTCATGTCCAAGCCACCAAAGCCGGCTAAAAAGTGAATAATCGACAACTAAAACTTGAATTGTATTACTTCTTACTGGCTATTACTTCAACTTAGAAGCTTCTTCTGTGTTCTACTATGGTGCTTTTAGTGTCTCCGCATACCGCAGCACGTGACATAGCGAAGCAGACGATAAATGTAACCGTCTCAGAGAGAAAAGCGGCCAATGTGACGATCTGCCTTTAAGTCGATTCGATAACAAATGACGAAAACGGACGGATTTATCAGGTTTTTACCACATATGAACACTTTTCACATTCTCCCGTGCAACGCGGCTGCCAGTCCTCCTTTCATGTAAAATCTTAAGGTCCCTTGTCATGTCCAAGCCACCAAAGCCGGCTAAAGAGTGAATAATCGACAACTAAAACTTCAATTGTACTACATCTTACTGGCTATTACTTCAACTTAGAAGCATCTTCTGTGTTCTTCTATGGTGCTTTTAGTGTCTCCGCATACTGCAGCACGCGACATAGCTTTGCAGACAATAAGTGTAACCTTCTCAGAGAGAAAGGCGGCAAATGTGACGATCTGGCTTTAAGTCGATTCGATAACAAATGACGAAAACGGACGGATTTCTAAGGTTTTTACTACATATGAACACTTTTCACATTCTCCCGTGCAACGCGTCTGCTAGTCCTCCTTTCATGCAAAATCTTATGGTCCTAGGTCATATCCAAGCCACCAAAGCCGGCTAAAAAGTGAATAATCGACAACTAAAACTTGAATTGTACTACTTCTTACTGGCTATTGATTCAACTTTGAAGTTTCTTCTGTGTTCTACTATGGTGCTTTTAGTGTCTCCGCATACCGCAGCACGCGACATAGCTTTGCAGACGATAAATGTAACCGTCCCAGAGAGAAAAGCGGCCAATGTGACGATCTGGCTTTAAGTCGATTAGATAACAAATGACGAAAACGGACGGATTTCTCAGGTTTTTACTACATATGAACACTTTTCACATTCTCCCGTGCAACGCGGCTGTTAGTCCTCCTTTCATGCAAAATTTTATGGTCCTAGGTCATGTCCAAGCCACCAAAGCCGGCTAAAAAGTGAATAATCGACAACTAAAACTTCAATTGTACTACTTCTTTCTGGCTATTACTTCAACTTTGAAGTTTCTTCTGTGTTATACTATGGTGCTTTTAGTGTCTCCGCATACCGCAGCACGCGACATAGCTTTGCAGACGATAAATGTAACCGTCTCAGAGAGAAAAGCGGCCAATGTGACGATCTGGCTTTAAGTCGATTCGATAACAAATGACGAAAACGGACGGATTTCTCAGGTTTTGACTACATATGAACACTTTTCACATTCTCCCGTGCAACGCGGCTGTTAGTCCTCCTTTCATGCAAAATCTTATGGTCCTAGGTCATGTCCAAGCCACCAAAGCCGGCTAAAAAGTGAATAATCGACAACTAAAACTTCAATTGTACTACTTCTTACTGGCTATTGCTTCAACTTAGAAGCTTCTTCAGTGTTCTACTATGGTGCTTTTAGTGTCTCCGCATACCGCAGCAGGCGACATAGATTTGCAGACGATAAATGTAACCGTCTCAGAGAGAAAAGCAGCCAATGTGACGATCTGGCTTTAAGACGATTTGATAACAAATGACGAAAACGATGGATTTCTCAGGTTTTTACTACATATGAACACTTTTCACATTCTCCCGTGCAACGCGTCTGCTAGTCCTCCTTTCATGCAAAATCTTAAGGTCCTAGGTCATGTCCAAGCCACCAAAGCCGGCTAAATAGTGAATAATCGACAACTAAATTTGAATTGAAATACTTCTTACTGGCTATTACTTCAACTTAGAAGCTTCTTCAGTGTTCTACTATGGTGCTTTTAGTGTTTCCGCATACTGCAGCACGCGACATAGCTTTGCAGACGATAAATGTAACCGTTTCAGAGAGTAGAGCGGCCAATGTGACTATGTGGCTTTAAGTCGATTCGATAACAAATGACGAAAACGGACGGATTTCTCAGGTTTTTACTACATATGAACACTTTTCACATTCTCCCGTGCAACGCGTCTGCTAGTCCTCCTTTCATGCAAAATCTTAAGGTCCTAGGTCATATCCAAGCCACCAAAGCTGGCTAAAAAGTGAATAATCGACAACTAAAACTTGAATTGTACTACTTCTTACTGGCTATTACTTCAACTTTGAAGTTTCTTCTGTGTTATACTATGGTGCTTTTAGTGTCTCCGCATACCGCAGCACGCGACATAGCTTTGCAGACGATAAATGTAACCGTCCCAGAGAGAAAAGCGGCCAATGTGACGATCTGGCTTTAAGTCGATTCGATAACAAATGAAGAAAACGGACGGATTTCTCAGGTTTTTACTACATATGAACACTTTTCACATTCTCCCGTGCAACGCGGCTGCCAGTCCTCCTTTCATGTAAAATCTTAAGGTACCTTGTCATGTCCAAGCCACCAAAGCCGGGTAAAAAGTGAATAATCGACAACTAAAACTTCAATTGTACTACATCTTACTGGCTGTTGCTTCAACTTAGAAGCTTCTTCAGTGTTCTACTATGGTGCTTTTAGTGTCTCCGCATACCGCAGCAGGCGACATAGATTTGCAGACGATAAATGTAACCGTCTCAGAGAGAAAAGCAGCCAATGTGACGATCTGGCTTTAAGACGATTTGATAACAAATGACGAAAACGATGGATTTCTCAGGTTTTTACTACATATGAACAGTTTTCACATTCTCCAGTGCAACGTGGCTGCTAGTCTTCCTTTCATGCAAAATTTTATGGTTCCACCTCATGTCCAAGCCACTAAAGCCGGCTAAAAAGTGAATAATCGACAAATAAAACTTCAATTGTACTACTTCTTTCTGGCTATTGCTTCAACTTAGAAGCTTCTTCAGTGTTCTACTATGGTGCTTTTAGTGTCTCCGCATACCGCAGCACGCGACATAGCTTTGCAGACGATAAATGTAACCGTCTCAGAGAGAAAAGCGGCCAATGTGACGATCTGGCTTTAAGTCGATTCGATAACAAATGATGAAAACGGACGGATTTCTCAGGTTTTGACTACATATGAACACTTTTCACATTCTCCCGTGCAACGCGGCTGTTAGTCCTCCTTTCATGCAAAATCTTATGGTCCTAGGTCATGTCCAAGCCACCAAAGCCGGCTAAAAAGTGAATAATCGACAACTAAAACTTCAATTGTACTACTTCTTACTGGCTATTGCTTCAACTTAGAAGCTTCTTCAGTGTTCTACTATGGTGCTTTTAGTGTCTCCGCATACCGCAGCAGGCGACATAGATTTGCAGACGATAAATGTAACCGTCTCAGAGAGAAAAGCAGCCAATGTGACGATCTGGCTTTAAGACGATTTGATAACAAATGACGAAAACGATGGATTTCTCAGGTTTTTACTACATATGAACACTTTTCACATTCTCCCGTGCAACGCGTCTGCTAGTCCTCCTTTCATGCAAAATCTTAAGGTCCTAGGTCATGTCCAAGCCACCAAAGCCGGCTAAATAGTGAATAATCGACAACTAAATTTGAATTGAAATACTTCTTACTGGCTATTACTTCAACTTAGAAGCTTCTTCAGTGTTCTACTATGGTGCTTTTAGTGTTTCCGCATACTGCAGCACGCGACATAGCTTTGCAGACGATAAATGTAACCGTTTCAGAGAGTAGAGCGGCCAATGTGACTATGTGGCTTTAAGTCGATTCGATAACAAATGACGAAAACGGACGAATTTCTCAGGTTTTTACTACATATGAACACTTTTCACATTCTCCCGTGCAACGCGTCTGCTAGTCCTCCTTTCATGCAAAATCTTAAGGTCCTAGGTCATATCCAAGCCACCAAAGCTGGCTAAAAAGTGAATAATCGACAACTAAAACTTGAATTGTACTACTTCTTACTGGCTATTACTTCAACTTTGAAGTTTCTTCTGTGTTATACTATGGTGCTTTTAGTGTCTCCGCATACCGCAGCACGCGACATAGCTTTGCAGACGATAAATGTAACCGTCCCAGAGAGAAAAGCGGCCAATGTGACGATCTGGCTTTAAGTCGATTCGATAACAAATGAAGAAAACGGACGGATTTCTCAGGTTTTTACTACATATGAACACTTTTCACATTCTCCCGTGCAACGCGGCTGCCAGTCCTCCTTTCATGTAAAATCTTAAGGTCCCTTGTCATGTCCAAGCCACCAAAGCCGGGTAAAAAGTGAATAATCGACAACTAAAACTTCAATTGTACTACTTCTTACTGGCTGTTGCTTCAACTTAGAAGCTTCTTCAGTGTTCTACTATGGTGCTTTTAGTGTCTCCGCATACCGCAGCAGGCGACATAGATTTGCAGACGATAAATGTAACCGTCTCAGAGAGAAAAGCAACCAATGTGACGATCTGGCTTTAAGACGATTTGATAACAAATGACGAAAACGATGGATTTCTCAGGTTTTTACTACATAGGAACACTTTTCACATTCTCCAGTGCAACGTGGCTGCTAGTCTTCCTTTCATGCAAAATTTTATGGTTCCACCTCATGTCCAAGCCACTAAAGCCGGCTAAAAAGTGAATAATCGACAAATAAAACTTCAATTGTACTACTTCTTTCTGGCTATTGCTTCAACTTAGAAGCTTCTTCAGTGTTCTACTATGGTGCTTTTAGTGTCTCCGCATACCGCAGCACGCGACATAGCTTTGCAGACGATAAATGTAACCGTCTCAGAGAGAAAAGCGGCCAATGTGACGATCTGGCTTTAAGTCGATTCGATAACAAATGACGAAAACGGACGGATTTCTCAGGTTTTGACTACATATGAACACTTTTCACATTCTCCCGTGCAACGCGGCTGTTAGTCCTCCTTTCATGCAAAATCTTATGGTCCTAGGTCATGTCCAAGCCACCAAAGCCGGCTAAAAAGTGAATAATCGACAACTAAAACTTCAATTGTACTACTTCTTACTGGCTATTGCTTCAACTTAGAAGCTTCTTCAGTGTTCTACTATGGTGCTTTTAGTGTCTCCGCATACCGCAGCAGGCGACATAGATTTGCAGACGATAAATGTAACCGTCTCAGAGAGAAAAGCAGCCAATGTGACGATCTGGCTTTAAGACGATTTGATAACAAATGACGAAAACGATGGATTTCTCAGGTTTTTACTACATATGAACACTTTTCACATTCTCCCGTGCAACGCGTCTGCTAGTCCTCCTTTCATGCAAAATCTTAAGGTCCTAGGTCATGTCCAAGCCACCAAAGCCGGCTAAATAGTGAATAATCGACAACTAAATTTGAATTGAAATACTTCTTACTGGCTTTTACTTCAACTTAGAAGCTTCTTCAGTGTTCTACTATGGTGCTTTTAGTGTTTCCGCATACTGCAGCACGCGACATAGCTTTGCAGACGATAAATGTAACCGTTTCAGAGAGTAGAGCGGCCAATGTGACTATGTGGCTTTAAGTCGATTCGATAACAAATGACGAAAACGGACGGATTTCTCAGGTTTTTACTACATATGAACACTTTTCACATTCTCCCGTGCAACGCGTCTGCTAGTCCTCCTTTCATGCAAAATCTTAAGGTCCTAGGTCATATCCAAGCCACCAAAGCTGGCTAAAAAGTGAATAATCGACAACTAAAACTTGAATTGTACTACTTCTTACTGGCTATTACTTCAACTTTGAAGTTTCTTCTGTGTTATACTATGGTGCTTTTAGTGTCTCCGCATACCGCAGCACGCGACATAGCTTTGCAGACGATAAATGTAACCGTCCCAGAGAGAAAAGCGGCCAATGTGACGATCTGGCTTTAAGTCGATTCGATAACAAATGAAGAAAACGGACGGATTTCTCAGGTTTTTACTACATATGAACACTTTTCACATTCTCCCGTGCAACGCGGCTGTTAGTCCTCCTTTCATGCAAAATCTTATGGTCCTAGGTCATGTCCAAGCCACCAAAGCCGGCTAAAAAGTGAATAATCGACAACTAAAACTTCAATTGTACTACTTCTTACTGGCTGTTGCTTCAACTTAGAAGCTTCTTCAGTGTTCTACTATGGTGCTTTTAGTGTCTCCGCATACCGCAGCAGGCGACATAGATTTGCAGACGATAAATGTAACCGTCTCAGAGAGAAAAGCAGCCAATGTGACGATCTGGCTTTAAGACGATTTGATAACAAATGACGAAAACGATGGATTTCTCAGGTTTTTACTACATATGAACACTTTTCACATTCTCCAGTGCAACGTGGCTGCTAGTCTTCCTTTCATGCAAAATTTTATGGTTCCACCTCATGTCCAAGCCACCAAAGCCGGCTAAAAAGTGAATAATCGACAACTAAAACTTCAATTGCACTACATCTTACTGGCTATTACTTCAACATAGAAGCTTCTTCAGTGTTCTACTATGGTGCTTTTAGTGTTTCCGCATACTGCAGCACGCGACATAACTTTGCAGACGATAAATGTAACCGTTTCAGAGAGTAGAGCGGCCAATGTGACTATGTGGCTTTAAGTCGATTCGATAACAAATGACGAAAACGGACGGATTTCTCAGGTTTTTACTACATATGAACACTTTTCACATTCTCCCGTGCAACGCGTCAGCTAGTCCTCCTTTCATGCAAAATCTTAAGGTCATAGGTCACGTCCAAGCCACCAAAGCCGGCTAAATAGTGAATAATCGACAACTAAATTTGAATTGAAATACTTCTTACTGGCTATTACTTCAACTTAGAAACTTCTTCAGTGTTCTACTATGGTGCTTTTAGTGTTTCCGCATACTGCAGCACGCGACATAGCTTTGCAGACGATAAATGTAACCGTTTCAGAGAGTAGAGCGGCCAATGTGACTATGTGGCTTTAAGTCGATTCGATAACATATGACGAAAACGGACGGATTTCTCAGGTTTTTACTACATATGAACACTTTTCACATTCTTCCATGCAACGCGTCTGCTAGTCCTCCTTTCATGCAAAATCTTATGGTCCTAGGTCATATCCAAGCCACCAAAGCCGGCTAAAAAGTGAATAATCGACAACTAAAACTTGAATTGTACTACTTCTTACTGGCTATTACTTCAACTTTGAAGTTTCTTCTGTGTTATACTATGGTGCTTTTAGTGTCTCCGCATACTGCAGCACGAGAGATAGCTTTGCAGACAATAAGTGTAACCTTCTCAGAGAGAAAGGCGGCAAATGTGACGATCTGGCTTTAAGTCGATTCGATAACAAATGACGAAAACGGACGGATTCCTCAGGTTTTTACTACACATGAACACTTTTCACATTCTCCCATGCAACGCGGCTGCTAGTCCTCCTTTCATGCAAAATCGTAAGGTCCCAGGTCATGTCCAAGCCACCAAAGCCGGGTAAAAAGTGAATAATCGACAACTAAAACTTCAATTGTACTACTTCTTACTGGCTGTTGCTTCAACTTAGAAGCTTCTTCAGTGTTCTACTATGGTGCTTTTAGTGTCTCCGCATACCGCAGCAGGCGACATAGATTTGCAGACGATAAATGTAACCGTCTCAGAGAGAAAAGCAGCCAATGTGACGATCTGGCTTTAAGACGATTTGATAACAAATGACGAAAACGATGGATTTCTCAGGTTTTTACTACATATGAACACTTTTCACATTCTCCAGTGCAACGTGGCTGCTAGTCTTCCTTTCATGCAAAATTTTATGGTTCCACCTCATGTCCAAACCACTAAAGCCGGCTAAAAAGTGAATAATCGACAAATAAAACTTCAATTGTACTACTTCTTTCTGGCTATTGCTTCAACTTAGAAGCTTCTTCAGTGTTCTACTATGGTGCTTTTAGTGTCTCCGCATACCGCAGCACGCGACATAGCTTTGCAGACGATTTATGTAACCGTCTCAGAGAGAAAAGCGGCCAATGTGACGATCTGGCTTTAAGTCGATTCGATAACAAATGACGAAAACGGACGGATTTCTCAGGTTTTGACTACATATGAACACTTTTCACATTCTCCCGTGCAACGCGGCTGTTAGTCCTCCTTTCATGCAAAATCTTATGGTCCTAGGTCATGTCCAAGCCACCAAAGCCGGCTAAAAAGTGAATAATCGACAACTAAAACTTCAATTGTACTACTTCTTACTGGCTATTGCTTCAACTTAGAAGCTTCTTCAGTGTTCTACTATGGTGCTTTTAGTGTCTCCGCATACCGCAGCAGGCGACATAGATTTGCAGACGATAAATGTAACCGTCTCAGAGAGAAAAGCAGCCAATGTGACGATCTGGCTTTAAGACGATTTGATAACAAATGACGAAAACGATGGATTTCTCAGGTTTTTACTACATATGAACACTTTTCACATTCTCCCGTGCAACGCGTCTGCTAGTCCTCCTTTCATGCAAAATCTTAAGGTCCTAGGTCATGTCCAAGCCACCAAAGCCGGCTAAATAGTGAATAATCGACAACTAAATTTGAATTGAAATACTTCTTACTGGCTATTACTTCAACTTAGAAGCTTCTTCAGTGTTCTACTATGGTGCTTTTAGTGTTTCCGCATACTGCAGCACGCGACATAGCTTTGCAGACGATAAATGTAACCGTTTCAGAGTAGAGCGGCCAATGTGACTATGTGGCTTTAAGTCGATTCGATAACAAATGACGAAAACGGACGGATTTCTCAGGTTTTTACTACATATGAACACTTTTCACATTCTCCCCGTGCAACGCGTCTGCTAGTCCTCCTTTCATGCAAAATCTTAAGGTCCTAGGTCATATCCAAGCCACCAAAGCTGGCTAAAAAGTGAATAATCGACAACTAAAACTTGAATTGTACTACTTCTTACTGGCTATTACTTCAAATTTGAAGTTTCTTCTGTGTTATACTATGGTGCTTTTAGTGTCTCCGCATACCGCAGCACGCGACATAGCTTTGCAGACGATAAATGTAACCGTCCCAGAGAGAAAAGCGGCCAATGTGACGATCTGGCTTTAAGTCGATTCGATAACAAATGAAGAAAACGGACGGATTTCTCAGGTTTTTACTACATATGAACACTTTTCACATTCTCCCGTGCAACGCGGCTGTTAGTCCTCCTTTCATGCAAAATCTTATGGTCCTAGGTCATGTCCAAGCCACCAAAGCCGGCTAAAAAGTGAATAATCGACAACTAAAACTTCAATTGTACTACTTCTTACTGGCTGTTGCTTCAACTTAGAAGCTTCTTCAGTGTTCTACTATGGTGCTTTTAGTGTCTCCGCATACCGCAGCAGGCGACATAGATTTGCAGACGATAAATGTAACCGTCTCAGAGAGAAAAGCAGCCAATGTGACGATCTGGCTTTAAGACGATTTGATAACAAATGACGAAAACGATGGATTTCTCAGGTTTTTACTACATATGAACACTTTTCACATTCTCCAGTGCAACGTGGCTGCTAGTCTTCCTTTCATGCAAAATTTTATGGTTCCACCTCATGTCCAAGCCACCAAAGCCGGCTAAAAAGTGAATAATCGACAACTAAAACTTCAATTGCACTACATCTTACTGGCTATTACTTCAACATAGAAGCTTCTTCAGTGTTCTACTATGGTGCTTTTAGTGTTTCCGCATACTGCAGCACGCGACATAACTTTGCAGACGATAAATGTAACCGTTTCAGAGAGTAGAGCGGCCAATGTGACTATGTGGCTTTAAGTCGATTCGATAACAAATGACGAAAACGGACGGATTTCTCAGGTTTTTACTACATATGAACACTTTTCACATTCTCCCGTGCAACGCGTCAGCTAGTCCTCCTTTCATGCAAAATCTTAAGGTCATAGGTCACGTCCAAGCCACCAAAGCCGGCTAAATAGTGAATAATCGACAACTAAATTTGAATTGAAATACTTCTTACTGGCTATTACTTCAACTTAGAAACTTCTTCAGTGTTCTACTATGGTGCTTTTAGTGTTTCCCGCATACTGCAGCACGCGACATAGCTTTGCAGACGATAAATGTAACCGTTTCAGAGAGTAGAGCGGCCAATGTGACTATGTGGCTTTAAGTCGATTCGATAACATATGACGAAAACGGACGGATTTCTCAGGTTTTTACTACATATGAACACTTTTCACATTCTTCCATGCAACGCGTCTGCTAGTCCTCCTTTCATGCAAAATCTTATGGTCCTAGGTCATATCCAAGCCACCAAAGCCGGCTAAAAAGTGAATAATCGACAACTAAAACTTGAATTGTACTACTTCTTACTGGCTATTACTTCAACTTTGAAGTTTCTTCTGTGTTATACTATGGTGCTTTTAGTGTCTCCGCATACTGCAGCACGAGAGATAGCTTTGCAGACAATAAGTGTAACCTTCTCAGAGAGAAAGGCGGCAAATGTGACGATCTGGCTTTAAGTCGATTCGATAACAAATGACGAAAACGGACGGATTCCTCAGGTTTTTACTACACATGAACACTTTTCACATTCTCCCATGCAACGCGGCTGCTAGTCCTCCTTTCATGCAAAATCGTAAGGTCCCAGGTCATGTCCAAGCCACCAAAGCCGGGTAAAAAGTGAATAATCGACAACTAAAACTTCAATTGTACTACTTCTTACTGGCTGTTGCTTCAACTTAGAAGCTTCTTCAGTGTTCTACTATGGTGCTTTTAGTGATCTGTCTCGCGTGTGTAGGCGACATAGATTTGCAGACGATAAATGTAACCGTCTCAGAGAGAAAAGCAGCCAATGTGACGATCTGGCTTTAAGACGATTTGATAACAAATGACGAAAACGATGGATTTCTCAGGTTTTTACTACATATGAACACTTTTCACATTCTCCAGTGCAACGTGCTGCTAGTCTTCCTTTCATGCAAAATTTTATGGTTCCACCTCATGTCCAAACCACTAAAGCCGGCTAAAAAGTGAATAATCGACAAATAAAACTTCAATTGTACTACTTCTTTCTGGCTATTGCTTCAACTTAGAAGCTTCTTCAGTGTTCTACTATGGTGCTTTTAGTGTCTCCGCATACCGCAGCACGCGACATAGCTTTGCAGACGATAAATGTAACCGTCTCAGAGAGAAAAGCGGCCAATGTGACGATCTGGCTTTAAGTCGATTCGATAACAAATGACGAAAACGGACGGATTTCTCAGGTTTTGACTACATATGAACACTTTTCACATTCTCCCGTGCAACGCGGCTGTTAGTCCTCCTTTCATGCAAAATCTTATGGTCCTAGGTCATGTCCAAGCCACCAAAGCCGGCTAAAAAGTGAATAATCGACAACTAAAACTTCAATTGTACTACTTCTTACTGGCTATTGCTTCAACTTAGAAGCTTCTTCAGTGTTCTACTATGGTGCTTTTAGTGTCTCCGCATACCGCAGCAGGCGACATAGATTTGCAGACGATAAATGTAACCGTCTCAGAGAGAAAAGCAGCCAATGTGACGATCTGGCTTTAAGACGATTTGATAACAAATGACGAAAACGATGGATTTCTCAGGTTTTTACTACATATGAACACTTTTCACATTCTCCCGTGCAACGCGTCTGCTAGTCCTCCTTTCATGCAAAATCTTAAGGTCCTAGGTCATGTCCAAGCCACCAAAGCCGGCTAAATAGTGAATAATCGACAACTAAATTTGAATTGAAATACTTCTTACTGGCTATTACTTCAACTTAGAAGCTTCTTCAGTGTTCTACTATGGTGCTTTTAGTGTTTCCGCATACTGCAGCACGCGACATAGCTTTGCAGACGATAAATGTAACCGTTTCAGAGAGTAGAGCGGCCAATGTGACTATGTGGCTTTAAGTCGATTCGATAACAAATGACGAAAACGGACGGATTTCTCAGGTTTTTACTACATATGAACACTTTTCACATTCTCCCGTGCAACGCGTCTGCTAGTCCTCCTTTCATGCAAAATCTTAAGGTCCTAGGTCATATCCAAGCCACCAAAGCTGGCTAAAAAGTGAATAATCGACAACTAAAACTTGAATTGTACTACTTCTTACTGGCTATTACTTCAACTTTGAAGTTTCTTCTGTGTTATACTATGGTGCTTTTAGTGTCTCCGCATACCGGCAGCACGCGACATAGCTTTGCAGACGATAAATGTAACCGTCCCAGAGAGAAAAGCGGCCAAAACACGCGATCTAGTGAAGTCGATTCGATAACAAATGAAGAAAACGGACGGATTTCTCAGGTTTTTACTACATATGAACACTTTTCACATTCTCCCGTGCAACGCGGCTGTTAGTCCTCCTTTCATGCAAAATCTTATGGTCCTAGGTCATGTCCAAGCCACCAAAGCCGGCTAAAAAGTGAATAATCGACAACTAAAACTTCAATTGTACTACTTCTTACTGGCTGTTGCTTCAACTTAGAAGCTTCTTCAGTGTTCTACTATGGTGCTTTTAGTGTCTCCGCATACCGCAGCAGGCGACATAGATTTGCAGACGATAAATGTAACCGTCTCAGAGAGAAAAGCAGCCAATGTGACGATCTGGCTTTAAGACGATTTGATAACAAATGACGAAAACGATGGATTTCTCAGGTTTTTACTACATATGAACACTTTTCACATTCTCCAGTGCAACGTGGCTGCTAGTCTTCCTTTCATGCAAAATTTTATGGTTCCACCTCATGTCCAAGCCACCAAAGCCGGCTAAAAAGTGAATAATCGACAACTAAAACTTCAATTGCACTACATCTTACTGGCTATTACTTCAACATAGAAGCTTCTTCAGTGTTCTACTATGGTGCTTTTAGTGTTTCCGCATACTGCAGCACGCGACATAACTTTGCAGACGATAAATGTAACCGTTTCAGAGAGTAGAGCGGCCAATGTGACTATGTGGCTTTAAGTCGATTCGATAACAAATGACGAAAACGGAAGGATTTCTCAGGTTTTTACTACATATGAACACTTTTCACATTCTCCCGTGCAACGCGTCAGCTAGTCCTCCTTTCATGCAAAATCTTAAGGTCATAGGTCACGTCCAAGCCACCAAAGCCGGCTAAATAGTGAATAATCGACAACTAAATTTGAATTGAAATACTTCTTACTGGCTATTACTTCAACTTAGAAGCTTCTTCAGTGTTCTACTATGGTGCTTTTAGTGTTTCCGCATACTGCAGCACGCGACATAGCTTTGCAGACGATAAATGTAACCGTTTCAGAGAGTAGAGCGGCCAATGTGACTATGTGGCTTTAAGTCGATTCGATAACAAATGACGAAAACGGACGGATTTCTCAGGTTTTTACTACATATGAACACTTTTCACATTCTTCCGTGCAACGCGTCTGCTAGTCCTCCTTTCATGCAAAATCTTATGGTCCTAGGTCATATCCAAGCCACCAAAGCCGGCTAAAAAGTGAATAATCGACAACTAAAACTTGAATTGTACTACTTCTTACTGGCTATTACTTCAACTTTGAAGTTTCTTCTGTGTTATACTATGGTGCGTTTAGTGTCTCCGCATACTGCAGCACGAGAGATAGCTTTGCAGACAATAAGTGTAACCTTCTCAGAGAGAAAGGCGGCAAATGTGACGATCTGGCTTTAAGTCGATTCGATAACAAATGACGAAAACGGACGGATTCCTCAGGTTTTTACTACACATGAACACTTTTCACATTCTCCCATGCAACGCGGCTGCTAGTCCTCCTTTCATGCAAAATCGTAAGGTCCCAGGTCATGTCCAAGCCTCCAAAGCCAGCTAAAAAGTGAATAATCGACAACTAAAACTACAATTGTACTACTTCTTACTGGCTATTACTTCAACTTAGAAGCTTCTTCTGTGTTCTCCTATGGTGCTTTTAGTGTCTCCGCAGATCGCAGCACGCGACATAGCTTTGCAGACGATAAATGTAACCGTTTTAGACAGAAGAGCGGCAAATGTGACGATCTGGCTTTAAGTCGATTCGATAACAAATGACGAAAACGGACGGATTTCTCAGGTTTTTACTACATATGAACACATTTCACATTCTCCCGTGCAACGCGGCTGTTAGTCCTCCTTTCATGCAAAATCTTATGGTCCTAGGTCATGTCCAAGCCACCAAAGCCGGCTAAAAAGTGAATAATCGACAACTAAAACATGAATTGTACTACTTCTTACTGGCTATTACTTCAACTTAGAAGCTTCTTCTGTGTTCTACTATGGTGCTTTTAGTGTTTCCGCATACCGCAGCACGCGACATAGCTTTGTAGACGATAAATGTAACCGTTTCAGAGAGAAGAGGGGCCAATGTGACGATCTGACTTTAAGTCGATTCGATAACAAATGACGAAAACGGACGGATTTCTCAGGTTTTTACTACATATGAACACTTTTTATATTCCCCCGTGCAACGTGGCTGCCAGTCCTCCTTTCATGCAAAATCTTAACGTCCTAGGTGATGTCCGAGCTACCAATGCCGGCTAAAAAGTGAATAATCGACAACTAAATTTGAATTGAAATACTTCTTTCTGGCTATTACTTCAACTTAGAAGCTTCTTCAGTGTTCTACTATGGTGCTTTTAGTGTTTCCGCATACTGCAGCACGCGACATAGCTTTGCAGACGATAAATGTAACCGTTTCAGAGAGTAGAGCGGCCAATGTGACTATGTGGCTTTAAGTCGATTCGATAACAAATGATGAAAACGGACGGATTTCTCAGGTTTTTACTACATATGAACACTTTTCACATTCTCCCGTGCAACGCGTCTGCTAGTCCTCCTTTCATGCAAAATCTTAAGGTCCTAGGTCATATCCAAGCCACCAAAGCTGGCTAAAAAGTGAATAATCGACAACTAAAACTTGAATTGTACTACTTCTTACTGGCTATTACTTCAACTTTGAAGTTTCTTCTGTGTTATACTATGGTGCTTTTAGTGTCTCCGCATACCGCAGCACGCGACATAGCTTTGCAGACGATAAATGTAACCGTCCCAGAGAGAAAAGCGGCCAATGTGACGATCTGGCTTTAAGTCGATTCGATAACAAATGAAGAAAACGGACGGATTTCTCAGGTTTTTACTACATATGAACACTTTTCACATTCTCCCGTGCAACGCGGCTGTTAGTCCTCCTTTCATGCAAAATCTTATGGTCCTAGGTCATGTCCAAGCCACCAAAGCCGGGTAAAAAGTGAATAATCGACAACTAAAACTTCAATTGTACTACTTCTTACTGGCTGTTGCTTCAACTTAGAAGCTTCTTCAGTGTTCTACTATGGTGCTTTTAGTGTCTCCGCATACCGCAGCAGGAGACATAGATTTGCAGACGATAAATGTAACCGTCTCAGAGAGAAAAGCAGCCAATGTGACGATCTGGCTTTAAGACGATTTGATAACAAATGACGAAAACGATGGATTTCTCAGGTTTTTTACTACATATGAACACTTTTCACATTCTCCAGTGCAACGTGGCTACTAGTCTTCCTTTCATGCAAAATTTTATGGTTCCACCTCATGTCCAAGCCACCAAAGCCGGCTAAAAAGTGAATAATCGACAACTAAAACTTCAATTGCACTACTTCTTACTGGCTATTACTTCAACATAGAAGCTTCTTCAGTGTTCTACTATGGTGCTTTTAGTGTTTCCGCATACTGCAGCACGCGACATAACTTTGCAGACGATAAATGTAACCGTTTCAGAGAGTAGAGCGGCCAATGTGACTATGTGGCTTTAAGTCGATTCGATAACAAATGACGAAAACGGACGGATTTCTCAGGTTTTTACTACATATGAACACTTTTCACATTCTCCCGTGCAACGCGTCAGCTAGTCCTCCTTTCATGCAAAATCTTAAGGTCATAGGTCACGTCCAAGCCACCAAAGCCGGCAACACGCGATCTAGTGTACAACTAAATTTGAATTGAAATACTTATTACTGGCTATTACTTCAACTTAGAAGCTTCTTCAGTGTTCTACTATGGTGCTTTTAGTGTTTCCGCATACTGCAGCACGCGACATAGCTTTGCAGACGATAAATGTAACCGTTTCAGAGAGTAGAGCGGCCAATGTGACTATGTGGCTTTAAGTCGATTCGATAACAAATGACGAAAACGGACGGATTTCTCAGGTTTTTACTACATATGAACACTTTTCACATTCTTCCGTGCAACGCGTCTGCTAGTCCTCCTTTCATGCAAAATCTTATGGTCCTAGGTCATATCCAAGCCACCAAAGCCGGCTTAAAAGTGAATAATCGACAACTAAAACTTGAATTGTACTACTTCTTACTGGCTATTACTTCAACTTTGAAGTTTCTTCTGTGTTATACTATGGTGCTTTTAGTGTCTCCGCATACTGCAGCACGAGAGATAGCTTTGCAGACAATAAGTGTAACCTTCTCAGAGAGAAAGGCGGCAAATGTGACGATCTGGCTTTAAGTCGATTCGATAACAAATGACGAAAACGGACGGATTTCTCAGGTTTTTACTACATATGAACACATTTCACATTCTCCCGTGCAACGCGGCTGTTAGTCCTCCTTTCATGCAAAATCTTATGGTCCTAGGTCATGTCCAAGCCACCAAAGCCGGCTAAAAAATGAATAATCAACAACTAAAACATGAATTGTACTACTTCTTACTGGCTATTACTTCAACTTAGAAGCTTCTTCTGTGTTCTACTATGGTGCTTTTAGTGTTTCCGCATACCGCAGCACGCGACATAGCTTTGTAGACGATAAATGTAACCGTTTCAGAGAGAAGAGGGGCCAATGTGACGATCTGACTTTAAGTCGATTCGATAACAAATGACGAAAACGGACGGATTTCTCAGGTTTTTACTACATATGAACACTTTTTATATTCCCCCGTGCAACGCGGCTGCCAGTCCTCCTTTCATGCAAAATCTTAACGTCCTAGGTGATGTCCGAGCTACCAATGCCGGCTAAAAAGTGAATAATCGACAACTAAATTTGAATTGAAATACTTCTTACTGGCTATTACTTCAACTTAGAAGCTTCTTCTGTGTTCTACTATGGTGCTTTTAGTGTTTCCGCATACTGCAGCACGCGACATAGCTTTGCAGACGATAAATGTAACCGTTTCAGAGAGTAGAGCGGCCAATGTGACTATGTGGCTTTAAGTCGATTCGATAACAAATGATGAAAACGGACGGATTTCTAAGGTTTTTACTACATATGAACACTTTTCACATTCTCCCGTGCAACGCGTCTGCTAGTCCTCCTTTCATGCAAAATCTTATGGTCCTAGGTCATATCCAAGCCACCAAAGCCGGCTAAAAAGTGAATAATCGACAACTAAGACTTGAATTGTAGTACTTCATACTGGCTATTGATTCAACTTTGAAGTTTCTTCTGTGTTCTACTATGGTGCTTTTAGTGTCTCCGCATACCGCAGCACGCGACATAGCTTTGCAGACGATAAATGTAACCGTCCCAGAGAGAAAAGCGGCCAATGTGACGATCTGGCTTTAAGTCGATTCGATAAGAGGTGACGAAAACGGACGGATTTCTCAGGTTTTTACTACATATGAACACTTTTCACATTCTCCCGTGCAACGCGGCTGTTAGTCCTCCTTTCATGCAAAATCTTATGGTCCTAGGTCATGTCCAAGCCACCAAAGCCGGCTATAAAGTGAATAATCGACAACTAAAACTTCAATTGTACTACTTCTTACTGGCTATTACTTCAACTTTGAAGTTTCTTCTGTGTTATACTATGGTGCGTTTAGTGTCTCCGCATACTGCAGCACGAGAGATAGCTTTGCAGACAATAAGTGTAACCTTCTCAGAGAGAAAGGCGGCAAATGTGACGATCTGGCTTTAAGTCGATTCGATAACAAATGACGAAAACGGACGGATTCCTCAGGTTTTTACTACACATGAACACTTTTCACATTCTCCCATGCAACGCGGCTGCTAGTCCTCCTTTCATGCAAAATCGTAAGGTCCCAGGTCATGTCCAAGCCACCAAAGCCAGCTAAAAAGTGAATAATCGACAACTAAAACTTCAATTGTACTACTTCTTACTGGCTATTGCTTCAACTTAGAAGCTTCTTCAGTGTTCTACTATGGTGCTTTTAGTGTCTCCGCATACCGCAGCAGGCGACATAGATTTGCAGACGATAAATGTAACCGTCTCAGAGAGAAAAGCAGCCAATGTGACGATCTGGCTTTAAGACGATTTGATAACAAATGACGAAAACGATGGATTTCTCAGGTTTTTACTACATATGAACACTTTTCACATTCTCCCGTACAACGCGTCTGCTAGTCCTCCTTTCATGCAAAATCTTAAGGTCCTAGGTCATGTCCAAGCCACCAAAGCCGGCTAAATAGTGAATAATCGACAACTAAATTTGAATTGAAATACTCCTTACTGGCTATTACTTCAACTTAGAAGCTTCTTCAGTGTTCTACTATGGTGCTTTTAGTGTTTCCGCATACTGCAGCACGCGACATAGCTTTGCAGACGATAAATGTAACCGTTCCAGAGAGTAGAGCGGCCAATGTGACTATGTGGCTTTAAGTCGATTCGATAACAAATGACGAAAACGGACGGATTTCTCAGGTTTTTACTACATATGAACACTTTTCACATTCTCCCGTGCAACGCGTCTGCTAGTCCTCCTTTCATGCAAAATCTTAAGGTCCTAGGTCATATCCGAGCCACCAAAGCTGGCTAAAAAGTGAATAATCGACAACTAAGACTTGAATTGTACTACTTCTTACTGGCTATTACTTCAACTTTGAAGTTTCTTCCGTGTTATACTATGGTGCTTTTAGTGTCTCCGCATACCGCAGCACGCGACATAGCTTTGCAGACGATAAATGTAACCGTCCCAGAGAGAAAAGCGGCCAATGTGACGATCTGGCTTTAAGTCGATTCGATAACAAATGAAGAAAACGGACGGATTTCTCAGGTTTTTACTACATATGAACACTTTTCACATTCTCCCGTGCAACGCGGCTGTTAGTCCTCCTTTAATGCAAAATCTTATGGTCCTAGGTCATGTCCAAGCCACCAAAGCCGGGTAAAAAGTGAATAATCGACAACTAAAACTTCAATTGTACTATTTCTTACTGGCTGTTGCTTCAACTTAGAAGCTTCTTCAGTGTTCTACTATGGTGCCTTTAGTGTCTCCGCATACCGCAGCAGGCGACATAGATTTGCAGACGATAAATGTAACCGTCTCAGAGAGAAAAGCAGCCAATGTGACGATCTGGCTTTAAGACGATTTGATAACAAATGACGAAAACGATGGATTTCTCAGGTTTTTACTACATATGAACACTTTTCACATTCTCCAGTGCAACGTGGCTGCTAGTCTTCCTTTCATGCAAAATTTTATGGTTCCACCTCATGTCCAAGCCACCAAAGCCGGCTAAAAAGTGAATAATCGACAACTAAAACTTCAATTGCACTACTTCTTACTGGCTATTACTTCAACATAGAAGCTTCTTCAGTGTTCTACTATGGTGCTTTTAGTGTTTCCGCATACTGCAGCACGCGACATAACTTTGCAGACGATAAATGTAACCGTTTCAGAGAGTAGAGCGGCCAATGTGACTATGTGGCTTTAAGTCGATTCGATAACAAATGACGAAAACGGACGGATTTCTCAGGTTTTTACTACATATGAACACTTTTCACATTCTCCCGTGCAACGCGTCAGCTAGTCCTCCTTTCATGCAAAATCTTAAGGTCATAGGTCACGTCCAAGCCACCAAAGCCGGCTAAATAGTGAATAATCGACAACTAAATTTGAATTGAAATACTTCTTACTGGCTATTACTTCAACTTAGAAGCTTCTTCAGTGTTCTACTATGGTGCTTTTAGTGTTTCCGCATACTGCAGCACGCGACATAGCTTTGCAGACGATAAATGTAACCGTTTCAGAGAGTAGAGCGGCCAATGTGACTATGTGGCTTTAAGTCGATTCGATAACAAATGACGAAAACGGACGGATTTCTCAGGTTTTTACTACATATGAACACTTTTCACATTCTTCCGTGCAACGCGTCTGCTAGTCCTCCTTTCATGCAAAATCTTATGGTCCTAGGTCATATCCAAGCCACCAAAGCCGGCTTAAAAGTGAATAATCGACAACTAAAACTTGAATTGTACTACTTCTTACTGGCTATTACTTCAACTTTGAAGTTTCTTCTGTGTTATACTATGGTGCTTTTAGTGTCTCCGCATACTGCAGCACGAGAGATAGCTTTGCAGACAATAAGTGTAACTTTCTCAGAGAGAAAGGCGGCAAATGTGACGATCTGGCTTTAAGTCGATTCGATAACAAATGACGAAAACGGACGGATTCCTCAGGTTTTTACTACACATGAACACTTTTCACATTCTCCCATGCAACGCGGCTGCTAGTCCTCCTTTCATGCAAAATCGTAAGGTCCCAGGTCATGTCCAAGCCTCCAAAGCCAGCTAAAAAGTGAATAATCGACAACTAAAACTACAATTGTACTACTTCTTACTGGCTATTACTTCAACTTAGAAGCTTCTTCTGTGTTCTCCTATGGTGCTTTTAGTGTCTCCGCAGATCGCAGCACGCGACATAGCTTTGCAGACGATAAATGTAACCGTTTTAGACAGAAGAGCGGCAAATGTGACGATCTGGCTTTAAGTCGATTCGATAACAAATGACGAAAACGGACGGATTTCTCAGGTTTTTACTACATATGAACACATTTCACATTCTCCCGTGCAACGCGGCTGTTAGTCCTCCTTTCATGCAAAATCTTATGGTCCTAGGTCATGTCCAAGCCACCAAAGCCGGCTAAAAAGTGAATAATCGACAACTAAAACATGAATTGTACTACTTCTTACTGGCTATTACTTCAACTTAGAAGCTTCTTCTGTGTTCTACTATGGTGCTTTTAGTGTTTCCGCATACCGCAGCACGCGACATAGCTTTGTAGACGATAAATGAAACCGTTTCAGAGAGAAGAGGGGCCAATGTGACGATCTGACTTTAAGTCGATTCGATAACAAATGACGAAAACGGACGGATTTCTCAGGTTTTTACTACATATGAACACTTTTTATATTCCCCCGTGCAACGTGGCTGCCAGTCCTCCTTTCATGCAAAATCTTAACGTCCTAGGTGATGTCCGAGCTACCAATGCCGGCTAAAAAGTGAATAATCGACAACTAAATTTGAATTGAAATACTTCTTTCTGGCTATTACTTCAACTTAGAAGCTTCTTCAGTGTTCTACTATGGTGCTTTTAGTGTTTCCGCATACTGCAGCACGCGACATAGCTTTGCAGACGATAAATGTAACCGTTTCAGAGAGTAGAGCGGCCAATGTGACTATGTGGCTTTAAGTCGATTCGATAACAAATGATGAAAACGGACGGATTTCTCAGGTTTTTACTACATATGAACACTTTTCACATTCTCCCGTGCAACGCGTCTGCTAGTCCTCCTTTCATGCAAAATCTTAAGGTCCTAGGTCATATCCAAGCCACCAAAGCTGGCTAAAAAGTGAATAATCGACAACTAAAACTTGAATTGTACTACTTCTTACTGGCTATTACTTCAACTTTGAAGTTTCTTCTGTGTTATACTATGGTGCTTTTAGTGTCTCCGCATACCGCAGCACGCGACATAGCTTTGCAGACGATAAATGTAACCGTCCCAGAGAGAAAAGCGGCCAATGTGACGATCTGGCTTTAAGTCGATTCGATAACAAATGAAGAAAACGGACGGATTTCTCAGGTTTTTACTACATATGAACACTTTTCACATTCTCCCGTGCAACGCGGCTGTTAGTCCTCCTTTCATGCAAAATCTTATGGTCCTAGGTCATGTCCAAGCCACCAAAGCCGGGTAAAAAGTGAATAATCGACAACTAAAACTTCAATTGTACTACTTCTTACTGGCTGTTGCTTCAACTTAGAAGCTTCTTCAGTGTTCTACTATGGTGCTTTTAGTGTCTCCGCATACCGCAGCAGGAGACATAGATTTGCAGACGATAAATGTAACCGTCTCAGAGAGAAAAGCAGCCAATGTGACGATCTGGCTTTAAGACGATTTGATAACAAATGACGAAAACGATGGATTTCTCAGGTTTTTTACTACATATGAACACTTTTCACATTCTCCAGTGCAACGTGGCTGCTAGTCTTCCTTTCATGCAAAATTTTATGGTTCCACCTCATGTCCAAGCCACCAAAGCCGGCTAAAAAGTGAATAATCGACAACTAAAACTTCAATTGCACTACTTCTTACTGGCTATTACTTCAACATAGAAGCTTCTTCAGTGTTCTACTATGGTGCTTTTAGTGTTTCCGCATACTGCAGCACGCGACATAACTTTGCAGACGATAAATGTAACCGTTTCAGAGAGTAGAGCGGCCAATGTGACTATGTGGCTTTAAGTCGATTCGATAACAAATGACGAAAACGGACGGATTTCTCAGGTTTTTACTACATATGAACACTTTTCACATTCTCCCGTGCAACGCGTCAGCTAGTCCTCCTTTCATGCAAAATCTTAAGGTCATAGGTCACGTCCAAGCCACCAAAGCCGGCTAAATAGTGAATAATCGACAACTAAATTTGAATTGAAATACTTATTACTGGCTATTACTTCAACTTAGAAGCTTCTTCAGTGTTCTACTATGGTGCTTTTAGTGTTTCCGCATACTGCAGCACGCGACATAGCTTTGCAGACGATAAATGTAACCGTTTCAGAGAGTAGAGCGGCCAATGTGACTATGTGGCTTTAAGTCGATTCGATAACAAATGACGAAAACGGACGGATTTCTCAGGTTTTTACTACATATGAACACTTTTCACATTCTTCCGTGCAACGCGTCTGCTAGTCCTCCTTTCATGCAAAATCTTATGGTCCTAGGTCATATCCAAGCCACCAAAGCCGGCTTAAAAGTGAATAATCGACAACTAAAACTTGAATTGTACTACTTCTTACTGGCTATTACTTCAACTTTGAAGTTTCTTCTGTGTTATACTATGGTGCTTTTAGTGTCTCCGCATACTGCAGCACGAGAGATAGCTTTGCAGACAATAAGTGTAACCTTCTCAGAGAGAAAGGCGGCAAATGTGACGATCTGGCTTTAAGTCGATTCGATAACAAATGACGAAAACGGACGGATTTCTCAGGTTTTTACTACATATGAACACATTTCACATTCTCCCGTGCAACGCGGCTGTTAGTCCTCCTTTCATGCAAAATCTTATGGTCCTAGGTCATGTCCAAGCCACCAAAGCCGGCTAAAAAGTGAATAATCGACAACTAAAACATGAATTGTACTACTTCTTACTGGCTATTACTTCAACTTAGAAGCTTCTTCTGTGTTCTACTATGGTGCTTTTAGTGTTTCCGCATACCGCAGCACGCGACATAGCTTTGTAGACGATAAATGTAACCGTTTCAGAGAGAAGAGGGGCCAATGTGACGATCTGACTTTAAGTCGATTCGATAACAAATGACGAAAACGGACGGATTTCTCAGGTTTTTACTACATATGATCACTTTTTATATTCCCCCGTGCAACGCGGCTGCCAGTCCTCCTTTCATGCAAAATCTTAACGTCCTAGGTGATGTCCGAGCTACCAATGCCGGCTAAAAAGTGAATAATCGACAACTAAATTTGAATTGAAATACTTCTTACTGGCTATTACTTCAACTTAGAAGCTTCTTCTGTGTTCTACTATGGTGCTTTTAGTGTTTCCGCATACTGCAGCACGCGACATAGCTTTGCAGACGATAAATGTAACCGTTTCAGAGAGTAGAGCGGCCAATGTGACTATGTGGCTTTAAGTCGATTCGATAACAAATGATGAAAACGGACGGATTTCTAAGGTTTTTACTACATATGAACACTTTTCACATTCTCCCGTGCAACGCGTCTGCTAGTCCTCCTTTCATGCAAAATCTTATGGTCCTAGGTCATATCCAAGCCACCAAAGCCGGCTAAAAAGTGAATAATCGACAACTAAGACTTGAATTGAAGTACTTCATACTGGCTATTGATTCAACTTTGAAGTTTCTTCTGTGTTCTACTATGGTGCTTTTAGTGTCTCCGCATACCGCAGCACGCGACATAGCTTTGCAGACGATAAATGTAACCGTCCCAGAGAGAAAAGCGGCCAATGTGACGATCTGGCTTTAAGTCGATTCGATAAGAGGTGACGAAAACGGACGGATTTCTCAGGTTTTTACTACATATGAACACTTTTCACATTCTCCCGTGCAACGCGGCTGTTAGTCCTCCTTTCATGCAAAATCTTATGGTCCTAGATCATGTCCAAGCCACCAAAGCCGGCTAAAATGTGAATAATCGACAACTAAAACTTGAATTGTATTTCTTCTTACTGGCTATTACTTTAACTTAGAAGCTTCTTCTGTGTTCTACTATGGTGCTTTTAGTGTCTCCGCAGATCGCAGCACGCGACATAGCTTTGCAGACGATAAATGTAACCGTCTCAGAGAGAAAAGCGGCACAATGTGACGATCTGGCTTTAAGTCAATTCGATAACAAATGACGAAAACGGACGCATTTCTCAGGTTTTTACCACATATGAACACTTTTCACATTCTGCCATGCAACGCGGCTGCTAGTCCTCCTTTCATGCAAAATCTTAAGGTCCTAGGTCATGTCCAAGCCACCAAAGCCGGCTAAAAAGTGAATACTCGACAACTAAAACTTCAATTGTACTACTTCTTACTTTCTGTTACTTCAACTTAGAAGCTTCTTCTGTGTTCTCCTATGGTGCTTTTAGTGTCTCCGCAGACCGCAGCACGTGACATAGCTTTGCAGACGATATATGTAACAGTCTCAGAGAGAAAAACGGCCAATGTGACGATCTGGCTTTAAGTCGATTCGATAACAAATGACGAAAACGGACGGATTTCTCAGGTTTTTACTACATATGAACACTTTTCACATTCTCCCGTGCAACGCGGCTGCTAGTCCTCCTTTCATGCAAAATCTTAAGGTCCTAGGTCATGTCCAAGCCACCAAAGCCGGCTAAAAAGTGAATAATCGACAACTAAATTTGAATTGAAATATTTCTTACTGGCTATTACTTCAACTTAGAAGCTTCTTCTGTGTTCTACTATGGTGCTTTTAGGGTTTCCGCATACTGCAGCACGCGACATAGCTTTGCAGACGATAACTGTAACCGTTTCAGAGAGAAGAGAGGCCAATGTGACGATCTGGCTTTAAGGCGATTCGATAACAAATGACAAAAACGCACGGATTTCTCAGGTTTTTACTACATATGAACACTTTTCACATTCTCCGCTGCAACGTGGCTGCTGGTCTTCCTTTCATGCAAAATTTTATGGTTCCACCTCATGTCCAAGCCACCAAAGCCGGCTAAAAAGTGAATAATCGACAACTAAAGCTTCAATTGTACTACTTCTTACTGGCTATTACTTCAACATAGAAGCTTCTTCAGTGTTCTACTATGGTGCTTTTAGTGTTTCCACATAACGCAGCACGCGACATAGCTTTGTAGACGATAAATGTAACCGTTTCAGAGAGAAGAGCCGCCAATGTGACGATCTGGCTTTAAGTCGATTCGATAACAAATGACGAAAACGGACGGATTTCTCAGGTTTTTACTACATATGAACACTTTTCACATTCTCCCGTGCAACGCGGCTGCTAGTCCTCCTTTCATGCAAAATGTTAAGGTCCTAGGTCATGTCCAAGCCACCAAAGCCGGCTAAAATGTGAATAATCGACAACTAAAACTTGAATTGTATTTCTTCTTACTGGCTATTACTTCAACTTAGAAGCTTCTTCTGTGTTCTACTATGGTGCTTTTAGTGTCTCCGCATACCGCAGCACGCGACATAGCGTTGCAGACGATAAATGTAACCGTCTCAGAGAGAAAAGCGGCCAATGTGACGATCTGCCTTTAAGTCGATTCAAAAACAAATGACGAAAACGGACGGATTTATCAGGTTTTTACCACATATGAACACTTTTCACATTCTCCCATGCAACGCGGCTACCAGTCCTCTTTTCATGTAAAATCTTATGGTCCCAGGTCATGTCCAAGCCACCAAAGCCGGCTAAAAAGTGAATAATCGACAACTAAAACTTCAATTGTACTACTTCTTACTTTCTATTACTTCAACTTAGAAGCTTCTTCTGTGTTCTCCTATGGTGCTTTTAGTGTCTCCGCAGACCGCAGCACATGACATAGCTTTGCAGACGATAAATGTAACAGTCTCAGAGAGAAAAGCAGCCAATGTGAGGATCTGGCTTTAAGACGATTTGATAACAAATGACGAAAACGATGGATTTCTCAGGTTTTTACTACATATGAACACTTTTCACATTCTCCGGTGCAACGTGGCTGCTAGTCTTCCTTTCCTGCAAAATTTTATGGTTCCACCTCATGTCCAAGCCACCAAAGCCGGCTAAAAAGTAAATAATCGAAAACTAAAACTTCAATTGCACTACTTCTTACTGGCTATTACTTCAACATAGAAGCTTCTTCAGTGTTCTACTATGGTGCTTTTAGTGTTTCCGCATACTGCAGCACGCGACATAGCTTTGCAGTCGATAAATGTAACCGTTTCAGAGAGTAGAGCGGCCAATGTGACTATGTGGCTTTAACTCGATTCGATAACAAATGACGAAAACGGACGGATTTCTCAGGTTTTTACTACATATGAACACTTTTCACATTCTCCCGTGCAACGCGTCTGCTAGTCCTCCTTTCATGCAAAATCTTAAGGTCCTAGGTCATGTCCAAGCCACCAAAGCCGGCTAAAAAGTGAATAATCGACAACTAAATTTAAATTGAAATACTTCTTACTCGCTATTACTTCAACTTAGAAGCTTCTTCTGTGTTCTACTATGGTGCTTTTAGTGTTTCCGCATACTGCAGCACGCGACATAGCTTTGCAGACGATAAATGTAACCGTTTCAGAGAGAAGAGGGGCCAATGTGACGATCTGGCTTTAAGTCGATTCGATAACAAATGACGAAAACGGACGGATTTCTCAGGTTTTTACTACATATGAACACTTTTCACATTCTCCCGTGCAACGCGGCTGCTAGTCCTCCTTTCATGCAAAATCTTATGGTCCTAGGTCATGTCCAAGCCACCAAAGCCGGCTAAAAAGTGAATAATCGACAACTAAAACTTGAATTGTACTACTTCTTACTGGCTATTACTTCAACTTAGAAGCTTCTTCTGTGTTCTACTATGGTGCTTTTAGTGTCTCCGCATACCGCAGCACGCGACATAGCTTTGCAGACGATAAATGTAACCGTCTCAGAGAGAAAAGCGGCCAATGTGACGAACTGGCTTTAAGTCGATTCGATAACAAATGACGAAAACGGACGGATTTCTCAGGTTTTTACTACATATGAACTCTTTTCACTTTCTCCCATGCAACGCGGCAACTAGTCCTCCTTTCATGCAAAATCTTATGGTCCTAGGTCATGTCCAAGCCACCAAAGCCGGCTAAAATGTGAATAATCGACAACTAAAACTTAAATTGTACTACTTCTTACTGGCTATTACTTCAACTTAGAAGCTTCTTCTGTGTTCTCCTATGGTGCTTTTAGTGTCTCCGCAGACCGCAGCACGCGACATAGCTTTGCAGACGATAAATGTAACAGTCTCAGAGAGAAAAGCAGCCAATGTGACGATCTGGCTTTAAGTCGATTCGATAACAAATGACGAAAACGGACGCATTTCTCAGGTTTTTACCACATATGAACACTTTTCACATTCTCCCGTGCAACGCGGCTGCTAGTCCTCCTTTCATGCAAAATCTTAAGGTCCTAGGTCATGTCCAAGCCACCAAAGCCGGCTAAAAAGTGAATAATCGACAACTAAAACTTGAATTGTACTACTTCTTACTGGCTATTACTTCAACTTAGAAGCTTCTTCTGTGTTCTACTATGGTGTTTTATTGTCTCCGCATACCGCAGCGCGCGACATAGCTTTGCAGACGATAAATGTAACCGTCTCAGAGAGAAAAGCGGCCAATGTGACGATCTGGCTTTAAGTCGATTCGATAACAAATGACGAAAACGCAAGCATTTCTCAGGTTTTTACCACATATGAACACTTTTCACATTCTCCCGTGCAACGCGGCTGCCAGTCCTCCTTTCATGCATAATCTTAACGTCCTAGGTGATGTCGAAGCCACCAAAGCCGGCTAAAAGGTGAATAATCGACAACTAAAACTTGAATTGTATTACTTCTTACTGGCTATTACTTCAACTTAGAAGCTTCTTCTGCGTTCTACTATGGTGCTTTTAGTGTCTCCGCATACCGCAGCACGCGACATAGCTTTGCAGACGATAAATGTAACCGTCTCAGAGAGAAAAGCGGCCAATGTGAGGATCTGGCTTTAAATCGATTCGATAACAAATGACGAAAACGGACGGCTATTGCTTCAACTTAGAAGCTTCTTCAGTGATCTACTATGGTGCTTTTAGTGTCTCCGCATCCCGCAGCACGCGACATAGATTTGCAGACGATAAATGTAACCGTCTCAGAAAGAAAAGCAGCCAATGTGACGATCTGACTTTAAGACGTTTCGATAACAAATGACGAAAACGGACGGATTTCTCAGGTTTTTACTACATATGAACACTTTTCGCATTCTCCGGTGCAACGTGGCTGCTAGTCTTCCTTTCATGCAAAATTTTATGGTTCCTCCTCATGTCCAAGCAACCAAAGCCGGCTAAAAAGTGAATAATCGACAACTAAAACTTCATTTGTACTACTTCTTACTGGCTATTACTTCAACATAGAAGCTTCTTCAGTGTTCTACTATGGTGCTTTTAGTGTTTCCGCATAACGCAGCACGCGACATAGCTTTGTAGACGATAAATGTAACCGTTTCAGAGAGAAGAGCGGCCAATGTGACGATCTGGCTTTAAGTCGATTCGATAACAAATGACGAAAACGGACGGATTTCTCAGGTTTTTACTACATATGAACACTTTTCACATTCTCCCGTGCAACGCGGCTGCTAGTCCTCCTTTCATGCAAAATCTTAAGGTCCTAGGTCATGTCCAAGCCACCAAAGCCGGCTAAAAAGTGAATAATCGACAACTAAAACTTCAATTGTACTACTTCTTACTGGCTATTACTTCAACTTAGAAGCATCTTCTGTGTTCTTCTATGGTGCTTTTAGTGTCTCCGCATACTGCAGCACGCGAAATAGCTTTGCAGACAATAAGTGTAACCTTCTCAGAGAGAAAGGCGGCAAATGTGACGATCTGGCTTTAAGTCGATTCGATAACAAATGACGAAAACGGACGGATTTCTCAGGTTTTTACTACACATGAACACTTTTCACACTCTCCCATGCAACGCGGCTGCTAGTCCTCCTTTCATGCAAAATCGTAAGGTCCGAGGTCATGTCCAAGGCACCAAAGCCGGCTAAAAAGTGAATAATCGACAACTAAAACATGAATTGTACTACTTCTTACTGGCTATTACTTCAACTTAGAAGCTTCTTCTGTGTTCTACTATGGTGCTTTTAGTGTTTCCGCATACCGCAGCACGCGACATAGCTTTGTAGACGATAAATGTAACCGTTTCAGAGAGAAGAGGGGCCAATGTGACGATCTGACTTTAAGTCGATTCGATAACAAATGACGAAAACGGACGGATTTCTCAGGTTTTTACTACATATGAACACTTTTCACATTCTCCCGTGCAACGCGGCTGCTAGTCCTCCTTTCATGCAAAATCTTAAGGTCCTAGGTCATGTCCAAGCCACCAAAGCCGGCTAAATAGTGAATAATCGACAACTAAATTTGAATTGAAATACTTCTTACTGGCTATTACTTCAACTTAGAAGCTTCTTCTGTGTTCTACTATGGTGCTTTTAGTGTTTCCGCATACTGCAGCACGCGACATAGCTTTGCAGACGATAAATGTAACCGTTTCAGAGAGTAGAGCGGCCAATGTGACTATGTGGCTTTAAGTCGATTCGATAACAAATGACGAAAACGGACGGATTTCTCAGGTTTTTACTACATATGAACACTTTTCACATTCTCCCGTGCAACGCGTCTGCTAGTCGTCCTTTCATGTAAAATCTTATGGTCCTAGGTCATGTCCAAGCCACCAAAGCCGGCTAAAAAGTGAATAATCGACAACTAAAACTTGAATTGTATTACTTCTTACTGGCTATTACTTCAACTTAGAAGCTTCTTCAGTTTTCTACTATGGTGCTTTTAGTGTCTCCGCATACCGCAGCACGCGACATACCTTTGCAGACGATAAATGTAACCGTCTCAGAGAGAAAAGCGGCCAATGTGACGATCTGGCTTAAAGTCGATTCGATAAGAGGTGACGAAAACGGACGGATTTCTCAGGTTTTTACTACATATGAACACTTTTCACATTCTCCCGTGCAACGCGGCTGTTAGTCCTCCTTTCATGCAAAATCTTATGGTCCTAGGTCATGCCCAAGCCACCAAAGCCGGCTAAAAAGTGAATAATCGACAACTAAAACTTCAATTGTACTACTTCTTACTGGCTATTACTTCAACTTAGAAGCTTCTTCAGTGTTCTACTATGGTGCTTTTAGTGTCTCCGCATACCGCAGCAGGCGACATAGATTTGCAGACGATAAATGTAACCGTCTCAGAGAGAAAAGCAGCCAATGTGGCGATCTGGCTTTAAGACGATTTGATAACAAATGACGAAAACGATGGATCTCTCAGGTTTTTACTACATATGAACACTTTTCACATTCTCCGCTGCAACGTGGCTGCTAGTCTTCCTTTCATGCAAAATTTTATGGTTCCACCTCATGTCCAAGCCACCAAAGCCGGCTAAAAAGTGAATAATCGACAACTAAAATTTCAATTGTACTACTTCTTACTGGCTATTACTTCAACATAGAAGCTTCTTCAGTGTTCTACTATGGTGCTTTTAGTGTTTCCACATAACGCAGCACGCGACATAGCGTTGCAGACGATAAATGTAACCGTCTCAGAGAGAAAAGCGGCCAATGTGACGATCTGCCTTTAAGTCGATTCAAAAACAAATGACGAAAACGGACGGATTTATCAGGTTTTTACCACATATGAACACTTTTCACATTCTCCCGTGCAACGCGGCTGCCAGTCCTCTTTTCATGTAAAATCTTATGGTCCCAGGTCATGTCCAAGCCACCAAAGCCGGCTAAAAAGTGAATAATCGACAACTAAAACTTGAATTGTACTACTTCTTACTGGCTATTACTTCAACTTAGAAGCTTCTTCTGTGTTCTACTATGGTGCTTTTAGTGTTTCCGCATACCGCAGCACGCGACATAGCTTTGCAGACGATAAATGTAACCGTCTCAGACAGAAAAGCGGCCAATGTGACGATCTGGCTTTAAGTCGATTCGATAACAAATGACGAAAACGGACGGATTTCTCAGGTTTTTACTACATATGAACACTTTTCACATTCTCCCATGCAACGCGGCTGCTAGACCTCCTTTCATGCAAAATCTTAAGGTCCTAGGTCATGTAAAAGCCAAAAAAGCCGGCTAAAAAGTGAATAATCGACAACTAAAACTTTAATTGTACTACTTCTTACTGGCTATTACTTCAACATTGAAGCTTCTTCTGTGTTCTACTATGGTGCTTTTAGTGTTTCCGCATACCGCAGCACGCGACATAGCTTTGCAGACGATAAATGTAACCGTTTCAGAGAGAAGAGGGGCCAATGTGACGATCTGGCTTTAAGTCGATTCGATAGCAAATGACGAAAACGGACGGATTTCTCAGGTTTTTACTACATATGAACACTTTTCACATTCTCCCGTGAGACGCGGCTGCTAGTCCTCCTTTCATGCAAAATCTTAAGGTCCTAGGTCATGTCCAAGCCACCAAAGCCGGCTAAAAAGTGAATAATCGACAACTAAATTTGAATTGAAATACTTCTTACTCGCTATTACTTCAACTTAGAAGCTTCTTCTGTGTTCTACTATGGTGCTTTTAGGGGTTCCGCATACTGCAGCACGCGACATAGCTTTGCAGACGATAAATGTAACCGTTTCAGAGAGAAGAGGGGCCAATGTGACGATCTGGCTTTAAGTCGATTCGATAACAAATGACGAAAACGGACGGATTTCTCAGGTTTTTACTCCATATGAACACTTTTCACATTCTCCCGTGCAACGCGGCTGCTAGTCCTCCTTTCATGCAAAATCTTATGGTCCTAGGTCATGTCCAAGCCACCAAAGCCGGCTAAAAAGTGAATAATCGACAACTAAAACTTGAATTGTACTACTTCTTACTGGCTATTACTTCAACTTAGAAGCTTCTTCTGTGTTCTACGATGGTGCTTTTAGTGTCTCCGCATACCGCAGCACGCGACATAGCTTTGCAGACGATAAATGTAACCGTCTCAGAGAGAAAAGCGGCCAATGTGACGAACTGGCTTTAAGTCGATTCGATAACAAATGACGAAAACGGACGGATTTCTCAGGTTTTTACTACATATGAACTCTTTTCACTTTCTCCCATTCAACGCGGCAACTTGTCCTCCTTTCATGCAAAATCTTATGGTCCTTGGTCATGTCCAAGCCACCAAAGCCGGCTAAAATGTGAATAATCGACAACTAAAACTTAAATTGTACTACTTCTTACTGGCTATTACTCAACTTAGAAGCTTCTTCTGTGTTCTCCTATGGTGCTTTTAGTGTCTCCGCAGACCGCAGCACGCGACATAGCTTTGCAGACGATAAATGTAACAGTCTCAGAGAGAAAAGCAGCCAATGTGACGATCTGGCTTTAAGTCGATTCGATAACAAATGACGAAAACGGACGCATTTCTCAGGTTTTTACCACATATGAACACTTTTCACATTCTCCCGTGCAACGCGGCTGCTAGTCAACCTTTCATGCAAAATCTTAAGGTCCTAGGTCATGTCCAAGCCACCAAAGCCGGCTAAAAAGTGAATAATCGACAACTAAAACTTCAATTTTACTACTTCTTACTGGCTATTACTTCAACTTAGAAGCTTCTTCTGTGTTCTACTATGGTGCTTTTAGTGTCTCCGCATACCGCAGCACACGACATAGCTTTGCAAACGATAAATGTAACCGTCTCAGAGAGAAAAGCGGCCAATGTGACGATCTGGCTTTAAGTCGATTCGATAACAAATGACGAAAACGCAAGCATTTCTCAGGTTTTTACCACATATGAACACTTTTCACATTCTCCCGTGCAACGCGGCTGCCAGTCCTCCTTTCATGCATAATCTTAACGTCCTAGGTGATGTCGAAGCCACCAAAGCCGGCTAAAAGGTGAATAATCGACAACTAAAACTTGAATTGTATTACTTCTTACTGGCTATTACTTCAACTTAGAAGGTTCTTCAGTGTTCTAGTATGGTGCTTTTAGTGTCTCCGCATACCGCAGCACGCGACATAGATTTGCAGACGATAAATGTAACCGTCTCAGAAAGAATAGCAGCCAATGTGACGATCTGGCTTTAAGGCGATTCGATAACAAATGACGAAAACGGACGGATTTCTCAGGTTTTTACTACATATGAACACTTTTCACATTCTCCGGTGCAACGTGGCTGCTAGTCTTCCTTTCATGCAAAATTTTATGGTTCCACCTCATGTCCAAGCAACCAAAGCCGGCTAAAAAGTGAATAATCGACAACTAAAACTTCATTTGTACTACTTCTTACTGGCTATTACTTCAACATAGAAGCTTCTTCAGTGTTCTACTATGGTGCTTTTAGTGTTTCCGCATAACGCAGCACGCGACATAGCTTTGTAGACGATAAATGTAACCGTTTCAGAGAGAAGAGCTTCCAATGTGACGATCTGGCTTTAAGTCGATTCGATAACAAATGACGAAAACGGACGGATTTCTCAGGTTTGTACTACATATGAACACTTTTCACATTCTCCCGTGCAACGCGGCTGCTAGTCCTCCTTTCATGCAAAATCTTAAGGTCCTAGGTCATGTCCAAGCCACCAAAGCCGGCTAAGATGTGAATAATCGACAACTAAAACTTGAATTGTATTACTTCTTACTGGCTATTACTTCAACTTAGAAGCTTCTTCTGTGTTCTACTATGGTGCTTTTAGTGTCTCCGCATCCCGCAGCACGCGACATAGATTTGCAGACGATAAATGTAACCGTCTCAGAAAGAAAAGCAGCCAATGTGACGATCTGACTTTAAGACGATTCGATAACAAATGACGAAAACGGACGGATTTCTCAGGTTTTTACTACATATGAACACTTTTCGCATTCTCCGGTGCAACGTGGCTGCTAGTCTTCCTTTCATGCAAAATTTTATGGTTCCACCTCATGTCCAAGCAACCAAAGCCGGCTAAAAAGTGAATAATCGACAACTAAAACATGAATTGTACTACTTCTTACAGGCTATTACTTCAACTTAGAAGCTTCTTCTGTGTTCTACTATGGTGCTTTTAGTGTTTCCGCATACCGCAGCACGCGACATAGCTTTGTAGACGATAAATGTAACCGTTTCAGAGAGAAGAGGGGCCAATGTGACGATCTGACTTTAAGTCGATTCGATAACAAATGACGAAAACGGACGGATTTCTCAGGTTTTTACTACATATGAACACTTTTTATATTCCCCCGTGCAACGCGGCTGCTAGTCCTCCTTTCATGCAAAATCTTAAGGTCCTAGGTCATGTCCAAGCCACCAAAGCCGGCTAAATAGTGAATAATCGACAACTAAATTTGAATTGAAATACTTCTTACTGGCTATTACTTCAACTTAGAAGCTTCTTCTGTGTCTACTATGGTGCTTTTAGTGTTTCCGCATACTGCAGCACGCGACATAACTTTGCAGACGATAAATGTAACCGTTTCAGAGAGTAGAGCGGCCAATGTGACTATGTGGCTTTAAGTCGATTCGATAACAAATGACGAAAACGGACGGATTTCTCAGGTTTTTACTACATATGAACACTTTTCACATTCTCCCGTGCAACGCGTCTGCTAGTCGTCCTTTCATGTAAAATCTTATGGTCCTAGGTCATATATAAGCCACCAAAGCCGGCTAAAAAGTGAATAATCGACAACTAAAACTTGAATTGTACTACTTCTTACTGGCTATTGATTCAACTTTGAAGTTTCTTCTGTGTTCTACTATGGTGCTTTTAGTGTCTCCGCATACCGCAGCACGCGACATAGCTTTGCAGACGATAAATGTAACCGTCCCAGAGAGAAAAGCGGCCAATGTGACGATCTGGCTTTAAGTCGATTCGATAACAAGTGACGAAAACGGACGGATTTCTCAGGTTTTTACTACATATGAACACTTTTCACATTCTCCCGTGCAACGCGGCTGTTAGTCCTCCTTTCATGCATAATCTTATGGTCCTAGGTCATGTCCAAGCCACCAAAGCCGGCTAAAAAGTGAATAATCGACAACTAAAACTTCAATTGTACTACTTCTTACTGGCTATTGCTTCAACTTAGAAGCTTCTTCAGTGTTCTACTATGGTGCTTTTAGTGTCTCCGCATACCGCAGCACGCGACATAGCTTTGCAGACGATAAATGTAACCGTCTCAGAGAGAAAAGCGGCCAATGTGACGATCTGGCTTTAAGACGATTCGATAACAAATGACGAAAACAGACGGATTTCTCAGGTTTTTACTACATATGAACACTTTTCACATTCTCCCGTGCAACGAGGCTGTTAGTCCTCCTTTCATGCAAAATCTTATTATCCTAGGTCATGTCCAAGCCACCAAAGCCGGCTGAAAAGGGAATAATCGACAACTAAAACTTGAATTGTATTTCTTCTTACTGGCTATTACTTCAACTTAGAAGCTTCTTCTGTGTTCTACTATGGTGTTTTTAGTGTCTCCGCATACCGCACACGCGACATAGCTTTGCAGACGATAAATGTAACCGTCTCAGAGAGAAAAGCGGCCAATGTGACGATCTGGCTTTAAGTCGATTCGATAACAAATGACGAAAACGGACGGATTTCTCAGGTTTTTACTCCATATGAACACTTTTCACATTCTCCCGTGCAACGCGGCTGCTAGTCCTCCTTTCATGCAAAATCTTATGGTCCTAGGTCATGTCCAAGCCACCAAAGCCGGCTAAAAAGTGAATAATCGACAACTAAAACTTGAATTGTACTACTTCTTACTGGCTATTACTTCAACTTAGAAGCTTCTTCTGTGTTCTACGATGGTGCTTTTAGTGTCTCCGCATACCGCAGCACGCGACATAGCTTTGCAGACGATAAATGTAACCGTCTCAGAGAGAAAAGCGGCCAATGTGACGAACTGGCTTTAAGTCGATTCGATAACAAATGACGAAAACGGACGGATTTCTCAGGTTTTTACTACATATGAACTCTTTTCACTTTCTCCCATTCAACGCGGCAACTTGTCCTCCTTTCATGCAAAATCTTATGGTCCTTGGTCATGTCCAAGCCACCAAAGCCGGCTAAAATGTGAATAATCGACAACTAAAACTTAAATTGTACTACTTCTTACTGGCTATTACTCAACTTAGAAGCTTCTTCTGTGTTCTCCTATGGTGCTTTTAGTGTCTCCGCAGACCGCAGCACGCGACATAGCTTTGCAGACGATAAATGTAACAGTCTCAGAGAGAAAAGCAGCCAATGTGACGATCTGGCTTTAAGTCGATTCGATAACAAATGACGAAAACGGACGCATTTCTCAGGTTTTTACCACATATGAACACTTTTCACATTCTCCCGTGCAACGCGGCTGCTAGTCAACCTTTCATGCAAAATCTTAAGGTCCTAGGTCATGTCCAAGCCACCAAAGCCGGCTAAAAAGTGAATAATCGACAACTAAAACTTCAATTTTACTACTTCTTACTGGCTATTACTTCAACTTAGAAGCTTCTTCTGTGTTCTACTATGGTGCTTTTAGTGTCTCCGCATACCGCAGCACACGACATAGCTTTGCAAACGATAAATGTAACCGTCTCAGAGAGAAAAGCGGCCAATGTGACGATCTGGCTTTAAGTCGATTCGATAACAAATGACGAAAACGCAAGCATTTCTCAGGTTTTTACCACATATGAACACTTTGCACATTCTCCCGTGCAACGCGGCTGCCAGTCCTCCTTTCATGCATAATCTTAACGTCCTAGGTGATGTCGAAGCCACCAAAGCCGGCTAAAAGGTGAATAATCGACAACTAAAACTTGAATTGTATTACTTCTTACTGGCTATTACTTCAACTTAGAAGGTTCTTCAGTGTTCTAGTATGGTGCTTTTAGTGTCTCCGCATACCGCAGCACGCGACATAGATTTGCAGACGATAAATGTAACCGTCTCAGAAAGAATAGCAGCCAATGTGACGATCTGGCTTTAAGGCGATTCGATAACAAATGACGAAAACGGACGGATTTCTCAGGTTTTTACTACATATGAACACTTTTCACATTCTCCGGTGCAACGTGGCTGCTAGTCTTCCTTTCATGCAAAATTTTATGGTTCCACCTCATGTCCAAGCAACCAAAGCCGGCTAAAAAGTGAATAATCGACAACTAAAACTTCATTTGTACTACTTCTTACTGGCTATTACTTCAACATAGAAGCTTCTTCAGTGTTCTACTATGGTGCTTTTAGTGTTTCCGCATAACGCAGCACGCGACATAGCTTTGTAGACGATAAATGTAACCGTTTCAGAGAGAAGAGCTTCCAATGTGACGATCTGGCTTTAAGTCGATTCGATAACAAATGACGAAAACGGACGGATTTCTCAGGTTTGTACTACATATGAACACTTTTCACATTCTCCCGTGCAACGCGGCTGCTAGTCCTCCTTTCATGCAAAATCTTAAGGTCCTAGGTCATGTCCAAGCCACCAAAGCCGGCTAAGATGTGAATAATCGACAACTAAAACTTGAATTGTATTACTTCTTACTGGCTATTACTTCAACTTAGAAGCTTCTTCTGTGTTCTACTATGGTGCTTTTAGTGTCTCCGCATCCCGCAGCACGCGACATAGATTTGCAGACGATAAATGTAACCGTCTCAGAAAGAAAAGCAGCCAATGTGACGATCTGACTTTAAGACGATTCGATAACAAATGACGAAAACGGACGGATTTCTCAGGTTTTTACTACATATGAACACTTTTCGCATTCTCCGGTGCAACGTGGCTGCTAGTCTTCCTTTCATGCAAAATTTTATGGTTCCACCTCATGTCCAAGCAACCAAAGCCGGCTAAAAAGTGAATAATCGACAACTAAAACATGAATTGTACTACTTCTTACAGGCTATTACTTCAACTTAGAAGCTTCTTCTGTGTTCTACTATGGTGCTTTTAGTGTTTCCGCATACCGCAGCACGCGACATAGCTTTGTAGACGATAAATGTAACCGTTTCAGAGAGAAGAGGGGCCAATGTGACGATCTGACTTTAAGTCGATTCGATAACAAATGACGAAAACGGACGGATTTCTCAGGTTTTTACTACATATGAACACTTTTTATATTCCCCCGTGCAACGCGGCTGCTAGTCCTCCTTTCATGCAAAATCTTAAGGTCCTAGGTCATGTCCAAGCCACCAAAGCCGGCTAAATAGTGAATAATCGACAACTAAATTTGAATTGAAATACTTCTTACTGGCTATTACTTCAACTTAGAAGCTTCTTCTGTGTCTACTATGGTGCTTTTAGTGTTTCCGCATACTGCAGCACGCGACATAACTTTGCAGACGATAAATGTAACCGTTTCAGAGAGTAGAGCGGCCAATGTGACTATGTGGCTTTAAGTCGATTCGATAACAAATGACGAAAACGGACGGATTTCTCAGGTTTTTACTACATATGAACACTTTTCACATTCTCCCGTGCAACGCGTCTGCTAGTCGTCCTTTCATGTAAAATCTTATGGTCCTAGGTCATATATAAGCCACCAAAGCCGGCTAAAAAGTGAATAATCGACAACTAAAACTTGAATTGTACTACTTCTTACTGGCTATTGATTCAACTTTGAAGTTTCTTCTGTGTTCTACTATGGTGCTTTTAGTGTCTCCGCATACCGCAGCACGCGACATAGCTTTGCAGACGATAAATGTAACCGTCCCAGAGAGAAAAGCGGCCAATGTGACGATCTGGCTTTAAGTCGATTCGATAACAAGTGACGAAAACGGACGGATTTCTCAGGTTTTTACTACATATGAACACTTTTCACATTCTCCCGTGCAACGCGGCTGTTAGTCCTCCTTTCATGCATAATCTTATGGTCCTAGGTCATGTCCAAGCCACCAAAGCCGGCTAAAAAGTGAATAATCGACAACTAAAACTTCAATTGTACTACTTCTTACTGGCTATTGCTTCAACTTAGAAGCTTCTTCAGTGTTCTACTATGGTGCTTTTAGTGTCTCCGCATACCGCAGCACGCGACATAGCTTTGCAGACGATAAATGTAACCGTCTCAGAGAGAAAAGCGGCCAATGTGACGATCTGGCTTTAAGACGATTCGATAACAAATGACGAAAACAGACGGATTTCTCAGGTTTTTACTACATATGAACACTTTTCACATTCTCCCGTGCAACGAGGCTGTTAGTCCTCCTTTCATGCAAAATCTTATTATCCTAGGTCATGTCCAAGCCACCAAAGCCGGCTGAAAAGGGAATAATCGACAACTAAAACTTGAATTGTATTTCTTCTTACTGGCTATTACTTCAACTTAGAAGCTTCTTCTGTGTTCTACTATGGTGTTTTTAGTGTCTCCGCATACCGCACACGCGACATAGCGTTGCAGACGATAAATGTAACCGTCTCAGAGAGAAAAGCGGCCAATGTGACGATCTGCCTTTAAGTCGATTCGATAACAAATGACGAAAACGGACGGATATATCAGGTTTTTACCACATATGAACACTTTTCACATTCTCCCGTGCAACGCGGCTGCCAGTCCTCTTTTCATGTAAAATCTTATGGTCCCAGGTCATGTCCAAGCCACCAAAGCCGGCTAAAAAGTGAATAATCGACAACTAAAACTTCAATTTTACTACTTCTTACTGGCTATTACTTCAACTTAGAAGCTTCTTCTGTGTTCTACTATAGTGCTTTTAGTGTCTCCGCATACCGCAGCACGCGACATGGCTTTGCAGACGATAAATGTAACCGTCTCAGAGAGAAAAGCGGCCAATGTGACGATCTGGCTTCAAGTCAATTCGATAACAAATGAGGAAAACGGACGCATTTCTCTTGTTTTTACTACATATGAACACTTTTCACATTCTGCCATGCAACGCGGCTGCTAGTCCTCCTTTCTTGCAAAATCTTAAGGTCCTAGGTCATGTCCAAGCCACCAAAGCCGGCTAAAATGTGAATAATCGACAACTAAAACTTCAATTGTACTACTTCTTACTTTCTATTACTTCAACTTAGAAGCTTCTTCTGTGTTCTCCTATGGTGCTTTTAGTGTCTCCGCAGACCGCAGCACGTGACATAGCTTTGCAGAAGATAAATGTAACAGTCACAGAGAGAAAAGCGGCCAATGTGACTATGTGGCTTTAACTCGATTCGATAACAAATGACGAAAACGGACGGATTTCTCAGGTTATTACTACATATGAACACTTTTCACATTCTCCCGTGCAACGCGGCTGCTAGACCTCCTTTCATGCAAAATCTTAAGGTCCTAGGTCATGTAAAAGCCACCAAAGCCGGCTAAAAAGTGAATAATCGACAACTAAAACTTAAATTGTACTACTTCTTACTGGCTATCACATCAACATAGAAGCTTCTTCTGTGTTCTACTATGGTGCTCTTAGTGTTTCCGCATACCGCAGCACGCGACATAGCTTTGCAGACGATAAATGTAACCGTTTCAGAGAGAAGAGGGGCCAATGTGACGATCTGGCTTTAAGTCGATTCGATAACAAATGACGAAAACGGACGGATTTCTCAGGCTTTTACTACATATGAACACTTTTCACATTCTCCCGTGCAACGCGGCTGCTAGTCCTCCTTTCATGCAAAATCGTATGGTCCTAGGTCATGTCCAAGCCACCAAAGCCGGCTAAAAAGTGAATAATCGACAACTAAAACTTGAATTGTACTACTTCTTACTGGCTATTACTTCAACTTAGAAGCTTCTTCTGTGTTCTACTATGGTGCTTTTAGTGTCTCCGCATACCGCAGCACACGACATAGCTTTGCAGACGATAAATGTAACCGTCTCAGAGAGAAAAGCGGCCAATGTGACGAACTGGCTTTAAGTCGATTCGATAACAAATGACGAAAACGGACGGATTTCTCAGGTTTTTACTACATATGAACTCTTTTCACTTTCTCCCATGCAACGCGGCAACTAGTCCTCCTTTCATGCAAAATCTTATGGTCCTAGGTCATGTCCAAGCCACCAAAGCCGGCTAAAATGTGAATAATCGACAACTAAAACTTAATTTGTACTACTTCTTACTGGCTATTACTTCAACTTAGAAGCTTCTTCTGTGTTCTCCTATGGTGCTTTTAGTGTCTCCGCAGACCGCAGCACGCGACACAGCTTTGCAGACGATAAATGTAACAGTCTCAGAGAGAAAAGCAGCCAATGTGACTATGTGGCTTTAATTCGATTCGATAACAAATGACGAAAACGGACGCATTTCTCAGGTTTTTACTACATATGACCACTTTTCACATTCTCCCGTGCAACGCGGCTGTTAGTCCTCCTTTCATGCAAAATCTTATGGTCCTAGGTCATGTCCAAGCCACCAAAGCCGGCTAAAAAGTGAATAATCGACAACTAAAACTTCAATTGTACTACTTCTTTCTGGCTATTGCTTCAACTTAGAAGCTTCTTCAGTGTTCTACTATGGTGCTTTTAGTGTCTCCGCATACCGCAGCACGCGACATAGCTTTGCAGACGATAAATGTAACCGTCTCAGAGAGAAAAGCGGCCAATGTGACGATCTGGCTTTAAGACGATTCGATAACAAATGACGAAAACGGACGGATTTCTCAGGTTTTTACTACATATGAACACTTTTCACATTCTCCCGTGCAACGCGGCTGTTAGTCCTCCTTTCATGCAAAATCTTATTATCCTAGGTCATGTCCAAGCCACCAAAGCCGGCTAAAAAGTGAATAATCGACAACTAAAACTTCAATTGTACTACTTCTTACTGGCTATTGCTTCAACTTAGAAGCTTCTTCTGTGTTCTACTATGGTGCTTTTAGTTTCTCCGCATACCACAGCAGGCGACATAGATTTGCAGACGATAAATGTAACCGTCTCAGAGAGAAAAGCAGCCAATGTGACGATCTGGCTTTAAGACGATTTGATAACAAATGACGAAAACGATGGATTTCTCAGGTTTTTACTACATATGAACACTTTTCACATTCTCCGGTGCAACGTGGCTGCTAGTCTTCCTTTCATGCAAAATTTTATGGTTCCACCTCATGTCCAAGCCACCAAAGCCGGCTAAAATGTGAATAATCAACAACTAAAACTTCAATTGCACTACTTCTTACTGGCTATTACTTCAACATAGAAGCTTCTTCAGTGTTCTACTATGGTGCTTTTAGTGTTTCCGCATACTGCAGCACGCGACATAGCTTTGCAGACGATAAATGTAACCGTTTCAGAGAGTAGAGCGGCCAATGTGACTATGTGGCTTTAAGTCGATTCGATAACAAATGACGAAAACGGACGGATTTCTCAGGTTTTTACTACATATGAACACTTTTCACATTCTCCCGTGCAACGCGGCTGCTAGTCCTCCTTTCAGGCAAAATGTTAAGGTCCTAGGTCATGTCCAAGCCACCAAAGCCGGCTAAAATGTGAATAATCGACAACTAAAACTTGAATTGTATTTCTTCTTACTGGCTATTACTTCAACTTAGAAGCTTCTTCTGTGTTCTACTATGGTGTTTTTAGTGTCTCCGCATACCGCAGCACGCGACATAGCGTTGCAGACGATAAATGTAACCGTCTCAGAGAGAAAAGCGGCCAATGTGACGATCTGCCTTTAAGTCGATTCGATAACAAATGACGAAAACGGACGGATATATCAGGTTTTTACCACATATGAACACTTTTCACATTCTCCCGTGCAACGCGGCTGCCAGTCCTCTTTTCATGTAAAATCTTATGGTCCCAGGTCATGTCCAAGCCACCAAAGCCGGCTAAAAAGTGAATAATCGACAACTAAAACTTCAATTTTACTACTTCTTACTGGCTATTACTTCAACTTAGAAGCTTCTTCTGTGTTCTACTATGGTGCTTTTAGTGTCTCCGCATACCGCAGCACGCGACATAGCTTTGCAGACGATAAATGTAACCGTCTCAGAGAGAAAAGCGGCCAGTGTGACGATCTGGCTTCAAGTCAATTCGATAACAAATGACGAAAACGGACGCATTTCTCTGGTTTTTAATACATATGAACACTTTTCACATTCTGCCATGCAACGCGGCTGCTAGTCCTCCTTTCATGCAAAATCTTAGGGTCTAGGTCATGTCCAAGCCACCAAAGCCGGCTAAAAAGTGAATAATCGACAACTAAAACTTCAATTGTACTACTTCTTACTTTCTATTACTTCAACTTAGAAGCTTCTGCTGTGTTCTCCTATGGTGCTTTTAGTGTCTCCGCAGACCGCAGCACGTGACATAGCTTTGCAGAAGATAAATGTAACAGTCTCAGAGAGAAAAGCGGCCAATGTGACGATCTGGCTTTAAGTCGATTCGATAACAAATGACGAAAACGGACGGATTTCTCAGGTTTTTACTACATATGAACACTTTTCACATTCTCCCGTGCAACGCGGCTGCTAGACCTCCTTTCATGCAAAATCTTAAGGTCCTAGGTCATGTAAAAGCCACCAAAGCCGGCTAAAAAGTGAATAATCGACAACTAAAACTTTAATTGTACTACTTCTTACTGGCTATCACATCAACATAGAAGCTTCTTCTGTGTTCTACTATGGTGCTCTTAGTGTTTCAGCATACCGCAGCACGCGACATAGCTTTGCAGACGATAAATGTAACCGTTTCAGAGAGAAGAGGGGCCAATGTGACGATCTGGCTTTAAGTCGATTCGATAACAAATGACGAAAACGGACGGATTTCTCAGGTTTTTACTACATATGAACACTTTTCACGTTCTCCCCTGAGACGCGGCTGCTAGTCCTCCTTTCATGCAAAATCTTAAGGTCCTAGGTCATGTCCAAGCCACCAAAGCCGGCTAAAAAGTGAATAATCGACAACTAAATTTGAATTGAAATACTTCTTACTGGCTATTACTTCAACTTAGAAGCTTCTTCTGTGTTCTACTATGGTGCTTTTAGTGTCTCCGCATACCGCAGCACGCGACATAGCTTTGCAGACGATAAATGTAACCGTCTCAGAGAGAAAAGCGGCCAATGTGACGAACTGGCTTTAAGTCGATTCGATAACAAATGACGAAAACGGACGGATTTCTCAGGTTTTTACTACATATGAACTCTTTTCACTTTCTCCCATGCAACGCGGCAACTAGTCCTCCTTTCATGCAAAATCTTATGGTCCTAGGTCATGTCCAAGCCACCAAAGCCGGCTAAAATGTGAATAATCGACAACTAAAACTTAAATTGTACTACTTCTTACTGGCTATTACTTCAACTTAGAAGCTTCTTCTGTGTTCTCCTATGGTGCTTTTAGTGTCTCCGCAGACCGCAGCACGCGACACAGCTTTGCAGACGATAAATGTAACCGTCTCAGAGAGAAAAGCGGCCAATGTGACGATCTGGCTTTAAGTCGATTCGATAACAAATGACGAAAACGGACGGATATATCAGGTTTTTACCACATATGAACACTTTTCACATTCTCCCGTGCAACGCGGCTGCCAGTCCTCTTTTCATGTAAAATCTTATGGTCCCAGGTCATGTCCAAGCCACCAAAGCCGGCTAAAAAGTGAATAATCGACAACTAAAACTTCAATTTTACTACTTCTTACTGGCTATTACTTCAACTTAGAAGCTTCTTCTGTGTTCTACTATAGTGCTTTTAGTGTCTCCGCATACCGCAGCACGCGACATGGCTTTGCAGACGATAAATGTAACCGTCTCAGAGAGAAAAGCGGCCAATGTGACGATCTGGCTTCAAGTCAATTCGATAACAAATGAGGAAAACGGACGCATTTCTCTTGTTTTTACTACATATGAACACTTTTCACATTCTGCCATGCAACGCGGCTGCTAGTCCTCCTTTCTTGCAAAATCTTAAGGTCCTATGTCATGTCCAAGCCACCAAAGCCGGCTAAAAAGTGAATAATCGACAACTAAAACTTCAATTGTACTACTTCTTACTTTCTATTACTTCAACTTAGAAGCTTCTTCTGTGTTCTCCTATGGTGCTTTTAGTGTCTCCGCAGACCGCAGCACGTGACATAGCTTTGCAGAAGATAAATGTAACAGTCTCAGAGAGAAAAGCGGCCAATGTGACGATCTGGCTTTAAGTCGATTCGATAACAAATGACGAAAACGGACGGATTTCTCAGGTTATTACTACATATGAACACTTTTCACATTCTCCCGTGCAACGCCGCTGCTAGACCTCCTTTCATGCAAAATCTTAAGGTCCTAGGTCATGTAAAAGCCACCAAAGCCGGCTAAAAAGTGAATAATCGACAACTAAAACTTAAATTGTACTACTTCTTACTGGCTATCACATCAACATAGAAGCTTCTTCTGTGTTCTACTATGGTGCTCTTAGTGTTTCCGCATACCGCAGCACGCGACATAGCTTTGCAGACGATAAATGTAACCGTCTCAGAGAGAAGAGGGGCCAATGTGACGATCTGGCTTTAAGTCGATTCGATAACAAATGACGAAAACGGACGGATTTCTCAGGCTTTTACTACATATGAACACTTTTCACATTCTCCCGTGCAACGCGGCTGCTAGTCCTCCTTTCATGCAAAATCGTATGGTCCTAGGTCATGTCCAAGCCACCAAAGCCGGCTAAAAAGTGAATAATCGACAACTAAAACTTGAATTGTACTACTTCTTACTGGCTATTACTTCAACTTAGAAGCTTCTTCTGTGTTCTACTATGGTGCTTTTAGTGTCTCCGCATACTGCAGCACACGACATAGCTTTGCAGACGATAAATGTAACCGTCTCAGAGAGAAAAGCGGCCAATGTGACGAACTGGCTTTAAGTCGATTCGATAACAAATGACGATAACGGACGGATTTCTCAGGTTTTTACTACATATGAACTCTTTTCACTTTCTCCCATGCAACGCGGCAACTAGTCCTCCTTTCATGCAAAATCTTATGGTCCTAGGTCATGTCCAAGCCACCAAAGCCGGCTAAAATGTGAATAATCGACAACTAAAACTTAAATTGTACTACTTCTTACTGGCTATTACTTCAACTTAGAAGCTTCTTCTGTGTTCTCCTATGGTGCTTTTAGTGTCTCCGCAGACCGCAGCACGCGACACAGCTTTGCAGACGATAAATGTAACAGTCTCAGAGAGAAAAGCAGCCAATGTGACTATGTGGCTTTAATTCGATTCGATAACAAATGACGAAAACGGACGCATTTCTCAGGTTTTTACTACATATGACCACTTTTCACATTCTCCCGTGCAACGCGGCTGTTAGTCCTCCTTTCATGCAAAATCTTATTATCCTAGGTCATGTCCAAGCCACCAAAGCCGGCTAAAAAGTGAATAATCGACAACTAAAACTTCAATTGTACTACTTCTTACTGGCTATTGCTTCAACTTAGAAGCTTCTTCAGTGTTCTACTATGGTGCTTTTAGTGTCTCCGCATACCACAGCAGGCGACATAGATTTGCAGACGATAAATGTAACCGTCTCAGAGAGAAAAGCAGCCAATGTGACGATCTGGCTTTAAGACGATTTGATAACAAATGACGAAAACGATGGATTTCTCAGGTTTTTACTACATATGAACACTTTTCACATTCTCCGGTGCAACGTGGCTGCTAGTCTTCCTTTCATGCAAAATTTTATGGTTCCACCTCATGTCCAAGCCACCAAAGCCGGCTAAAATGTGAATAATCGACAACTAAAACTTCAATTGCACTACTTCTTACTGGCTATTACTTCAACATAGAAGCTTCTTCAGTGTTCTACTATGGTGCTTTTAGTGTTTCCGCATACTGCAGCACGCGACATAGCTTTGCAGACGATAAATGTAACCGTTTCAGAGAGTAGAGCGGCCAATGTGACTATGTGGCTTTAAGTCGATTCGATAACAAATGACGAAAACGGACGGATTTCTCAGGTTTTTACTACATATGAACACTTTTCACATTCTCCCGTGCAACGCGTCTGCTAGTCCTCCTTTCATGCAAAATCTTATGGTCCTAGGTCATATCCAAGCCACCAAAGCCGGCTAAAAAGTGAATAATCGACAACTAAAACTTGAATTGTACTACTTCTTACTGGCTATTACTTCAATTTTGAAGTTCCTTCTGTGTTCTACTATGGTGCTTTTAGTGTCTCCGCATACCGCAGCACGCTACATAGCTTTGCAGACGATAAATGTAACCGTTTCAGAGAGAAGAGCGGCCAATGTGACGATCTGGCTTTAAGTCGATTCGATAACAAATGACGAAAACGGACGGATTTCTCTGGTTTTTACTACATATGAACACTTTTCACATTCTCCCGTGCAACGCGGCTGCTAGTCCTCCTTTCAGGCAAAATGTTAAGGTCCTAGGTCATGTCCAAGCCACCAAAGCCGGCTAAAATGTGAATAATCGACAACTAAAACTTGAATTGTATTTCTTCTTACTGGCTATTACTTCAACTTAGAAGCTTCTTCTGTGTTCTACTATGGTGTTTTTAGTGTCTCCGCATACCGCAGCACGCGACATAGCGTTGCAGACGATAAATGTAACCGTCTCAGAGAGAAAAGCGGCCAATGTGACGATCTGCCTTTAAGTCGATTCGATAACAAATGACGAAAACGGACGGATATATCAGGTTTTTACCACATATGAACACTTTTCACATTCTCCCGTGCAACGCGGCTGCCAGTCCTCTTTTCATGTAAAATCTTATGGTCCCAGGTCATGTCCAAGCCACCAAAGCCGGCTAAAAAGTGAATAATCGACAACTAAAACTTCAATTTTACTACTTCTTACTGGCTATTACTTCAACTTAGAAGCTTCTTCTGTGTTCTACTATGGTGCTTTTAGTGTCTCCGCATACCGCAGCACGCGACATAGCTTTGCAGACGATAAATGTAACCGTCTCAGAGAGAAAAGCGGCCAGTGTGACGATCTGGCTTCAAGTCAATTCGATAACAAATGACGAAAACGGACGCATTTCTCTGGTTTTTAATACATATGAACACTTTTCACATTCTGCCATGCAACGCGGCTGCTAGTCCTCCTTTCATGCAAAATCTTAAGGTCCTAGGTCATGTCCAAGCCACCAAAGCCGGCTAAAAAGTGAATAATCGACAACTAAAACTTCAATTGTACTACTTCTTACTTTCTATTACTTCAACTTAGAAGCTTCTGCTGTGTTCTCCTATGGTGCTTTTAGTGTCTCCGCAGACCGCAGCACGTGACATAGCTTTGCAGAAGATAAATGTAACAGTCTCAGAGAGAAAAGCGGCCAATGTGACGATCTGGCTTTAAGTCGATTCGATAACAAATGACGAAAACGGACGGATTTCTCAGGTTTTTACTACATATGAACACTTTTCACATTCTCCCGTGCAACGCGGCTGCTAGACCTCCTTTCATGCAAAATCTTAAGGTCCTAGGTCATGTAAAAGCCACCAAAGCCGGCTAAAAAGTGAATAATCGACAACTAAAACTTTAATTGTACTACTTCTTACTGGCTATCACATCAACATAGAAGCTTCTTCTGTGTTCTACTATGGTGCTCTTAGTGTTTCAGCATACCGCAGCACGCGACATAGCTTTGCAGACGATAAATGTAACCGTTTCAGAGAGAAGAGGGGCCAATGTGACGATCTGGCTTTAAGTCGATTCGATAACAAATGACGAAAACGGACGGATTTCTCAGGTTTTTACTACATATGAACACTTTTCACATTCTCCCCTGAGACGCGGCTGCTAGTCCTCCTTTCATGCAAAATCTTAAGGTCCTAGGTCATGTCCAAGCCACCAAAGCCGGCTAAAAAGTGAATAATCGACAACTAAATTTGAATTGAAATACTTCTTACTGGCTATTACTTCAACTTAGAAGCTTCTTCTGTGTTCTACTATGGTGCTTTTAGTGTCTCCGCATACCGCAGCACGCGACATAGCTTTGCAGACGATAAATGTAACCGTCTCAGAGAGAAAAGCGGCCAATGTGACGAACTGGCTTTAAGTCGATTCGATAACAAATGACGAAAACGGACGGATTTCTCAGGTTTTTACTACATATGAACTCTTTTCACTTTCTCCCATGCAACGCGGCAACTAGTCCTCCTTTCATGCAAAATCTTATGGTCCTAGGTCATGTCCAAGCCACCAAAGCCGGCTAAAATGTGAATAATCGACAACTAAAACATAAATTGTACTACTTCTTACTGGCTATTACTTCAACTTAGAAGCTTCTTCTGTGTTCTCCTATGGTGCTTTTAGTGTCTCCGCAGACCGCAGCACGTGACATAGCTTTGCAGAAGATAAATGTAACAGTCTCAGAGAGAAAAGCGGCCAATGTGACGATCTGGCTTTAAGTCGATTCGATAACAAATGACGAAAACGGACGGATTTCTCTGGTTTTTACTACATATGAACACTTTTCACATTCTCCCGTGCAACGCGGCTGCTAGACCTCCTTTCATGCAAAATCTTAAGGTCCTAGGTCATGTAAAAGCCACCAAAGCCGGCTAAAAAGTGAATAATCGACAACTAAAACTTTAATTGTACTACTTCTTACTGGCTATCACATCAACATAGAAGCTTCTTCTGTGTTCTACTATGGTGCTCTTAGTGTTTCAGCACACCGCAGCACGCGACATAGCTTTGCAGACGATAAATGTAACCGTTTCAGAGAGAAGAGGGGCCAATGTGACGATCTGGCTTTAAGTCGATTCGATAACAAATGACGAAAACGGACGGATTTCTCTGGTTTTTACTACATATGAACACTTTTCACATTCTCCCGTGCAACGCGGCTGCTAGTCCTCCTTTCATGCAAAATCTTAAGGTCCTAGGTCATGTCCAAGCCACCAAAGCCGGCTAAAAAGTGAATAATCGACAACTAAATTTGAATTGAAATACTTCTTACTGGCTATTACTTCAACTTAGAAGCTTCTTCTGTGTTCTACTATGGTGCTTTTAGGGTTTCCGCATACTGCAGCACGCGACATAGCTTTGCAGACGATAAATGTAACCGTTTCAGAGAGAAGAGGGGCCAATGTGACGATCTGGCTTTAAGTCGATTCGATAACAAATGACGAAAACGGACGGATTTCTCAGGCTTTTACTACATATGAACACTTTTCACATTCTCCCGTGCAACGCGGCTGCTAGTCCTCCTTTCATGCAAAATCTTATGGTCCTAGGTCATGTCCAAGCCACCAAAGCCGGCTAAAAAGTGAATAATCGACAACTAAAACTTGAATTGTACTACTTCTTACTGGCTATTACTTCAACTTAGAAGCTTCTTCTGTGTTCTACTATGGTGCTTTTAGTGTCTCCGCATACCGCAGCACGCGACATAGCTTTGCAGACGATAAATGTAACCGTCTCAGAGAGAAAAGCGGCAAATGTGACGAACTGGCTTTAAGTCGATTCGATAACAAATGACGAAAACGGACGGATTTCTCAGGTTTTTACTACATATGAACTCTTTTCACTTTCTCCCATGCAACGCGGCAACTAGTCCTCCTTTCATGCAAAATCTTATGGTCCTAGGTCATGTCCAAGCCACCAAAGCCGGCTAAAATGTGAATAATCGACAACTAAAACTTAAATTGTACTACTTCTTACTGGCTATTACTTCAACTTAGAAGCTTCTTCTGTGTTCTCCTATGGTGCTTTTAGTGTCTCCGCAGACCGCAGCACGCGACACAGCTTTGCAGACGATAAATGTAACAGTCTCAGAGAGAAAAGCGGCCAATGTGACTATGTGGCTTTAATTCGATTCGATAACAAATGACTAAAACGGACGCATTTTTCAGGTTTTTACTACATATGACCACTTTTCACATTCTCCCGTGCAACGTGGCTGCTAGTCTTCCTTTCATGCAAAATCTTATGGTTCCACCTCATATCCAAGCCACCAAAGCCGGCTAAAAAGTGAATAATCGACAACTAAAACTTCAATTGTACTACTTCTTACTATCTATTACTTCAACATAGAAGCTTCTTCTGTGTTCTATTATGGTGCTTTTAGTGTTTCCGCATAACGCAGCACGCGACATAGCTTTGTAGACGATAAATGTAACCGTTTCAGAGAGAAGAGCGGCCAATGTGACGATCTGGCTTAAAGTCGATTCGATAACAAATGACGAAAACGGACGGATTTTTCAGTTTTTTACTACATATGAACACTTTTCACATTCTCCCGTGCAACGCGGCTGCTAGTCCACCTTTCATGCAAAATCTTAAGGTCCTAGGTCATGTCCAAGCCACCAAAGCCTGCTAAAATGTGAATAATCGACAACTAAAACTTGAATTGTATTACTTCTTACTGGCTATTACTTCAACTTAGAAGCTTCTTCTGTGTTCTACTATGGTGCTTTTAGTGTCTCCGCATACTGCAGCACGCGACATAGCGTTGCAGACGATAAATGTAACCGTCTCAGAGAGAAAAGGGGCCAGTGTGACGATCTGCCTTTAAGTCGATTCGATAACAAATGACGAAAACGGACGGATTTCTCAGGTTTTTAGTACATATGAACACTTTTCACATTCTCCCGTGCAACGCGGCTGTTAGTCCTCCTTTCATGCAAAATCTTATGGTCCTAGGTCATGTCCAAGCCACCAAAGCCGGCTAAAAAGTGAATAGTCGACAACTAAAACTTCAATTGTACTACTTCTTTCTGGCTATTGCTTCAAGTTAGAAGCTTCTTCAGTGTTGTACTATGGTGCGTTTAGTGTCTCCGCATACCGCAGCATGCGACATAGCTTTGCAGACGATAAATGTAACCGTCTCAGAGAGAAAAGCGGCCAATTTGACGATCTGGCTTTAAGTCGATTCGATAACAAATGACGAAAACGGACGGATTTCTCAGGTTTTTACTACATATGAACACTTTTCACATTCTCCCATGCAACGCGGATGCTAGTCCTCCTTTCATGCAAAATCTTAACGTCCTAGGTCATGTCCAAGCCACCAAAGCCGGCTAAAAAGTGAATAATTACCAACTAAAACTTGAATTGTACTACTTCTTACTGGCTATTACTTAAACTTAGAAGCATCTTCTGTGTTCTTCTATGGTGCTTTTAGTGTCTCCGCATACCGCAGCACGCGAAATAGCTTTGCAGACAATAAATGTAACCTTCTCAGAGAGAAAGGCGGCCAATGTGACGATATGGCTTTAAGTCGATTCGATAACAAATGACGAAAACGGACGGATTTCTCAGGTTTTTACTACATATGAACACTTTTTATATTCCCCCGTGCAACGCGGCTACCAGTCCTCCTTTCATGCAAAATCTTAACGTCCTAGGTGATGTCCGAGCTACCAATGCCGGCTAAAAAGTGAATAATCGACAACTAAAACTTGAATTGTACTACATATTACTGGCTATTACTTCAACTTAGAAGCTTCTTCTGTGTTCTACTATGGTGCGTTTAGTGTCTCCGCATACCGCAGCACGCGACATAGCTTTGCAGACGATAAATGTAACCGTCTCAGAGAGAAAAGCGGCCAATTTGACGATCTGGCTTTAAGTCGATTCGATAACAAATGACGAAAACGGACTGATTTCTCAGGTTTTTACTACATATGAACACTTTTCACATTCTCCTATGCAACGCGGATGCTAGTCCTCCTTTCATGCAAAATCTTAACGTCCTAGGTCATGTCCAAGCCACCAAAGCCGGCTAAAAAGTGAATAATCACCAACTAAAACTTGAATTGTACTACTTCTTACTGGCTATTACTTCAACTTAGAAGCATCTTCTGTGTTCTTCTATGGTGCTTTTAGTGTCTCCGCATACCGCAGCACGCGACATAGCTTTGCAGACAATAAATGTAACCTTCTCAGAGAGAAAGGCGGCCACTGTGACGATCTGGCTTTAAGTCGATTCGATAACAAATGACGAAAACGGACGGATTTCTCAGGTTTTTACTACATATGAACACATTTCACATTCTCCCGTGCAACGCGGCTGCAAGTACTCCTTTCATGCAAATTCTTAAGGTCCTTGGTCATGTCCAAGCCACCAAAGCCGGCTAAAAAGTGAATAATCGACAACTAAAAGTTGAATTGTACTACTTCTTACTGGCTATTACTTCAACTTAGAAGCTTCTTCTGTGTTCTACTATGGTGCTTTTAGTGTCTCCGCATACCGCAGCATGCGACATAGCTATGCAGACAATAAATGTAACCTTCTCAGAGAGAAAAGCGGCCAATGTGACGATCTGGCTTTAAGTCGATTCGATAACAAATGACGAAAACGGACGGGTTTCTCAGGTTTTTACTACATATGAACACTTTTCACATTCTCCCGTGCAACGCGGCTGCCAGTCCTCCTTTCATGCAAAATCTTATGGTTCCACCTCATGTCCACGCCACCAAAGCCGGCTAAAAAGTGAATAATCGACAACTAAAACTTCAATTGTACTACTTCTTACTGGCTATTACTTCAACATAGAAGCTTCTTCTGTGTTCTACTATGGTGCTTTTAGTGTTTCTGCATAACGCAGCACGCGACATAGCTTTGTAGACGATAAATGTAACCGTTTCAGAGAGAAGAGCAGCCAATGTGACGATCTGGCTTTAAGTCGATTCGATACCAAATGACGAAAACTGACGGAATTCTCAGGTTTTTGCTACATATGAACACTTTTCACATTCTCCCGTGCAACGCGGCTGCTAGTCCTCCTTTCATGCAAAATCTTAAGGTCCTAGGTCATGTCCAATCCACCAAAGCCGGCTAAAAAGTTAATAATCGACAACTAAAACTTCAATTGTACTACTCCTTACTGGCTATTACTTCAACTTAGAAGCTTCTTCTGTGTTCTACTATGGTGCTTTTAGTGTCTCCGCATACCGCAGCACACGACATATCTTTGCAGACGATAAATGTAACCGTCTCAGAGAGAAAAGCGGCCAATGTGACGATCTGACTTTAAGTCGATTCGATAACAAATGACGAAAACGCAAGCATTTCTCAGGTTTTTACCACATATGAACACTTTTCACATTCTCCCGTGCAACGCGGCTGCAAGTCCTCCTTTCATGCATAATCTTAACGTCCTAGGTGATGTCCAAGCCACCAAAGCCGGCTAAAAAGTGAATAATCGACAACTAAAACTTTAATTGTACTACATCTTACTGGCTATTACTTCAACTTAGAAGCATCATCTGTGTTCTTCTATGGTGCTTTTAGTGTCTCCGCATACTGCAGCACGCGACATAGCTTTGCAGACAATAAATGTAACCTTCTCAGTGAGAAAGGCGGCCAATGTGACGATCTGGCTTTAAGTCGATTCGATAACAAATGACGAAAACGGACGGATTTCCTAGGTTTTTACTACATATGAACACTTTTCACATTCTGCCATGCAACTCGGCTGCTAGTCCTCCTTTCATGCAAATTCTTAAGGTCCTAGGTCATGTCCAGGCCACCAAAGCCGGCTAAAAAGTGAATAAACGACAACTAAAACTTCAATTGTGCTACTTCTTACTTTCTTTTACTTCAACTTAAAAGCTTCTTCTGTGTTCTCCTATGGTGCTTTTAGTGTCTCCGCAGACCGCAGCACGCGACATAGCTTTGCAGACGATAAATGTAACCGTCTCAGAGAGAAAAGCGGCCAATGTGACGATCTGGCTTTAAGTCGATTCGATAAAAAATGACGAAAACGGACGGATTTCTCAGGTTTTTACTACATATGAACACTTTTCACTTTCTCCCATACAACGCGGCTGCCAGACCACCTTTCATGCAAAATCGTAAGGTCCTAGGTCATGTAAAAGCCGCCAAAGCCAGCTAAAAAGTGAATAATCGATAACTAAAACTTGAATTGCACTACATCTTACTGGCTATTACTTCAACTTAGAAGCTTCTTCTGTATTCTACTATGGTGCTTTTAGTGTCTCCGCATACCGCAGCATGCGACATAGCTTTGCAGACGATAAATGTAACCGTCTCAGATAGAAAAGCGGCCAAATTGACGATCTGGCTTTAAGTCGATTCGATAACAAATGACGAAAACTGACGGATTTCTCAGGTTTTTACTACATATGAACAGTTTTCACATTCTCCCGAGCAACGCGGCTGCTAGTCCTCCTTTCATGCAAAATCTTAAGGTGCTAGGTCATGTCCAAGCCACCAAAGCCGGCTAAAATGTGAATAATCGACAACTAAAACTTGAATTGTATTACTTCTTACTGGCTATTACTTCAACTTAGAAGCTTCTTCTGCGTTCTACTATGGTGCTTTTAGTGTCTCCGCATACCGCAGCACGCGACATAGTTTTGCAGATGATAAATGTAACCTTCTCAGTGAGAAAGGCGGCCAATGTGACGATCTGGCTTTAAGTCGATTCGATATCAAATGACGAAAACGGACGGATTTCCTAGGTTTTTACTACATATGAACACTTTTCACATTCTGCCATGCAACTCGGCTGCTAGTCCTCCTTTCATGCAAAATCTTAAGGTCCTAGGTCATGTCCAGGCCACCAAAGCCGGCTAAAAAGTGAATAAACGACAACTAAAACTTCAATTGTGCTACTTCTTACTTTCTTTTACTTCAACTTAAAAGCTTCTTCTGTGTTCTCCTATGGTGCTTTTAGTGTCTCCGCATACCGCAGCACGCGACATAGCTTTGCAGACGTTAAATGTAACCGTCTCAGAGAGAAAAGCGGCCAATGTGACGATCTGGCTTTAAGTCGATTCGATAAAAAATGACGAAAACGGACGGATTTCTCAGGTTTTTACTACATATGAACACTTTTCACATTCTCCCATACAACGCGGCTGCTAGTCCTCCTTTCATGCAAAATCTTAAGGTCCTAGGTCATGTCCAAGCCACCATAGCCGGCTAAAAAGTGAATAAACGACAGCTAAAACTTGAATTGTACTACTTCTTACTGGCTATTACTTCAACTTAGAAGCTTCTTCTGTGTTCTTCTATGGTGCTTTAAGTGTCTCCGCATACCGCAGCACGCGACATAGCTTTGCAGACGGTAAATGTAACTGTCTCAGAGAGAAATTCGGCCAATGTGACGATCTGGCTTTAAGTCGATTCGATAACAAATGACGAAAACTGACGGATTTCTCAGGTTTTTACTACATATGAACAGTTTTCACATTCTCCCGAGCAACGCGGCTGCTAGTCCTCCTTTCATGCAAAATCTTAAGGTGCTAGGTCACGTTTAAGCCACCAAAGCCGGCTAAAATGTGAATAATCGACAACTAAAACTTGAATTGTATTACTTCTTACTGGCTATTACTTCAACTTAGAAGCTTCTTCTGCGTTCTACTATGGTGCTTTTAGTGTCTCCGCATACCGCAGCACGCGACATAATTTTGCAGATGATAAATGTAACCTTCTCAGAGAGAAAGGCGGCCAATGTGACGATCTGGCTTTAAGTCGATTCGATAACAAATGACGAAAACGGACGGATTTCTCAGGTTTTTACTACATAAGAACACATTTCACATTCTTCCGTGCAACGCGGCTGCAAGTACTCCTTTCATGCAAATTCTTAAGGTCCTAGGTCATCTCCAAGCCACCAAAGCCGGCTAAAAAGTGAATAATCGACAACTAAAACTTGAATTGTACTACTTCTTACTGGCTATTACTTCAACTTAGAAGCTTCTTCTGTGTTCTACTATGGTGCTTTTAGTGTCTCCGCATACCGCAGCACGCGACATAGCTATGCAGACAATAAATGTAACCTTCTCAGAGAGAACAGCGGCCAATGTGACGATCTGGCTTTAAGTCGTTTCGATAACAAATGACGAAAACGGACGGGTTTCTCAGGTTTTTACTACATATGAACACTTTTCACATTCTCCTGTGCAACGCGGCTGCTAGTCCTCCTTTCATGCAAAATCTTATGGTTCCACCTCATGTCCACGCCACCAAAGCCGGCTAAAAAGTGAATAATCGACAACTAAAACTTCAATTGTACTACTTCTTACTGGCTATTACTTCAACATAGAAGCTTCTTCTGTGTTCTACTATGGTGCTTTTAGTGTTTCTGCATAACGCAGCACGCGACATAGCTTTGTAGACGATAAATGTAACCGTTTCCGAGAGAAGAGCAGCCAATGTGACGATCTGGCTTTAAGTCGATTCGATACCAAATGACGAAAACTGACGGAATTCTCAGGTTTTTGCTACATATGAACACTTTTCACATTCTCCCGTGCAACGCGGCTGCTAGTCCTCCTTTCATGCAAAATCTTAAGGTCCTAGGTCATGTCCAATCCACCAAAGCCGGCTAAAAAGTTAATAATCGACAACTAAAACTTCAATTGTACTACTCCTTACTGGCTATTACTTCAACTTAGAAGCTTCTTCTGTGTTCTACTATGGTGCTTTTAGTGTCTCCGCATACCGCAGCACACGACATATCTTTGCAGACGATAAATGTAACCGTCTCAGAGAGAAAAGCGGCCAATGTGACGATCTGGCTTTAAGTCGATTCGATAACAAATGACGAAAACGCAAGCATTTCTCAGGTTTGTACCACATATGAACACTTTTCACATTCTCCCGTGCAACGCGGCTGCAAGTCCTCCTTTCATGCATAATCTTAACGTCCTAGGTGATGTCCAAGCCACCAAAGCCGGCTAAAAAGTGAATAATCGACAACTAAAACTTTAATTGTACTACATCTTACTGGCTATTACTTCAACTTAGAAGCATCATCTGTGTTCTTCTATGGTGCTTTTAGTGTCTCCGCATACTGCAGCACGCGACATAGCTTTGCAGACAATAAATGTAACCTTCTCAGTGAGAAAGGCGGCCAATGTGACGATCTGGCTTTAAGTCGATTCGATAACAAATGACGAAAACTGACGGATTTCTCAGGTTTTTACTACAAATGAACAGTTTTCACATTCTCCCGAGCAACGCGGCTGCTAGTCCTCCTTTCATGCAAAATCTTAAAAGTGCTAGGTCATGTCAAGCCACAAAAGCCGGCTAAAATGTGAATAATCGACAACTAAAACTTGAATTGTATTACTTCTTACTGGCTATTACTTCAACTTAGAAGCTTCTTCTGCGTTCTACTATGGTGCTTTTAGTGTCTCCGCATACCGCAGCACGCGACATAGTTTTGCAGATGATAAATGTAACCTTCTCAGTGAGAAAGGCGGCCAATGTGACGATTTGGCTTTAAGTCGATTCGATAACAAATGTCGAAAACGGACGGATTTCCTAGGTTTTTACTACATATGAACACTTTTCACATTCTGCCATGCAACTCGGCTGCTAGTCCTCCTTTCATGCAAAATCTTAAGGTCCTAGGTCATGTCCAGGCCACCAAAGCCGGCTAAAAAGTGAATAAACGACAACTAAAACTTCAATTGTGCTACTTCTTACTTTCTTTTACTTCAACTTAAAAGCTTCTTCTGTGTTCTCCTATGGTGCTTTTAGTGTCTCCGCATACCGCAGCACGCGACATAGCTTTGCAGACGATAAATGTAACCGTCTCAGAGAGAAAAGCGGCCAATGTGACGATCTGGCTTTAAGTCGATTCGATAAAAAATGACGAAAACGGACGGATTTCTCAGGTTTTTACTACATATGAACACTTTTCACATTCTCCCATACAACGCGGCTGCTAGACCTCCTTTCATGCAAAATCTTAAGGTCCTAGGTCATGTAAAAGCCGCCAAAGCCGGCTAAAAAGTGAATAATCGATAACTAAAACTTGAATTGCACTACTTCTTACTGGCTATTACTTCAACTTAGAAGCTTCTTTTGTATTCTACTATGGTGCTTTTAGTGTCTCCGCATACCGCAGCATGCGACATAGCTTTGCAGACGATAAATGTAACCGTCTCAGAGAGAAAAGCGGCCAAATTGACGATCTGGCTTTAAGTCGATTCGATAACAAATGACGAAAACTGACGGATTTCTCAGGTTTTTACTACATAAGAACAGTTTTCACATTCTCCCGAGCAACGCGGCTGCTAGTCCTCCTTTCATGCAAAATCTTAAGGTGCTAGGTCACGTTTAAGCCACCAAAGCCGGCTAAAATGTGAATAATCGACAACTAAAACTTGAATTGTATTACTTCTTACTGGCTATTACTTCAACTTAGAAGCTTCTTCTGCGTTCTACTATGGTGCTTTTAGTGTCTCCGCATACCGCAGCACGCGACATAATTTTGCAGATGATAAATGTAACCTTCTCAGAGAGAAAGGCGGCCAATGTGACGATCTGTCTTTAAGTCGATTCGATAACAAATGACGAAAACGGACGGATTTCTCAGGTTTTTACTACATATGAACACATTTCACATTCTTCCGTGCAACGCGGCTGCAAGTACTCCTTTCATGCAAATTCTTAAGGTCCTAGGTCATCTCCAAGCCACCTAAGCCGGCTAAAAAGTGAATAATCGACAACTAAAACTTGAATTGTACTACTTCTTACTGGCTATTACTTCAACTTAGAAGCTTCTTCTGTGTTCTACTATGGTGCTTTTAGTGTCTCCGCATACCGCAGCACGCGACATAGCTATGCAGACAATAAATGTAACCTTCTCAGAGAGAAAAGCGGCCAATGTGACGATCTGGCTTTAAGTCGTTTCGATAACAAATGACGAAAACGGACGGGTTTCTCAGGTTTTTACTACATATGAACACTTTTCACATTCTCCTGTGCAACGCGGCTGCTAGTCCTCCTTTCATGCAAAATCTTATGGTTCCACCTCATGTCCACGCCACCAAAGCCGGCTAAAAAGTGAATAATCGACAACTAAAACTTCAATTGTACTACTTCTTACTGGCTATTACTTCAACATAGAAGCTTCTTCTGTGTTCTACTATGGTGCTTTTAGTGTTTCTGCATAACGCAGCACGCGACATAGCTTTGTAGACGATAAATGTAACCGTTTCAGAGAGAAGAGCAGCCAATGTGACGATCTGGCTTTAAGTCGATTCGATACCAAATGACGAAAACTGACGGAATTCTCAGGTTTTTGCTACATATGAACACTTTTCACATTCTCCCGTGCAACGCGGCTGCTAGTCCTCCTTTCATGCAAAATCTTAAGGTCCTAGGTCATGTCCAATCCACCAAAGCCGGCTAAAAAGTTAATAATCGACAACTAAAACTTCAATTGTACTACTCCTTACTGGCTATTACTTCAACTTAGAAGCTTCTTCTGTGTTCTACTATGGTGCTTTTAGTGTCTCCGCATACCGCAGCACACGACATATCTTTGCAGACGATAAATGTAACCGTCTCAGAGAGAAAAGCGGCCAATGTGACGATCTGGCTTTAAGTCGATTCGATAACAAATGACGAAAACGCAAGCATTTCTCAGGTTTTTACCACATATGAACACTTTTCACATTCTCCCGTGCAACGCGGCTGCAAGTCCTCCTTTCATGCATAATCTTAACGTCCTAGGTGATGTCCAAGCCACCAAAGCCGGCTAAAAAGTGAATAATCGACAACTAAAACTTTAATTGTACTACATCTTACTGGCTATTACTTCAACTTAGAAGCATCATCTGTGTTCTTCTATGGTGCTTTTAGTGTCTCCGCATACTGCAGCACGCGACATAGCTTTGCAGACAATAAATGTAACCTTCTCAGTGAGAAAGGCGGCCAATGTGACGATCTGGCTTTAAGTCGATTCGATAACAAATGACGAAAACTGACGGATTTCTCAGGTTTTTACTACAAATGAACAGTTTTCACATTCTCCCGAGCAACGCGGCTGCTAGTCCTCCTTTCATGCAAAATCTTAAAAGTGCTAGGTCATGTCAAGCCACAAAAGCCGGCTAAAATGTGAATAATCGACAACTAAAACTTGAATTGTATTACTTCTTACTGGCTATTACTTCAACTTAGAAGCTTCTTCTGCGTTCTACTATGGTGCTTTTAGTGTCTCCGCATACCGCAGCACGCGACATAGTTTTGCAGATGATAAATGTAACCTTCTCAGTGAGAAAGGCGGCCAATGTGACGATTTGGCTTTAAGTCGATTCGATAACAAATGACGAAAACGGACGGATTTCCTAGGTTTTTACTACATATGAACACTTTTCACATTCTGCCATGCAACTCGGCTGCTAGTCCTCCTTTCATGCAAAATCTTAAGGTCCTAGGTCATGTCCAGGCCACCAAAGCCGGCTAAAAAGTGAATAAACGACAACTAAAACTTCAATTGTGCTACTTCTTACTTTCTTTTACTTCAACTTAAAAGCTTCTTCTGTGTTCTCCTATGGTGCTTTTAGTGTCTCCGCATACCGCAGCACGCGACATAGCTTTGCAGACGATAAATGTAACCGTCTCAGAGAGAAAAGCGGCCAATGTGACGATCTGGCTTTAAGTCGATTCGATAAAAAATGACGAAAACGGACGGATTTCTCAGGTTTTTACTACATATGAACACTTTTCACATTCTCCCATACAACGCGGCTGCTAGACCTCCTTTCATGCAAAATCTTAAGGTCCTAGGTCATGTAAAAGCCGCCAAAGCCGGCTAAAAAGTGAATAATCGATAACTAAAACTTGAATTGCACTACTTCTTACTGGCTATTACTTCAACTTAGAAGCTTCTTTTGTATTCTACTATGGTGCTTTTAGTGTCTCCGCATACCGCAGCATGCGACATAGCTTTGCAGACGATAAATGTAACCGTCTCAGAGAGAAAAGCGGCCAAATTGACGATCTGGCTTTAAGTCGATTCGATAACAAATGACGAAAACTGACGGATTTCTCAGGTTTTTACTACATAAGAACAGTTTTCACATTCTCCCGAGCAACGCGGCTGCTAGTCCTCCTTTCATGCAAAATCTTAAGGTGCTAGGTCACGTTTAAGCCACCAAAGCCGGCTAAAATGTGAATAATCGACAACTAAAACTTGAATTGTATTACTTCTTACTGGCTATTACTTCAACTTAGAAGCTTCTTCTGCGTTCTACTATGGTGCTTTTAGTGTCTCCGCATACCGCAGCACGCGACATAATTTTGCAGATGATAAATGTAACCTTCTCAGAGAGAAAGGCGGCCAATGTGACGATCTGTCTTTAAGTCGATTCGATAACAAATGACGAAAACGGACGGATTTCTCAGGTTTTTACTACATATGAACACATTTCACATTCTTCCGTGCAACGCGGCTGCAAGTACTCCTTTCATGCAAATTCTTAAGGTCCTAGGTCATCTCCAAGCCACCTAAGCCGGCTAAAAAGTGAATAATCGACAACTAAAACTTGAATTGTACTACTTCTTACTGGCTATTACTTCAACTTAGAAGCTTCTTCTGTGTTCTACTATGGTGCTTTTAGTGTCTCCGCATACCGCAGCACGCGACATAGCTATGCAGACAATAAATGTAACCTTCTCAGAGAGAAAAGCGGCCAATGTGACGATCTGGCTTTAAGTCGTTTCGATAACAAATGACGAAAACGGACGGGTTTCTCAGGTTTTTACTACATATGAACACTTTTCACATTCTCCTGTGCAACGCGGCTGCCAGTCCTCCTTTCATGCAAAATCTTAAGGTCCTAGGTCATGTCCAAGCCACCAAAGTCATCTAAAAAGTGAATAATCGACAACTAAAAGTTGAATTGTACTAGTTCTTACTGGCTATTTCTTCAACATAGAAGCTTCTTCTGTGTTCTACTATGGTGCTTTTAGTGTTACCGCATATCGCAGCACGCGACATAGCTTTGCAGACGATAAATATAACCGTCTCAGAGAGAACAGCGGCCAATGTGACGATCTGGCTTTAAGTCGATTCGATAACAAATGACGAAAACGGACACATTTCTCAGGTTTTTACTACATATGAACACTTTTCACATTCTCCCATGCAACGCGGCTGCTAGACCTCCTTTCATGCAAAATCTTAAGGTCCTAGGTCAAGTCCAAGCCACCAAAGCCGGCTGAAAAGTGAATAATCGATAACTAAAACTTGAATTGTACTACTTCTTACTAACTATTACTTCAACTTAGAAGCTTCTTCTGTGTTCCACTATGGTGCTTTTAGTGTCTCCGCACACCGCAGCACGCGACATAGCTTTGCAGACGATAAATGTAACCGTTTCAGAGAGAAGAGCGGCCACTGTGACGATCTGGCTTTAAATCGATTCGATAACAAATGACGAAAACGGATGGATTTCGCAAGTTTTTACTACATATGAACACTTTTCACAATATCCCGTGCAACGCGGCTGCTAGTCCTCCTTTCATGCAAAATCTTAACGTCCTAGGTCATGTCCAAGCCACCAAAGCCGGCTAAAATGTGAATAATCGACTACTAAAACTTGAATCGTATAACTTCTTACTGGCTATTACTTCAACTTAGAAGCTTCTTCTGTGTTCTACTATGGTACTTTCAGTGTCTCCGCATACCGCAGCACGCGACATAGCTTTGCAGACTATAAATGTAACCGTCTCAGAGAGAAAAGCGGCCAATGTGACGATCTGGCTTTAAGTCGATTCGATAACAAATGACGAAAACGGACGGATTTCTCAGGTTTTTTACTTCATATGAACACTTTTCACATTCTCCCATGCAACGCGGCTGCTAGACCTCCTTTCATGCAAAATCTTAAGGTCCTAGGTCATGTAAAAGCCACCAAAGCCGGCTAAAAAGTGAATAATCGATAACTAAAACTTGAATTGTAGTACTTCTTACTGGCTATTACTTCAACTTAGAAGCTTCTTCTGTGTTCTACTATGGTGCTTTTAGTGTTTCAACATACCGCAGCACGCGACATAGCTTTGCAGACGATAAATGTAACCGTTTCAGAGAGAAGAGCGGCCAATGTGACGATCTGGCTTTAAGTCGATTCGATAACAAATGACGAAAACGGACGGATTTCCCAGGTTTTTACTACATATGAACACTTTTCACATTCTCCCGTCCAACGCGGCTGCTAGTGCTCCTTTCATGCAAAATCTTAAGGTCCTAGGTCATGTCCAAGCCACCAAAGCGGGCTAAAATGAGAATAATCGACAACTAAAACTTAAATTGTACTATTTCTTACTGGCTATTACTTCAACTTAGAAGCTTCTTCTGTGTTCTACTATGGTGCTTTTAGTGTTTCGGCATACCGCAGCACGCGACATAGCTTTGCAGACGATAAGTGTAACCGTTTCAGAGAGTAGAGCGGCCAATGTGACGATCTGGCTTTAAGGCGATTCGATAACAAATGACGAAAACGGACGGATTTCTCAGGTTTTTACTACATATGAACACTTTTCACATTCTCCCGTGCAACGCGGCTGTTAGTCCTCCTTTCATGCTAAATCTTATGGTCCTAGGTCATGTCCAAGCCACCAAAGCCGGCTAAAAAGTGAATAATCGACAACTAAAACTTCAATTGTACTACTTCTTTCTGGCTATTGCTTCAACTTAGAAGCTTCTTCAGTGTTCTACTATGGTGCGTTTAGTGTCTCCGCATACCGCAGCACGCGACATAGCTTTGCAGACGATAAATGTAACCGTCTCAGAGAGAAAAGCGCCCAATTTGACGATCTGGCTTTAAGTCGATTCGATAACAAATGACGAAAACGGACGGATTTCTCAGGTTTTTACTACATATGAACACTTTTCACATTCTCCCATGCAACGCGGATGCTAGTCCTCCTTTCATGCAAAATCTTAACGTCCTAGGTCATGTCCGAGCCACCAAAGCCGGCTAAAAAGTGAATAATCACCAACTAAAACTTGAATTGTACTACTTCTTACTGGCTATTACTTCAACTTAGAAGCATCTTCTGTGTTCTTCTATGGTGCTTTTAGTGTCTCCGCATACCGCAGCACGCGACATAGCTTTGCAGACAATAAATGTAACCTTCTCAGAGAGAAAGGCGGCCAATGTGACGATCTGGCTTTAAGTCGATTCGATAACAAATGACGAAAACGGACGGATTTCTCAGGTTTTTACTACATATGAACACATTTCACATTCTCCCGTGCAACGCGGCTGCAAGTACTCCTTTCATGCAAATTCTTAAGGTCCTTGGTTATGTCCAAGCCACCAAAGCCGGCTAAAAAGTGAATAATCGACAACTAAAAGTTGAATTGTACTACTTCTTACTGGCTATTACTTCAACTTAGAAGCTTCTTCTGTGTTCTACTATGGTGCTTTTAGTGTCTCCGCATACCGCAGCACGCGACATAGCTATGCAGACAATAAATGTAACCTTCTCAGAGAGAAAAGCGGCCAATGTGACGATCTGGCTTTAAGTCGTTTCGATAACAAATGACGAAAACGGACGGGTTTCTCAGGTTTTTACTACATATGAACACTTTTCACATTCTCCTGTGCAACGCGGCTGCCAGTCCTCCTTTCATGCAAAATCTTAAGGTCCTAGGTCATGTCCAAGCCACCAAAGTCATCTAAAAAGTGAATAATCGACAACTAAAAGTTGAATTGTACTAGTTCTTACTGGCTATTTCTTCAACATAGAAGCTTCTTCTGTGTTCTACTATGGTGCTTTTAGTGTTACCGCATATCGCAGCACGCGACATAGCTTTGCAGACGATAAATATAACCGTCTCAGAGAGAACAGCGGCCAATGTGACGATCTGGCTTTAAGTCGATTCGATAACAAATGACGAAAACGGACACATTTCTCAGGTTTTTACTACATATGAACACTTTTCACATTCTCCCATGCAACGCGGCTGCTAGACCTCCTTTCATGCAAAATCTTAAGGTCCTAGGTCAAGTCCAAGCCACCAAAGCCGGCTGAAAAGTGAATAATCGATAACTAAAACTTGAATTGTACTACTTCTTACTAACTATTACTTCAACTTAGAAGCTTCTTCTGTGTTCCACTATGGTGCTTTTAGTGTCTCCGCACACCGCAGCACGCGACATAGCTTTGCAGACGATAAATGTAACCGTTTCAGAGAGAAGAGCGGCCACTGTGACGATCTGGCTTTAAATCGATTCGATAACAAATGACGAAAACGGATGGATTTCGCAAGTTTTTACTACATATGAACACTTTTCACAATATCCCGTGCAACGCGGCTGCTAGTCCTCCTTTCATGCAAAATCTTAACGTCCTAGGTCATGTCCAAGCCACCAAAGCCGGCTAAAATGTGAATAATCGACTACTAAAACTTGAATCGTATAACTTCTTACTGGCTATTACTTCAACTTAGAAGCTTCTTCTGTGTTCTACTATGGTACTTTCAGTGTCTCCGCATACCGCAGCACGCGACATAGCTTTGCAGACTATAAATGTAACCGTCTCAGAGAGAAAAGCGGCCAATGTGACGATCTGGCTTTAAGTCGATTCGATAACAAATGACGAAAACGGACGGATTTCTCAGGTTTTTTACTTCATATGAACACTTTTCACATTCTCCCATGCAACGCGGCTGCTAGACCTCCTTTCATGCAAAATCTTAAGGTCCTAGGTCATGTAAAAGCCACCAAAGCCGGCTAAAAAGTGAATAATCGATAACTAAAACTTGAATCGTACAACTTCTTACTGGCTATTACTTCAACTGAGAAGCTTCTTCTGTGTTCTACTATGGTGCTTTTAGTGTTTCAGCATACCGCAGCACGCGACATAGCTTTGCAGACGATAAATGTAACCGTTGCAGAGAGTGGAGCGGCCAATGTGACGATCTGGCTTTAAGTCGATTCGATAACAAATGACGAAAACGGACGGATTTCCCAGGTTTTTACTACATATGAACACATTTCACATTCTCCCGTGCAACGCGGCTGCAAGTACTCCTTTCATGCAAAATCTTAAGGTCCTAGGTCATGTCCAAGCCACCAAAGCCGGCTAAAAAGTGAATAATCGACAACTAAAACTTGAATTGTAGTACTTCTTACTGGCTATTACTTCAACTTAGAAGCTTCTTCTGTGTTCTACTATGGTGCTTTTAGTGTTTCGGCATACCGCAGCACGCGACATAGCTTTGCAGACGATAAGTGTAAGCGTTTCAGAGAGTAGAGCGGCCAATGTGACCAACTGGCTTTAAGGCGATTCGATCACAGATGACGAAAACGGACGGATTTCTCAGGTTTTTACTACATATGAACACTTTTCACATTCTCCCGTGCAACGCGGCTGGCAGTCCTCCTTTCATGCAAAATCTTAACGTCCTAGGTCATGTCCAAGCCACCAAAGCCGGCTAAAAAGTGAATAATCGACAACTAAAACTTGAATTGTACTACCTCTTACTGGCTATTACTTCAACTTAGAAGCTTCTTCTGTGTTCTACTATGGTGCTTTTAGCGTTTCCGCATACTGCAGCGCGCGACATAGCTTTGCAGACGATAAATGAACCGTTGCAGAGAGTGGAGCGGCCAATGTGACGATCTGGCTTTAAGTCGATTCGATAACAAATGACGAAAACGGACGGATTTCTCAGGTTTTTACTACATATGAACACATTTCACATTCTCCCGTGCAACGCGGCTGCAAGTACTCCTTTCATGCAAAATCTTAAGGTCCTAGGTCATGTCCAAGCCACCAAAGCCGGCTAAAAAGTGAATAATCGACAACTAAAACTTGAATTGTAGTACTTCTTACTGGCTATTACTTCAACTTAGAAGCTTCTTCTGTGTTCTACTATGGTGCTTTTAGTGTTTCAACATACCGCAGCACGCGACATAGCTTTGCAGACGATAAATGTAACCGTTTCAGAGAGAAGAGCGGCCAATGTGACGATCTGGCTTTAAGTCGATTCGATAACAAATGACGAAAACGGACGGATTTCCCAGGTTTTTACTACATATGAACACTTTTCACATTCTCCCGTCCAACGCGGCTGCTAGTGCTCCTTTCATGCAAAATCTTAAGGTCCTAGGTCATGTCCAAGCCACCAAAGCGGGCTAAAATGAGAATAATCGACAACTAAAACTTAAATTGTACTATTTCTTACTGGCTATTACTTCAACTTAGAAGCTTCTTCTGTGTTCTACTATGGTGCTTTTAGTGTTTCGGCATACCGCAGCACGCGACATAGCTTTGCAGACGATAAGTGTAACCGTTTCAGAGAGTAGAGCGGCCAATGTGACGATCTGGCTTTAAGGCGATTCGATAACAAATGACGAAAACGGACGGATTTCTCAGGTTTTTACTACATATGAACACTTTTCACATTCTCCCATACAACGCGGATGCTAGTCCTCCTTTCATGCAAAATCTTAACGTCCTAGGTCATGTCCGAGCCACCAAAGCCGGCTAAAAAGTGAATAATCACCAACTAAAACTTGAATTGTACTACTTCTTACTGGCTATTACTTCAACTTAGAAGCATCTTCTGTGTTCTTCTATGGTGCTTTTAGTGTCTCCGCATACCGCAGCACGCGACATAGCTTTGCAGACAATAAATGTAACCTTCTCAGAGAGAAAGGCGGCCAATGTGACGATCTGGCTTTAAGTCGATTCGATAACAAATGACGAAAACGGACGGATTTCTCAGGTTTTTACTACATATGAACACATTTCACATTCTCCCGTGCAACGCGGCTGCAAGTACTCCTTTCATGCAAATTCTTAAGGTCCTTGGTCATGTCCAAGCCACCAAAGCCGGCTAAAAAGTGAATAATCGACAACTAAAAGTTGAATTGTACTACTTCTTACTGGCTATTACTTCAACTTAGAAGCTTCTTCTGTGTTCTACTATGGTGCTTTTAGTGTCTCCGCATACCGCAGCATGCGACATAGCTATGCAGACAATAAATGTAACCTTCTCAGAGAGAAAAGCGGCCAATGTGACGATCTGGCTTTAAGTCGATTCGATAAAAAATGACGAAAACGGACGGATTTCTCAGGTTTTTACTACATATGAACACATTTCACATTCTCCCGTGCAACGCGGCTGCAAGTACTCCTTTCATGCAAATTCTTAAGGTCCTTGGTCATGTCCAAGCCACCAAAGCCGGCTAAAAAGTGAATAATCGACAACTAAAAGTTGAATTGTACTACTTCTTACTGGCTATTACTTCAACTTAGAAGCTTCTTCTGTGTTCTACTATGGTGCTTTTAGTGTTTCTGCAGACCGCAGCACGCGACATAGCTTTGCAGACGATAAATGTAACCGTTTCAGAGAGAAGAGCGGCCAATGTGACGATCTGGCTTTAAGTCGATTCGATAACAAATGACGAAAACGGACGGATTTCTCAGGTTTTTACTACATATGAACACTTTTCACTTTCTCCCGTGCAACGTGGCTGCTAGTCTTCCTTTCATGCAAAATCTTATGGTTCCACCTCATGTCCACGCCACCAAAGCCGGCTAAAAAGTGAATAATCGACAACTAAAACTTCAATTATACTACTTCTTACTGGCTATTACTTCAACTTAGAAGCTTCTTCTGTGTTCTACTATGGTGCGTTTAGTGTCTCCGCATACCGCAGCACGCGACATAGCTTTGCAGACGATAAATGTAACCGTCTCAGAGAGAAAAGCGGCCAATTTGACGATCTGGCTTTAAGTCGATTCGATAACAAATGACGAAAACGGACGGATTTCTGAGGTTTTTACTACATATGAACACTTTTCACATTCTCCCATGCAACGCGGATGCTAGTCCCCCTTTCATGCAAAATCTTAACGTCCTAGGTCATGTCCGAGCCACCAAAGCCGGCTAAAAAGTTAATCATCACCAACTAAAACTTGAATTGTACTACTTCTTACTGGCTATTACTTCAACTTAGAAGCATCTTCTGTGTTCTTCTATGGTGCTTTTAGTGTCTCCGCATACCGCAGCACGCGACATAGCTTTGCAGACAATAAATGTAACCTTCTCAGAGAGAAAGGCGGCCAATTTGACGATCTGGCTTTAAGTCGATTCGATAACAAATGACGAAAACGGACGGATTTCTCAGGTTTTTACTACATATGAACACATTTCACATTCTCCCGTGCAACGCGGCTGCAAGTACTCCTTTCATGCAAATTCTTAAGGTCCTTGGTCATGTCCAAGCCACCAAAGCCGGCTAAAAAGTGAATAATCGACAACTAAAAGTTGAATTGTACTACTTCTTACTGGCTATTACTTCAACTTAGAAGCTTCTTCTGTGTTCTACTATGGTGCTTTTAGTGTCTCCGCATACCGCAGCATGCGACATAGCTATGCAGACAATAAATGTAACCTTCTCAGAGAGAAAAGCGGCCAATGTGACGATCTGGCTTTAAGTCGATTCGATAACAAATGACGAAAACGGACGGGTTTCTCAGGTTTTTACTACATATGAACACTTTTCACATTCTCCCGTGCAACGCGGCTGCCAGTCCTCCTTTCATGCAAAATCTTAAGGTCCTAGGTCATGTCCAAGCCACCAAAGTCATCTAAAAAGTGAATAATCGACAACTAAAAGTTGAATTGTACTACTTCTTACTGGCTATTACTTCAACTTAGAAGCTTCTTCTGTGTTCTACTATGGTGCTTTTAGTGTTTCTGCAGACCGCAGCACGCGACATAGCTTTGCAGACGATAAATGTAACAGTCTCAGAGAGAAAAGCAGCCAATGTGACGATCTGGCTTTAAGTCGATTCGATACCAAATGACGAAAACTGACGGAATTCTCAGGTTTTTGCTACATATGAACACTTTTCACATTCTCCCGTGCAACGCGGCTGCTAGTCCTCCTTTCATGCAAAATCTTAAGGTCCTAGGTCATGTCCAATCCACCAAAGCCGGCTAAAAAGTTAATAATCGACAACTAAAACTTCAATTGTACTACTCCTTACTGGCTATTACTTCAACTTAGAAGCTTCTTCTGTGTTCTACTATGGTGCTTTTAGTGTCTCCGCATACCGCAGCACACGACATAGCTTTGCAGACGATAAATGTAACCGTCTCAGAGAGAAAAGCGGCCACTGTGACGATCTGGCTTTAAGTCGATTCGATAACAAATGACGAAAACGCAAGCATTTCTCAGGTTTTTACCACATATGAACACTTTTCACATTCTCCCGTGCAACGCGGCTGCAAGTCCTCCTTTCATGCATAATCTTAACGTCCTAGGTGATGTCCAAGCCACCAAAGCCGGCTAAAAAGTGAATAATCGACAACTAAAACTTTAATTGTACTACTTCTTACTGGCTATTACTTCAACTTAGAAGCATCATCTGTGTTCTTCTATGGTGCTTTTAGTGTCTCCGCATATTGCAGCACGCGACATAGCTTTGCAGACAATAAATGTAACCTTCTCAGAGAGAAAAGCGGCAAAATTGACGATCTGGCTTTAAGTCGATTCGATAACAAATGACGAAAACTGACGGATTTCTCAGGTTTTTACTACATATGAACAGTTTTCACATTCTCCCGAGCAACGTGGCTGCTAGTCCTCCTTTCATGCAAAATCTTAAGGTGCTAGGTCATGTCCAAGCCACCAAAGCCGGCTAAAATGTGAATAATCGACAACTAAAACTTGAATTGTATTACTTCTTACTGGCTATTACTTCAACTTAGAAGCTTCTTCTGCGTTCTACTATGGTGCTTTTAGTGTCTCCGCATACCGCAGCACGCGACATAGTTTTGCAGATGATAAATGTAACCTTCTCAGTGAGAAAGGCGGCCAATGTGACGATCTGGCTTTAAGTCGATTCGATAACAAATGACGAAAACGGACGGATTTCCTAGGTTTTTACTACATATGAACACTTTTCACATTCTGCCATGCAACTCGGCTGCTAGTCCTCCTTTCATGCAAAATCTTAAGGTCCTAGGTCATGTCCAGGCCACCAAAGCCGGCTAAAAAGTGAATAAACGACAACTAAAACTTCAATTGTGCTACTTCTTACTTTCTTTTACTTCAACTTAAAAGCTTCTTCTGCGTTCTACTATGGTGCTTTTAGTGTCTCCGCATACCGCAGCTCGCGACATAGTTTTGCAGATGATAAATGTAACCTTCTCAGAGAGAAAGGCGGCCAATGTGACGATCTGGCTTTAAGACGATTCGATAACAAATGACGAAAACTGACGGATTTCTCAGGTTTTTACTACATATGAACACATTTCACATTCTCCCGTGCAACGCGGCTGCAAGTACTCCTTTCATGCAAATTCTTAAGGTCCTAGGTCATCTCCAAGCCACCAAAGCCGGCTAAAAAGTGAATAATCGACAACTAAAACTTGAATTGTACTACTTCTTACTGGCTATTACTTCAACTTAGAAGCTTCTTCTGTGTTCTACTATGGTGCTTTTAGTGTCTCCGCAGACCGCAGCACGCGACATAGCTTTGCAGACGATAAATGTAACCGTCTCAGAGAGAAAAGCGGCCAATGTGACGATCTGGCTTTAAGTCGTTTCGATAAAAAATGACGAAAACGGACGGATTTCTCAGGTTTTTACTACATATGAACACTTTTCACATTCTCCCATAGAACGCGGCTGCTAGACCTCCTTTCATGCAAAATCTTAAGGTCCTAGGTCATGTAAAAGCCGCCAAAGCCGGCTAAAAAGTGAATAATCGATAACTAAAACTTGAATTGTATTACTTCTTACTGGCTATTACTTCAACTTAGAAGCTTCTTCTGTATTCTACTATGGTGCTTTTAGTGTCTCCGCATACCGCAGCATGCGACATAGCTTTGCAGACGATAAATGTAACCGTCTCAGAGAGAAAAGCGGCCAAATTGACGATCTGGCTTTAAGTCGATTCGATAACAAATGACGAAAACTGACGGATTTCTCAGGTTTTTACTACATATGAACAGTTTTCACATTCTCCCGAGCAACGCGGCTGCTAGTCCTCCTTTCATGCAAAATCTTAAGGTGCTAGGTCACGTCCAAGCCACCAAAGCCGGCTAAAATGTGAATAATCGACAACTAAAACTTGAATTGCATTACTTCTTACTGGCTATTACTTCAACTTAGAAGCTTCTTCTGCGTTCTACTATGGTGCTTTTAGTGTCTCCGCATACCGCAGCACGCGACATAGCGTTGCAGACGATAAATGTAACGGTATCAGAGAGAAAAGCGGCCAATGTGACGATCTGCCTTTAAGTCGATTCGATAAAAATGACGAAAACGGACGGATTTCTCAGGTTTTTACTACATATGAACACTTTTCACATTCTCCGGTGCAACGTGGCTGCTAGTCTTCCTTTCATGCAAAATTTTATGGTTCCACCTCATGTCCAAGCCACCAAAGCCGGCTAATAAGTGAATAATCGACAACTAAAACTTGAATTGTACTACTTCTTACTGGCTATTGCTTCAACTTAGAAGCTTCTTCTGTGTTCTACTATGGTGCTTTTAGTGTTACCGCATATCGCAGCACGCGACATAGCTTTGCAGACGATAAATATAACCGTCTCAGAGAGAACAGCGGCCAATGTGACGATCTGGCTTTAAGTCGATTCGATAACAAATGACGAAAACGGACACATTTCTCAGGTTTTTACTACATATGAACACTTTTCACATTCTCCCATGCAACGCGGCTGCTAGTCCTCCTTTCATGCAAAATCTTAAGGTCCTAGGTCATGTCCAAGTCACCAGAGACGGCTAAAATGTAAAAAATCGACAACTAAAACTTGAATTGTATTACTTCTTACTAACTATTACTTCAACTTAGAAGCTTCTTCTGTGTTGTACTATGGTGCTTTTAGTGTCTCCGCTTACAGCAGCACGCGACATAGCTTTGCAGACGATAAATGTAACCGTTTCAGAGAGAAGAGCGGCCAATGTGACGATCTGGCTTCAACTCGATTTGATAACAAATGACGAAAACGGACGGATTTCGCAGGTTTTTACTACATATGAACACTTTTCACATTCTCCCGTGCAACGCGGCTGCTAGTCCTCCTTTCATGCAAAATCTTAAGGTCCTAGGTCAAGTCCAACCCACCAAAGCCGGCTGAAAAGTGAATAATCGATAACTAAAACTTGAATTGTACTACTTCTTACTAACTATTACTTCAACTTAGAAGCTTCTTCTGTGTTCTACTATGGTGCTTTTAGTGTCTCCGCACACCGCAGCACGCGACATAGCTTTGCAGACGATAAATGTAACCGTTTCAGAGAGAAAAGCGGCCACTGTGACGATCTGGCTTTAAATCGATTCGATAACAAATGACGAAAACGGAGGGATTTCGCAACTTTTTACTACATATGAACACTTTTCACATTCTCCCGTGCAACGCGGCTGCTAGTCCTCCTTTCATGCAAAATCTTAACGTCCTAGGTCATGTCCAAGCCACCAAAGCCGGCTAAAATGTGAATAATCGACTACTAAAACTTGAATCGTATAACTTCTTACTGGCTATTACTTCAACTTAGAAGCTTCTTCTGTATTCTACTATGGTGCTTTTAGTGTCTCCGCATACCGCAGCATGCGACATAGCTTTGCAGACGATAAATGTAACCGTCTCAGAGAGAAAAGCGGCCAAATTGACGATCTGGCTTTAAGTCGATTCGATAACAAATGACGAAAACTGACGGATTTCTCAGGTTTTTACTACATATGAACAGTTTTCACATTCTCCCGAGCAACGCGGCTGCTAGTCCTCCTTTCATGCAAAATCTTAAGGTCCAAGGTCATCTCCAAGCCACCAAAGCCGGCTAAAAAGTGAATAATCGACAACTAAAACTTGAATTGTACTACTTCTTACTGGCTATTACTTCAACTTAGAAGCTTCTTCTGTGTTCTACTATGGTGCTTTTAGTGTCTCCGCAGACCGCAGCACGCGACATAGCTTTGCAGACGATAAATGTAACCGTCTCAGAGAGAAAAGCGGCCAATGTGACGATCTGGCTTTAAGTCGATTCGATAAAAAATGACGAAAACGGACGGATTTCTCAGGTTTTTACTACATATGAACACTTTTCACATTCTCCCATAGAACGCGGCTGCTAGACCTCCTTTCATGCAAAATCTTAAGGTCCTAGGTCATGTAAAAGCCGCCAAAGCCGGCTAAAAAGTGAATAATCGATAACTAAAACTTGAATTGTATTACTTCTTACTGGCTATTACTTCAACTTAGAAGCTTCTTCTGTATTCTACTATGGTGCTTTTAGTGTCTCCGCATACCGCAGCATGCGACATAGCTTTGCAGACGATAAATGTAACCGTCTCAGAGAGAAAAGCGGCCAAATTGACGATCTGGCTTTAAGTCGATTCGATAACAAATGACGAAAACTGACGGATTTCTCAGGTTTTTACTACATATGAACAGTTTTCACATTCTCCCGAGCAACGCGGCTGCTAGTCCTCCTTTCATGCAAAATCTTAAGGTGCTAGGTCACGTCCAAGCCACCAAAGCCGGCTAAAAAGTGAATAATCGACAACTAAAACTTGAATTGTACTACTTTTTACTGGCTATTACTTCAACTTAGAAACTTCTTCTTTGTTCTACTATGGCGCTTTTAGTGTCTCCGCATACCGCAGCATGCGACATAGCTTTGCAGACGATAAATGTAACCGTCTCAGAGAGAAAAGCGGCCAAATTGACGATCTGGCTTTAAGTCGATTCGATAACAAATGACGAAAACTGACGGATTTCTCAGGTTTTTACTACATATGAACAGTTTTCACATTCTCCCGAGCAACGCGGCTGCTAGTCCTCCTTTCATGCAAAATCTTAAGGTGCTAGGTCACGTCCAAGCCACCAAAGCCGGCTAAAATGTGAATAATCGACAACTAAAACTTGAATTGCATTACTTCTTACTGGCTATTACTTCAACTTAGAAGCTTCTTCTGCGTTCTACTATGGTGCTTTTAGTGTCTCCGCATACCGCAGCACGCGACATAGCTATGCAGACAATAAATGTAACCTTCTCAGAGAGAAAAGCGGCCAATGTGACGATCTGGCTTTAAGTCGTTTCGATAACAAATGACGAAAACGGACGGGTTTCTCAGGTTTTTACTACATATGAACACTTTTCACATTCTCCTGTGCAACGCGGCTGCCAGTCCTCCTTTCATGCAAAATCTTAAGGTCCTAGGTCATGTCCAAGCCACCAAAGTCATCTAAAAAGTGAATAATCGACAACTAAAAGTTGAATTGTACTACTTCTTACTGGCTATTTCTTCAACATAGAAGCTTCTTCTGTGTTCTACTATGGTGCTTTTAGTGTTACCGCATATCGCAGCACGCGACATAGCTTTGCAGACGATAAATATAACCGTCTCAGAGAGAACAGCGGCCAATGTGACGATCTGGCTTTAAGTCGATTCGATAACAAATGACGAAAACGGACACATTTCTCAGGTTTTTACTACATATGAACACTTTTCACATTCTCCCATGCAACGCGGCTGCTAGTCCTCCTTTCATGCAAAATCTTAAGGTCCTAGGTCATGTCCAAGTCACCAGAGACGGCTAAAATGTAAAAAATCGACAACTAAAACTTGAATTGTATTACTTCTTACTAACTATTACTTCAACTTAGAAGCTTCTTCTGTGTTGTACTATGGTGCTTTTAGTGTCTCCGCTTACAGCAGCACGCGACATAGCTTTGCAGACGATAAATGTAACCGTTTCAGAGAGAAGAGCGGCCAATGTGACGATCTGGCTTCAAGTCGATTTGATAACAAATGACGAAAACGGACGGATTTCGCAGGTTTTTACTACATATGAACACTTTTCACATTCTCCCGTGCAACGCGGCTGCTAGTCCTCCTTTCATGCAAAATCTTAAGGTCCTAGGTCAAGTCCAAGCCACCAAAGCCGGCTGAAAAGTGAATAATCGATAACTAAAACTTGAATTGTACTACTTCTTACTAACTATTACTTCAACTTAGAAGATTCTTCTGTGTTCTACTATGGTGCTTTTAGTGTCTCCGCATACCGCAGCACACGACATAGCTTTGCAGACGATAAATGTAACCGTCTCAGAGAGAAAAGCGGCCACTGTGACGATCTGGCTTTAAGTCGATTCGATAACAAATGACGAAAACGCAAGCATTTCTCAGGTTTTTACCACATATGAACACTTTTCACATTCTCCCGTGCAACGCGGCTGCAAGTCCTCCTTTCATGCATAATCTTAACGTCCTAGGTGATGTCCAAGCCACCAAAGCCGGCTAAAAAGTGAATAATCGACAACTAAAACTTTAATTGTACTACTTCTTACTGGCTATTACTTCAACTTAGAAGCATCATCTGTGTTCTTCTATGGTGCTTTTAGTGTCTCCGCATATTGCAGCACGCGACATAGCTTTGCAGACAATAAATGTAACCTTCTCAGAGAGAAAAGCGGCAAAATTGACGATCTGGCTTTAAGTCGATTCGATAACAAATGACGAAAACTGACGGATTTCTCAGGTTTTTACTACATATGAACAGTTTTTACATTCTCCCGAGCAACGTGGCTGCTAGTCCTCCTTTCATGCAAAATCTTAAGGTGCTAGGTCATGTCCAAGCCACCAAAGCCGGCTAAAATGTGAATAATCGACAACTAAAACTTGAATTGTATTACTTCTTACTGGCTATTACTTCAACTTAGAAGCTTCTTCTGCGTTCTACTATGGTGCTTTTAGTGTCTCCGCATACCGCAGCACGCGACATAGTTTTGCAGATGATAAATGTAACCTTCTCAGTGAGAAAGGCGGCCAATGTGACGATCTGGCTTTAAGTCGATTCGATAACAAATGACGAAAACGGACGGATTTCCTAGGTTTTTACTACATATGAACACTTTTCACATTCTGCCATGCAACTCGGCTGCTAGTCCTCCTTTCATGCAAAATCTTAAGGTCCTAGGTCATGTCCAGGCCACCAAAGCCGGCTAAAAAGTGAATAAACGACAACTAAAACTTCAATTGTGCTACTTCTTACTTTCTTTTACTTCAACTTAAAAGCTTCTTCTGCGTTCTACTATGGTGCTTTTAGTGTCTCCGCATACCGCAGCTCGCGACATAGTTTTGCAGATGATAAATGTAACCTTCTCAGAGAGAAAGGCGGCCAATGTGACGATCTGGCTTTAAGACGATTCGATAACAAATGACGAAAACTGACGGATTTCTCAGGTTTTTACTACATATGAACACATTTCACATTCTCCCGTGCAACGCGGCTGCAAGTACTCCTTTCATGCAAATTCTTAAGGTCCTAGGTCATCTCCAAGCCACCAAAGCCGGCTAAAAAGTGAATAATCGACAACTAAAACTTGAATTGTACTACTTCTTACTGGCTATTACTTCAACTTAGAAGCTTCTTCTGTGTTCTACTATGGTGCTTTTAGTGTCTCCGCAGACCGCAGCACGCGACATAGCTTTGCAGACGATAAATGTAACCGTCTCAGAGAGAAAAGCGGCCAATGTGACGATCTGGCTTTAAGTCGTTTCGATAAAAAATGACGAAAACGGACGGATTTCTCAGGTTTTTACTACATATGAACACTTTTCACATTCTCCCATAGAACGCGGCTGCTAGACCTCCTTTCATGCAAAATCTTAAGGTCCTAGGTCATGTAAAAGCCGCCAAAGCCGGCTAAAAAGTGAATAATCGATAACTAAAACTTGAATTGTATTACTTCTTACTGGCTATTACTTCAACTTAGAAGCTTCTTCTGTATTCTACTATGGTGCTTTTAGTGTCTCCGCATACCGCAGCATGCGACATAGCTTTGCAGACGATAAATGTAACCGTCTCAGAGAGAAAAGCGGCCAAATTGACGATCTGGCTTTAAGTCGATTCGATAACAAATGACGAAAACTGACGGATTTCTCAGGTTTTTACTACATATGAACAGTTTTCACATTCTCCCGAGCAACGCGGCTGCTAGTCCTCCTTTCATGCAAAATCTTAAGGTGCTAGGTCACGTCCAAGCCACCAAAGCCGGCTAAAATGTGAATAATCGACAACTAAAACTTGAATTGCATTACTTCTTACTGGCTATTACTTCAACTTAGAAGCTTCTTCTGCGTTCTACTATGGTGCTTTTAGTGTCTCCGCATACCGCAGCACGCGACATAGCGTTGCAGACGATAAATGTAACGGTATCAGAGAGAAAAGCGGCCAATGTGACGATCTGCCTTTAAGTCGATTCGATAAAAATGACGAAAACGGACGGATTTCTCAGGTTTTTACTACATATGAACACTTTTCACATTCTCCGGTGCAACGTGGCTGCTAGTCTTCCTTTCATGCAAAATTTTATGGTTCCACCTCATGTCCAAGCCACCAAAGCCGGCTAATAAGTGAATAATCGACAACTAAAACTTGAATTGTACTACTTCTTACTGGCTATTGCTTCAACTTAGAAGCTTCTTCTGTGTTCTACTATGGTGCTTTTAGTGTTACCGCATATCGCAGCACGCGACATAGCTTTGCAGACGATAAATATAACCGTCTCAGAGAGAACAGCGGCCAATGTGACGATCTGGCTTTAAGTCGATTCGATAACAAATGACGAAAACGGACACATTTCTCAGGTTTTTACTACATATGAACACTTTTCACATTCTCCCATGCAACGCGGCTGCTAGTCCTCCTTTCATGCAAAATCTTAAGGTCCTAGGTCATGTCCAAGTCACCAGAGACGGCTAAAATGTAAAAAATCGACAACTAAAACTTGAATTGTATTACTTCTTACTAACTATTACTTCAACTTAGAAGCTTCTTCTGTGTTGTACTATGGTGCTTTTAGTGTCTCCGCTTACAGCAGCACGCGACATAGCTTTGCAGACGATAAATGTAACCGTTTCAGAGAGAAGAGCGGCCAATGTGACGATCTGGCTTCAACTCGATTTGATAACAAATGACGAAAACGGACGGATTTCGCAGGTTTTTACTACATATGAACACTTTTCACATTCTCCCGTGCAACGCGGCTGCTAGTCCTCCTTTCATGCAAAATCTTAAGGTCCTAGGTCAAGTCCAACCCACCAAAGCCGGCTGAAAAGTGAATAATCGATAACTAAAACTTGAATTGTACTACTTCTTACTAACTATTACTTCAACTTAGAAGCTTCTTCTGTGTTCTACTATGGTGCTTTTAGTGTCTCCGCACACCGCAGCACGCGACATAGCTTTGCAGACGATAAATGTAACCGTTTCAGAGAGAAAAGCGGCCACTGTGACGATCTGGCTTTAAATCGATTCGATAACAAATGACGAAAACGGAGGGATTTCGCAACTTTTTACTACATATGAACACTTTTCACATTCTCCCGTGCAACGCGGCTGCTAGTCCTCCTTTCATGCAAAATCTTAACGTCCTAGGTCATGTCCAAGCCACCAAAGCCGGCTAAAATGTGAATAATCGACTACTAAAACTTGAATCGTATAACTTCTTACTGGCTATTACTTCAACTTAGAAGCTTCTTCTGTATTCTACTATGGTGCTTTTAGTGTCTCCGCATACCGCAGCATGCGACATAGCTTTGCAGACGATAAATGTAACCGTCTCAGAGAGAAAAGCGGCCAAATTGACGATCTGGCTTTAAGTCGATTCGATAACAAATGACGAAAACTGACGGATTTCTCAGGTTTTTACTACATATGAACAGTTTTCACATTCTCCCGAGCAACGCGGCTGCTAGTCCTCCTTTCATGCAAAATCTTAAGGTCCAAGGTCATCTCCAAGCCACCAAAGCCGGCTAAAAAGTGAATAATCGACAACTAAAACTTGAATTGTACTACTTCTTACTGGCTATTACTTCAACTTAGAAGCTTCTTCTGTGTTCTACTATGGTGCTTTTAGTGTCTCCGCAGACCGCAGCACGCGACATAGCTTTGCAGACGATAAATGTAACCGTCTCAGAGAGAAAAGCGGCCAATGTGACGATCTGGCTTTAAGTCGATTCGATAAAAAATGACGAAAACGGACGGATTTCTCAGGTTTTTACTACATATGAACACTTTTCACATTCTCCCATAGAACGCGGCTGCTAGACCTCCTTTCATGCAAAATCTTAAGGTCCTAGGTCATGTAAAAGCCGCCAAAGCCGGCTAAAAAGTGAATAATCGATAACTAAAACTTGAATTGTATTACTTCTTACTGGCTATTACTTCAACTTAGAAGCTTCTTCTGTATTCTACTATGGTGCTTTTAGTGTCTCCGCATACCGCAGCATGCGACATAGCTTTGCAGACGATAAATGTAACCGTCTCAGAGAGAAAAGCGGCCAAATTGACGATCTGGCTTTAAGTCGATTCGATAACAAATGACGAAAACTGACGGATTTCTCAGGTTTTTACTACATATGAACAGTTTTCACATTCTCCCGAGCAACGCGGCTGCTAGTCCTCCTTTCATGCAAAATCTTAAGGTGCTAGGTCACGTCCAAGCCACCAAAGCCGGCTAAAAAGTGAATAATCGACAACTAAAACTTGAATTGTACTACTTTTTACTGGCTATTACTTCAACTTAGAAACTTCTTCTTTGTTCTACTATGGCGCTTTTAGTGTCTCCGCATACCGCAGCATGCGACATAGCTTTGCAGACGATAAATGTAACCGTCTCAGAGAGAAAAGCGGCCAAATTGACGATCTGGCTTTAAGTCGATTCGATAACAAATGACGAAAACTGACGGATTTCTCAGGTTTTTACTACATATGAACAGTTTTCACATTCTCCCGAGCAACGCGGCTGCTAGTCCTCCTTTCATGCAAAATCTTAAGGTGCTAGGTCACGTCCAAGCCACCAAAGCCGGCTAAAATGTGAATAATCGACAACTAAAACTTGAATTGCATTACTTCTTACTGGCTATTACTTCAACTTAGAAGCTTCTTCTGCGTTCTACTATGGTGCTTTTAGTGTCTCCGCATACCGCAGCACGCGACATAGCTATGCAGACAATAAATGTAACCTTCTCAGAGAGAAAAGCGGCCAATGTGACGATCTGGCTTTAAGTCGTTTCGATAACAAATGACGAAAACGGACGGGTTTCTCAGGTTTTTACTACATATGAACACTTTTCACATTCTCCTGTGCAACGCGGCTGCCAGTCCTCCTTTCATGCAAAATCTTAAGGTCCTAGGTCATGTCCAAGCCACCAAAGTCATCTAAAAAGTGAATAATCGACAACTAAAAGTTGAATTGTACTACTTCTTACTGGCTATTTCTTCAACATAGAAGCTTCTTCTGTGTTCTACTATGGTGCTTTTAGTGTTACCGCATATCGCAGCACGCGACATAGCTTTGCAGACGATAAATATAACCGTCTCAGAGAGAACAGCGGCCAATGTGACGATCTGGCTTTAAGTCGATTCGATAACAAATGACGAAAACGGACACATTTCTCAGGTTTTTACTACATATGAACACTTTTCACATTCTCCCATGCAACGCGGCTGCTAGTCCTCCTTTCATGCAAAATCTTAAGGTCCTAGGTCATGTCCAAGTCACCAGAGACGGCTAAAATGTAAAAAATCGACAACTAAAACTTGAATTGTATTACTTCTTACTAACTATTACTTCAACTTAGAAGCTTCTTCTGTGTTGTACTATGGTGCTTTTAGTGTCTCCGCTTACAGCAGCACGCGACATAGCTTTGCAGACGATAAATGTAACCGTTTCAGAGAGAAGAGCGGCCAATGTGACGATCTGGCTTCAAGTCGATTTGATAACAAATGACGAAAACGGACGGATTTCGCAGGTTTTTACTACATATGAACACTTTTCACATTCTCCCGTGCAACGCGGCTGCTAGTCCTCCTTTCATGCAAAATCTTAAGGTCCTAGGTCAAGTCCAAGCCACCAAAGCCGGCTGAAAAGTGAATAATCGATAACTAAAACTTGAATTGTACTACTTCTTACTAACTATTACTTCAACTTAGAAGATTCTTCTGTGTTCTACTATGGTGCTTTTAGTGTCTCCGCACACCGCAGCACGCGACATAGCTTTGCAGACGATAAATGTAACCGTTTCAGAGAGTAGAGCGGCCACTGTGACGATCTGGCTTTAAATCGATTCGATAACAAATGACGAAAACGGATGGATTTCGCAAGTTTTTACTACATATGAACACTTTTCACATTCTCCCGTGCAACGCGGCTGCTAGTCCTCCTTTCATGCAAAATCTTAACGTCCTAGGTCATGTCCAAGCCACCAAAGCCGGCTAAAATGTGAATAATCGACTACTAAAACTTGAATCGTATAACTTCTTACTGGCTATTACTGCAACTTAGAAGCTTCTTCTGTGTTCTGCTATGGTACTTTCAGTGTCTCCGCATACCGCAGCACGCGACATAGCTTTGCAGACGATAAATGTAACCGTCTCAGAGGGAAAAGCGGCCAATGTGACGATCTGGCTTTAAGTCGATTCGATAACAAATGACGAAAACGGACGGATTTCTCAGGTTTTTACTACATATGAACACATTTCACATTCTCCCGTGTAACGCGGCTGCAAGTACTCCTTTCATGCAAATACGTAAGGTCCTAGGTCATGTCCAAGCCACCAAAGCCGGCTAAAAAGTGAATAATCGACAACTAAAACTTGAATTGTACTACTTTTTACTGGCTATTACTTCAACTTAGAAACTTCTTCTTTGTTCTACTATGGCGCTTTTAGTGTCTCCGCATACCGCAGCACGCGACATAGCTTTGCAGACGATAAATGTAACCGTCTCAGAGAGAAAAGCGGCCAATGTGACGATCTGGCTTTAAGTCGATTCGATAACAAATGACGAAAACGGACGGATTTCTCAGGTTTTTTACTACATACGAACACTTTTCACATTCTCCCATGCAACGCGGCTGCTAGACCTCCTTTCATGCAAAATCTTAAGGTCCTAGGTCATGTAAAAGCCAACAAAGCCGGCTAAAAAGTGAATAATCGATAACTAAAACTTGAATCGTACTACTTCTCACTGGCTATTACTTCAACTGAGAAGCTTCTTCTGTGTTCTACTATGGTGCTTTTAGTGTTTCAGCATACCGCAGCACGCGACATAGCTTTGCAGACGATAAATGAACCGTTGCAGAGAGTGGAGCGGCCAATGTGACGATCTGGCTTTAAGTCGATTCGATAACAAATGACGAAAACGGACGGATTTCCCAGGTTTTTACTACATATGAACACATTTCACATTCTCCCGTGCAACGCGGCTGCAAGTACTCCTTTCATGCAAAATCTTAAGGTCCTAGGTCATGTCCAAGCCACCAAAGCCGGCTAAAAAGTGAATAATCGACAACTAAAACTTGAATTGTAGTACTTCTTACTGGCTATTACTTCAACTTAGAAGCTTCTTCTGTGTTCTACTATGGTGCTTTTAGTGTTTCGGCATACCGCAGCACGCGACATAGCTTTGCAGACGATAAGTGTAGCCGTTTCAGAGGGTAGAGCGGCCAATGTGACGATCTGGCTTTAAGTCGATTCGATAACAAATGACGAAAACGGACGGATTTCTCAGGTTTATACTACATATGAACACTTTTCACATTCTCCCATGCAACGCGGCTGCTAGACCTCCTTTCATGCAAAATCTTAAGGTCCTAGGTCATGTAAAAGCTACCAAAGCCGGCTAAAAAGTGAATAATCGACAACTAAAACTTGAATTCTACTACTTCTTACTGGCTATTACTTCAACTTAGAAGCTTCTTCTGTGTTCTACTATGGTGCTTTTAGTGTCTCCGCACACCGCAGCACGCGACATAGCTTTGCAGACGATAAATGTAACCGTCTCAGAGAGAAAAGCGGCCAATGTGACGATCTGGCTTTAAGTCGATTCGATAACAAATGACGAAAACGGACGGATTTCTCAGGTTTTTACTACATATGAACACTTTTCACATTCTCCCATGCAACACGGCTGCTAGACCTCCTTTCATGCAAAATCTTAAGGTCCTAGGTCATGTCCAAGCCACCAAAGTCATCTAAAAAGTGAATAATCGACAACTAAAAGTTGAATTGTACTACTTCTTACTGGCTATTTCTTCAACATAGAAGCTTCTTCTGTGTTCTACTATGGTGCTTTTAGTGTTACCGCATATCGCAGCACGCGACATAGCTTTGCAGACGATAAATATAACCGTCTCAGAGAGAACAGCGGCCAATGTGACGATCTGGCTTTAAGTCGATTCGATAACAAATGACGAAAACGGACACATTTCTCAGGTTTTTACTACATATGAACACTTTTCACATTCTCCCATGCAACGCGGCTGCTAGTCCTCCTTTCATGCAAAATCTTAAGGTCCTAGGTCATGTCCAAGTCACCAGAGACGGCTAAAATGTAAAAAATCGACAACTAAAACTTGAATTGTATTACTTCTTACTAACTATTACTTCAACTTAGAAGCTTCTTCTGTGTTGTACTATGGTGCTTTTAGTGTCTCCGCTTACAGCAGCACGCGACATAGCTTTGCAGACGATAAATGTAACCGTTTCAGAGAGAAGAGCGGCCAATGTGACGATCTGGCTTCAAGTCGATTTGATAACAAATGACGAAAACGGACGGATTTCGCAGGTTTTTACTACATATGAACACTTTTCACATTCTCCCGTGCAACGCGGCTGCTAGTCCTCCTTTCATGCAAAATCTTAAGGTCCTAGGTCAAGTCCAAGCCACCAAAGCCGGCTGAAAAGTGAATAATCGATAACTAAAACTTGAATTGTACTACTTCTTACTAACTATTACTTCAACTTAGAAGATTCTTCTGTGTTCTACTATGGTGCTTTTAGTGTCTCCGCACACCGCAGCACGCGACATAGCTTTGCAGACGATAAATGTAACCGTTTCAGAGAGTAGAGCGGCCACTGTGACGATCTGGCTTTAAATCGATTCGATAACAAATGACGAAAACGGATGGATTTCGCAAGTTTTTACTACATATGAACACTTTTCACATTCTCCCGTGCAACGCGGCTGCTAGTCCTCCTTTCATGCAAAATCTTAACGTCCTAGGTCATGTCCAAGCCACCAAAGCCGGCTAAAATGTGAATAATCGACTACTAAAACTTGAATCGTATAACTTCTTACTGGCTATTACTTCAACTTAGAAGCTTCTTCTGTGTTCTGCTATGGTACTTTCAGTGTCTCCGCATACCGCAGCACGCGACATAGCTTTGCAGACGATAAATGTAACCGTCTCAGAGGGAAAAGCGGCCAATGTGACGATCTGGCTTTAAGTCGATTCGATAACAAATGACGAAAACGGACGGATATCTCAGGTTTTTACTACATATGAACACATTTCACATTCTCCCGTGCAACGCGGCTGCAAGTACTCCTTTCATGCAAATACGTAAGGTCCTAGGTCATGTCCAAGCCACCAAAGCCGGCTAAAAAGTGAATAATCGACAACTAAAACTTGAATTGTACTACTTTTTACTGGCTATTACTTCAACTTAGAAACTTCTTCTTTGTTCTACTATGGCGCTTTTAGTGTCTCCGCATACCGCAGCACGCGACATAGCTTTGCAGACGATAAATGTAACCGTCTCAGAGAGAAAAGCGGCCAATGTGACGATCTGGCTTTAAGTCGATTCGATAACAAATGACGAAAACGGACGGATTTCTCAGGTTTTTTACTACATACGAACACTTTTCACATTCTCCCATGCAACGCGGCTGCTAGACCTCCTTTCATGCAAAATCTTAAGGTCCTAGGTCATGTAAAAGCCAACAAAGCCGGCTAAAAAGTGAATAATCGATAACTAAAACTTGAATCGTACTACTTCTCACTGGCTATTACTTCAACTGAGAAGCTTCTTCTGTGTTCTACTATGGTGCTTTTAGTGTTTCAGCATACCGCAGCACGCGACATAGCTTTGCAGACGATAAATGAACCGTTGCAGAGAGTGGAGCGGCCAATGTGACGATCTGGCTTTAAGTCGATTCGATAACAAATGACGAAAACGGACGGATTTCCCAGGTTTTTACTACATATGAACACATTTCACATTCTCCCGTGCAACGCGGCTGCAAGTACTCCTTTCATGCAAAATCTTAAGGTCCTAGGTCATGTCCAAGCAACCAAAGCCGGCTAAAAAGTGAATAATCGACAACTAAAACTTGAATTGTAGTACTTCTTACTGGCTATTACTTCAACTTAGAAGCTTCTTCTGTGTTCTACTATGGTGCTTTTAGTGTTTCGGCATACCGCAGCACGCGACATAGCTTTGCAGACGATAAGTGTAGCCGTTTCAGAGAGTAGAGCGGCCAATGTGACGATCTGGCTTTAAGTCGATTCGATAACAAATGACGAAAACGGACGGATTTCTCAGGTTTTTACTACATATGAACACTTTTCACATTCTCCCATGCAACGCGGCTGCTAGACCTCCTTTCATGCAAAATCTTAAGGTCCTAGGTCATGTAAAAGCTACCAAAGCCGGCTAAAAAGTGAATAATCGACAACTAAAACTTGAATTCTACTACTTCTTACTGGCTATTACTTCAACTTAGAAGCTTCTTCTGTGTTCTACTATGGTGCTTTTAGTGTCTCCGCACACCGCAGCACGCGACATAGCTTTGCAGACGATAAATGTAACCGTCTCAGAGAGAAAAGCGGCCAATGTGACGATCTGGCTTTAAGTCGATTCGATAACAAATGACGAAAACGGACGGATTTCTCAGGTTTTTACTACATATGAACACTTTTCACATTCTCCCATGCAACACGGCTGCTAGACCCCCTTTCATGCAAAATCTTAAGGTCCTAGGTCATGTCCAAGCTACCAAAGCCGGCTGAATAGTCAATAATCGATAACTAAAACTTGAATTTTAATACTTCTTACTGGCTATTACTTCAACTTAGAAGCTTCTTCTGTGTTCTACTAAGGTGCTTTTAGTGTCTCCGCATACCGCAGCACGCCACATAGCTTTGCAGACGATAAATGTAACCGTCTCAGAGAGAAAAGCGGCCAATGTGACGATCAGGCTATAAGTCGATTCGATAACAAATGAAGAAAACAGACGGATTTCTCAGGTTTTTACTACATATGAACACTTTTCACATTCTCCCATGCAACGCGGCTGCTAGTCCTCCTTTCATGCAAAATCTTAAGGTCATCGGTCATGTCCAAGCCACCAAAGCCGGCTACAAAGTGAATAATCGACAACTAAAACTTCAATTGTACTACTTCTTACTGGCTATTACTTCAACATAGAAGCTTCTTCTGTGTTCTACTATGGTGCTTTTAGTGTTTCCGCATACCGCAGCACGTGACATAGCTTTGCAGACGATAAATGTAACCGTCTCAGAGCGAAAAGCGACCAATGTGACGATCTGGCTTTAAGTCGATTCGATAACAAATGACGAAAACGGACGGATTTCTGTGGTTTTTACTACATATGAACACTTTTCACATTCTCCCATGCAACGCGGCTGCTAGTCCTCCTTTCATGCAAAATCTTAAGGTCCTAGGTCATGTCGAAGCCACCAAAGCCAGCTAAAAAGTGAATGATCGACAACTAAAACTTCAATTGTACTACTTCTTACTGGCTATTACTTCAACTTAGAAGCTTCTTCTGTGCTCTACTATGGTGCTTTTAGTGTTTCCGCATACCGCAGCACGCGACACAGCTCTGTAGACGATAAATGTAACCGTTTCAGAGAGAAGAGCGGCCAATGTGACGATCTGGCTTTAAGTCGAATCGATAACAAATGACGAAAACGGACGGATTTCTCAGGATTTTACCACATATGAACACTTTTTACATTCTCCAGTGCAACGCGGCTGCTAGTCCTCCTTTCATGCAAAATCTTAATGTCCTAGGTCATGTCCGAGCCACCATAGCCGGCTAAAAAGTGAATAATCGACAATTAAAACTTCAATTGTACTACGTCTTACTGGCTATTACTTCAACTTAGAAGCTTCTTCTGTGTTCTACTATGGTGCTTTTAGTGTCTCCGCATACCGCAGCACGCGACATAGCTTTGCAGACGATAAATGTAACCGTCTCAGAGAGAAAAGCGGCCAATGTGACGATCTGGCTTCAAGTCGATTCGATAACAAATGACGAAAAAGGACAGATTTCTCAGGTTTTTACTACATATGAACATATTTCACATTCTCCCGTGCAACGCGGCTGCAAGTACTCCGTTCATGCAAAATCTTAAGGTCCTAGTTCTTGTCCAAGCCACCAAAGTCGGCTAAAAAGTGAATAATCGACAACTAAAACTTGAATGGTTCTACTTCTTACTGGCTATTACTTCAACTTAGAAGCTTCTTCTGTGTTCTACTATGGTGCTTTTAGTGTCTCCGCACACCGCAGCACGCGACATAGCTTTGCAGACGATAAATGTAACCGTCTCAGAGAGAAAAGCTGCCAATGTGACGATCTTGCTTTAAGTCGATTCGATAACAAATGACGAAAACGGACGGATTTCTAAGGTTTTTACTACATATGAACACTTTTCACAGTATCCCATGGAACGCGGCTGCTAGTCCTCCTTTCATGCAAAATCTTAAGGTCCTTGGTCATGTCCAAGACACCAAAGCCGGCTAAAGAGTGAATAATCGACAACTAAAACTTCAATTGTACAGCGTCTTACTGGCTATTACTTCAACATAGAAGCTTCTTCTGTGTTCTACTATGGTGCTTTTAGTGTTTCCGCATACCGCAGCACGCGACATAGCTTTGTAGACGATAAATGTAACCGTTTCAGAGAGAAGGGCGGCCAATGTGACGATCTAGCTTTAAGTCGATTCGATAACAAATGACGAAAAGGACGGAATTATCAGGTTTTTACTACATATGAACACATTTCACATTCTCCCGTGCAACGCGGCTGCAAGTACTCATTTCATGCAAAATCTTAAGGTCCTAGGTCATGTCCAAGCCACCATAGCCGGCTAAAAAGTGAATAATCGACAACTAAAACATGAATTGTACTACTTCTTACTGGCTATTACTTCAACTTAGAAGCTTCTTCTGTGTTCTACTATGGTGCTTTTAGTGTTTCCGCATAGCGCAGCACGCGACATAGCTTTGCAGACGATAAATGTAACCGTCTCAGAGAGAAAGGCGGCCAATGTGACGATCTGGCTTTAAGTCGATTCGATAACAAATGACGAAAACGGACTGATTTCTCAGGTTTTTACTACATATGAACACTTTTCACATTCTCCCATACAACGCGGCTGCTAGTCCTCCTTTCATGCAAAATCTTATGGTCCTAGGTCATGTCATAGCCACCAAAGCCGGCAAAAAAGTGAATAATCGACATCCAAAACTTGAATTGTACTACGTCTTACTGGCTATTACTTCAACTTAGAAGCTTCTTCTGTGTTCTACTATGGTGCTTTTAGTGTTTCCGCATACTGCAGCACGCGTCATAGCTTTGCAGACGATAAATGTAACCGTTTCAGAGAGAAGAGCGGCCAAAGTGACGATCTGGCTTTAAGTCGATTCGATAACAAATGACGAAAACGGACGGATTTCTCAGGTTTTTTACTACATATGAACACTTTTCACATTCTCCCATGCAACGCGGCTGCTAGACCTCCTTTCATGCAAAATCTTAAGGTCCTAGGTCATGTAAAAGCCACCAAAGCCGGCTAAAAAGTGAATAATCGATAACTAAAACTTGAATCGTACTACTTCTTACTGGCTATTACTTCAACTGAGAAGCTTCTTCTGTGTTCTACTATGGTGCTTTTAGTGTTTCAGCATACCGCAGCACGCGACATAGCTTTGCAGACGATAAATGTAACCGTTTCAGAGAGAAGAGCGGCCAATGTGACGATCTGGCTTTAAGTCGATTCGATAACAAATGATGAAAACGGACGGATTTCTCAGGTTTTTACTATATATGAACACTTTTCACATTCTCCCGTCCAACGCGGCTGCTAGTCCTCCTTTCATGCAAAATCTTAAGGTCCTAGGTCATGTCCAAGCCACCAAAGCCGGCTAAAATGTGAATAATCGACAACTAAAACTTAAATTGTACTACTTCTTACTGGCTATTACTTCAACTTAGAAGCTTCTTCTGTGTTCTACTATGGTGCTTTTAGTGTTTCGGCATACCGCAGCACGCGACATAGCTTTGCAGACGATAAGTGTAAGCGTTTCAGAGAGTAGAGCGGAGAAAGTGACCAACTGGCTTTAAGGCGATTCGATCACAGATGACGAAAACGGACGGATTTCTCAGGTTTTTACTACATATGAACACTTTTCACATTCTCCCGTGCAACGCGGCTGCCAGTCCTCCTTTCATGCAAAATCTTAATGTCCTAGGTCATGTCCAAGCCACCAAAGCCGGCTAAAAAGTGAATAATCGACAACTAAAACTTGAATTGTACTACCTCTTACTGGCTATTACTTCAACTTAGAAGCTTCTTCTGTGTTCTACTATGGTGCTTTTAGCGTTTCCGCATACTGCAGCGCGCGACATAGCTTTGCAGACGATAAATGAACCGTTGCAGAGAGTGGAGCGGCCAATGTGACGATCTGGCTTTAAGTCGATTCGATAACAAATGACGAAAACGGACGGATTTCTCAGGTTTTTACTACATATGAACACATTTCACATTCTCCCGTGCAACGCGGCTGCAAGTACTCCTTTCATGCAAAATCTTAAGGTCCTAGGTCATGTCCAAGCCACCAAAGCCGGCTAAAAAGTGAATAATCGACAACTAAAACTTGAATTGTAGTACTTCTTACTGGCTATTACTTCAATTTAGAAGCTTCTTCTGTGTTCTACTATGGTGCTTTTAGTGTTTCAACATACCGCAGCACGCGACATAGCTTTGCAGACGATAAATGTAACCGTTTCAGAGAGAAGAGCGGCCAATGTGACGATCTGGCTTTAAGTCATTCGATAACAAATGACGAAAACGGACGGAGTTCTCAGGTTTTTACTACATATGAACACTTTTCACATTCTCCCGTCCAACGTGGCTGCTAGTCCTCCTTTCATGCAAAATCTTAAGGTCCTAGGTCATGTCCAAGCCACCAAAGCGGGCTAAAATGAGAATAATCGACAACTAAAACTTAAATTGTACTATTTCTTACTGGCTATTACTTCAACTTAGAAGTTTCTTCTATGTTCTACTATGGTGCTTTTAGTGTTTCGGCATACCGCAGCACGCGACATAGCTTTGCAGACGATAAGTGTAACCGTTTCAGAGAGTAGAGCGGCCAATGTGACGATCTGGCTTTAAGTCGATTCGATAACAAATGACGATAACGGACGGATTTCTCAGGTTTATACTACATATGAACACTTTTCACATTCTCCCATGCAACGCGGCTGCTAGACCTCCTTTCATGCAAAATCTTAAGGTCCTAGGTCATGTAAAAGCTACCAAAGCCGGCTAAAAAGTGAATAATCGACAACTAAAACTTGAATTCTACTACTTCTTACTGGCTATTACTTCAACTTAGAAGCTTCTTCTGTGTTCTACTATGGTGCTTTTAGTGTCTCCGCACACCGCAGCACGCGACATAGCTTTGCAGACGATAAATGTAACCGTCTCAGAGAGAAAAGCGGCCAATGTGACGATCTGGCTTTAAGTCGATTCGATAACAAATGACGAAAACGGACGGATTTCTCAGGTTTTTACTACATATGAACACTTTTCACATTCTCCCATGCAACACGGCTGCTAGACCCCCTTTCATGCAAAATCTTAAGGTCCTAGGTCATGTCCAAGCTACCAAAGCCGGCTGAAAAGTCAATAATCGATAACTAAAACTTGAATTTTAATACTTCTTACTGGCTATTACTTCAACTTAGAAGCTTCTTCTGTGTTCTACTAAGGTGCTTTTAGTGTCTCCGCATACCGCAGCACGCCACATAGCTTTGCAGACGATAAATGTAACCGTCTCAGAGAGAAAAGCGGCCAATGTGACGATCAGGCTATAAGTCGATTCGATAACAAATGAAGAAAACAGACGGATTTCTCAGGTTTTTACTACATATGAACACTTTTCACATTCTCCCATGCAACGCGGCTGCTAGTCCTCCTTTCATGCAAAATCTTAAGGTCATCGGTCATGTCCAAGCCACCAAAGCCGGCTACAAAGTGAATAATCGACAACTAAAACTTCAATTGTACTACTTCTTACTGGCTATTACTTCAACATAGAAGCTTCTTCTGTGTTCTACTATGGTGCTTTTAGTGTTTCCGCATACCGCAGCACGTGACATAGCTTTGCAGACGATAAATGTAACCGTCTCAGAGCGAAAAGCGACCAATGTGACGATCTGGCTTTAAGTCGATTTGATAACAAATGACGAAAACGGACGGATTTCTGTGGTTTTTACTACATATGAACACTTTTCACATTCTCCCATGCAACGCGGCTGCTAGTCCTCCTTTCATGCAAAATCTTAAGGTCCTAGGTCATGTCGAAGCCACCAAAGCCAGCTAAAAAGTGAATGATCGACAACTAAAACTCAATTGTACTACTTCTTACTGGCTATTACTTCAACTTAGAAGCTTCTTCTGTGCTCTACTATGGTGCTTTTAGTGTTTCCGCATACCGCAGCACGCGACACAGCTCTGTAGACGATAAATGTAACCGTTTCAGAGAGAAGAGCGGCCAATGTGACGATCTGGCTTTAAGTCGAATCGATAACAAATGACGAAAACGGACGGATTTCTCAGGATTTTACCACATATGAACACTTTTTACATTCTCCAGTGCAACGCGGCTGCTAGTCCTCCTTTCATGCAAAATCTTAATGTCCTAGGTCATGTCCGAGCCACCATAGCCGGCTAAAAAGTGAATAATCGACGATTAAAACTTCAATTGTACTACTTCTTACTGGCTATTACTTCAACTTAGAAGCATCTTCTGTGTTCTCCTATGGTGCTTTTAGGGTCTCCGCAGACGGCAGCACGCTACATAGCTTTGCAGACGATAAATGTCACAGTCTCATAGAGAAAAGCGGCCAATGTGACGATCTGGCTTTAAGTCGATTCGATAACAAATGACGAAAACGGACGGATTTCTGTGGTTTTTACTACATATGAACACTTTTCACATTCTCCCATGCAACGCGGCTGCTAGTCCTCCTTTCATGCAAAATCTTAAGGTCCTAGGTCATGTCGAAGCCACCAAAGCCAGCTAAAAAGTGAATGATCGACAACTAAAACTTGAATTGTACTACGTCTTACTGGCTATTACTTCAACTTAGAAGCTTCTTCTGTGTTCTACTATGGTGCTTTTAGTGTCTCCGCATACCGCAGCACGCGACATACCTTGGCAGACGATAAATGTAACCGTCTCAGAGAGAAAAGTGGCCAATGTGACGATCTGGCTTCAAGTCGATTCGATAACAAATGACGAAAAAGGACAGATTTCTCAGGTTTTTACTACATATGAACATATTTCACATTCTCCCGTGCAACGCGGCTGCAAGTACTCCTTTCATGCAAAATCTTAAGGTCCTAGTTCATGTCCAAGCCACCAAAGTCGGCTAAAAAGTGAATAATCGACAACTAAAACTTGAATGGTTCTACTTCTTACTGGCTATTACTTCAACTTAGAAGCTTCTTCTGTGTTCTTCTATGGTGCTTTAAGTGTCTCCGCATACCGCAGCACGCGACATAGCTTTGCAGACGATAAATGTAACTGTCTCAGAGAGAAATTCGGCCAATGTGACGATCTGGATTTAAGTCGATTCGATAACAAATGACGAAAACGGACTGATTTCTCAGGTTTTTACTACATATGAACACTTTTCACATTCTCCCATACAACGCGGCTGCTAGTCCTCCTTTCATGCAAAATCTTAAGGTCCTAGGTCATATCCAAGCCACCAAAGCCGGCTAAAAAGTGAATAATCGATAGTTAAAACTTGAATTGTACTACATCTTACTGGCTGTCTCTTCAACTTAGAAGCTTCTTCTGTGTTCTACTATGGTGCTTTTAGTGTTTCCGCATAGCGCAGCACGCGACATAGCTTTGCAGACGATAAATGTAACCGTCTCAGAGAGAAAGGCTGCCAATGTGACGATCTGGCTTTAAGTCGATTCGATAACAAATGACGAAAACGGACGTATTTCACAGGTTTTTACTACATATGAACACTTTTCACATTCTCCCATACAACGCGGCTGCTAGTCCTCCTTTCATGCAAAATCTTATGGTCCTAGGTCATGTCATAGCCACCAAAGCCGGCAAAAAAGTGAATAATCGACATCCAAAACTTGAATTGTACTACCTCTTACTGGCTATTACTTCAACTTAGAAGCTTCTTCTGTGTTCTACTATGGTGCTTTTAGTGTTTCCGCATACTGCAGCACGCGTCATAGCTTTGCAGACGATAAATGTAACCGTTTCAGAGAGAAGAGCGGCCAACGTGACGATCTGGCTTTAAGTCGATTCGATAACAAATGACAAAAACGGACGGATTTCTCAGGTTTTTACTACATATGAACACTTTTCACATTCTCCCGTGCAACGCAGCTGCAAGTCCTCCTTTCATGCAAAATCTTAAGGTCCTAGGTGGTGTCCAAGCCACCAAAGCCGGCTAAAAAGTGAATAATCGACAACTACAACTTGAATTGTACTACTTCTTACTGGCTATTGCTTCAACTTAGAAGCTTCTTCTGTGTTCTACTATGGTGCTTTTAGTGTCTCCGCATACCGCAGCACGCGACTTAGCTTTGCAGACGATAAATGTAACCGTCTCAGAGAGAAAAGCGGCCAATGTGACGATCTGGCTTTAAGTCGATTCGATAACAAATGACGGAAACGGACGGTTTTCTCAGGTTTTTACTACATATAAACACTTTTCACATTCTCCCGTGCAACGCGGCTGCTAGTCCTCCTTTCATGCAAAATCTTAAGGTCCTAGGTCATATCCAAGCCACCTAAGCCGGCTAAAAAGTGAATAATCGATAATTAAAACTTGAATTGTACTACATCGTACTGGCTGTTTCTTCAACTTAGAAGCTTCTTCTGTTTTCTACTATGGTGCTTTTAGTGTTTCCGCATACCGCAGCACGCGACATAGCATTGCAGACGATAAATGTAACCGTTTCAGAGAGAAGAACGGCCAATGTGACGATCTGGCTTTAAGTCGATTCGATAACAAATGACGAAAACGGACGGATTTCTCAGGATTTTAGTACATATGAACACTCTTCACATTCTCCTATGCAAAGCGGCTGCTAGACCTCCTTTCATGCAAAATCTTAAGGTCCTAGGTCATGTAGAAGCCAACAAAGTCTGCTAAAAGGTGAATAATCGACAACTAAAACTCTAATTCTACTACCTCTTACTGGCTATTTCTTCAACTTAGATGCTTCTTCTGTGTTCTACTATGGTGCTTTTAGTGTCTCCGCACACCGCAGCACGCGACATAGCTTTGCAGACGATAAATGTAACCGTCTCAGAGAGAAAAGCGGCCAATGTGACGATCTGGCTTCAAGTCGATTCGATAACAAATGACGAAAACGGACGGATTTCTCAGGTTTTTACTTCATATGAACACTTTACACATTCTCCCATGCAACGTGGCTGCTAGACCTCCTTTCATGCAAAATCGTAAGGTCCTAGGTCATGTAAAAGCCACCAAAGCCGGCTAAAAAGTGAATAATCGATAACTAAAACTTGAATTATACTACGTCTTACTGGCTATTACTTCAACTTAGAAGCTTCTTCTGTGTTCTACTATGGTGCTTTTAGTGTCTCCGCATACCGCAGCACGCGACATACCTTGGCAGACGATAAATATAACCATCTCAGAGAGAAAAGCGGCCAATGTGACGATCTGGCTTCAAGTCGATTCGATAACAAATGACGAAAAAGGACGGATTTCTCAGGTTTTTACTACATATGAACATATTTCACATTCTCCCGTGCAACGCGGCTGCAAGTACTCCTTTCATGCAAAATCTTAAGGTCCTAGTTCATGTCCAAGCCACCAAAGCTGGCTAAAAAGTGAATAATCGACAACTAAAACTTGAATTGTACTACTTCTTACTGGCTATTACTTCAACTTAGAAGCTTCTTCTGTGTTCTACTATGGTGCTTTTAGTGTCTCCGCACACCGCAGCACGCGACATAGCTTTGCAGACCATAAATGTAACCGTCTCAGAGAGAAAAGCTGCCAATGTGACGATCTTGCTTTAAGTCGATTCGATAACAAATGACGAAAACGGACGGATTTCTAAGGTTTTTACTACATATGAACACTTTTCACAGTATCCCATGGAACGCGGCTGCTAGTCCTCCTTTCATGCAAAATCTTAAGGTCCTTGGTCATGTCCAAGCCACCAAAGCCGGCTAAAGAGTGAATAATCGACAACTAAAACTTCAATTGTACAGCGTCTTACTGGCTATTACTTCAACATAGAAGCTTCTTCTGTGTTCTACTATGGTGCTTTTAGTGTTTCCGCATACCGCAGCACGCGACATAGCTTTGTAGACGATAAATGTAACCGTTTCAGAGAGAAGGGCGGCCAATGTGACGATCTAGCTTTAAGTCGATTCGATAACAAATGACGAAAACGGACGGATTTATCAGGTTTTTACTACATATGAACACATTTCACATTCTCCCGTGCAACGCGGCTGCTAGTCCTCCTTTCATGCAAAATCTTAAGGTCCTAGGTCATGTCCAAGCCACCATAGCCGGCTAAAAAGTGAATAAACGACAGCTAAAACTTGAATTGTACTACTTCTTACTGGCTATTACTTCAACTTAGAAGCTTCTTCTGTGTTCTTCTATGGTGCTTTAAGTGTCTCCGCATACCGCAGCACGCGACATAGCTTTGCAGACGGTAAATGTAACTGTCTCAGAGAGAAATTCGGCCAATGTGACGATCTGGCTTTAAGTCGATTCGATAACAAATGACGAAAACGGACTGATTTCTCAGATTTTTACTACATATGAACACTTTTCACATTCTCCCATACAACGCGGCTGCTAGTCCTCCTTTCATGCAAAATCTTAAGGTCCTAGGTCATATCCAAGCCACCAAAGCCGGCTAAAAAGTGAATAATCGATAGTTAAAACTTGAATTGTACTACATCTTACTGGCTGTCTCTTCAACTTAGAAGCTTCTTCTGTGTTCTACTATGGTGCTTTTAGTGTTTCCGCATAGCGCAGCACGCGACATAGCTTTGCAGACGATAAATGTAACCGTCTCAGAGAGAAAGGCTGCCAATGTGACGATCTGGCTTTAAGTCGATTCGATAACAAATGACGAAAACGGACGGATTTCTCAGGTTTTTACTACATATGAACACTTTTCACATTCTCCCATACAACGCGGCTGCTAGTCCTCCTTTCATGCAAAATCTTATGGTCCTTGGTCATGTCATAGCCACCAAAGCCGGCATAAAAGTGAATAATCGACATCCAAAACTTGAATTGTACTACCTCTTACTGGCTATTACTTCAACTTAGAAGCTTCTTCTGTGTTCTACTATGGTGCTTTTAGTGTTTCCGCATACTGCAGCACGCGTCATAGCTTTGCAGACGATAAATGTAACCGTTTCAGAGAGAAGAGCGGCCAACGTGACGATCTGGCTTTAAGTCGATTCGATAACAAATGACAAAAACGGACGGATTTCTCAGGTTTTTACTACATATGAACACTTTTCACATTCTCCCGTGCAACGCAGCTGCAAGTCCTCCTTTCATGCAAAATCTTAAGGTCCTAGGTGGTGTCCAAGCCACCAAAGCCGGCTAAAAAGTGAATAATCGACAACTACAACTTGAATTGTACTACTTCTTACTGGCTGTTGCTTCAACTTAGACGCTTCTTCTGTGTTCTACTATGGTGCTTTTAGTGTCTCCGCATACCGCAGCACGCGACTTAGCTTTGCAGACGATAAATGTAACCGTCTCAGAGAGAAAAGCGGCCAATGTGACGATCTGGCTTTAAGTCGATTCGATAACAAATGACGGAAACGGACGGATTTCTCAGGTTTTTACTACATATGAACACTTTTCACATTCTCCCGTGCAACGCGGCTGCTAGTCCTCCTTTCATGCAAAATCTTAACGTCCTAGGTAATATCCAATCCACCAAAGCCGGCTAAATAGTGAATAATCGACAACTAAAACTTGAATTGTACTACTTCTTACTGGCTGTTTCTTCAACTTAGAAGCTTCTTCTGTTTTCTACTATGGTGCTTTTAGTGTTTCCGCATAACGCAGCACGCGACATAGCATTCCAGACGATAAATGTAACCGTTTCAGAGAGAAGAACGGCCAATGTGACGATCTGGCTTTAAGTCGATTCGATAACAAATGACGAAAACGGACGGATTTCTCTGGTTTTTACTACATATGAACACTTTTCACATTCTCTCATGCAACGCGGCTAAAAGTCCTCCTTTCATGCAAAATCTTAAGGTCCTAGGTCATGTCCAAGCCACCAAAGCCGGCTATAAAGTGAATAATCGACAACTAAAACTTGAATTGTACTACTTCTTACTTTCTGTTTCTTCAACTTAGAAGCTTCTTCTGTGTTCTACTATGGTGCTTTTAGTGTTTCCGCATACCGCAGCACGCGAGATAGCGTTGCAGACGATAAATGTAACCGTTTCAGAGAGTAGAGCGGCCAATGTGACGATCTGGCTTTAAGTCGATTCGATAACAAATTACGAAAACGGACGGATTTCTCAGGTTTTTACTACATATGAACACTTTTCACATTCTCCCGTGCAACGCGGCTACTAGTCTTCCTTTCATGCAAAATCTTAAGGTTCCACCTAATGTCCAAGCCACCAAAGCCGGCTAAAAAGTGAATAATCGACAACTAAAACTTGAATTGTACTACTTCTTACTGGCTATTACTTCAACATAGAAGCTTCTTCTGTGTTCTACTATGGTGCTTTTAGTGTCTCCGCACACCGCAGCACGCGAGATAGCGTTGCAGACGATAAATGTAACCGTTTCAGAGAGAAAAGCGGGCAATGTGACGATCTGGCTTCAAGTCGATTCGATAACAAATGACGAAAACGGACGGATTTCTCAGGTTTTTACTACATATGAACACTTTTCACATTCTCCCGTGCAACGCGGCTGCAAGTACTCCTTGCATGCAAAATCTTAAGGTCCTAGGTCATGTACAAGCCACCAAAGCCGGCTAAAATGTGAATAATCGACAGCTAAAACTTGAATTGTACTACTTCTTACTGGCTATTACTTCAACATAGAAGCTTCTTCTGTGTTCTACTATGGTGCTTTTAGTGTCTCCGCACACCGCAGCACGCGACATAGCGTTGCAGACGATAAATGTAACCGTCTCAGAGAGAAAAGCGGCCAATGTGACGATCTGGCTCTAAGTCGATTCGATAACAAATGACGAAAACGGACGGATTTCTCAGGTTTTTACTACATATGAACACTTTTCACATTCTCCCGTGGAACGCGGCTGCTAGTCCTCCTTTCATGCAAAATCTTAAGGTACTAGGTCATGTCCAAGCCACCAAAGCCGGCTAAAATGTGAATAATCGACAACTAAAACTTGAATTGTACTACTTCTTACTGGCTATTACTTCAACTTAGAAGCTTCTTTTGTGTTCTACTATGGTGCTTTTAGTGTCTCCGCATACCGCAGCTCGCGACATAGCTTTGAAGACAACAAATGTAACCGTCTCAGAGAGTAAAGCGGAAAATGTGACGATCTGGCTTTAAGTCGATTCGATAACAAATGACGAAAACGGACGGATTTCTCAGGGTTTTACTACATATGAACACTTTTAACATTCTCCCATACAATGCGGCTGCCAGTCCTCCTTTCATGCAAAATCTTAAGGACCTAGGTCATGTCCAAGCCACCAAAGCCGGCTAAAAAGTGAATAATCGACAACTAAAACTTGTATTGTACTACTTCTTACTGGCTATTGCTTCAATTTAGAAGCTTCTTCTGTGTTCTACTATGGTGCTTTTAGAGTCTCCGCATACCGCAGCACGCGAATAAGCTTTGCAGACGATAAATGTAACCGTCTCAGAGAGAAAAGCGGCCTATGTGACGATCTGGCTTTAAGTCGATTCGATAACAAATGACGGAAACGGAAGGATTTCTCAGGTTTTTACTACATATGAACACTTTTCACATTCTCCCGTGCAACGCGGCTGCTAGTCATCCTTTCATGCAAAATCTTAAGGTTCCACCACATGTCCAAGCCTCCAAAGCCGGCTAAAAAGTGAATAATCGACAACTAAAACTTGAATTGTACTACTTCTTACTGGCTATTACTTCAACATAGAAGCTTCTTCTGTGTTCTACTATGGTGCTTTTAGTGTGCCCGCACACCGCAGCACGCGACATAGCGTTGCAGACGATAAATGTAACCGTCTCAGAGAATAAAGCGGCAAATGTGACGATCTGGCTTTAAGTCGATTAGATAACAAATGACGAAAACGGACGGATTTCTCAGGTTTTTACTACATATGAACACTTTTCACATTCTCCCGTGCAACGCGGCTGCAAGTACTCCTTGCATGCAAAATCTTAAGGTCCTAGGCCATGTCCAAGCCACCAAAGCCGGCTAAAAAGTGAATATTCGACAACTAAAACTTGAATAGTACTACTTCTTACTGGCTATTACTTCAACTTAGAAGCTTCTTCTGTGTTCTACTATGGTGCTTTTAGTGTCTCCGCATACCGCAGCTCGCGACATAGCTTTGAAGACAACAAATGTAACCGTCTCAGAGAGTAAAGCGGAAAATGTGACGATCTGGCTTTAAGTCGATTCGATAACAAATGACAAAAACGGACGGATTTCTCAGGGTTTTACTACATATGAACACTTTTCACATTCTACCGTGCAACGCGGCTGCTAATCCTCCTTTCATGCAAAATCTTAAGGTCCTAGGTCATGTCCAAGCCACCAAGGCCGGCTAAAAAGTGAATAATCGACAACTAAAACTTGAATTGTACTACTTCTTACTGGCTATTACTTCAACTTAGAAGCTTCTTCTGTGTTCTACTATGGTGCTTTTAGTGTCTCCACACACCGCAGCACGCGACACAGCTTTGCGGGCGATAAATGTAACCGTCTCAGAGAGAAAAGTGGCCAATGTGACGATCTGGCTTAAGTCGATTCGATAACAAATGACGAAAACGGACGGATTTCTCAGGTTTTTACTACACATGAACACTTTTCACATTCTCCCATGCAACGCGGCTGCTAGACCTCTTTTCATGCAAAATCTTAAGGCGCTAGGTCATGTCCAAGCCACCAAAGCCGGCTAAAAAGTGAATAATCGATAACTAAAACTTGAATTGTACTACTTCTTACTGAATATTACTTCAACTTAGAAGCTTCTTCTATGTTCTACTATGGTGCTTTTAGTGTCTCCGCATACCGCAGTACGCGACATAGCTTTGCAGACAATAAATGTAACCGTCTCCAAGAGAAAAGCGGCCAATGTGACGATCTGGCTTTAAGTCGATTCGATAGCAAGTGACGAAAACGGACGTATTTCTCAGGTTTTTACTACATATGAACACTTTTCACATTCTCCCGTGCAACGCGGCTGCTAGTCCTCCTTTCATGCAAAATCTTAAGGTCCTAGGTCATGTCCAAGCCACCAAGGCGGCTAAAAAGTGAATAATCGACAACTAAAACTTGAATTGTACTACTTCTTACTGGCTATTACTTCAACTTAGAAGCTCCTTCTGTGTTCTACTATGGTGCTTTTAGTGTTTCGGCATATCGCAGCACGCGACATAGCTTTGCAGACGCTAAATTTAACCGTTTGAGAGAGAAGAATGGAAAATGTGACGATCTGGCTTGAAGTCAATTCGATAACAAATGACGAAAATGGACGGATTTCTCAGGATTTTACTACTTAAGAACACTTTTCACATTCTCGTGTGCAACGCGGCTGCTAGTCCTCCTTTCATGCAAAATCTTATGGTCCTAGGTCATGTCATAGCCACCAAAGCCGGCTAAAAAGTGAATAAACGACAGCTAAAACTTGAATTGTACTACTCCTTACTGGCTATTACTTCAACTTAGAAGCTTCTTCTCGGTTCTACTATGGTGCTTTTAGTGTTTTGGCATACCGTAGCACGCGACATAGCTTTGCAGACGATAAATGTAACCGTTTGAGAGAGAAGAATGGCCAATATGACGATCTGGCTTTAAGTCGATTCGATAACAAATGAAGAAAACGGACGGATTTCTCAGGTTTTTACTGCATATGAACACTTTTCACATTCTACCGTCCAACGCGGCTGCTAGTCCTCCTTTAATGCAAAATCCTAAGGTCCTAGGTCATGTCCAAGCCACCAAAGCCGGCTAAAAAGTGAATAATCGACAACTAAAACTTGAATTGTTCTACTTCTTACTGGCTATTACTTCAACTTAGAGGCTTCTTCTGTGTTGTACTATGGTGCTTTTAGTGTTTCCGCATATCGCAGCACGCGACATAGCTTTGCAGACGATAAGTGTAACCGTTTCAGAGAGAAGAGCGGCCAATGTGACGATCTGGCTTTAAGTCGATTCGATAACAAATGACGAAAACGGACTGATTTCTCAGGTTTTTACTACATATGAGCACTTTTCACATTCTCCCGTGCAGAGCGGCCGCTAGTCGACCTTTCATGTAAAATCTTAAGGTTCAATCTCATGTCCAAGCCACCAAAGCCAGCTAAAAAGTGAATAATCGACAACTAAAACTTGAATTGTACTACTTCTTACTGGCTATTACTTCAACTTAGAAGCTTCTTCTGTGTTCTACTATGGTGCTTTTAGTGTTTCGGCATACCGCAGCACGCGACATAGCGTTGCAGACGATAAATGTAACCGTTTCAGAGAGAAGAGCGGCCAATGTGACGATCTGGCATTAAGACGATTCGATAACAAATGGCGAAAACGGACGGTTTTCTCAGGTTTTTACTACATATGAACACTTTTCACATTCTCCCGTGCAACGTGGCTGCTAGTCTTCCTTTCATGCAAAATCTTAAGGTCCTAGGTCATGTCCAAGCCACCAAAGCCGGCTAAAAAGTGAATAATCGACAACTAAAACTTGAATTGTACTACTTCTTACTGGCTATTACTTCAACTTAGAAGCTTCTTCTGTGTTCTACTATGGAGCTTTTAGTGTCTCCGCATACCGCAGCACGCGTCATAGCTTTCCAGACGATAAGCGTAACCGTTTCAGAGAGAAAAGAGACCAATGTGACGATCTGACTTTAATACGATTCGATAACTAATGACGAAAACGGACGGATTTCTCATGTTTTTACTACATATGAACACTTTTCACATTCTCCCGTGCAACGCGGCTGCTAGTCCTCCTTTCATGCAAAATCTTATGGTCCTAGGTCATGTCATAGCCACCAAAGTCGGCTTAAAAGTGAATAATCGACAACTAAAACTTGAATTGTACTACTCGTTACTGGCTACTACTTCAACTTAGAAGCTTCTTCTGGGTTCTACTATGGTGCTTTTAGTGTTTTGGCATACCGTAGCACGCGACATAGCTTTGCAGACGATAAATGTAACCGTTTGAGAGAGAAGAATGGCCAATATGACGATCTGGCTTTAAGTCGATTCGATAACAAATGAAGAAAACGGACGGATTTCTCAGGTTTTTACTGCATATGAACACTTTTCACATTCTACCGTCCAACGCGGCTGCTAGTCCTCCTTTCATGCAAAATCCTAAGGTCCTAGGCCATGTCCAAGCCACCAAAGCCGGCTAAAAAGTGAATAATCGACAACTAAAACTTGAATTGTACTACTTCTTACTGGCTATTACTTCAACTTAGAGGCTTCTTCTGTGTTGTACTATGGTGCTTTTAGTGTTTCCGCATATCGCAGCACGCGACATAGCTTTGCAGACGATAAGTGTAACCGTTTCAGAGAGAAGAGCGGCCAATGTGACGATCTGGCTTTCAGTCGATTCAATAACAAATGACGAAAACGGACTGATTACTCAGGTTTTTACTACATATGAGCACTTTTCACATTCTCCCGTGCAACGCGGCTGCTAGTCGTCCTTTCATGCAAAATCTTAAAGTTCAACCTCATGTCCAAGCCACCAAAGCCGGCTAAAAAGTGAATAATCGACAACTAAAACTTGAATTGTACTACTTCTTACTGGCTATTACTTCAACTTAGAAGCTCCTTCTTTGTTCTACTATGGTGCTTTTAGTGTTTCGGCATATCGCAGCACGCGACATAGCTTTGCAGACGATAAATGTAACCGTTTGAGAGAGAGGAATGGAAAATGTGACGATCTGGCTTGAAGTCAATTCGATAACAAATGTCGAAAACGGACGGTTTTCTCAGGTTTTTACTACATATGAACACTTTTCACATTCTCCCGTGCAACGCGGCTGCTAGTCTTCCTTTCATGCAAAATCTTAAGGTCGTAGGTCATGTCCAAGCGACCAAAGCCGGCAAAAATGTGAATAATCGACAACTAAACTTGAATTGTATTACTTCTTACTGGCTATTACTTCAACTTGGAAGCTTCTTCTGTGTTCTACTATGGCGCTTTTAGTGTCTCCGCATACCGCAGCACGCGACATAGCTTTGCAGACGATAAATGTAACCGTCTCAGAGAGAAAAGGGGCCAATGGGACGATCTGGTTTTAAGTCGATTCCATAACAAATTACGAAAACGGACGGATTTCTCAGGTTTTTACTAATATGAACACTTTTCACATTCTCCCGTGCTACGCGGCTGCTAGTCTTCCTTTCATGCAAAATCTTAAGGTTCCACCGCATGTCCAAGCCACCAAAGCCGGCTAAAAAGTGAATAATCGACAACTAAAACTTGAATTGTACTACTTCTTACTGGCTATTACTTCAACTTAGAAGCTCCTTCTGTGTTCTACTATGGTGCTTTTAGTGTTTCGGCATATCGCAGCACGCGACATAGCTTTGCAGACGATAAATGTAACCGTTTGGGAGAGAAGAATGGAAAATGTGACGATCTGGCTTCAAGTCAATTCGATAACAAATGACGAAAATGGACGGATTTCTCAGGATTTTACTACTTATGAACACTTTTCACATTCTCCCGTGCAACGCGGCTGCTAGTCCTCCTTTCATGCAAAATCTTAAGGTCCTAGGTCATGTCCAAGCTACCAAAGCCGGCAAAAAAGTGAATAATCGACAATTAAAACTACAATTGTACTACATCTTACTGGCTATTACTTCAACATAGGAGCTTCTTCTGTGTTCTACTATGGTGCTGTTAATGTTTCCGCATACCGCAGCACGCGACATAGCTTTGTAGACGATAAATGTAACTGTTTCAGAGAGAAGAGCGGCCAATGTGACGATCTGGCTTTAAGGCGATTCGAGAACAAATGGCGAAAACGGACGGATTTCTTAGGTTTTTACTACATATGAACACCTTTCACATTCTCCCGTGCAACGCGGCTGCTAGTCCTCCTTTCAAGGAAAATCTTAAGGTCCTAGGTCATGTCCAAGCCACCAAAGCCGGCTAAAAAGTGAATAATCGACAACTAAAACTTGAATTGTACTACTTCTTACTGGCTATTACTTCAACTTAGAAGCTTCTTCTGTGTTCTACTATGGAGCTTTTAGTGTCTCCGCATACCGCAGCACGCGTCATAGCTTTCCAGACGATAAGTGTAACCGTTTCAGAGAGAAAAGAGACCAATGTGACGATCTGACTTTAATACGATTCGATAACTAATGACGAAAACGGACGGATTTCTCAGGTTTTTACTACATATGAACACTTTTCACATTCTCCCGTGCAACGCGGCTGCTAGTCCTCCTTGCATGCAAAATCTTAAGGTCCTAGGTCATGTACAAGCCACCAAAGCCGGCTAAAATGTGAATAATCGACAGCTAAAACTTGAATTGTACTACTTCTTACTGGCTATTACTTCAACATAGAAGCTTCTTCTGTGTTCTACTATGGTGCTTTTAGTGTCTCCGCACACCGCAGCACGCGACATAGCGTTGCAGACGATAAATGTAACCGTCTCAGAGAGAAAAGCGGCCAATGTGACGATCTGGCTCTAAGTCGATTCGATAACAAATGACGAAAACGGACGGATTTCTCAGGTTTTTACTACATATGAACACTTTTCACATTCTCCCGTGGAACGCGGCTGCTAGTCCTCCTTTCATGCAAAATCTTAAGGTACTAGGTCATGTCCAAGCCACCAAAGCCGGCTAAAATGTGAATAATCGACAACTAAAACTTGAATTGTACTACTTCTTACTGGCTATTACTTCAACTTAGAAGCTTCTTTTGTGTTCTACTATGGTGCTTTTAGTGTCTCCGCATACCGCAGCTCGCGACATAGCTTTGAAGACAACAAATGTAACCGTCTCAGAGAGTAAAGCGGAAAATGTGACGATCTGGCTTTAAGTCGATTCGATAACAAATGACGAAAACGGACGGATTTCTCAGGGTTTTACTACATATGAACACTTTTAACATTCTCCCATACAATGCGGCTGCCAGTCCTCCTTTCATGCAAAATCTTAAGGACCTAGGTCATGTCCAAGCCACCAAAGCCGGCTAAAAAGTGAATAATCGACAACTAAAACTTGTATTGTACTACTTCTTACTGGCTATTGCTTCAATTTAGAAGCTTCTTCTGTGTTCTACTATGGTGCTTTTAGAGTCTCCGCATACCGCAGCACGCGAATAAGCTTTGCAGACGATAAATGTAACCGTCTCAGAGAGAAAAGCGGCCTATGTGACGATCTGGCTTTAAGTCGATTCGATAACAAATGACGGAAACGGAAGGATTTCTCAGGTTTTTACTACATATGAACACTTTTCACATTCTCCCGTGCAACGCGGCTGCTAGTCATCCTTTCATGCAAAATCTTAAGGTTCCACCACATGTCCAAGCCTCCAAAGCCGGCTAAAAAGTGAATAATCGACAACTAAAACTTGAATTGTACTACTTCTTACTGGCTATTACTTCAACATAGAAGCTTCTTCTGTGTTCTACTATGGTGCTTTTAGTGTCTCCGCACACCGCAGCACGCGACATAGCGTTGCAGACGATAAATGTAACCGTCTCAGAGAATAAAGCGGCAAATGTGACGATCTGGCTTTAAGTCGATTCGATAACAAATGACGAAAACGGACGGATTTCTCAGGTTTTTACTACATATGAACACTTTTCACATTCTCCCGTGCAACGCGGCTGCAAGTACTCCTTGCATGCAAAATCTTAAGGTCCTAGGCCATGTCCAAGCCACCAAAGCCGGCTAAAAAGTGAATATTCGACAACTAAAACTTGAATAGTACTACTTCTTACTGGCTATTACTTCAACTTAGAAGCTTCTTCTGTGTTCTACTATGGTGCTTTTAGTGTCTCCGCATACCGCAGCTCGCGACATAGCTTTGAAGACAACAAATGTAACCGTCTCAGAGAGTAAAGCGGAAAATGTGACGATCTGGCTTTAAGTCGATTCGATAACAAATGACAAAAACGGACGGATGTCTCAGGGTTTTACTACATATGAACACTTTTCACATTCTACCGTGCAACGCGGCTGCTAATCCTCCTTTCATGCAAAATCTTAAGGTCCTAGGTCATGTCCAAGCCACCAAGGCCGGCTAAAAAGTGAATAATCGACAACTAAAACTTGAATTGTACTACTTCTTACTGGCTATTACTTCAACTTAGAAGCTTCTTCTGTGTTCTACTATGGTGCTTTTAGTGTCTCCACACACGGCAGCACGCGACACAGCTTTGCGGGCGATAAATGTAACCGTCTCAGAGAGAAAAGTGGCCAATGTGACGATCTGGCTTAAGTCGATTCGATAACAAATGACGAAAACGGACGGATTTCTCAGGTTTTTACTACACATGAACACTTTTCACATTCTCCCATGCAACGCGGCTGCTAGACCTCTTTTCATGCAAAATCTTAAGGCGCTAGGTCATGTCCAAGCCACCAAAGCCGGCTAAAAAGTGAATAATCGATAACTAAAACTTGAATTGTACTACTTCTTACTGAATATTACTTCAACTTAGAAGCTTCTTCTATGTTCTACTATGGTGCTTTTAGTGTCTCCGCATACCGCAGTACGCGACATAGCTTTGCAGACAATAAATGTAACCGTCTCCAAGAGAAAAGCGGCCAATGTGACGATCTGGCTTTAAGTCGATTCGATAGCAAGTGACGAAAACGGACGTATTTCTCAGGTTTTTACTACATATGAACACTTTTCACATTCTCCCGTGCAACGCGGCTGCTAGTCCTCCTTTCATGCAAAATCTTAAGGTCCTAGGTCATGTCGAAGCCACCAAGGCGGCTAAAAAGTGAATAATCGACAACTAAAACTTGAATTGTACTACTTCTTACTGGCTATTACTTCAACTTAGAAGCTCCTTCTGTGTTCTACTATGGTGCTTTTAGTGTTTCGGCATATCGCAGCACGCGACATAGCTTTGCAGACGCTAAATTTAACCGTTTGAGAGAGAAGAATGGAAAATGTGACGATCTGGCTTGAAGTCAATTCGATAACAAATGACGAAAATGGACGGATTTCTCAGGATTTTACTACTTAAGAACACTTTTCACATTCTCGTCTGCAACGCGGCTGCTAGTCCTCCTTTCATGCAAAATCTTATGGTCCTAGGTCATGTCATAGCCACCAAAGCCGGCTAAAAAGTGAATAAACGACAGCTAAAACTTGAATTGTACTACTCCTTACTGGCTATTACTTCAACTTAGAAGCTTCTTCTCGGTTCTACTATGGTGCTTTTAGTGTTTTGGCATACCGTAGCACGCGACATAGCTTTGCAGACGATAAATGTAACCGTTTGAGAGAGAAGAATGGCCAATATGACGATCTGGCTTTAAGTCGATTCGATAACAAATGAAGAAAACGGACGGATTTCTCAGGTTTTTACTGCATATGAACACTTTTCACATTCTACCGTCCAACGCGGCTGCTAGTCCTCCTTTAATGCAAAATCCTAAGGTCCTAGGTCATGTCCAAGCCACCAAAGCCGGCTAAAAAGTGAATAATCGACAACTAAAACTTGAATTGTTCTACTTCTTACTGGCTATTACTTCAACTTAGAGGCTTCTTCTGTGTTGTACTATGGTGCTTTTAGTGTTTCCGCATATCGCAGCACGCGACATAGCTTTGCAGACGATAAGTGTAACCGTTTCAGAGAGAAGAGCGGCCAATGTGACGATCTGGCTTTAAGTCGATTCGATAACAAATGACGAAAACGGACTGATTTCTCAGGTTTTTACTACATATGAGCACTTTTCACATTCTCCCGTGCAGAGCGGCCGCTAGTCGACCTTTCATGTAAAATCTTAAGGTTCAATCTCATGTCCAAGCCACCAAAGCCAGCTAAAAAGTGAATAATCGACAACTAAAACTTGAATTGTACTACTTCTTACTGGCTATTACTTCAACTTAGAAGCTTCTTCTGTGTTCTACTATGGTGCTTTTAGTGTTTCGGCATACCGCAGCACGCGACATAGCGTTGCAGACGATAAATGTAACCGTTTCAGAGAGAAGAGCGGCCAATGTGACGATCTGGCATTAAGACGATTCGATAACAAATGGCGAAAACGGACGGTTTTCTCAGGTTTTTACTACATATGAACACTTTTCACATTCTCCCGTGCAACGTGGCTGCTAGTCTTCCTTTCATGCAAAATCTTAAGGTCCTAGGTCATGTCCAAGCGCCCAAAGCCGGCAAAAATGTGAATAATCGACAACTAAAACTTGAATTGTATTACTTCTTACTGGCTATTACTTCAACTTAGAAGCTTCTTCTGTGTTCTACTATGGTGCTTTTAGTGTCTCCGCATACCGCAGCACGCGACATAGCTTTGCAGACGATAAATGTAATCGTCTCAGAGAGAAAAGCGGCCGATGTGACGATCTGGCTTTAAGTCGATTCGATAACAAATGACGAAAACGGACGCATTTCTCAGGTTTTTCCAACATATGAACACTTTTCACATTCTACCATGCAACGCGGCTGCTAGTCCTCCTTTCATGCAAAATCTTAAGGTCCTAGGTCATGTCCAAGCCACCAAAGCCGGCTAAAAAGTGAATAATCGACAACTAAAACTTGAATTGTACTACTTCTTACTGGCTATTACTTCAACTTAGAATCTTCTTCTGTGTTCTACTATGGTGCTTTTAGTGTCTCCGCATACCGCAGCACGCGACATAGCTTTGCAGACGATAAATGTAACCGTCTCAGAGAGAAAAGGGGCCAATGAGACGATCTGGCTTTAAGTCGATTCGATAACAAATGACGAAAACGGACGGATTTCTCAGGTTTTTACTACATATGAACACTTTTCACATTCTCCCGTGCAACGCGGCTGCTAGTCCTCCTTTCATGCAAAATCTTATGGTCCTAGGTCATGTCATAGCCACCAAAGCCGGCTAAAAAGTGAATAATCGACAACTAAAACTTGAATTCTACTACTCCTTACTGGCTATTACTTCAACTTAGAAGCTTCTTCTGGGTTCTACTATGGTGCTTTTAGTGTTTTGGCATACCGTAGCACGCGACATAGCTTTGCAGACGATAAATGTAACCGTCTCAGAGAGAAACGCGGCCAATGTGACGATCTGGCTTGAAGTCGATTCGATAACAAATGACGAAAAGGGACGGATTTCTCAGGTTTTTCCAACATATGTACACTTTTCACATTCTCCCGTGCAACGCGGCTGCTAGTCCTCCTTTCATGCAAAATCTTAAGGTCCTAGGTCATGTCCAAGCCACCAAAGCCGGCTAAAAAGTGAATAATCGACAACTAAAACTTGAATTGTACTACATCTTACTGGCTATTACTTCAACTTAGAAGCTTCTTCTGTGTTCTACTATGGTGCTTTTAGTGTCTCCGCATAGCGCAGCACGCGACATAGCTTTGCAGACGATAAATGTAACCGTCTCAGAGAGAAAAGGGGCCAATGGGACGATCTGGTTTTAAGTCGATTCCATAACAAATTACGAAAACGGACGGATTTCTCAGGTTTTTACTAATATGAACACTTTTCACATTCTCCCGTGCTACGCGGCTGCTAGTCTTCCTTTCATGCAAAATCTTAAGGTTCCACCGCATGTCCAAGCCACCAAAGCCGGCTAAAAAGTGAATAATCGACAACTAAAACTTGAATTGTACTACTTCTTACTGGCTATTACTTCAACTTAGAAGCTCCTTCTGTGTTCTACTATGGTGCTTTTAGTGTTTCGGCATATCGCAGCACGCGACATAGCTTTGCAGACGATAAATGTAACCGTTTGGGAGAGAAGAATGGAAAATGTGACGATCTGGCTTCAAGTCAATTCGATAACAAATGACGAAAATGGACGGATTTCTCAGGATTTTACTACTTATGAACACTTTTCACATTCTCCCGTGCAACGCGGCTGCTAGTCCTCCTTTCATGCAAAATCTTAAGGTCCTAGGTCATGTCCAAGCTACCAAAGCCGGCAAAAAAGTGAATAATCGACAATTAAAACTTCAATTGTACTACATCTTACTGGCTATTACTTCAACATAGGAGCTTCTTCTGTGTTCTACTATGGTGCTTTTAATGTTTCCGCATACCGCAGCACGCGACATAGCTTTGTAGACGATAAATGTAACTGTTTCAGAGAGAAGAGCGGCCAATGTGACGATCTGGCTTTAAGGCGATTCGAGAACAAATGGCGAAAACGGACGGATTTCTTAGGTTTTTACTACATATGAACACCTTTCACATTCTCCCGTGCAACGCGGCTGCTAGTCCTCCTTTCAAGGAAAATCTTAAGGTCCTAGGTCATGTCCAAGCCACCAAAGCCGGCTAAAAAGTGAATAATCGACAACTAAAACTTGAATTGTACTACTTCTTACTGGCTATTACTTCAACTTAGAAGCTTCTTCTGTGTTCTACTATGGAGCTTTTAGTGTCTCCGCATACCGCAGCACGCGTCATAGCTTTCCAGACGATAAGCGTAACCGTTTCAGAGAGAAAAGAGACCAATGTGACGATCTGACTTTAATACGATTCGATAACTAATGACGAAAACGGACGGATTTCTCAGGTTTTTACTACATATGAACACTTTTCACATTCTCCCGTGCAACGCGGCTGCTAGTCCTCCTTTCATGCAAAATCTTATGGTCCTAGGTCATGTCATAGCCACCAAAGTCGGCTTAAAAGTGAATAATCGACAACTAAAACTTGAATTGTACTACTCGTTACTGGCTACTACTTCAACTTAGAAGCTTCTTCTGGGTTCTACTATGGTGCTTTTAGTGTTTTGGCATACCGTAGCACGCGACATAGCTTTGCAGACGATAAATGTAACCGTTTGAGAGAGAAGAATGGCCAATATGACGATCTGGCTTTAAGTCGATTCGATAACAAATGAAGAAAACGGACGGATTTCTCAGGTTTTTACTGCATATGAACTCTTTTCACATTCTACCGTCCAACGCGGCTGCTAGTCCTCCTTTCATGCAAAATCCTAAGGTCCTAGGCCATGTCCAAGCCACCAAAGCCGGCTAAAAAGTGAATAATCGACAACTAAAACTTGAATTGTACTACTTCTTACTGGCTATTACTTCAACTTAGAGGCTTCTTCTGTGTTGTACTATGGTGCTTTTAGTGTTTCCGCATATCGCAGCACGCGACATAGCTTTGCAGACGATAAGTGTAACCGTTTCAGAGAGAAGAGCGGCCAATGTGACGATCTGGCTTTCAGTCGATTCAATAACAAATGACGAAAACGGACTGATTACTCAGGTTTTTACTACATATGAGCACTTTTCACATTCTCCCGTGCAACGCGGCTGCTAGTCGTCCTTTCATGCAAAATCTTAAAGTTCAACCTCATGTCCAAGCCACCAAAGCCGGCTAAAAAGTGAATAATCGACAACTAAAACTTGAATTGTACTACTTCTTACTGGCTATTACTTCAACTTAGAAGCTTCTTCTGTGTTCTACTATGGTACTTTTAGTGTTTCGGCATATCGCAGCACGCGACATAGCTTTGCAGACGATAAATGTAACCGTTTCAGAGAGAAGAGCGGCCAATATGACGATCTGGCATTAAGACGATTCGATAACAAATGTCGAAAACGGACGGTTTTCTCAGGTTTTTACTACATATGAACACTTTTCACATTCTCCCGTGCAACGCGGCTGCTAGTCTTCCTTTCATGCAAAATCTTAAGGTCGTAGGTCATGTCCAAGCGACCAAAGCCGGCAAAAATGTGAATAATCGACAACTAAACTTGAATTGTATTACTTCTTACTGGCTATTACTTCAACTTGGAAGCTTCTTCTGTGTTCTACTATGGCGCTTTTAGTGTCTCCGCATACCGCAGCACGCGACATAGCTTTGCAGACGATAAATGTAACCGTCTCAGAGAGAAAAGGGGCCAATGGGACGATCTGGTTTTAAGTCGATTCCATAACAAATTACGAAAACGGACGGATTTCTCAGGTTTTTACTAATATGAACACTTTTCACATTCTCCCGTGCTACGCGGCTGCTAGTCTTCCTTTCATGCAAAATCTTAAGGTTCCACCGCATGTCCAAGCCACCAAAGCCGGCTAAAAAGTGAATAATCGACAACTAAAACTTGAATTGTACTACTTCTTACTGGCTATTACTTCAACTTAGAAGCTCCTTCTGTGTTCTACTATGGTGCTTTTAGTGTTTCGGCATATCGCAGCACGCGACATAGCTTTGCAGACGATAAATGTAACCGTTTGGGAGAGAAGAATGGAAAATGTGACGATCTGGCTTCAAGTCAATTCGATAACAAATGACGAAAATGGACGGATTTCTCAGGATTTTACTACTTATGAACACTTTTCACATTCTCCCGTGCAACGCGGCTGCTAGTCCTCCTTTCATGCAAAATCTTAAGGTCCTAGGTCATGTCCAAGCTACCAAAGCCGGCAAAAAAGTGAATAATCGACAATTAAAACTTCAATTGTACTACATCTTACTGGCTATTACTTCAACATAGGAGCTTCTTCTGTGTTCTACTATGGTGCTTTTAATGTTTCCGCATACCGCAGCACGCGACATAGCTTTGTAGACGATAAATGTAACTGTTTCAGAGAGAAGAGCGGCCAATGTGACGATCTGGCTTTAAGGCGATTCGAGAACAAATGGCGAAAACGGACGGATTTCTTAGGTTTTTACTACATATGAACACCTTTCACATACTCCCGTGCAACGCGGCTGCTAGTCCTCCTTTCAAGGAAAATCTTAAGGTCCTAGGTCATGTCCAAGCCACCAAAGCCGGCTAAAAAGTGAATAATCGACAACTAAAACTTGAATTGTACTACTTCTTACTGGCTATTACTTCAACTTAGAAGCTTCTTCTGTGTTCTACTATGGAGCTTTTAGTGTCTCCGCATACCGCAGCACGCGTCATAGCTTTCCAGACGATAAGCGTAACCGTTTCAGAGAGAAAAGAGACCAATGTGACGATCTGACTTTAATACGATTCGATAACTAATGACGAAAACGGACGGATTTCTCAGGTTTTTACTACATATGAACACTTTTCACATTCTCCCGTGCAACGCGGCTGCTAGTCCTCCTTTCATGCAAAATCTTATGGTCCTAGGTCATGTCATAGCCACCAAAGTCGGCTTAAAAGTGAATAATCGACAACTAAAACTTGAATTGTACTACTCGTTACTGGCTACTACTTCAACTTAGAAGCTTCTTCTGGGTTCTACTATGGTGCTTTTAGTGTTTTGGCATACCGTAGCACGCGACATAGCTTTGCAGACGATAAATGTAACCGTTTGAGAGAGAAGAATGGCCAATATGACGATCTGGCTTTAAGTCGATTCGATAACAAATGAAGAAAACGGACGGATTTCTCAGGTTTTTACTGCATATGAACTCTTTTCACATTCTACCGTCCAACGCGGCTGCTAGTCCTCCTTTCATGCAAAATCCTAAGGTCCTAGGCCATGTCCAAGCCACCAAAGCCGGCTAAAAAGTGAATAATCGACAACTAAAACTTGAATTGTACTACTTCTTACTGGCTATTACTTCAACTTAGAGGCTTCTTCTGTGTTGTACTATGGTGCTTTTAGTGTTTCCGCATATCGCAGCACGCGACATAGCTTTGCAGACGATAAGTGTAACCGTTTCAGAGAGAAGAGCGGCCAATGTGACGATCTGGCTTTCAGTCGATTCAATAACAAATGACGAAAACGGACTGATTACTCAGGTTTTTACTACATATGAGCACTTTTCACATTCTCCCGTGCAACGCGGCTGCTAGTCGTCCTTTCATGCAAAATCTTAAAGTTCAACCTCATGTCCAAGCCACCAAAGCCGGCTAAAAAGTGAATAATCGACAACTAAAACTTGAATTGTACTACTTCTTACTGGCTATTACTTCAACTTAGAAGCTTCTTCTGTGTTCTACTATGGTACTTTTAGTGTTTCGGCATATCGCAGCACGCGACATAGCTTTGCAGACGATAAATGTAACCGTTTCAGAGAGAAGAGCGGCCAATATGACGATCTGGCATTAAGACGATTCGATAACAAATGTCGAAAACGGACGGTTTTCTCAGGTTTTTACTACATATGAACACTTTTCACATTCTCCCGTGCAACGCGGCTGCTAGTCTTCCTTTCATGCAAAATCTTAAGGTCGTAGGTCATGTCCAAGCGACCAAAGCCGGCAAAAATGTGAATAATCGACAACTAAACTTGAATTGTATTACTTCTTACTGGCTATTACTTCAACTTGGAAGCTTCTTCTGTGTTCTACTATGGCGCTTTTAGTGTCTCCGCATACCGCAGCACGCGACATAGCTTTGCAGACGATAAATGTAACCGTCTCAGAGAGAAAAGGGGCCAATGGGACGATCTGGTTTTAAGTCGATTCCATAACAAATTACGAAAACGGACGGATTTCTCAGGTTTTTACTAATATGAACACTTTTCACATTCTCCCGTGCTACGCGGCTGCTAGTCTTAATTTCATGCAAAATCTTAAGGTTCCACCGCATGTCCAAGCCACCAAAGCCGGCTAAAAAGTGAATAATCGACAACTAAAACTTGAATTGTACTACTTCTTACTGGCTATTACTTCAACTTAGAAGCTCCTTCTGTGTTCTACTATGGTGCTTTTAGTGTTTCGGCATATCGCAGCACGCGACATAGCTTTGCAGACGATAAATGTAACCGTTTGGGAGAGAAGAATGGAAAATGTGACGATCTGGCTTCAAGTCAATTCGATAACAAATGACGAAAATGGACGGATTTCTCAGGATTTTACTACTTATGAACACTTTTCACATTCTCCCGTGCAACGCGGCTGCTAGTCCTCCTTTCATGCAAAATCTTAAGGTCCTAGGTCATGTCCAAGCTACCAAAGCCGGCAAAAAAGTGAATAATCGACAATTAAAACTTCAATTGTACTACATCTTACTGGCTATTACTTCAACATAGGAGCTTCTTCTGTGTTCTACTATGGTGCTTTTAATGTTTCCGCATACCGCAGCACGCGACATAGCTTTGTAGACGATAAATGTAACTGTTTCAGAGAGAAGAGCGGCCAATGTGACGATCTGGCTTTAAGGCGATTCGAGAACAAATGGCGAAAACGGACGGATTTCTTAGGTTTTTACTACATATGAACACCTTTCACATTCTCCCGTGCAACGCGGCTGCTAGTCCTCCTTTCAAGGAAAATCTTAAGGTCCTAGGTCATGTCCAAGCCACCAAAGCCGGCTAAAAAGTGAATAATCGACAACTAAAACTTGAATTGTACTACTTCTTACTGGCTATTACTTCAACTTAGAAGCTTCTTCTGTGTTCTACTATGGAGCTTTTAGTGTCTCCGCATACCGCAGCACGCGTCATAGCTTTCCAGACGATAAGTGTAACCGTTTCAGAGAGAAAAGAGACCAATGTGACGATCTGACTTTAATACGATTCGATAACTAATGACGAAAACGGACGGATTTCTCAGGTTTTTACTACATATGAACACTTTTCACATTCTCCCGTGCAACGCGGCTGCTAGTCCTCCTTTCATGCAAAATCTTATGGTCCTAGGTCATGTCATAGCCACCAAAGTCGGCTTAAAAGTGAATAATCGACAACTAAAACTTGAATTGTACTACTCGTTACTGGCTACTACTTCAACTTAGAAGCTTCTTCTGGGTTCTACTATGGTGCTTTTAGTGTTTTGGCATACCGTAGCACGCGACATAGCTTTGCAGACGATAAATGTAACCGTTTGAGAGAGAAGAATGGCCAATATGACGATCTGGCTTTAAGTCGATTCGATAACAAATGAAGAAAACGGACGGATTTCTCAGGTTTTTACTGCATATGAACACTTTTCACATTCTACCGTCCAACGCGGCTGCTAGTCCTCCTTTCATGCAAAATCCTAAGGTCCTAGGCCATGTCCAAGCCACCAAAGCCGGCTAAAAAGTGAATAATCGACAACTAAAACTTGAATTGTACTACTTCTTACTGGCTATTACTTCAACTTAGAGGCTTCTTCTGTGTTGTACTATGGTGCTTTTAGTGTTTCCGCATATCGCAGCACGCGACATAGCTTTGCAGACGATAAGTGTAACCGTTTCAGAGAGAAGAGCGGCCAATGTGACGATCTGGCTTTCAGTCGATTCAATAACAAATGACGAAAACGGACTGATTACTCAGGTTTTTACTACATATGAACACTTTTCACATTCTCCCGTGCAACGCGGCTGCTAGTCGTCCTTTCATGCAAAATCTTAAAGTTCAACCTCATGTCCAAGCCACCAAAGCCGGCTAAAAAGTGAATAATCGACAACTAAAACTTGAATTGTACTACTTCTTACTGGCTATTACTTCAACTTAGAAGCTTCTTCTGTGTTCTACTATGGTACTTTTAGTGTTTCGGCATATCGCAGCACGCGACATAGCTTTGCAGACGATAAATGTAACCGTTTCAGAGAGAAGAGCGGCCAATATGACGATCTGGCATTAAGACGATTCGATAACAAATGTCGAAAACGGACGGTTTTCTCAGGTTTTTACTACATATGAACACTTTTCACATTCTCCCGTGCAACGCGGCTGCTAGTCTTCCTTTCATGCAAAATCTTAAGGTCGTAGGTCATGTCCAAGCGACCAAAGCCGGCAAAAATGTGAATAATCGACAAATAAACTTGAATTGTATTACTTCTTACTGGCTATTACTTCAACTTGGAAGCTTCTTCTGTGTTCTACTATGGCGCTTTTAGTGTCTCCGCATACCGCAGCACGCGACATAGCTTTGCAGACGATAAATGTAACCGTCTCAGAGAGAAAAGCGGCCGATGTGACGATCTGGCTTTAAGTCGATTCGATAACAAATGACGAAAACGGACGCATTTCTCAGGTTTTTCCAACATATGAACACTTTTCACATTCTACCGTGCAACGCGGCTGCTGGTCCTCCTTTCATGCAAAATCTTAAGGTCCTAGGTCATGTCCAAGCCACCAAAGCCGGCTAAAAAGTGAATAATCGACAGCTAAAACTTGAATTGTACTACTTCTTACTGGCTATTACTTCAACTTAGAATCTTCTTCTGTGTTCTACTATGGTGCTTTTAGTGTCTCCGCATACCGCAGCACGCGACATAGCTTTGCAGACGATAAATGTAACCGTCTCAGAGAGAAAAGGGGCCAATGAGACGATCTGGCTTTAAGTCGATTCGATAACAAATGACGAAAACGGACGGATTTCTCAGGTTTTTACTACATATGAACACTTTTCACATTCTCCCGTGCAACGTGGCTGCTAGTCTTCCTTTCATGCAAAATCTTAAGGTTCCACCGCATGTCCAAGCCACCAAAGCCGGCTAAAAAGAAAATAATCGACATCTAAAACTTGAATTGAACTACTTCTTACTGGCTATTACTTCAACTTAGAAGCTCCTTCTGTGTTCTACTATGGTGCTTTTAGTGTTTCGGCATATCGCATCACGCGACATAGCTTTGCAGACGATAAATGTAACCGTTTGTGAGAGAAGGATGGCCAATGTGACGATCTGGCTTGAAGTCAATTCGATAACAAATGACGAAAACGGACGGATTTCTCAGGTTATTACTACTTATGAACACTTTTCACATTCTCCCATGCAACGCGGCTGCTAGTCCTCCTTTCATGGAAAATCTTAAGGTCCTAGGTCATGTCCAAGCCACCAAAGCCGGCTAAAAAGTGAATAATCGACAGCTAAAACTTGAATTGTACTACTTCTTACTGGCTATTACTTCAACTTAGAAGCTTCTTCTGTGTTCTACTACGGAGCTTTTAGTGTCTCCGCATACCGCAGCACGCGACATAGCTTTGCAGACGATAAGTGTAACCGTTTCAGAGAGAAAAGAGACCAATGTGACGATCTGGCTTTAAGTCGATTCGATGACAAATGACGAAAACGGACGGATTTTTCAGTTTTTTACTACATATGAACACTTTTCACATTCTCCCGTGCAACGCGGCTGCTAGTCCTCCTTTCATGCAAAATCTTATTGTCCTAGGTCATGTCATAGCCACCAAAGCCGGCTAAAAAGTGAATAATCGACAACTAAAACTTTAATTGTACTACTTCTTACTGGCTATTACTTCAACTTAGAATCTTCTTCTGTGTTCTACTATGGTGCTCTTAGTGTCTCCGCATACCGCAGCACGCGACATAGCTTTGCAGACGATAAATGTAACCGACTCAGAGAGAAGAGCGGCCAATATGACGATCTGGCTTTAAGTCGATTCGATAACAAATGACGAAAACGGACATATTTCTCAGGTTTTTACTACATATGAACACTTTTCACATTCTCCCGTGCAACGCGGCTGCTAGTCCTCCCTTCATGCAAAATCCTATGGTCCTAGGTCATGTCATAGCCACCAAAGTCGGCTTAAAAGTGAATAATCGACAACTAAAACTTGAATTGTACTACTTCTTACTGGCTATTACTTCAACTTAGATTCTTCTTCTGTGTTGTGCTATGGTGCATTTTGTGTTTCCGCATATCGCAGCACGCGACATAGCTTTGCAGACGATAAGTGTAACCGTTTCAGAGAGAAGAGCGGCCAATGTGACGATCTGGCTTTAAGTCGATTCGATAACAAATGACGAAAACGGACTGATTTCTCAGGTTTTTACTACATATGAGCACCTTTCACATTCCCCCGTGCAACGCGGCTGCTAGTCGTCCTTTCATGCAAAATTTTATGGTTCAACCTCATGTCCAAGCCACCAAAGCCGGCTAAAAAGTGAATAATCGACAACTAAAACTTGAATTGTACTACTTCTTACTGGCTATTACTTCAACTTAGAAGCTTCTTCTGTGTTCTACTATGGTACTTTTAGTGTTTTGGCATATCGCAGCACGCGACATAGCTTTGCAGACGATAAATGTAACCGTTTCAGAGAGAAGAGCGGCCAAAGTGACGATCTGGCATTAAGACGATTCGATAACAAATGGCGAAAACGGACGGTTTTCTCAGGTTTTTACTACATATGAACAATTTTCACATTCTCCCGTGCAACGCGGCTCCTAGTCCTCCTTTCATGCAAAATCTTAAGGTCCTAGGTCATGTCCAAGCGACCAAACCCGGCAAAAATGTGAATAATCGACAACTAAAACTTGAATTTTACTATTTCTTACTGGCTATTACTTCAACTTAGAATCTTCTTCTGTGTTCTACTATGGTGCTTTTAGTGTCTCCGCATACCGCAGCACGCGACATAGCTTTGCAGACGATAAGTGTAACCGTTTCAGAGAGAAAAGAGACCAATGTGACGACCTGGCTTTAAGTCGATTCGATAACAAATGACGAAAACGGACGGATTTCTCAGTTTTTTACTACATATGAACACTTTTCACATTCTCCCGTGCAACGCGGCTGCTAGTCTTCCTTTCATGCAAAATCTTAAGGTTCCACCGCATGTCCAAGCCACCAAAGCCGGCTAAAAAGTGAATAATCGACAACTAAAACTTGAATTGTACTACTTCTTACTGGCTATTACTTCAACATAGAAGCTTCTTCTGTGTTCTACTATGGTGCTTTTAGTGTTTCCGCATACCGCATCACGCGACATAGCTTTGCAGACGATAAATGTAACCGTTTCAGAGAGAAGAGCGGCCAATATGACGATCTGGCTTTAAGTCGATTCGATAACAAATGACGAAAACGGACGGATTTCTCAGGTTTTTACTGCATATGAACACATTTCACATTCTTTCGTGCAACGCGGCTGCTAGTCCTCCTTTCATGCAAAATCTTAAGGTTCAACCTCATGTCCAAGCCACCAAAACCGGCTAAAAGTGAATAATCGACAACTAAAACTTGAATTCTACTACTTCTTACTGGCTATTACTTCAACTTAGTAGCTTCTTCTGTGTTCTACTATGGAGCTTTTAGTGTCTCCGCATTCCGCAGCACGCGACATAGCTTTGCAGACGATAAGTGTAACCGTTTCAGAGAGAAGAGCGGCCAATATGACGATCTGGCTTTAAGTCGATTCGATAACAAATGACGAAAACGGACGGATTTCTCAGGTTTTTACTACATATGAACACTTTTCACATTCTCCCGTGCAACGCGGCTGCTAGTCCTCCTTTCATGCAAAATCTTATGGTCCTAGGTCATGTCATAGCCACCAAAGCCGGCTAAAAAGTGAATAATCGACAACTAAAACTTGAATTGTACTACTCCTTACTGGCTATTACTTCAACTTAGAAGCTTCTTCTGGGTTCTATTATGGTGCTTTTAGTGTTTTGGCATACCGTAGCACGCGACATAGCTTTGCAGACGATAAATGTAACCGTCTCAGAGAGAAAAGCGGCCAATGTGACGATCTGGCTTGAAGTCGATTCGATAACAAATGACGAAAAGGGACGGATTTCTCAGGTTTTTCCAACATATGTACACTTTTCACATTCTCCCGTGCAACGCGGCTGCTAGTCCTCCTTTCATGCAAAATCTTAAGGTCCTAGGTCATGTCCAAGCCACCAAAGCCGGATAAAAAGTGAATAATCGACAACTAAAACTTGAATTGTACTACTTCTTACTGGCTATTACTTCAACTTAGAAGCTTCATCTGTGTTCTACTATGGTGCTTTTAGTGTCTCCGCATACCGCAGCACGCGACATAGCTTTGCAGACGATAAATGTAACCGTCTCAGAGAGAAAAGTGGCCAATGAGACGATCTGGTTTTAAGTCGATTCCATAACAAATAACGAAAACGGACGGATTTCTCAGGTTTTTACTAATATGAACACTTTTCACATTCTCTCGTGCAACGCGGCTGCTAGTCTTCCTTTCATGCAAAATCTTAAGGTTCCACCACTTGTCCAAGCCACCAAAGCCGGCTAAAAAGTAAATAATCGACAACTAAAACTTGAATTGTACTACTTCTTACTGGCTATTACTTCAACTTAGAAGCTCCTTCTTTGTTCTACTATGGTGCTTTTAGTGTTTCGGCATATCGCAGCACGCGACATAGCTTTGCAGACGATAAATGTAACCGTTTGAGAGAGAGGAATGGAAAATGTGACGATCTGGCTTGAAGTCAATTCGATAACAAATGACGAAAATGGACGGATTTCTCAGGTTTTTACTACATATGAACACTTTTCACATTCTACCGTGCAACGCGGCTGCTAGTCCTCCTTTCATGCAAAATCTTATGGTCCTAGGTCATGTCATAGCCACCAAAGTCGGCTTAAAAATGAATAATCGACAACTAAAACTTGAATTGTACTACTCCTTACTGGCTATTACTTCAACTTAGAAGCTTCTTCTGGGTTCTACTATGGTGCTTTTAGTGTTTTGGCATACCGTAGCACGCGACATAGCTTTTGCAGGCGATAAATGTAACCGTTTGAGAGAGAAGAATGGGCAATATGACGATCTGGCTTTAAGTCGATTCGATAACAAATGAAGAAAACGGACGGATTTCTCAGCTTTTTACTGCATATGAACAGTTTTCACATTCTACCGTCCAACGCGGCTGCTAGTCCTCCTTTCATGCAAAATCCTAAGGTCCTAGGTCATGTCCAAGCCACCAAAGCCGGCTAAAAAGTGAATAATCGACAACTAAAACTTGAATTGTACTACTTCTTACTGGCTATTACTTCAACTTAGATTCTTCTTCTGTGTTGTACTATGGTGCATTTAGTGTTTCCGCATATCGCAGCACGCGACATAGCTTTGCAGACGATAAGTGTAACCGTTTCAGAGAGAAGAGCGGCCAATGTGACGATCTGGCTTTAAGTCGATTCGATAACAAATGACGAAAACGGACTGATTTCTCAGGTTTTTACTACATATGAGCACTTTTCACATTCTCCCGTGCAACGCGGCTGCTAGTCGTCCTTTCATGCAAAATCTAAAGGTTCAACCTCATGACCAAGCCACCAAAGCCGGCTAAAAAGTGAATAATCGACAACTAAAACTTGAATTGTACTACTTCTTACTGGCTATTACTTCAACTTAGAAGCTTCTTCTGTGTTCTACTATGGTACTTTTAGTGTTTTGGCATATCGCAGCACGCGACATAGCTTTGCAGACGATAAATGTAACCGTGTCAGAGAGAAGAGCGGCCAAAGTGACGATCTGGCATTAAGACGATTCGATAACAAATGGCGAAAACGGACAGTTTTCTCAGGTTTTTACTACATATGAACAATTTTCACATTCTCCCGCGTAACGCGGCTGCTAGTCATCCTTTCATGCAAAATCTTAAGGTCCTAGGTCATGTCCAAGCGACCAAACCCGGCAAAAATGTGAATAATCGACAACTAAAACTTGAATTTTACTACTTCTTACTGGCTATTACTTCAACTTAGAATCTTCTTCTGTGTTCTACTATGGTGCTTTTAGTGTCTCCACATACCGCAGCACGCGACATAGCTTTGCAGACGATAAATGTAACCGTCTCAGAGAGAAAAGGGGCCAATGAGACGATCTGGCTTTAAGTCGATTCGATAACAAATGACGAAAACGGACGGATTTCTCAGGTTTTTACTACATATGAACACTTTTCACATTCTCCCGTGCAACGCGGCTGCTAGTCTTCCTTTCATGCAAAATCTTAAGGTTCCACCGCATGTCCAAGCCACCGAAGCCGGCTAAAAAGTGAATAATCGACAACTAAAACTTGAATTGTACTACTTCTTACTGGCTATTACTTCAACTTAGAAACTCCTTCTGTGTTCTACTATGGTGCTTTTAGTGTTTCGGCATATCGCAGCACGCGACATAGCTTTGCAGACGATAAATGTAACCGTTTGAGAGAGAAGAATGGCCAATGTGACGATCTGGCTTGAAGTCAATTCGATAACAAATGACGAAAATGGACGGATTTCTCAGGTTTTTACTACTTATGAACACTTTTCACATTCTCCCATGCAACGCAACTGCTAGTCCTCCTTTCATGCAAAATCTTAAGGTCCTAGGTCATGTCCAAGCCACCAAAGCCGGCAAAAAAGTGAATAACCGACAACTAAAACTTCAATTGTACTACTTCTTACTGGCTATTACTTCAACATAGAAGCTTCTTCTGTGTTCTACTATGGAGCTTTTAGTGTCTCCGCATACCGCAGCACGCGACATAGCTTTGTAGACGATAAGTGTAACCGTTTTAGAGAGAAAAGAGAAAAATGTGACGATCTGACTTTAAGTCGATTCGATAACAAATGACGAAAACGGACGGATTTCTCAGTTTTTTACTACATATGAACACTTTTCACATTCTCCCGTGCAACGCGGCTGCTAGTCCTCCTTTCATACAAAATCTTATTGTCCTAGGTCATGTCATAGCCAAAAAAGCCGGCTAAAAAGTGAATAATCGACAACTAAAACTTGAATTGTACTACTTCTTACTGGCTATTACTTCAACTTAGAAGCTTCTTCTGTGTTATACTGTGGTGCTTTTAGTGTTTCCGCATATCGCAGCACGCGACATAGCTTTGCAGACGATAAGTGTAACCGTTTCAGAGAGAAGAGCGACCAATGTGACGATCTGGCTTTAAGTCGATTCGATAACAAATGACCAAAACGGACATATTCCTCAGGTTTTTACTACATATGAACACTTTTCACATTCTCCCGTGCAACGCGGCTGCTAGTCGTCCTTTCATGCAAAATCTTAAGGTTCAACTTCATGTCCAAGCCACCAAAACCGGCTAAAAAGTGAATAATCGACAACTAAAGCTTGAATTGTACAACTTCTTACTGGCTATTACTCCAACTAAGAAGCTTCTTCTGTGTTCTACTATGGTGCTTTTAGTGTTTCGGCATATCGCAGCACGCGACATAGCTTTGCAGACGATAAATGTAACCGTTTCAGAGAGAAGAGCCTCCAATGTGACGATCTGGCATTAAGACGATTCGATAACAAATGGCGAAAACGGACGGTTTTCTCAGGTTTTTACTACATGTGAACACTTTTCCCATTCTCCCGTGCAACGCGTCTGCTAGTCCTCCTTTTATGCAAAATCTTAAGGTCCTAGGTCATGTCCAAGCGACCAAAGCCGGCAAAAATGTGAATAATCGACAACTAAAACTTGAATTGTATTACTTCTTACTGGCTATTACTTTAACTTAGAAGCTTCTTCTGTGTTCTACTATGGTGCATTTAGTGTCTCCGCATACCGCAGCGCGTGACATAGCTTTGCAGACGATAAATGTAACCGTCTCAGAGAGAAAAGCGGCAAATGTGACGATCTGGCTTTAAGTCGATTCGATAACAAATGACGAAAACGGACGGATTTCTCAGGTTTTTCCAACATATGAACACTTTTCACTTTCTCCCATGCAACGCGGCTACTAGTCCTCCTTTCATGCAAAATCTTAAGGTCCTAGGTCATGTCCGAGCCACCAAAGCCGGCTAAAAAGTGAATAATCGACAACTAAAACTTGAATTGTACTACTTCTTACTGGCTATTACTTCAACTAAGAAGCTTCTTCTGTGTTCTACTATGGTGCTTTTAGTGTTTCGGCATATCGCAGCACGCGACATAGCTTTGCAGACGATAAATGTAACCGTTTCAGAGAGAAGAGCCTCCAATGTGACTATCTGGCATTAAGACGATTCGATAACAAATGGCGAAAACGGACGGTTTTCTCAGGTTTTTACTACATGTGAACACTTTTCCCATTCTCCCGTGCAACGCGTCTGCTAGTCCTCCTTTTATGCAAAATCTTAAGGTCCTAGGTCATGTCCAAGCGACCAAAGCCGGCAAAAATGTGAATAATCGACAACTAAAACTTGAATTGTATTACTTCTTACTGGCTATTACTTTAACTTAGAAGCTTCTTCTGTGTTCTACTATGGTGCATTTAGTGTCTCCGCATACCGCAGCGCGCGACATAGCTTTGCAGACGATAAATGTAACCGTCTCAGAGAGAAAAGCGGCAAATGTGACGATCTGGCTTTAAGTCGATTCGATAACAAATGACGAAAACGGACGGATTTCTCAGGTTTTTCCAACATATGAACACTTTTCACTTTCTCACGTGCAACGCGGCTGCTAGTCCTCCTTTCATGCAAAATCTTAAGGTCCTAGGTCATGTCCAAGCCACCAAAGCCGGCTAAAAAGTGAATGATCGACAACTAAAACTTGAATTGTACTACTTCTTACTGGCTATTACTTCAACATAGAAGCTTCTTCTGTGTTGTACTATGGTGCTTTTAGTGTCTCCGCATACCGCAGCACGCGACATAGCTTTGCAGACGATAAATGTAACCGTCTCAGAGAGAAAAGCGGCCAATGAGACGATCTGGCTTTAAGTCGATTCTATAACAAATGACGAAAACGGACGGATTTCTAAGGATTTTACTACTTATGAACACTTAATACATTCTACCGTGCAACGCGGCTGCTAGTCCTCCTTTCATGCAAAATCCTAAGGTCCTAGGTCATGTCCAAGCCAAAAAAGCCGGCTAAAAAGTGAATAATCGACAACTAAAACTTGAATTGTACTACTTCTTACTGGCTATTACTTCAACTTAGAAGCTTCTTCTGTGCTGTACTGTGGTGCTTTTAGTGTTTCGCGTATCGCAGCACGCGACATAGCTTTGCAGACGATAAGTGTAACCGTTTCAGAGAGAAGAGCGGACAATGTGACGATCTGGCTTTAAGTCGATTCGATAACAAATGACGAAAACGGACGTATTTATCAGGTTTTTCCAACATATGAACACTTTTTACATTCTCCCGTGCAACGCGGCTGCTAGTCCTCCTTTCATGCAAAATCTTAAGGTCCTAGGTCATGTCCAAGCCACCAAAGCCGGCTAAAAAGTGAATAGTCGACAACTAAAACTTGAATTGTACTACTTCTTACTGGCTATTACTTCAACTTCGAAGCTTCTTCTGTGTTCTACTATGGTGCTTTTAGTGTCTCCGCAGACCGCAGCACGCGACATAGCTTTGCAGACGATAAATGTAACCGTCTCAGAGAGAAAAGCAGCCAATGAGACGATCTGGCTTTAAGTCGAATCGATAACAAATGACGAAAACGGACGGATTTCTCAGTTTTTTACTGCATATGAACACTTATCACATTCTCCCGTGCAACGCGGCTGCTAGTCCTCCTTTCATGCAAAATCTTATGGTCCTAGGTCATGTCATAGTCACCAAATCCGGCTAAAAAGTGAATAATCGACAACTAAAACTTGAATTGTACTACTTCTTACTGGCTATTACTTCAACTTAGAAGCTTCTTCTGGGTTGTACTAAGGTGCTTTTAGTGTTTCGGCATACCGTAGCACGCGACATAGCTTTGCAGACGATAAATGTAACCATTTGAGAGAGAAGAATGGCCAATGTGACGATCTGGCTTTAAGTCGATTCGATAACAAATGACGAAAACGGACGGATTTCTAAGGATTTTACTACTTATGAACACTTATTACATTCTACCGTGCAACGCGGCTGCTAGTCCTCCTTTCATGCAAAATCCTAAGGTCCTAGGTCATGTCCAAGCCAAAAAAGCCGGCTAAAAAGTGAATAATCGACAACTAAAACTTGAATTGTACTACTTCTTACTGGCTATTACTTCAACATAGAAGCTTCTTCTGTGTTGTACTATGGTGCTTTTAGTGTCTCCGCATACCGCAGCACGCGACATAGCTTTGCAGACGATAAATGTAACCGTCTCAGAGAGAAAAGCGGCCAATGAGACGATCTGGCTTTAAGTCGAATCGATAACAAATGACGAAAGCGGACGGATTTCTCAGTTTTTTACTACATATGAACACTTTTCACATTCTCCCGTGCAACGCGGCTGCTAGTCCTCCTTTCATGCAAATTCTAATTGTCCTAGGTCATGTCATAGCCAAAAAAGCCGGCTAAAAAGTGAATAATCGACAACTAAAACTTGAATTGTACTACTTCTTACTGGCTATTACTTCAACTTAGAAGCTTCTTCTGTGTTGTACTGTGGTGCTTTTAGTGTTTCCGCATATCGCAGCACGCGACATAGCTTTGCAAACGATAAGTGTAACCGTTTCAGAGAGCAGAACGGCCAATGTGACGATCTGGCTTTAAATCGATTCGATAACAAATGACGAAAACGGACGGATTTATCAGGTTTTTACTACTTATGAACACTTATTACATTCTACCGTGCAACGCGGCTGCTAGTCCTCCTTTCATGCAAAATCCTAAGGTCCTAGGTCATGTCCAAGCCAAAAAAGCCGGCTAAAAAGTGAATAATCGACAACTAAAACTTGAATTGTACTACTTCTTACTGGCTATTACTTCAACTTAGAAGCTTCTTCTGTGTTGTACTGTGGTGCTTTTAGTGTTTCCGCATATCGCAGCACGCGACATAGCTTTGCAGACGATAAGTGTAACCGTTTCAGAGAGAAGAGCGGCCAATGTGACGATCTGGCTTTAAGTCGATTCGATAACAAATGACGAAAACGGACGGATTTCTCAGGTTTTTTCAACATATGAACACTTTTCACATTCTCCCGTGCAACGCGGCTGCTAGTCCTCCTTTCATGCAAAATCTTAAGGTCCTAGGTCATGTCCAAGCCACCAAAGCCGGCTAAAAAGTGAATAATCGACAACTAAAACTTTAATTGTACTACTTCTTACTGGCTATTACTTCAACTTAGAAGCTTCTTCTGTGTTCTACTATGGAGCTTTTAGTGTCTCCGCATGCCGCAGCACGCGACATAGCTTTGCAGACGATAAGTGTAACCGTTTCAGAGAGAAAAGAGAAAAATTTGACGATCTGACTTTAAGTCGATTCGATAACAAATGACGAAAACGGACGGATTTCACAGGTTTTTACTACTTATGAACACTTATTACATTCTACCGTGCAACGCGGCTGCTAGTCCTCCTTTCATGCAAATTCCTAAGGTCCTAGATCATGTCCAAGCCAAAAAAGCCGGCTAAAAAGTGAATAATCGACAACTAAAACTTGAATTGTACTACTTCTTACTGGCTATTACTTCAACTTAGAAGCTTCTTCTGTGTTGTACTGTGGTGCTTTTAGTGTTTCCGCATATCGCAGCACGCGACATAGCTTTGCAGACGATAAGTGTAACCGTTTCAGAGAGAAGAGGGGCGAATGTGACGATCTGGCTTTAAGTCGATTCGATAACAAATGACGAAAACGGACGGATTTCTCAGGTTTTTACTACATATGAACACATTTCCCATTCTCCCGTGCAACGCGGCAGCTAGTCCTCCTTTCATGCAAAATCTTATGGTCCTAGGTCATGTCATAGCCACCAAAGCCGGCTAAAAAGTGAATAGTCGACAACTAATACTTGAATTGTACTACTTCTTACTGGCTATTACTTCAACTTAGAAGCTTCTTCTGTGTTCTACTATGGTGCTTTTAGTGTTTCGGCATATCGCAGCACGCGACATAGCTTTGCAGACGATAAATGTAACCGTTTCAGAGAGAAGAGCCTCCAATGTGACGATCTGGCATTAAGACGATTCGATAACAAATGTCGAAAACGGACGGTTTTCTCAGGTTTTTACTACATGTGAACACTTTCCACATTCTCCCGTGCAACGCGTCTGCTAGTCCTTCTTTTATGCAAAATCTTAAGGTCCTAGGTCATGTCCAAGCGACCAAAGCCGGCAAAAATGTGAATAATCGACAACTAAAACTTGAATTGTATTACTTCTTACTGGCTATTACTTCAACTTAGAAGCTTCTTCTGTGTTGTACTGTGGTGCTTTTAGTGTTTCCGCATATCGCAGCACGCGACATAGCTTTGCAGACGATAAGTGTAACCGTTTCAGAGAGAAGAGCGGACAATGTGACGATCTGGCTTTAAGTCGATTCGATAACAAATGACGAAAACGGACGGATTTCTCAGGTTTTTCCAACATATGAACACATTTCACATTCTCCCGTGCAACGCGGCTGCTAGTCCTCCTTTCATGCAAAATCTTAAGGTCCTAGGTCATGTCCAAGCCACCAAAGCCGGCTAAAATGTGAATAATCGACAACTAAAACTTGAATTGTATTACTTCTTATTGGCTATTACTTCAACTTAGAAGCTTCTTCTGTGTTCTACTATGGTGCTTTTAGTGTCTCCGCATACCGCAGCACGCGACATAGCGTTGCAGACGATAAATGTAACCGTCTCAGAGAGAAAAGCGGCCAATGAGACGATCTGGCTTTAAGTCGAATCGATAACAAATGACGAAAGCGGACGGATTTCTCAGTTTTTTACTACATATGAACACTTTTCACATTCTCCCGTGCAACGCGGCTGCTAGTCCTCCTTTCATGCAAATTCTTATTGTCCTAGGTCATGTCATAGCCAAAAAAGCCGGCTAAAAAGTGAATAATCGACAACTAAAACTTGAATTGTACTACTTCTTACTGGCTATTACTTCAACTTAGAACCTTCTTCTGTGTTGTACTGTGGTGCTTTTAGTGTTTTCGCATATCGCAGCACGCGACATAGCTTTGCAAACGATAAGTGTAACCGTTTCAGAGAGCAGAACGGCCAATGTGACGATCTGGCTTTAAATCGATTCGATAACAAATGACGAAAACGGACGGATTTATCAGGTTTTTACTACTTATGAACACTTATTACATTCTACCGTGCAACGCGGCTGCTAGTCCTCCTTTCATGCAAAATCCTAAGGTCCTAGGTCATGTCCAAGCCAAAAAAGCCGGCTAAAAAGTGAATAATCGACAACTAAAACTTGAATTGTACTACTTCTTACTGGCTATTACTTCAACTTAGAAGCTTCTTCTGTGTTGTACTGTGGTGCTTTTAGTGTTTCCGCATATCGCAGCACGCGACATAGCTTTGCAGACGATAAGTGTAACCGTTTCAGAGAGAAGAGCGGCCAATGTGACGATCTGGCTTTAAGTCGATTCGATAACAAATGACGAAAACGGACGGATTTCTCAGGTTTTTTCAACATATGAACACTTTTCACATTCTCCCGTGCAACGCGGCTGCTAGTCCTCCTTTCATGCAAAATCTTAAGGTCCTAGGTCATGTCCAAGCCACCAAAGCCGGCAGAAAAGTGAATAATCGACAACTAAAACTTTAATTGTACTACTTCTTACTGGCTATTACTTCAACTTAGAAGCTTCTTCTGTGTTCTACTATGGAGCTTTTAGTGTCTCCGCATGCCGCAGCACGCGACATAGCTTTGCAGACGATAAGTGTAACCGTTTCAGAGAGAAAAGAGAAAAATTTGACGATCTGACTTTAAGTCGATTCGATAACAAATGACGAAAACGGACGGATTTCACAGGTTTTTACTACTTATGAACACTTATTACATTCTACCGTGCAACGCGGCTGCTAGTCCTCCTTTCATGCAAATTCCTAAGGTCCTAGATCATGTCCAAGCCAAAAAAGCCGGCTAAAAAGTGAATAATCGACAACTAAAACTTGAATTGTACTACTTCTTACTGGCTATTACTTCAACTTAGAAGCTTCTTCTGTGTTGTACTGTGGTGCTTTTAGTGTTTCCGCATATCGCAGCACGCGACATAGCTTTGCAGACGATAAGTGTAACCGTTTCAGAGAGAAGAGGGGCGAATGTGACGATCTGGCTTTAAGTCGATTCGATAACAAATGACGAAAACGGACGGATTTCTCAGGTTTTTACTACATATGAACACATTTCCCATTCTCCCGTGCAACGCGGCTGCTAGTCCTCCTTTCATGCAAAATCTTATGGTCCTAGGTCATATCATAGCCACCAAAGCCGGCTAAAAAGTGAATAGTCGACAACTAATACTTGAATTGTACTACTTCTTACTGGCTATTACTTCAACTTAGAAGCTTCTTCTGTGTTCTACTATGGTGCTTTTAGTGTTTCGGCATATCGCAGCACGCGACATAGCTTTGCAGACGATAAATGTAACCGTTTCAGAGAGAAGAGCCTCCAATGTGACGATCTGGCATTAAGACGATTCGATAACAAATGTCGAAAACGGACGGTTTTCTCAGGTTTTTACTACATGTGAACACTTTCCACATTCTCCCGTGCAACGCGTCTGCTAGTCCTTCTTTTATGCAAAATCTTAAGGTCCTAGGTCATGTCCAAGCGACCAAAGCCGGCAAAAATGTGAATAATCGACAACTAAAACTTGAATTGTATTACTTCTTACTGGCTATTACTTCAACTTAGAAGCTTCTTCTGTGTTCTACTATGGTGCTTTTAGTGTCTCCGCATGCCGCAGCACGCGACATAGCTTTGCAGACGATAAATGTAACCGTCTCAGAGAGAAAAGCGGCAAATGTGACGATCTGGCTTTAAGTCGATTTGATATCAAATGACGAAAACGGACGGATTTCTCAGGTTTTTCCAACATATGAACACTTTTCACATTCTCCCGTGCAACGCGGCTGCTAGTCCTCCTTTCATGCAAAATCTTATTGTCCTAGGTCATGTCATAGCCACCAAAGCCGGCTAAAAAGTGAATAATCGACAACTAATACTTGAATTGTACTACTTCTTACTGGCTATTACTTCAACTTAGAAGCTTCTTCTGCGTTGTACTATGGTGCTTTTAGTGTTTTGGCATACCGTAGCACGCGATATAGCTTTGCAGACGATAAATGTAACCGTTTGAGGGAGAAGAATGGCCAATGTGACGATCTGGCTTTAAGTCGATTCGATAACAAATGACGAAAACGGACGGATTTCACAGGTTTTTACTACTTATGAACACTTATTACATTCTACCGTGCAACGCGGCTGCTAGTCCTCCTTTCATGCAAAATCCTAAGGTCCTAGATCATGTCCAAGCCAAAAAAGCCGGCTAAAAAGTGAATAATCGACAACTAAAACTTGAATTGTACTACTTCTTACTGGCTATTACTTCAACTTAGAAGCTTCTTCTGTGGTGTACTGTGGTGCTTTAGTGTTTCCGCATATCGCAGCACGCGACATAGCTTTGCAGACGATAAGTGTAACCGTTTCAGAGAGAAGAGGGGCCAATGTGACGATCTGGCTTTAAGTCGATTCGATAACAAATGACGAAAACGGACGGATTTCTCAGGTTTTACTACATATGAACACTTTTCACTTTCTCCCGTGCAACGCGGCTGCTAGTCCTCGTTTCATGCAAAATCTTATGGTCCTAGGTAATGTCATAGCCACCAAAGCCGGCTAAAAAGTGAATAGTCGACAACTAATACTTGAATTGTACTACTTCTTACTGGCTATTACTTCAACTTAGAAGCTTCTTCTGTGTTCTACTATGGTGCTTTTAGTGTCTCCGCATACCGCAGCACGCGACATAGCTTTGCAGACGATAAATGTAACCGTTTCAGAGAGAAGAGCCTCCAATGTGACGATCTGGCATTAAGACGATTCGATAACAAATGGCGAAAACGGACAGATTTCTCAGGTTTTTACTACATGTGAACACTTTTCACATTCTCCCGTGCAACGCGTCTGCTAGTCCTCCTTTTATGCAAAATATTAAGGTCCTAGATCATGTCCAAGCGACCAAAGCCGGCAAAAATGTGAATAATCGACAACTAAAACTTGAATTTTATTACTTCTTACTGGCTATTACTTTAACTTAGAAGCTTCTTCTGTGTTCTACTATGGTGCTTTTAGTGTCTCCGCATACCGCAGCACGCGACATAGCTTTGCAGACGATAAATGTAACCGTCTCAGAGAGAAAAGCAGCAAATGTGACGATCTGGCTTTAAGTCGATTCGATAACAAATGACGAAAACGGACGGATTTCTCAGGTTTTTACTACATATGAACACTTTTTACATTCTCCCGTGCAACGCGGCTGCTAGTCCTCCTTTCATGCAAAATCTTAAGGTCCTAGGTCATGTCCAAGCCACCAAAGCCGGCTCAAAAGTGAATAATCGACAACTAAAACTTGAATTGTACTACTTCTTACTGGCTATTACTTCAACTTAGAAGCTTCTTCTGTGTTCTACTATGGTGCTTTTAGTGTCTCCGCATACCGCAGCACGCGACATAGCTTTGCAGACGATAAATGTAACCGTCTCAGAGAGAAAAGCGGCCAATGAGACGATCTGGCTTTAAGTGGATTCGATAACAAATGAAGAAAACCGACAGATTTCTCAGGTTTTTACTACATATGAACACTTTTCACATTCTCCCGTCCAACGCGGCTGCTAGTCTCCCTTTCATGCAAAATCTTAAGGTTCCACCGCATGTCCAAGCCACCAAAGCCGGCTAAAAAGTGAACAATCGTCAACTAAAACTTGAATTTTACTACTTCTTACTGGCTATTACTTCAACTTAGAAGCTCCTTCTGTGTTCTACTATGGTGCTTTTAGTGTTTCGGCATATCGCAGCACGCGACATAGCTTTGAAGACGATAAATGTAACCGTTTGAGAGAGAAGAATGGCCAATGTGACGATCTGGCTTGAAGTCAATTCGATAACAAATGACGAAAATGGACGGATTTCTCAGGTTTTTACTACTTATGAACACTTTTCACATTCTCCCATGCAACGCGGCTGCTAGTCCTCCTTTCATGCAAAATCTTAAGGTCCTAGGTCATGTCCAAGAAACCAAAGCCGGCTAAAAAGTGAATAATCGACAACTAAAACTTCAATTGTACTACTTCTTACTGGCTATTACTTCAACATAGAAGCTTCTTCTGTGTTCTACTATGGTGCTTTTAGTGTTTCCGCATACCGCAGCACGCGACATAGCTTTGTAGACGATAAAAGTAACCGTTTTAGAGAGAAGAGCGGCCAATGTGACGATCTGGCTTTAAGACGATTCGATAACAAATGGCGAAAACGGACGGATTTCTCAGGTTTTTACTACATATGAGCACCTTTCACATTCTCCCGTGCAACGCGGCTGCTAGTCCTCCTTTCATGCAAAATCTTAAGGTCCTAGGTCATGTCCAAGCCACCAAAGTCGGCTAAAAAGTGAATAATCGACAACTAAAACTTGAATTGTACTACTTCTTACTGGCTATTACTTCAACTTAGAAGCTTCTTCTGTGTTCTACTATGGTGCTTTTAGTGTCTCCGCATACCGCAACACGCGACATAGCTTTGCAGACGATAAATGTAACCGTCTCAGAGAGAAAAGCGGCCAATGAGACGATCTGGCTTTAAGTCGATTCGATAGCAAATGACGAAAACGGACGGATTTCTCAGGTTTTCACTACATATGCACACTTTTCACATTCTCCCAGGCAACGCGGCTGTTAGAATTCCTTTCATGCAAAATCTTAAGGTCCTAGGTCATGTCCAAGCCACCAAAGCCGCCTAAAAAGTGAATAATCGATAACTAAAACTTGAATTGTACTACTTCTTACTGGCTATTACTTCAACTTAGAAGCTTCTTCTGTGTTCTACTATGGTGCTTTTAGTGTTTCCGCATACTGCAGCACGCGACTTAGCTTTGCAGACGATAAATGTATCCGTTTCAGAGAGAAAAGCGGCCAATGTGACGATCTGGCTTTAAGTCGATTCGATAACAAATGGCGAAAACAGACGGATTTCTCACGTTTTTACTACATATGAACACTTTTCACATTCTCCCATGCAACGCGCCTGCAAGTACTCCTTTCATGCAAAATCTTAAGGTTCCACCGCATGTCCAAGCCACCAAAGCCGGCTAAAAAGTGAATAATCGACAACTAAAACTTGAATTGTACTACTTCTTACTGGCTATTACTTCAACTTAGAAGCTCCTTCTGTGTTCTACTATGGTGCTTTTAGTGTTTCGGCATATCGCAGCACGCGACATAGCTTTGCAGACGATAAATGTAACCGTTTGAGAGAGAAGAATGGCCAATGTGACGATCTGGCTTGAAGTCAATTCGATAACAAATGACGAAAATGGACGGATTTCTCAGGTTGTTACTACATATGAACACTTTTCACATTCTCCCATGCAACGCGGCTGTTAGACCTCCTTTCATGCAAAATCTTAAGGTCCTAGGTCATGTCCAAGCCACCAAAGCCGCCTAAAAAGTGAATAATCGATAGCTAAAACTTGAATTGTACTACTTCTTACTGGCTATTACTTCAACTTAGAAGCTTCTTCTGTGTTCTACTATGGTGCTTTTAGTGTCTCCGCATACCGCAGCACGCGACATAGCTTTGCAGACGATAAATGTAACCGTCTCAGAGAGAAAAGCGGCAAATGTGACGATCTGGCTTTAAGTCGATTCCATAACAAATGACGAAGACGGACGGATTTCTCAGGTTTTTCCAACATATGAACACTTTTCACATTCTCCCGTGCAACGCGGCTGCTAGTCCTCCTTTCATGCAAAATCATAAGGTCCTAGGTCATGTCCAAGCCACCAAAGCCGGCTAAAAAGTGAATAATCGACAACTAAAACTTGAATTGTACTACTTCTTACTGGCTATTACTTCAACTTAGAAGCTTTATCTGTGTTCTACTATGGTGCTTTTAGTGTCTCCGCATACCGCAGCACGCGACATAGCTTGGCAGACGATAAATGTAACCGTCTCAGAGAGAAAAGGGGCCAATGAGACGATCTGGCTTTAAGTCGATTAGATAACAAATGACGAAAACGGACGGATTTCTCAGGTTTTTACTACATATGACCACTTTTCACATTCTCCCGTGCAACGCGGCTGCTAGTCTTCCTTTCATGCAAAATCTTAAGGTTCCACCGCATGTCCAAGCCACCAAAGCCGGCTAAAAAGTGAATAATCGACAACTAAAACTTGAATTGTACTACTTCTTACTGGCTATTACTTCAACATAGAAGCTCCTTCTGTGTTCTACTATGGTGCTTTTAGTGTTTCGGCATATCGCAGCACGCGACATAGCTTTGTAGACGATAAATGTAACCGTTTCAGAGAGAAGAGCGGCCAATGTGACGATCTGGCCTTAAGACGATTCGATAACAAATGGCGAAAACGGACGGATTTCTCAGGTTTTTACTACATATGAACACTTTTCACATTCTCCCGTGCAACGCGGCTGCTAGTCCTCCTTTCATGGAAAATCTTAAGGTACTAGGTCATGTCCAAGCCACCAAAGCCGGCTAAAAAGTGAATAATCGACAACTAAAACTTGAATTGTACTACTTCTTACTGGCTATTACTTCAACTTAGAAGCTTCTTCTGTGTTCTACTATGGAGCTTTTAGTGTCTCCACATACCGCAGCACGCGACATAGCTTTGCATACGATAAGTGTAACCGTTTCAGAGAGAAAAGAGACCAATGTGACGATCTGGCTTTAAGTCGATTCGATAACAAATGACGAAAACGGACGGATTTCTCAGGTTTTTACTACATATGAACACTTTTCACATTCTCCCGTGCAACGCGGCTGCTAGTCTTCCTTTCATGCAAAATCTTAAGGTCCTAAGTCACGTCCAAGCCACCAAAGCCGGCTAAAAAGTGATTAATCGACAACTAAAACTTAAATAGTACTACTTCTTACTGGCTATTACTTCAATTTAGAAGCTTCTTCTGTGTTCTAATATGGTGCTTCTAGTGTCTCCGCATACCGCAGCACGCGACATAGCTCTGCTGACGATAAATGTAACCGTCTCAGAGAGAAAAGCGGCCAATGTGACGATCTGGCTTTAAGTCGTTTCGATAACAAATGACGAAAACGGACGGATTTCTCAGGTTTTTACTGCATATGAACACTTTTTACATTCTACCGTGCAACGCGGCTGCTAGTCCTCCTTTCATGCAAAATCCTAAGGTCCTAGGTCATGTCCAATCCACCAAAGCCGGCTAAAAAGTGAATAATCGACAACTAAAACTTGAATTGTATTACTTCTTACTGGCTATTACTTCAACATAGAAGCTTCTTCTGTGTTCTACTATGGTGCTTTTAGTGTCTCCGCATACCGCAGCACGCGTCTTAGCTTTGCAGACGATAAATGAAACCGTCTCAGAGAGAAAAGCGGCCAATGTGACGATCTGGCTTTAAGTCGATTCGATAACAAATGACGAAAACGGACGGATTTCTCAGGTTTTTCCAACATATGAACACTTTTCACATTCTCCCGTGCAACGCGGCTCCTAGTCCTCCTTTCATGCAAAATCTTAAGGTCCTAGGTCATGTCCAAGCCACCAAAGCCGGCTAAAAAGTGAATAATCGACAACTAAAACATGAATTGTACTACTTCTTACTGGCTATTACTTCAACTTAGAAGCTTCTTCTGTGTTCTACTATGGTGCTTTTAGTGTCTCCGCACACCGCAGCACGCGACATAGCTTTGCAAACGATAAATGTAACCGTCTCAGAGAGAAAAGCGGCCAATGAGACGATCTGGCTTTAAGTCGATTCGATAGCAAATGACGAAAACGGACGGATTTCTCAGGTTTTTACTACATATGAACACTTTTCACAATTCTCCCATGCAACGTGGCTGCTAGTCTTCCTTTCATGCAAAGTCTTAAGGTTCCACCGCATGTCCAAGCCACCAAAGTCGGCTAAAAAGCGAATAATCGACAACTAAAACTTGAATTGTACTGCTTCTTACTGGCTATTACTTCAACTTAGAAGCTCCTTCTGTGTTCTACTATGGTGCTTTTAGTGTTTCGGCATATCGCAGCACGCGTCATAGCTTTGCAGACGATAAATGTAACCGTTTGAGAGAGAAGAATGGCCAATGTGTCGATCTGGCTTGAAGTCAATTCGATAACAAATGACGAAAATGGACGGATTTCTCAGCTTTTTACTACATATGAACACTTTTCAAATTCTCCCATGCAACTCGGCTGTTAGACCTCCTTTCATGCAAAATCTTGAGGTCCTAGGTCATGTCAAAGCCACCAAAGCCGGCTAAAAAGTGAATAATCGACAACTAAAACTTGAATTGTACTACTTCTTACTGGCTATTACTTCAACTTAGAAGATTCTTCTGTGTTCTACTGTGGTGCTTTTAGTGTCTCCGCATACCGCAGCACGCGACATAGCTTTGCAGACAATAAATGTAACCGTCTCAGAGAGAAAGCGGCCAATGTGACGATCTGGCTTTAAGTCCATTCGATAACAAATGACGAAAATGGACGGATTTCTCAGGTTTTTACTACATATGAACACTTTTCACATTCTCCCATGCAACGCGGCTGCTAGTCCTCCTTTCATGCAAAATCTTAAGGTCCTAGGTCATGTCCAAGCCACCAAAGCCGGCTAAAAAGTGAATAATCGACAACTAAAACTTGAATTGTACTACTTCTTACTGGCTATTACTTCAACATAGAAGCTCCTTCTGTGTTCTACTATGGTGCTTTTAGTGTTTCGGCACATCGCAGCACGCGACATAGCTTTGCAGACGATAAATGTAACCGTTTGAGAGAGAAGAATGGCCAATGTGACGATCTGGCTTGAAGTCAATTCGATAACAAATGACGAAAATGGACGGATTTCTCAGGTTTTTACTACTTATGAACATTTTTCACATTCTCCCATGCAACGCGGCTGCTAGTCCTCCTTTCATGCAAAATCTTAAGGTCCTAGGTCATGTCCAAGAAACCAAAGCCGGCTAAAAAGTGAATAATCGACAACTAAAACTTCAATTGTACTACTTCTTACTGGCTATTACTTCAACATAGAAGCTTCTTCTGTGTTCTACTATGGTGCTTTTAGTGTTTCCGCATACCGCAGCACGCGACATAGCTTTGTAGACGATAAATGTAACCGTTTCAGAGAGAAGAGCGGCCAATGTGACGATCTGGCTTTAAGACGATTCGATAACAAATGGCGAAAACGGACGGATTTCTCAGGTTTTTACTACATATGAACACTTTTCACATTCTCCCGTGCAACGCGGCTGCTAGTCCTCCTTTCATGGAAAATCTTAAGGTACTAGGTCATGTCCAAGCCACCAAAGCCGGCTAAAAAGTGAATAATCGACAAATAAAACTTGAATTGTACTACTTCTTACTGGCTATTACTTCAACTTAGAAGCTTCTTCTGTGTTCTACTATGGAGCTTTTAGTGCCTCCGCATACCGCAGCACGCGACATAGCTTTGCAGACGATAAGTGTAACCGTTTCAGAGAGAAAAGAGACCAATGTGACGATCTGGCTTTAAGTCGATTCGATAACAAATGACGAAAACGGACGGATTTCTCAGGTTTTTACTACATATGAACACTTTTCACATTCTCCCGTGCAACGCGGCTGCTAGTCTTCCTTTCATGCAAAATCGTAAGGTCCTAAGTCATGTCCAAGCCACCAAAGCCGGCTAAAAAGTGATTAATCGACAACTAAAACTTAAATAGTACTACTTCTTACTGGCTATTACTTCAATTTAGAAGCTTCTTCTGTGTTCTAATATGGTGCTTCTAGTGTCTCCGCATACCGCAGCACGCGACATAGCTTTGCTGACGATAAATGTAACCGTCTCAGAGAGAAAAGCGGCCAATGTGACGATCTGGCTTTAAGTCGTTTCGATAACAAATGACGAAAACGGACGGATTTCTCAGGTTTTTACTGCATATGAACACTTTTCACATTCTCCCGTGAACGCGGCTGCAAGTACTCCTTTCATGCAAAATCTTAAGGTCCTAGGTCATGTCCAAGCCACCAAAGCCGGCTAAAAAGTGAATAATCGACTACTAAAACTTGAATTGTACTACTTCTTACTGGCTATTACTTCAACTTAGAAGCTTATTCTGTGTTCTACTGTGTTGCTTTTAGTGTCTCCACATACCGCAGCACGCGACATAGCTTTGCAGACAGTAAATGTAACCTTCTCAAAGAGAAAAGTGGCCAATGTGACGATCTGGCTTTAAGTCGATTCGATAACAAATGACGAAAACGGACGGATTTCTCAGGTTTTTACTACATATGAACACTTTTCACATTCTCCCATGCAACGCGGCTGTTAGACCTCCTTTCATGCAAAATCTTAAGGTCCTAGGTCATGTCCAAGCCACCAAAGCCGGCTAAAAAGTGAATAATCGACAACTAAAACTTGAATTGTACTACTTCTTACTGGCTATTACTTCGACTTAGAAGCTTCTTCTGTGTTCTACTATGGTGCTATTATTGTTTCGGCATACCGCAGCACGTTACATAGCTTTGCAGACGATAAATGTAACCGTTTCAGAGAGAAGAGCGGCCAATGTGACGATCTGGCTTTAAGTCGATTCGATAACAAATGACGAAAACGGACGGATTTCTCAGGTTTTCACTACATATGAACACTTTTCACATTCTCCCATGCAACGCGGCTGTTAGACTTCCTTTCATGCAAAATCTTAAGGTTCTAGGTCATGTCCAAGCCACCAAAGCCGCCTAAAAAGTGAATAATCGATAACTAAAACTTGAATTGTACTACTTCTTACTGGCTATTACTTCAACTTAGAAGCTTCTTCTGTGTTCTACTATGGAGCTTTTAGTGTTTCCGCATACTGCAGCACGCGACTTAGCTTTGCAGACGATAAATGTATCCGTTTCAGAGAGAAAAGCGGCCAATGTGACGATCTGGCTTTAAGTCGATTCGATAACAAATGGCGAAAACAGTCGGATTTCTCACGTTTTTACTACATATGAACACTTTTCACATTCTCCCATGCAACGCGCCTGCAAGTACTCCTTTCATGCAAAATCTTAAGGTCCTAGGTCATGTCCAAGAAACCAAAGCCGGCTAAAAAGTGAATAATCCACAACTAAAACTTCAATTGTACTACTTCTTACTGGCTATTACTTCAACATAGAAGCTTCTTCTGTGTTCTACTATGGTGCTTTTAGTGTTTCCGCATACCGCAGCACGCGACATAGCTTTGTAGACGATAAATGTAACCGTTTCAGAGAGAAGAGCGGCCAATGTGACGATCTGGCCTTAAGACGATTCGATAACAAATGGCGAAAACGGACGGATTTCTCAGGTTTTTACTACATATGAACACTTTTCACATTCTCCCATGCATCGCGGCTGTTAGACCTCCTTTCATGCAAAATCTTAAGGTCCTAGGTCATGTCCAAGCCACCAAAGCCGCCTAAAAAGTGAATAATCGATAGCTAAAACTTGAATTGTACTACTTCTTACTGGCTATTACTTCAACTTAGAAGCTTCTTCTGTGTTCTACTATGGTGCTTTTAGTGTCTCCGCATACCGCAGCACGCGACATAGCTTTGCAGACGATAAATGTAACCGTCTCAGAGAGAAAAGCTTCAAATGTGACGATCTGGCTTTAAGTCGATTCGATAACAAATGACGAAAACGGACGGATTTCTCAGGTTTTTCCAACATATGAACACTTTTCACATTCTCCCGTGCAACGCGGCTGCTAGTCCTCCTTTCATGCAAAATCTTAAGGTCCTAGGTCATGTCCAAGAAACCAAAGCCGGCTAAAAAGTGAATAATCCACAACTAAAACTTCAATTGTACTACTTCTTACTGGCTATTACTTCAACATAGAAGCTTCTTCTGTGTTCTACTATGGTGCTTTTAGTGTTTCCGCATACCGCAGCACACGACATAGCTTTGTAGACGATAAATGTAACCGTTTCAGAGAGAAGAGCGGCCAATGTGACGATCTGGCCTTAAGACGATTCGATAACAAATGGCGAAAACGGACGGATTTCTCAGGTTTTTACTACATATGAACACTTTTCACATTCTCCCGTGCAACGCGGCTGCTAGTCCTCCTTTCATGGAAAATCTTAAGGTACTAGGTCATGTCCAAGCCACCAAAGCCGGCTAAAAAGTGAATAATCGACAACTAAAACTTGAATTGTACTACTTCTTACTGGCTATTACTTCAACTTAGAAGCTTCTTCTGTGTTCTACTATGGAGCTTTTAGTGTCTCCACATACCGCAGCACGCGACATAGCTTTGCAGACGATAAGTGTAACCGTTTCAGAGAGAAAAGAGACCAATGTGACGATCTGGCTTTAAGTCGATTCGATAACAAATGACGAAAACGGACGGATTTCTCAGGTTTTTACTACATATGAACACTTTTCACATTCTCCCGTGCAACGCGGCTGCTAGTCTTCCTTTCATGCAAAATCTTAAGGTCCTAAGTCACGTCCAAGCCACCAAAGCCGGCTAAAAAGTGATTAATCGACAACTAAAACTTAAATAGTACTACTTCTTACTGGCTATTACTTCAATTTAGAAGCTTCTTCTGTGTTCTAATATGGTGCTTCTAGTGTCTCCGCATACCGCAGCACGCGACATAGCTTTGCTGACGATAAATGTAACCGTCTCAGAGAGAAAAGCGGCCAATGTGACGATCTGGCTTTAAGTCGTTTTGATAACAAATGACGAAAACGGACGGATTTCTCAGGTTTTTACTGCATATGAACACTTTTTACATTCTACCGTGCAACGCGGCTGCTAGTCCTCCTTTCATGCAAAATCCTAAGGTCCTAGGTCATGTCCAATCCACCAAAGCCGGCTAAAAAGTGAATAATCGACAACTAAAACTTGAATTGTATTACTTCTTACTGGCTATTACTTCAACTTAGAAGCTTCTTCTGTGTTCTACTATGGTGCTTTTAGTGTCTCCGCATACCGCAGCACGCGTCATAGCTTTGCAGACGATAAATGAAACCGTCTCAGAGAGAAAAGCGGCCAATGTGACGATCTGGCTTTAAGTCGATTCGATAACAAATGACGAAAACGGACGGATTTCTCAGGTTTTTCCAACATATGAACACTTTTCACATTCTCCCGTGCAACGCGGCTCCTAGTCCTCCTTTCATGCAAAATCTTAAGGTCCTAGGTCATGTCCAAGCCACCAAAGCCGGCTAAAAAGTGAATAATCGACAACTAAAACATGAATTGTACTACTTCTTACTGGATATTACTTCAACTTAGAAGCTTCTTCTGTGTTCTAATATGGTGCTTCTAGTGTCTCCGCATACCGCAGCACGCGACATAGCTTTGCAAACGATAAATGTAACCGTCTCAGAGAGAAAAGCGGCCAATGTGACGATCTGGCTTTAAGTCGATTCGATAGCAAATGACGAAAACGGACGGATTTCTCAGGTTTTTACTACATATGAACACTTTTCACAATTCTCCCATGCAACGCGGCTGCTAGTCTTCCTTTCATGCAAAGTCTTAAGGTTCCACCGCATGTCCAAGCCACCAAAGTCGGCTAAAAAGCGAATAATCGACAACTAAAACTTGAATTGTACTGCTTCTTACTGGCTATTACTTCAACTTAGAAGCTCCTTCTGTGTTCTACTATGGTGCTTTTAGTGTTTCGGCATATCGCAGCACGCGTCATAGCTTTGCAGACGATAAATGTAACCGTTTGAGAGAGAAGAATGGCCAATGTGTCGATCTGGCTTGAAGTCAATTCGATAACAAATGACGAAAATGGACGGATTTCTCAGCTTTTTACTACATATGAACACTTTTCAAATTCTCCCATGCAACTCGGCTGTTAGACCTCCTTTCATGCAAAATCTTGAGGTCCTAGGTCATGTCAAAGCCACCAAAGCCGGCTAAAAAGTGAATAATCGACAACTAAAACTTGAATTGTACTACTTCTTACTGGCTATTACTTCAACTTAGAAGATTCTTCTGTGTTCTACTGTGGTGCTTTTAGTGTCTCCGCATACCGCAGCACGCGACATAGCTTTGCAGACAATAAATGTAACCGTCTCAGAGAGAAAGCGGCCAATGTGACGATCTGGCTTTAAGTCCATTCGATAACAAATGACGAAAATGGACGGATTTCTCAGGTTTTTACTACATATGAACACTTTTCACATTCTCCCATGCAACGCGGCTGCTAGTCCGCCTTTCATGCAAAATCTTAAGGTCCTAGGTCATGTCCAAGCCACCAAAGCCGGCTAAAAAGTGAATAATCGACAACTAAAACTTGAATTGTACTACTTCTTACTGGCTATTACTTCAACTTAGAAGCTCCTTCTGTGTTCTACTATGGTGCTTTTAGTGTTTCGGCTTATCGCAGCACGCGACATAGCTTTGCAGACGATAAATGTAACCGTTTGAGAGAGAAGAATGGCCAATGTGACGATCTGGCTTGAAGTCAATTCGATAACAAATGACGAAAATGGACGGATTTCTCAGGTTTTTACTACTTATGAACACTTTTCACATTCTCCCATGCAACGCGCCTGCAAGTACTCCTTTCATGCAAAATCTTAAGGTCCTAGGTCATGTCCAAGAAACCAAAGCCGGCTAAAAAGTGAATAATCCACAACTAAAACTTCAATTGTACTACTTCTTACTGGCTATTACTTCAACATAGAAGCTTCTTCTGTGTTCTACTATGGTGCTTTTAGTGTTTCCGCATACCGCAGCACGCGACATAGCTTTGTAGACGATAAATGTAACCGTTTCAGAGAGAAGAGCGGCCAATGTGACGATCTGGCCTTAAGACGATTCGATAACAAATGGCGAAAACGGACGGATTTCTCAGGTTTTTACTACATATTAACACTTTTCACATTCTCCCGTGCAACGCGGCTGCTAGTCCTCCTTTCATGGAAAATCTTAAGGTACTAGGTCATGTCCAAGCCACCAAAGCCGGCTAAAAAGTGAATAATCGACAACTAAAACTTGAATTGTACTACTTCTTACTGGCTATTACTTCAACTTAGAAGCTTCTTCTGTGTTCTACTATGGAGCTTTTAGTGTCTCCACATACCGCAGCACGCGACATAGCTTTGCAGAAGATAAGTGTAACCGTTTCAGAGAGAAAAGAGACCAATGTGACGATCTGGCTTTAAGTCGATTCGATAACAAATGACGAAAACGGACGGATTTCTCAGGTTTTTACTACATATGAACACTTTTCACATTCTCCCGTGCAACGCGGCTGCTAGTCTTCCTTTCATGCAAAATCTTAAGGTCCTAAGTCACGTCCAAGCGACCAAAGCCGGCTAAAAAGTGATTAATCGACAACTAAAACTTAAATAGTACTACTTCTTACTGGCTATTACTTCAATTTAGAAGCTTCTTCTGTGTTCTAATATGGTGCTTCTAGTGTCTCCGCATACCGCAGCACGCGACATAGCTTTGCAGACGATAAATGTAACCGTCTCAGAGAGAAAAGCGGCCAATGTGACGATCTGGCTTTAAGTCGTTTCGATAACAAATGACGAAAACGGACGGATTTCTCAGGTTTTTACTGCATATGAACACTTTTTACATTCTACCGTGCAACGCGGCTGCTAGTCCTCCTTTCATGCAAAATCCTAAGGTCCTAGGTCATGTCCAATCCACCAAAGCCGGCTAAAAAGTGAATAATCGCCAACTAAAACTTGAATTGTATTACTTCTTACTGGCTATTGCTTCAACTTAGAAGCTTCTTCTGTGTTCTACTATGGTGCTTTTAGTGTCTCCGCATACCGCAGCACGCGTCATAGCTTTGCAGACGATAAATGAAACCGTCTCAGAGAGAAAAGCGGCCAATGTGACGATCTGGCTTTAAGTCGATTCGATAACAAATGACGAAAACGGACGGATTTCTCAGGTTTTTCCAACATATGAACACTTTTCACATTCTCCCGTGCAACGCGGCTCCTAGTCCTCCTTTCATGCAAAATCTTAAGGTCCTAGGTCATGTCCAAGCCACCAAAGCCGGCTAAAAAGTGAATAATCGACAACTAAAACATGAATTGTACTACTTCTTACTGGCTATTACTTCAACTTAGAAGCTTCTTCTGTGTTCTACTATGGTGCTTTTAGTGTCTCCGCACACCGCAGCACGCGTCATAGCTTTGCAGACGATAAATGTAACCGTTTGAGAGAGAAGAATGGCCAATGTGTCGATCTGGCTTGAAGTCAATTCGATAACAAATGACGAAAATGGACGGATTTCTCAGGTTTTTACTACATATGAACACTTTTCAAATTCTCCCATGCAACTCGGCTGTTAGACCTCCTTTCATGCAAAATCTTGAGGTCCTAGGTCATGTCAAAGCCACCAAAGCCGGCTAAAAAGTGAATAATCGACAACTAAAACTTGAATTGTACTACTTCTTACTGGCTATTTGTCAACTTAGAAGCTTCTTCTGTGTTCTACTATGGTGCTTTTATTGTTTCGGCATACCGCAGCACGTTACCTAGCTTTGCAGACGATAAGTGTAACCGTTTCAGAGAGAAGAGCGGCCAATGTGACGATCTGGCTTTAAGTCGATTCGATAACAAATGACGAAAACGGTCGGATTTCTCAGGTTTTTACTACATATGAACACTTTTCACATTCTCCCATGCAACGCGGCTGTTAGACCTCCTTTCATGCAAAATCTAAAGGTCCTAGGTCATGTCCAAGCCCCCAAAGCCGCCTAAAAAGTGAATAATCGATAACTAAAACTTGAATTGTACTACTTCTTACTGGCTATTACTTCAACTTAGAAGCTTCTTCTGTGTTCTACTATGGTGCTTTTAGTGTTTGCGCATACTGCAGCACGCGACATAGCTTTGCAGACGATAAATGTAACCGTTTCAGAGAGAAAAGCGGCCAATGTGACGATCTGGCTTTAAGTCGATTCGATAACAAATGGCGAAAACAGACGGATTTCTAACGTTTTTACTACATATGAACACTTTTCACATTCTCCCGTGAACGCGCCTGCAAGTACTCCTTTCGTGCAAAATCTTAAGGTCCTAGGTCATGTCCAAGCCACCAAAGCCGGCTAAAAAGTGAATAATCGACTACTAAAACTTGAATTGTACTACTTCTTACTGGCTATTACTTCAACTTAGAAGCTTATTCTGTGTTCTACTGTGTTGCTTTTAGTGTCTCCACATACCGCAGCACGCGACATAGCTTTGCAGACAGTAAATGTAACCTTCTCAAAGAGAAAAGTGGCCAATGTGACGATCTGGCTTTAAGTCGATTCGATAACAAATGACGAAAACGGACGGATTTCTCAGGTTTTTACTACATATGAACACTTTTCACATTCTCCCGTGCAACGCGGCTGGTAGTCCTCCTTTCATGCACAATCTTAAGGTCCTAGGTCATGTCCAAGCCACCAAAGCCGGCTAAAAAGTGAATAATCGACAACTAATACTTGAAATGTACTACTTCTTACTGGCTATTACGTCAACTGAGAAGCTTCTTCTGTGTTCTACTATGGTGCTTTTATTGTTTCGGCATACCGCAGCACGTTACATAGCTTTGCAGACGATAAGTGTAACCGTTTCAGAGAGAAGAGCGGCCAATGTAACGATCTGGCTTTAAGTCGATTCGATAACAAATGACGAAAACGGACGGATTTCTCAGGTTTTTACTACATATGAACACTTTTCACATTCTCCCATGCAACGCGGCTGTTAGACCTCCTTTCATGCAAAATCTTAAGGTCCTAGGTCATGTCCAAGCCACCAAAGCCGGCTAAAAAGTGAATAATCGACAACTAAAACTTGAATTGTACTACTTCTTACTGGCTATTACTTCGACTTAGAAGCTTCTTCTGTGTTCTACTATGGTGCTTTTATTGTTTCGGCATACCGCAGCACGTTACATAGCTTTGCAGACGATAAATGTAACCGTTTCAGAGAGAAGAGCGGCCAATGTGACGATCTGGCTTTAAGTCGATTCGATAACAAATGACGAAAACGGACGGATTTCTCAGGTTTTCACTACATATGAACACTTTTCACATTCTCCCATGCAACGCGGCTGTTAGACTTCCTTTCATGCAAAATCTTAAGGTCCTAGGTCATGTCCAAGCCACCAAAGCCGCCTAAAAAGTAAATAATCGATAACTAAAACTTGAATTGTACTACTTCTTACTGGCTATTACTTCAACTTAGAAGCTTCTTCTGTGTTCTACTATGGTGCTTTTAGTGTTTCCGCATACTGCAGCACGCGACTTAGCTTTGCAGACGATAAATGTATCCGTTTCAGAGAGAAAAGCGGCTAATGTGACGATCTGGCTTTAAGTCGATTCGATAACAAATGGCGAAAACAGACGGATTTCTCACGTTTTTACTACATATGAACACTTTTCACATTCTCCCATGCAACGCGCCTGCAAGTACTCCTTTCATGCAAAATCTTAAGGTCCTAGGTCATGTCCAAGAAACCAAAGCCGGCTAAAAAGTGAATAATCCACAACTAAAACTTCAATTGTACTACTTCTTACTGGCTATTACTTCAACATAGAAGCTTCTTCTGTGTTCTACTATGGTGCTTTTAGTGTTTCCGCATACCGCAGCACGCGACATAGCTTTGTAGACGATAAATGTAACCGTTTCAGAGAGAAGAGCGGCCAATGTGACGATCTGGCCTTAAGACGATTCGATAACAAATGGCGAAAACGGACGGATTTCTCAGGTTTTTACTACATATGAACACTTTTCACATTCTCCCATGCATCGCGGCTGTTAGACCTCCTTTCATGCAAAATCTTAAGGTCCTAGGTCATGTCCAAGCCACCAAAGCCGCCTAAAAAGTGAATAATCGATAGCTAAAACTTGAATTGTACTACTTCTTACTGGCTATTACTTCAACTTAGAAGCTTCTTCTGTGTTCTACTATGGTGCTTTTAGTGTCTCCGCATACCGCAGCACGCGACATAGCTTTGCAGACGATAAATGTAACCGTCTCAGAGAGAAAAGCGGCAAATGTGACGATCTGGCTTTAAGTCGATTCCATAACAAATGACGAAAACGGACGGATTTCTCAGGTTTTTACTACATATGAACACTTTCCACATTCTCCCGTGCAACGCGGCTGCTAGTCTTCCTTTCATGCAAAATCTTAAGGTCCTAAGTCACGTCCAAGCCACCAAAGCCGGCTAAAAAGTGATTAATCGACAACTAAAACTTAAATAGTACTACTTCTTACTGGCTATTACTTCAATTTAGAAGCTTCTTCTGTGTTCTAATATGGTGCTTCTAGTGTCTCCGCATACCGCAGCACGCGACATAGCTTTGCTGACGATAAATGTAACCGTCTCAGAGAGAAAAGCGGCCAATGTGACGATCTGGCTTTAAGTCGTTTCGATAACAAATGACGAAAACGGACGGATTTCTCAGGTTTTTACTGCATATGAACACTTTTTACATTCTACCGTGCAACGCGGCTGCTAGTCCTCCTTTCATGCAAAATCCTAAGGTCCTAGGTCATGTCCAATCCACCAAAGCCGGCTAAAAAGTGAATAATCGACAACTAAAACTTGAATTGTATTACTTCTTACTGGCTATTACTTCAACTTAGAAGCTTCTTCTGTGTTCTACTATGGTGCTTTTAGTGTCTCCGCATACCGCAGCACGCGTCATAGCTTTGCAGACGATAAATGAAACCGTCTCAGAGAGAAAAGCGGCCAATGTGACGATCTGGCTTTAAGTCGATTCGATAACAAATCACGAAAACGGACGGATTTCTCAGGTTTTTCCAACATATGAACACTTTTCACATTCTCCCGTGCAACGCGGCTCCTAGTCCTCCTTTCATGCAAAATCTTAAGGTCCTAGGTCATGTCCAAGCCACCAAAGCCGGCTAAAAAGTGAATAATCGACAACTAAAACATGAATTGTACTACTTCTTACTGGCTATTACTTCAACTTAGAAGCTTCTTCTGTGTTCTACTATGGTGCTTTTAGTGTCTCCGCACACCGCAGCACGCGACATAGCTTTGCAAACGATAAATGTAACCGTCTCAGAGAGAAAAGCGGCCAATGAGACGATCTGGCTTTAAGTCGATTCGATAGCAAATGACGAAAACGGACGGATTTCTCAGGTTTTTACTACATATGAACACTTTTCACAATTCTCCCATGCAACGCGGCTGCTAGTCTTCCTTTCATGCAAAGTCTTAAGGTTCCACCGCATGTCCAAGCCACCAAAGTCGGCTAAAAAGCGAATAATCGACAACTAAAACTTGAATTGTACTGCTTCTTACTGGCTATTACTTCAACTTAGAAGCTCCTTCTGTGTTCTACTATGGTGCTTTTAGTGTTTCGGCATATCGCAGCACGCGTCATAGCTTTGCAGACGATAAATGTAACCGTTTGAGAGAGAAGAATGGCCAATGTGTCGATCTGGCTTGAAGTCAATTCGATAACAAATGACGAAAATGGACGGATTTCTCAGGTTTTTACTACATATGAACACTTTTCAAATTCTCCCATGCAACTCGGCTGTTAGACCTCCTTTCATGCAAAATCTTGAGGTCCTAGGTCATGTCAAGACCACCAAAGCCGGCTAAAAAGTGAATAATCGACAACTAAAACTTGAATTGTACTACTTCTTACTGGCTATTACTTCAACTTAGAAGATTCTTCTGTGTTCTACTGTGGTGCTTTTAGTGTCTCCGCATACCGCAGCACGCGACATAGCTTTGCAGACAATAAATGTAACCGTCTCAGAGAGAAAGCGGCCAATGTGACGATCTGGCTTTAAGTCCATTCGATAACAAATGACGAAAATGGACGGATTTCTCAGGTTTTTACTACATATGAACACTTTTCACACTCTCCCATGCAACGCGGCTGCTAGTCCTCCTTTCATGCAAAATCTTAAGGTCCTAGGTCATGTCCAAGCCACCAAAGCCGGCTAAAAAGTGAATAATCGACAACTAAAACTTGAATTGTACTACTTCTTACTGGCTATTACTTCAACATAGAAGCTCCTTCTGTGTTCTACTATGGTGCTTTTAGTGTTTCGGCATATCGCAGCACGCGACATAGCTTTGCAGACGATAAATGTAACCGTTTGAGAGAGAAGAATGGCCAATGTGACGATCTGGCTTGAAGTCAATTCGATAACAAATGACGAAAATGGACGGATTTCTCAGGTTTTTACTACTTATGAACATTTTTCACATTCTCCCATGCAACGCGGCTGCTAGTCCTCCTTTCATGCAAAATCTTAAGGTCCTAGGTCATGTCCAAGAAACCAAAGCCGGCTAAAAAGTGAATAATCGACAACTAAAACTTCAATTGTACTACTTCTTACTGGCTATTACTTCAAAATAGAAGCTTCTTCTGTGTTCTACTATGGTGCTTTTAGTGTTTCCGCATACCGCAGCACGCGACATAGCTTTGTAGACGATAAATGTAACCGTTTCAGAGAGAAGAGCGGCCAATGTGACGATCTGGCTTTAAGACGATTCGATAACAAATGGCGAAAACGGACGGATTTCTCAGGTTTTTACTACATATGAACACTTTTCACATTCTCCCGTGCAACGCGGCTGCTAGTCCTCCTTTCATGGAAAATCTTAAGGTACTAGGTCATGTCCAAGCCACCAAAGCCGGCTAAAAAGTGAATAATCCACAACTAAAACTTGAATTGTATTACTTCTTACTGGCTATTACTTCAACTTAGAAGCTTCTTCTGTGTTCTACTATGGTGCTTTTAGTGTCTCCGCATACCGCAGCACGCGTCATAGCTTTGCAGACGATAAATGAAACCGTCTCAGAGAGAAAAGCGGCCAATGTGACGATCTGGCTTTAAGTCGATTCGATAACAAATGACGAAAACGGACGGATTTCTCAGGTTTTTCCAACATATGAACACTTTTCACATTCTCCCGTGCAACGCGGCTCCTAGTCCTCCTTTCATGCAAAATCTTAAGGTCCTAAGTCATGTCCAAGCCACCAAAGCCGGCTAAAAAGTGAATAATGGACAACTAAAACTTGAATTGTATTACTTCTTACTGGCTATTACTTCAACTTAGAAGCTTCTTCTGTGTTCTACTATGGTGCTTTTAGTGTCTCCGCATACCGCAGCACGCGTCATAGCTTTGCAGACGATAAATGAAACCGTCTCAGAGAGAAAAGCGGCCAATGTGACGATCTGGCTTTAAGTCGATTCGATAACAAATGACGAAAACGGACGGATTTCTCAGGTTTTTCCAACATATGAACACTTTTCACATTCTCCCGTGCAACGCGGCTCCTAGTCCTCCTTTCATGCAAAATCTAAAGGTCCTAGGTCATGTCCAAGCCACCAAAGCCGGCTAAAAAGTGAATAATCGACAACTAAAACGTGAATTGTACTACTTCTTACTGGCTATTACTTCAACGTAGAAGCTTCTTCTGTGTTCTACTATGGTGCTTTTAGTGTCTCCGCACACCGCAGCACGCGACATAGCTTTGCAAACGATAAATGTAACCGTCTCAGAGAGAAAAGCGGCCAATGAGACGAACTGGCTTTAAGTCGATTCGATAGCAAATGACGAAAACGGACGGATTTCTCAGGTTTTTACTACATATGAACACTTTTCACAAATCTCCCATGCAACGCGGCTGCTAGTCTTCCTTTCATGCAAAGTCTTAAGGTTCCACCGCATGTCCAAGCCAATAAAGTCGGCTAAAAAGCGAATAATCGACAACTAAAACTTGAATTGTACTGCTTCTTACTGGCTATTACTTCAACTTAGAAGCTCCTTCTGTGTTCTACTATGGTGCTTTTAGTGTTTCGGCATATCGCAGCACGCGTCATAGCTTTGCAGACGATAAATGTAACCGTTTGAGAGAGAGAAATGGCCAATGTGTCGATCTGGCTTGAAGTCAATTCGATAACAAATGACGAAAATGGACGTATTTCTCAGGTTTTTACTACATATGAACACTTTTCAAATTCTCCCATGCAACTCGGCTGTTAGACCTCCTTTCATGCAAAATCTTGAGGTCCTAGGTCATGTCCAAGCCACCAAAGCCGGCTAAAAAGTGAATAATCGACAACTAAAACTTGAATTGTACTACTTCTTAATGGCTATTACTTCAACTTAGAAGATTCTTCTGTGTTCTACTGTGGTGCTTTTAGTGTCTCCGCATACCGCAGCACGCGACATAGCTTTGCAGACAATAAATGTAACCGTCTCAGAGAGAAAGCGGCCAATGTGACGATCTGGCTTTAAGTCCATTCGATAACAAATGACGAAAATGGACGGATTTCTCAGGTTTTTACTACATATGAACACTTTTCACATTCTCCCATGCAACGCGGCTGCTAGTCCTCCTTTCATGCAAAATCATAAGGTCCTAGGTCATGTCCAAGACACCATAGCCGGCTAAAAAGTGAATAATCGACAACTAAAACTTGAATTGTACTACTTCTTACTGGCTATTTGTCAACTTAGAAGCTTCTTCTGTGTTCTACTATGGTGCCTTTATTGTTTCGGCATACCGCAGCACGTTACCTAGCTTTGCAGACGATAAGTGTAACCGTTTCAGAGAGAAGAGCGGCCAATGTGACGATCTGGCTTTAAGTCGATTCGATAACAAATGACGAAAACGGACGGATTTCTCAGGTTTTTACTACATATGAACACTTTACACATTCTCCCATGCAACGCGGCTGTTAGACCTCCTTTCATGCAAAATCTAAAGGTCCTAGGTCATGTCCAAGCCCCCAAAGCCGCCTAAAAAGTGAATAATCGATAACTAAAACTTGAATTGTACTACTTCTTACTGGCTATTACTTCAAATTAGAAGCTTCTTCTGTGTTCTACTATGGTGCTTTTAGTGTTAGCGCATACTGCAGCACGCGACATAGCTTTGCAGACGATAATTGTAACCGTTTCAGAGAGAAAAGCGGCCAATGTGACGATCTGGCTTTAAGTCGATTCGATAACAAATGGCGAAAACAGACGGATTTCTCACGTTTTTAATACATATGAACACTTTTCACATTCTCCCGTGAACGCGCCTGCAAGTACCCCTTTCATGCAAAATCTTAAGGTCCTAGGTCATGTCCAAGCCACCAAAGCCGGCTAAAAAGTGAATAATCGACTACTAAAACTTGAATTGTACTACTTCTTACTGGCTATTACTTCAACTGAGAAGCTTCTTCTGTGTTCTACTATGGTGCTTTTAGTGTTTCAGCATACCGCAGCACGCGACATAGCTTTGCAGACAGTAAATGTAACCTTCTCAAAGAGAAAAGTGGCCAATGTGACGATCTGGCTTTAAGTCGATTCGATAACAAATGACGAAAACGGACGGATTTCTCAGGTTTTTACTACATATGAACACTTTTCACATTCTCCCATGCAACGCGGCTGTTAGACCTCCTTTCATGCAAAATCTTAAGGTCCTAGGTCATGTCCAAGCCACCAAAGCCGGCTAAAAAGTGAATAATCGACAACTAAAACTTGAATTGTACTACTTCTTACTGGCTATTACGTCAACTGAGAAGCTTCTTCTGTGTTCTACTATGGTGCTTTTATTGTTTCGGCATACCGCAGCACGTTACATAGCTTTGCAGACGATAAATGTAACCGTTTCAGAGAGAAAAGCGGCCAATGTGACGATATGGCTTTAAGTCGATTCGATAACAAATGACGAAAACAGACGGATTTCTCACGTTTTTACTACATATGAACACTTTTCACATTCTCCCATGCAACGCGGCTGTTAGACCTCCTTTCATGCAAAATCTTATGGTCCTAGGTCATGTCCAAGCCACCAAAGCCGGCTAAAAAGTGAGTAATCGATAACTAAAACTTGAATTGTACTACTTCTTACTGGCTATTACTTCAACTTAGAAGCTTCTTCTGTGTTCTACTGTGCGCTTTTAGTGTCTCCGCATACCACAGCACGCGACATAGCTTTGCAGACGATAAATGTAACCATCTCAGAGAGAAAAGTGGCCAATGTGACGATCTGGCTTTAAGTCGATTCGATAACAAATGACGAAAAAGGACGGATTTCTCAGGTTTTTACTACATATGAACCCTTTTCACATTCTCCCGTGCAAAGCGGCTGCTAGTCCTCCTTTCATGCAAAATCTTAAGGTCTAAAGCCGGCTAAAAAGTGAATAATCGACAACTAAAACTTGAATTGTACAACTTCTTACTGGCTATTACTTCAACTTAGAAGCTTCTTCTGTGTTCTACTATGGTGCTTCTAGTGTCTCCGCACACCGCAGCACGCGACATAGCTTTGCAGACGATAAATGTAACCTTCTCAGAGAGAAAATCGGCCAATGTGACGATCTGGCTTTAAGTCGATTCGATAACAAATGACGAAAACGGACGGATTTCTCAGGTTTTTAGTACATATGAACACTTTTCACATTCTCCCATGCAACGCGGCTGTTAGACCTCCTTTCACGCAAAATCGTAAAGTCCTAGGTCATGTCCAAGCCACCAAAGCCGGCTAAAATGTGAATAATCGATAACTAAAACTTGAATTGTACTGCTTCTTACTGGCTATTACTTCAACTTAGAAGCTCCTTCTGTGTTCTACTATGGTGCTTTTAGTGTTTCGGCATATCGCAGCACGCGTCATAGCTTTGCAGGCGATAAATGTAACCGTTTCAGAGAGAAGAATGGCCAATGTGTCGATCTGGCTTGAAGTCAATTCGATAACAAATGACGAAAATGGACGGATTTCTCAGGTTTTTACTACATATGAACACTTTTCAAATTCCCCCACGCAACTCGGCTGTTAGACCTCCTTTCATGCAAAATCTTAAGGTCCTAGGTCATGTCCAAGCCACCAAAGCCGGCTAAAAAGTGAATAATCGACAACTAAAACTTGAATTGTACTACTTCTTACTGGCTATTACTTCAATATAGAAGATTCTTCTGTGTTATACTGTGGTGCTTTTAGTGTCTCCGCATACCGCAGCACGCGACATAGCTTTGCAGACAATAAATGTAACCGTCTCAGAGAGAAAGCGGCCAATGTGACGATCTGGCTTTAAGTCCATTCGATAACAAATGACGAAAATGGACGGATTTCTCAGGTTTTTACTACATATGAACACTTTTCACATTCTCCCATGCAACGCGGCTGCTAGTCCTCCTGTCATGCAAAATCATACGGTCCTAGGTCATGTCCAAGCCACCATAGCCGGCTAAAAAGTGAATAATCGACAACTAAAACTTGATTTGTACTACTTCTTACTGGCTATTACGTCAACTGAAAAGCTTCTTCTGTGTTCTACTATGGTGCTTTTATTGTTTCGGCATACCGCAGCACGTTTCATAGCTTTGTAGACGATAAGTGTAACCGTTTCAGAGAGAAGAGCGGCCAATGTGACGATCTGGCTTTAAGTCGATTCGATAACAAATGACGAAAACGGACGGATTTCTCAGGTTTTTACTACATATGAACACTTTTCACATTCTCCCATGCAACGCGGCTGTTAGACCTCCTTTCATGCAAAATCTTAAGGTCCTAGGTCATGTCCAAGCCACCAAAGCCGCCTAAAAAGTGAATAATCGATAACTAAAACTTGAATTGTACTACTTCTTACTGGCTATTACTTCAACTTAGAAGCTTCTTCTGTGTTCTACTATGGTGCTTTTAGTGTTTCCGCATACTGCAGCACGCGACATAGCTTTGCAGACGATAAATGTAACCGTTTCAGAGAGAAAAGCGGCCAATGTGACGATCTGGCTTTAAGTCGATTCGATAACAAATGGCGAAAACAGACGGATTTCTCACGTTTTTACTACATATGAACACTTTTCACATTCTCCCGTGCAACGCGCCTGCAAGTACTCCTTTCATGCAAAATCTTAAGGTCCTAGGTCATGTCCAAGCCACCAAAGCCGCCTAAAAAGTGAATAATCGATAACTAAAACTTGAATTGTACTACTTCTTACTGGCTATTACTTCAACTTAGAAGCTTCTTCTGTGTTCTACTATGGTGCTTTTAGTGTCTCCGCATACCGCAGCACGCGACATAGCTTTGCAGACGATAAATGTAACCGTCTCAGAGAGAAAAGGGGCCAATGAGACGATCTGGCTTTAAGTCGATTCGATAACAAATGAAGAAAACGGACAGATTTCTCAGGTTTTTACTACATATGAACACTTTTCACATTCTCCCGTGCAACGCGGCTGCTAGTCTTCCTTTCATGCAAAATCTTAAGGTTCCACCGCATGTCCAAGCCACCAAAGCCGGCTAAAAAGTGAATAATCGACAACTAAAACTTGAATTGTACTACTTCTTACTGGCTATTACTTCAACTTAGAAGCTCCTTCTGTGTTCTACTATGGTGCATTTAGTGTTTCGGCATATCGCAGCACGCGACATAGCTTTGCAGACGATAAATGTAACCGTTTGAGAGAGAAGAATGGCCAATGTGACGATCTGGCTTGAAGTCAATTCGATAACAAATGACGAAAATGGACGGATTTCTCAGGTTTTTACTACTTATGAACACTTTCCACATTCTCCCATGAAACGCGGCTGCTAGTCCTCCTTTCATGCAAAATCTTAAGGTCCTAGGTCATGTCCAAGAAACCAAAGCCGGCAAAAAAGTGAATAATCTACAACTAATACTTGAATTGTACTACTTCTTACTGGCTATTACTTCAACTTAGAACCTTCTTCTGGAATCTACTATGGTGCTTTTAGTGTTTTTGCATACCGTAGCACGCGACATAGCTTTGCAGACGATAAATGTAACCGTTTGAGAGAGAAGAATGGCCAATGTGACGATCTGGCTTTAAGTCGATTCGATAACAAATGACGAAAACGGACGGATTTCTCAGGTTTTTACTGCATATGAACACTTTTTACATTCTACCGTGCAACGCGGCTGCTAGTCCTCCTTTCATGCAAAATCCTAAGGTCCTAGGTCATGTCCAATCCACCAAAGCCGGTTAAAAAGTGAATAATCGACAACTAAAACTTGAATTGTACTACTTCTTACTGGCTATTACTTCAACTTAGAAGCTTCTTCTGTGTTCTACTATGGTGCTTTTAGTGTTTCCGTATATCGCAGCACGCGACATAGCTTTGCAGACGATAAGTGTAACCGTTTCAGAGAGAAGAGCGGCCAATGTGACGATCTGGCTTTAAGTCGATTCGATAACAAATGACGAAAACGGACGGATTTCTCAGGTTTTACTACATATGAACACTTTTCACATTCTCCCGTGCAACGCGGCTGCTAGTCCTCCTTTCATGCAAAATCTTAATGTCCTAGGTCATGTCCAAGCGACTAAAGCCGGCAAAAATGTGAATAATCGACAACTAAAACTTGAATTGTATTTCTTCTTACTGGCTATTACTTCAACTTAGAAGCTTCTTCTGTGTTCTACTATGGTGCTTTTAGTGTCTCCGCATACCGCAGCACGCGACATAGCTTTGCAGACGATAAATGAAACCGTCTCAGAGAGAAAAGCGGCCAATGTGACGATCTGGCTTTAAGTCGATTCGATAACAAATGACGAAACCTGACGGATTTCTCAGGTTTTTCCAACATATGAACACTTTTCACATTCTCCCGTGCAACGCGGCTGCTAGTCCTCCTTTCATGCAAAATCTTAAGGTTCTAGGTCATGTCCAAGCCACCAAAGCCGGCTAAAAAGTGAATAATCGACAACTAAAACTTGAATTGTACTACTTCTTACTGGCTATTACTTCAACTTAGAAGCTTCTTCTGTGTTCTACTATGGTGCTTTTAGTGTCTCCGCATACCGCAGCACGCGACATAGCTTTGCAGACGATAAATGTAACCGTCTCAGAGAGAAAAGCGGCCAATGAGACGATCTGGCTTTAAGTCGATTCGATAGCAAATGACGAAAACGGACGGATTTCTCAGGTTTTTACTACATATGAACACTTTTCACATTCTCCCGTGCAACGCGGCTGCTAGACCTCCTTTCATGCAAAATCTTAATGTCCTAGGTCATGTCCAAGCGACTAAAGCCGGCAAAAATGTGAATAATCGACAACTAAAACTTGAATTGTATTTCTTCTTACTGGCTATTACGTCAACTTAGAAGCTTCTTCTGTGTTCTACTATGGTGCTTTTATTGTTTCGGCATACCGCAGCACGTTACATAGCTTTGCAGACGATAAGTGTAACCGTTTCAGAGAGAAGAGCGGCCAATGTGACGATCTGGCTTTAAGTCGATTCGATAACAAATGACGAAAACGGACGGATTTCTCAGGTTTTCACTACATATGAACACTTTTCACATTCTCCCATGCAACGCGGCTGTTAGACCTCCTTTCATGCAAAATCTTAAGGTCCTAGGTCATGTCCAAGCCACCAAAGCCGCCTAAAAAGTGAATAATCGATAACTAAAAATTGAATTGTACTACTTCTTACTGGCTATTACTTCAACTTAGAAGCTTCTTCTGTGTTCTACTATGGTGCTTTTAGTGTTTCCGCATACTGCAGCACGCGACTTAGCTTTGCAGACGATAAATGTAACCGTCTCAGAGAGAAAAGCGGCAAATGTGACGATCTGGCTTTAAGTCGATTCCATAACAAATGACGAAAACGGACGGATTTCTCAGGTTTTTCCAACATATGAACACTTTTCACATTCTCCCGTGCAACGCGGCTGCTAGTCCTCCTTTCATGCAAAATCTTAAGGTCCTAGGTCATGTCCAAGCCACCAAAGCCGGCTAAAAAGTGAATAATCGACAACTAAAACTTGAATTGTACTACTTCTTACTGGCTATTACTTCAACTTAGAAGCTCCTTCTGTGTTCTACTATGGTGCTTTTAGTGTTTCGGCATATCGCAGCACGCGACATAGCTTTGCAGACGATAAATGTAACCGTTTGAGAGAGAAGAATGGCCAATGTGACGATCTGGCTTGAAGTCAATTCGATAACAAATGACGAAAATGGACGGATTTCTCAGGTTTTTACTACATATGAACACTTTTCACATTCTCCCGTGCAACGCGGCTGCTAGTCTTCCTTTCATGCAAAATCTTAAGGTTCCACCGCATGTCCAAGCCACCAAAGCCGGCTAAAAAGTGAATAATCGACAACTAAAACTTGAATTGTACTACTTCTTACTGGCTATTACTTCAACTTAGAAGCTCCTTCTGTGTTCTACTACGGTGCTTTTAGTGTTTCGGCATATCGCAGCACGCGACATAGCTATGCAGACGATAAATGTAACCGTTTGAGAGAGAAGAATGGCTAATGTGACGATCTGGCTTGAAGTCAATTCGATAACAAATGACGAAAATGGACGGATTTCTCAGGTTTTTACTACTTATGAACACTTTTCACATTCTCCAATGCAACGCGGCTGCTAGTCCTCCTTTCATGCAAAATCTTAAAGTCCTAGGTCATGTCCAAGAAACCAAAGCCGGCAAAAAACTGAATAATCGACAACTAAAACTTGAATTGTACTACTTCTTACTGGCTATTACTTCAACATAGAAGCTTCTTCTGTGTTCTACTATGGTGCTTTTAGTGTTTCCGCATACCGCAGCACGCGACATAGCTTTGTAGACGATAAATGTAACCGTTTCAGAGAGAAGAGCGGCCAATGTGACGATCTGGCTTTAAGACGATTCGATAACAAATGGCAAAAACGGACGGATTTCTCAGGTTTTTACTACATATGAGCACCTTTCACATTCTCCCATGCAACGCGGCTGCTAGTCCTCCTTTCATGGAAAATCTTAAGGTACTAGGTCATGTCCAAGCCACCAAAGCCGGCTAAAAAGTGAATAATCGACAACTAAAACTTGAATTGTACTACTTCTTACTGGCTATTACTTCAACTTAGAAGCTTCTTCTGTGTTCTACTATGGTGCTTTTAGTGTTTCCGCATACTGCAGCACGCGACTTAGCTTTGCAGACGATAAATGTAACCGTCTCAGAGAGAAAAGCGGCAAATGTGACGATCTGGCTTTAAGTCGATTCCATAACAAATGACGAAAACGGACGGATTTCTCAGGTTTTTCCAACATATGAACACTTTTCACATTCTCCCGTGCAACGCGGCTGCTAGTCCTCCTTTCATGCAAAATCTTAAGGTCCTAGGTCATGTCCAAGCCACCAAAGCCGGCTAAAAAGTGAATAATCGACAACTAAAACTTGAATTGTACTACTTCTTACTGGCTATTACTTCAACTTAGAAGCTCCTTCTGTGTTCTACTATGGTGCTTTTAGTGTTTCGGCATATCGCAGCACGCGACATAGCTTTGCAGACGATAAATGTAACCGTTTGAGAGAGAAGAATGGCCAATGTGACGATCTGGCTTGAAGTCAATTCGATAACAAATGACGAAAATGGACGGATTTCTCAGGTTTTTACTACATATGAACACTTTTCACATTCTCCCGTGCAACGCGGCTGCTAGTCTTCCTTTCATGCAAAATCTTAAGGTTCCACCGCATGTCCAAGCCACCAAAGCCGGCTAAAAAGTGAATAATCGACTACTAAAACTTGAATTGTACTACTTCTTACTGGCTATTACTTCAACTTAGAAGCTCCTTCTGTGTTCTACTACGGTGCTTTTAGTGTTTCGGCATATCGCAGCACGCGACATAGCTATGCAGACGATAAATGTAACCGTTTGAGAGAGAAGAATGGCCAATGTGACGATCTGGCTTGAAGTCAATTCGATAACAAATGACGAAAATGGACGGATTTCTCAGGTTTTTACTACTTATGAACACTTTTCACATTCTCCCATGCAACGCGGCTGCTAGTCCTCCTTTCATGCAAAATCTTAAGGTCCTAGGTCATGTCCAAGAAACCAAAGCCGGCAAAAAAGTGAATAATCGACAACTAAAACTTGAATTGTACTACTTCTTACTGGCTATTACTTCAACATAGAAGCTTCTTCTGTGTTCTACTATGGTGCTTTTAGTGTTTCCGCATACCGCAGCACGCGACATAGCTTTGTAGACGATAAATGTAACCGTTTCAGAGAGAAGAGCGGCCAATGTGACGATCTGGCTTTAAGACGATTCGATAACAAATGGCAAAAACGGACGGATTTCTCAGGTTTTTACTACATATGAGCACCTTTCACATTCTCCCGTGCAACGCGGCTGCTAGTCCTCCTTTCATGGAAAATCTTAAGGTACTAGGTCATGTCCAAGCCACCAAAGCCGGCTAAAAAGTGAATAATCGACAACTAAAACTTGAATTGTACTACTTCTTACTGGCTATTACTTCAACTTAGAAGTTTCTTCTGTGTTCTACTATGGAGCTTTTAGTGTCTCCGCATACCGCAGCACGCGACATAGCTTTGCAGACGATAAGTGTAACCGTTTCAGAGAGAAAAGAGACCAATGTGACGATCAGGCTTTAAGTCGATTCGATAACAAATGACGAAAACGGACGGATTTCTCAGGTTTTTACTACATATGAACACTTTTCACATTCTCCCGTGCAACGCGGCTGCTAGTCCTCCTTTCATGCAAAATCTTATGGTCCTAGGTCATGTCATAGCCACCAAAGCCGGCTAAAAAGTGAATAATCGACAACTAATACTTGAATTGTACTACTTCTTACTGGCTATTACTTCAACTTAGAACCTTCTTCTGGGTTCTACTATGGTGCTTTTAGTGTTTTGGCATACCGTAGCACGCGACATAGCTTTGCAGACGATAAATGTAACCGTTTGAGAGAGAAGAATGGCCAATGTGACGATCTGGCTTTAAGTCGATTCGATAACAAATGACGAAAACGGACGGATTTCTCAGGTTTTTACTGCATATGAACACTTTTTACATTCTACCGTGCAACGCGGCTGCTAGTCCTCCTTTCATGCAAAATCCTAAGGTCCTAGGTCATGTCCAATCCACCAAAGCCGGCTAAAAAGTGAATAATCGACAACTAAAACTTGAATTGTACTACTTCTTACTGGCTATTACTTCAACTTAGAAGCTTCTTCTGTGTTCTACTATGGTGCTTTTAGTGTCTCCGCATACCGCAGCACGCGACATAGCTTTGCAGACGATAAATGAAACCGTCTCAGAGAGAAAAGCGGCCAATGTGACGATCTGGCTTTAAGTCGATTAGATAACAAATGACGAAAACGGACGGATTTCTCAGGTTTTTCCAACATATGAACACTTTTCACATTCTCCCGTGCAACGCGGCTGCTAGTCCTCCTTTCATGCAAAATCTTAAGGTTCTAGGTCATGTCCAAGCCACCAAAGCCGGCTAAAAAGTGAATAATCGACAACTAAAACTTGAATTGTACTACTTCTTACTGGCTATTACTTCAACTTAGAAGCTTCTTCTGTGTTCTACTATGGTGCTTTTAGTGTCTCCGCATACCGCAGCTGGCGACATAGCTTTGCAGACGATAAATGTAACCGTCTCAGAGAGAAGAATGGCCAATGAGACGATCTGGCTTTAAGTCGATTCGATAGCAAATGACGAAAACGGACGGATTTCTCAGGTTTTTACTACATATGAACACTTTTCACATTCTCCCGTGCAACGCGGCTGCTAGCCTTCCTTTCATGCAAAATCTTAAGGTTCCACCGCATGTCCAAGCCACCAAAGCCTGCTAAAAAGCGAATAATCGACAACTAAAACTTGAATTGTACTACTTCTTACTGGCTATTACTTCAACTTAGAAGATTCTTCTGTGTTCTACTGTGGTGCTTTTAGTGTCTCCGCATACCGCAGCACGCGACATAGCTTTGCAGACAATAAATGTAACCGTCTCAGAGAGAAAAGCGACCAATGTGACGATCTGGCTTTAAGTCCATTCGATAACAAATGACGAAAATTGACGGATTTCTCAGGTTTTTACTACATATGAACACTTTTCACATTCTCCCATGCAACGCGGCTGCTAGTCCTCCTTTCATGCAAAATCATAAGGTCCTAGGTCGTGTCCAAGCCACCATAGCCGGCTAAAAAGTGAATAATTGACAACTAAAACTTGAATTGTACTACTTCTTACTGGCTATTACGTCAACTTAGAAGCTTCTTCTGTGTTCTACTATGGTGCTTTTATTGTTTCGGCATACCGCAGCACGTTATATAGCTTTGCAGACGATAAGTGTAACCGTTTCAGAGAGAAGAGCGGCCAATGTGACGATCTGGCTTTAAGTCGATTCGATAACAAATGACGAAAACGGACGGATTTCTCAGGTTTTCACTACATATGAACACTTTTCACATTCTCCCATGCAACGCGGCTGTTAGACCTCCTTTCATGCAAAATCTTAAGGTCCTAGGTCATGTCCAAGCCATCAAAGCCGCCTAAAAAGTGAATAATCGATAACTAAAACTTGAATTGTACTACTTCTTACTGGCTATTACTTCAACTTAGAAGCTTCTTCTGTGTTCTACTATGGTGCTTTTAGTGTTTCCGCATACTGCAGCACGCGACTTAGCTTTGCAGACGATAAATGTAACCGTTTCAGAGAGAAAGCGGCCAATGTGACGATCTGGCTTTAAGTCAATTCGATAACAAATGGCGAAAACAGACGGATTTCTCATGTTTTTACTACATATGAACACTTTTCACATTCTCCCATGCAACGCGCCTGCAAGTACTCCTTTCATGCAAAATCTTAAGGTTCCACCGCATGTCCAAGCCACCAAAGCCGGCTAAAAAGTGAATAATCGACAACTAAAACTTGAATTGTACTACTTCTTACTGGCTATTACTTCAACTTAGAAGCTCCTTCTGTGTTCTACTATGGTGCTTTTAGTGTTTCGGCATATCGCAGCACGCGACATAGCTTTACAGACGATAAATGTAACCGTGTGAGAGAGAAGAATGGCCAATGTGACGATCTGGCTTGAAGTCAATTCGATAACAAATGACGAAAATGGACTTATTTCTCAGGTTTTTACTACATATGAACACTTTTCACATTCTCCCATGCAACGCGGCTGTTAGACCTCCTTTCATGCAAAATCTTACGGTCCTAGGTCATGTCCAAGCCACCAAAGCCGCCTAAAAAGTGAATAATCGATAACTAAAACTTGAATTGTACTACTTCTTACTGGCTATTACTTCAACTTAGAAGCTTCTTCTGTGTTCTACTATGGTGCTTTTAGTGTCTCCGCATACCGCAGCACGCTACATAGCTTTGCAGACGATAAATGTAACCGTCTCAGAGAGAAAAGCGGCCAATGAGACGATCTGGCTTTAAGTCGATTCGATAGCAAATGACGAAAACGGACGGATTTCTCAGGTTTTTACTACATATGAACACTTTTCACATTCTCCCGTGCAACGCGGCTGCTAGCCTTCCTTTCATGCAAAATCTTAAGGTTCCACCGCATGTCCAAGCCACCAAAGCCTGCTAAAAAGCGAATAATCGACAACTAAAACTTGAATTGTACTACTTCTTACTGGCTATTACTTCAACTTAGAAGATTCTTCTGTGTTCTACTGTGGTGCTTTTAGTGTCTCCGCATACCGCAGCACGCGACATAGCTTTGCAGACAATAAATGTAACCGTCTCAGAGAGAAAAGCGACCAATGTGACGATCTGGCTTTAAGTCCATTCGATAACAAATGACGAAAATGGACGGATTTCTCAGGTTTTTACTACATATGAACACTTTTCACATTCTCCCATGCAACGCGGCTGCTAGTCCTCCTTTCATGCAAAATCATAAGGTCCTAGGTCGTGTCCAAGCCACCATAGCCGGCTAAAAAGTGAATAATTGACAACTAAAACTTGAATTGTACTACTTCTTACTGGCTATTACGTCAACTTAGAAGCTTCTTCTGTGTTCTACTATGGTGCTTTTATTGTTTCGGCATCCCGCAGCACGTTACATAGCTTTGCAGACGATAAGTGTAACCGTTTCAGAGAGAAGAGCGGCCAATGTGACGATCTGGCTTTAAGTCGATTCGATAACAAATGACGAAAACGGACGGATTTCTCAGGTTGTCACTACATATGAACACTTTTCACATTCTCCCATGCAACGCGGCTGTTAGACCTCCTTTCATGCAAAATCTTAAGGTCCTAGGTCATGTCCAAGCCATCAAAGCCGCCTAAAAAGTGAATAATCGATAACTAAAACTTGAATTGTACTACTTCTTACTGGCTATTACTTCAACTTAGAAGCTTCTTCTGTGTTCTACTATGGTGCTTTTAGTGTTTCCGCATACTGCAGCACGCGACTTAGCTTTGCAGACGATAAATGTAACCGTTTCAGAGAGAAAGCGGCCAATGTGACGATCTGGCTTTAAGTCGATTCGATAACAAATGGCGAAAACAGACGGATTTCTCACGTTTTTACTACATATGAACACTTTTCACATTCTCCCATGCAACGCGCCTGCAAGTACTCCTTTCATGCAAAATCTTAAGGTTCCACCGCATGTCCAAGCCACCAAAGCCGGCTAAAAAGTGAATAATCGACAACTAAAACTTGAATTGTACTACTTCTTACTGGCTATTACTTCAACTTAGAAGCTCCTTCTGTGTTCTACTATGGTGCTTTTAGTGTTTCGGCATATCGCAGCACGCGACATAGCTTTACAGACGATAAATGTAACCGTGTGAGAGAGAAGAATGGCCAATGTGACGATCTGGCTTGAAGTCAATTCGATAACAAATGACGAAAATGGACTTATTTCTCAGGTTTTTACTACATATGAACACTTTTCACATTCTCCCATGCAACGCGGCTGTTAGACCTCCTTTCATGCAAAATCTTACGGTCCTAGGTCATGTCCAAGCCACCAAAGCCGCCTAAAAAGTGAATAATCGATAACTAAAACTTGAATTGTACTACTTCTTACTGGCTATTACTTCAACTTAGAAGCTTCTTCTGTGTTCTACTATGGTGCTTTTAGTGTCTCCGCATACCGCAGCACGCGACATAGCTTTGCAGACGATAAATGTAACCGTCTCAGAGAGAAAAGCGGCAAATGTGACGATCTGGCTTTAAGTCGATTCCATAACAAATGACGAAAACGGACGGATTTCTCAGGTTTTTCCAACATATGAACACTTTTCACATTCTCCCGTGCAACGCGGCTGCTAGTCCTCCTTTCATGCAAAATCTTAAGGTCCTAGGTCATGTCCAAGCCACCAAAGCCGGCTAAAAAGTGAATAATCGACAACTAAAACTTGAATTGTACTACTTCTTACTGGCTATTACTTCAACTTAGAAGCTTTTTCTGTGTTCTACTATGGTGCTTTTAGTGTCTCCGCATACCGCAGCACGCGACATAGCTTTGCAGACGATAAATGTAACCGTCTCAGAGAGAAAAGGGGCCAATGAGACGATCTGGCTTTAAGTCGATTCGATAACAAATGACGAAAACGGACGGATTTCTCAGGTTTTTACTACATATGAACACTTTTCACATTCTCCCGTGCAACGCGGCTGCTAGTCTTCCTTTCATGCAAAATCTTAAGGTTCCACCGCATGTCCAAGCCACCAAAGCCGGCTAAAAAGTGAATAATCGACAACTAAAACTTGAATTGTACTACTTCTTACTGGCTATTACTTCAACATAGAAGCTCCTTCTGTGTTCTACTATGGTGCTTTTAGTGTTTCGGCATATCGCAGCACGCGACATAGCTTTGCAGACGATAAATGTAACCGTTTGAGAGAGAAGAATGGCCAATGTGACGATCTGGCTTGAAGTCAATTCGATAACAAATGACGAAAATGGACGGATTTCTCAGGTTTTTACTACTTATGAACTTTTTTTACATTCTCCCATGCAACGCTGCTGCTAGTCCTCCTTTCATGCAAAATCTTAAGGTCCTAGGTCATGTCCCAGAAACCAAAGCCGGCTAAAAAGTGAATACTCGACAACTAAAACTTGAATTGTACTACTTCTTACTGGCTATTACTTCAACATAGAAGCTTCTTCTGTGTTCTACTATGGTGCTTTTAGTGTTTCCGCATACCGCAGCACGCGACATAGCTTTGTAGACGATAAATGTAACCGTTTCAGAGAGAAGAGCGGCCAATGTGACGATCTGGCTTTAAGACGATTCGATATCAAATGGCGAAAACGGACGGATTTCTCAGGTTTTTACTACATATGAACACCTTTCACATTCTCCCGTGCAACGCGGCTGCTAGTCCTCCTTTCATGGAAAATCTTAAGGTACTAGGTCATGTCCAAGCCACCAAAGCCGGCTAAAAAGTGAATAATCGACAACTAAAACTTGAATTGTACTAATTCTTACTGGCTATTACTTCAACTTAGAAGCTTCTTCTGTGTTCTACTATGGAGCTTTTAGTGTCTCCGCATACCGCAGCACGCGACATAGCTTTGCAGACGATAAGTGTAACCGTTTCAGAGGGAAAAGAGACCAATGTGACGATCTGGCTTTAAGTCGATTCGATAACAAATGACGAAAACGGACGGATTTCTCAGGTTTTTACTACATATGAACACTTTTCACATTCTCCCGTGCAACGCGGCTGCTAGTCCTCGTTTCATGCAAAATCTTATGGTCCTAGGTCATGTCATAGCCACCAAAGCCGGCTAAAAAGTGAATAATCGACAATTAATACTTGAATTGTACTACTTCTTACTGGCTATTACTTCAACTTAGAAGCTTCTTCTGGGTTCTACTATGGTGCTTTTTGTGTTTTGGCATACCGTAGCACGCGACATAGCTTTGCAGACGATAAATGTAACCGTTTGAGAGAGAAGAATGGCCAATGTGACGATCTGGCTTTAAGTCGATTCGATAACAAATGACGAAAACGGACGGATTTCTCAGGTTTTTACTGCATATGAACACTTTTTACATTCTACCGTGCAACGCGGCTGCTAGTCCTCCTTTCATGCAAAATCCTAAGGTCCTAGGTCATGTCCAATCCACCAAAGCCGGCTAAAAAGTGAATAATCGACAACTAAAACTTGAATTGTATTACTTCTTACTGGCTATTACTTCAACTTAGAAGCTTCTTCTGTGTTCTACTATGGTGCTTTTAGTGTCTCCGCATACCGCAGCACGCGTCATAGCTTTGCAGACGATAAATGAAACCGTCTCAGAGAGAAAAGCGGCCAATGTGACGATCTGGCTTTAAGTCGATTCGATAACAAATGACGAAAACGGACGGATTTCTCAGGTTTTTCCAACATATGGACACTTTTCACATTCTCCCGTGCAACGCGGCTCCTAGTCCTCCTTTCATGCAAAGTCTTAAGGTTCCACCGCATGTCCAAGCCACCAAAGCCGGCTAAAAAGCGAATAATCGACAACTAAAACTTGAATTGTACTGCTTCTTACTGGCTATTACTTCAACTTAGAAGCTCCTTCTGTGTTCTACTATGGTGCTTTTAGTGTTTCGGCATATCGCAGCACGCGTCATAGCTTTGCGGACGATAAATGTAACCGTTTGAGAGAGAAGAATGGCCAATGTGTCGATCTGGCTTGAAGTCAATTCGATAACAAATGACGAAAATGGACGGATTTCTCAGGTTTTTACTACATATGAACACTTTTCAAATTCTCCCATGCAACTCGGCTCTTAGACCTCCTTTCATGCAAAATCTTGAGGTCCTACGTCATGTCCAAGCCACCAAAGCCGGCTAAAAAGTGAATAATCGACTACTAAAACTTGAATTGTGCTACTTCTTACTGGCTATTACTTCAACTTAGAAGATTCTTCTGTGTTCTACTGTGGTGCTTTTAGTGTCTCCCCATACCGCAGCACGCGACATAGCTTTGCAGACAATAAATGTAACCGTCTCATTGAGGAAAGCAGCCAATGTGACGATCTGGCTTTAAGTCGATTCGATAACAAGTGACGAAAACGGACGGATTTCTCAGGTTTTTACTACATACGAACATTTTCACATTCTCCCGTGCAACGTGGCTGCTAGTCCTCCTTTCATGCAAAATCTTATGGTCATAGTTCAAGTCCAAGCCACCAAAGCCGTCTAAAAAGTGAATAATCGACAACTAAAACTTGAATTGTACTACTTCTTACTGGCTATTACTTCAACTTAGAAGATTCTTCTGTGTTCTACTATGGTGCTTTTAGTGTCTCCGCACACCGCAGCACGCGACATAGCTTTGCAGACAATAAATGTAACCGTCTCATTGAGGAATGCAGCCAATGTGACGATCTGGCTTTAAGTCGATTCGATAACAAGTGACGAAAACGGACGGATTTCTCAGGTTTTTACTACATACGAACATTTTCACATTCTCCCGTGCAACGCGGCTGCTAGTCCTCGTTTCATGCAAAATCTTATGGTCCTAGGTCATGTCATAGCCACCAAAGCCGGCTAAAAAGTGAATAATCGACAATTAATACTTGAATTGTACTACTTCTTACTGGCTATTACTTCAACTTAGAAGCTTCTTCTGGGTTCTACTATGGTGCTTTTTGTGTTTTGGCATACCGTAGCACGCGACATAGCTTTGCAGACGATAAATGTAACCGTTTGAGAGAGAAGAATGGTCAATGTGACGATCTGGCTTTAAGTCGATTCGATAACAAATGACGAAAACGGACGGATTTCTCAGGTTTTTACTGCATATGAACACTTTTTACATTCTACCGTGCAACGCGGCTGCTAGTCCTCCTTTCATGCAAAATCCTAAGGTCCTAGGTCATGTCCAATCCACCAAAGCCGGCTAAAAAGTGAATAATCGACAACTAAAACTTGAATTGTATTACTTCTTACTGGCTATTACTTCAACTTAGAAGCTTCTTCTGTGTTCTACTATGGTGCTTTTAGTGTCTCCGCATACCGCAGCACGCGTCATAGCTTTGCAGACGATAAATGAAACCGTCTCAGAGAGAAAAGCGGCCAATGTGACGATCTGGCTTTAAGTCGATTCGATAACAAATGACGAAAACGGACGGATTTCTCAGGTTTTTCCAACATATGGACACTTTTCACATTCTCCCGTGCAACGCGGCTCCTAGTCCTCCTTTCATGCAAAATCTTAAGGTCCTAGGTCATGTCCAAGCCACCAAAGCCGGCTAAAAAGTGAATAATCGACAACTAAAACATGAATTGTACTACTTCTTACTGGCTATTACTTCAACTTAGAAGCTTCTTCTGTGTTCTACTATGGTGCTTTTAGTGTCTCCGCACACCGCAGCACGCGACATAGCTTTGCAAACGATAAATGTAACCGTCTCAGAGAGAAAAGCGGCCAATGAGACGATCTGGCTTTAAGTCGATTCGATAGCAAATGACGAAAACGGACGGATTTCTCAGGTTTTTACTACATATGAACACTTTTCACATTCTCCCATGCAACGCGGCTGCTAGTCTTCCTTTCATGCAAAGTCTTAAGGTTCCACCGCATGTCCAAGCCACCAAAGCCGGCTAAAAAGCGAATAATCGACAACTAAAACTTGAATTGTACTGCTTCTTACTGGCTATTACTTCAACTTAGAAGCTCCTTCTGTGTTCTACTATGGTGCTTTTAGTGTTTCGGCATATCGCAGCACGCGTCATAGCTTTGCAGACGATAAATGTAACCGTTTGAGAGAGAAGAATGGCCAATGTGTCGATCTGGCTTGAAGTCAATTCGATAACAAATGACGAAAATGGACGGATTTCTCAGGTTTTTACTACATATGAACACTTTTCAAATTCTCCCATGCAACTCGGCTCTTAGACCTCCTTTCATGCAAAATCTTGAGGTCCTAGGTCATGTCCAAGCCACCAAAGCCGGCTAAAAAGTGAATAATCGACAACTAAAACTTGAATTGTACTACTTCTTACTGGCTATTACTTCAACTTAGAAGATTCTTCTGTGTTCTACTGTGGTGCTTTTAGTGTCTCCGCATACCGCAGCACGCGACATAGCTTTGCAGACAATAAATGTAACCGTCTCATTGAGGAAAGCAGCCAATGTGACGATCTGGCTTTAAGTCGATTCGATAACAAGTGACGAAAACGGACAGATTTCTCAGGTTTTTACTACATACGAACATTTTCACATTCTCCCGTGCAACGCGGCTGCTAGTCCTCCTTTCATGCAAAATCTTATGGTCATAGTTCAAGTCCAAGCCACCAAAGCCGTCTAAAAAGTGAATAATCGACAACTAAAACTTGAATTGTACTACTTCTTACTGGCTATTACTTCAACTTAGAAGATTCTTCTGTGTTCTACTATGGTGCTTTTAGTGTCTCCGCACACCGCAGCACGCGACATAGCTTTGCAGACGATAATTATAACCGTCTCAGAGAGAAAAGCGGCCAATGTGACGATCTGGCTTTAAGTCGATTCGATAACAAATGACGAAAACGGACGGATTTCTCAGGTTTTTACTGCATATGAACACTTTTTACATTCTACCGTGCAACGCGGCTGCTAGTCCTCCTTTCATGCAAAATCCTAAGGTCCTAGGTCATGTCCAATCCACCAAAGCCGGCTAAAAAGTGAATAATCGACAACTAAAACTTGAATTGTATTACTTCTTACTGGCTATTACTTCAACTTAGAAGCTTCTTCTGTGTTCTACTATGGTGCTTTTAGTGTCTCCGCATACCGCAGCACGCGTCATAGCTTTGCAGACGATAAATGAAACCGTCTCAGAGAGAAAAGCGGCCAATGTGACGATCTGGCTTTAAGTCGATTCGATAACAAATGACGAAAACGGACGGATTTCTCAGGTTTTTCCAACATATGAACACTTTTCACATTCTCCCGTGCAACGCGGCTCCTAGTCCTCCTTTCATGCAAAATCTTAAGGTCCTAGGTCATGTCCAAGCCACCAAAGCCGGCTAAAAAGTGAATAATCGACAACTAAAACATGAATTGTACTACTTCTTACTGGCTATTACTTCAACTTAGAAGCTTCTTCTGTGTTCTACTATGGTGCTTTTAGTGTCTCCGCACACCGCAGCACGCGACATAGCTTTGCAAACGATAAATGTAACCGTTTCAGAGAGAAAAGCGGCCAATGAGACGATCTGGCTTTACGTCGATTCGATAGCAAATGAGGAAAACGGACGGATTTCTCAGGTTTTTACTACATATGAACACTTTTCACAATTCTCCCATGCAACGCGGCTGCTCGTCTTCCTTTCATGCAAAGTCTTAAGGTTCCACCGCATGTCCAAGCCACCAAAGCCGGCTAAAAAGCGAATAATCGACAACTAAAACTTGAATTGTACTGCTTCTTACTGGCTATTACTTCAACTTAGAAGCTCCTTCTGTGTTCTACTATGGTGCTTTTAGTGTTTCGGCATATCGCAGCACGCGTCATAGCTTTGCAGACGATAAATGTAACCGTTTGAGAGAGAAGAATGGCCAATGTGTCGATCTGGCTTGAAGTCAATTCGATAACAAATGACGAAAATGGACGGATTTCTCAGGTTTTTACTACATATGAACACTTTTCAAATTCTCCCATGCAACTCGGATGTTAGACCTCCTTTCATGCAAAATCTTGAGGTCCTAGGTCATGTCCAAGCCACCAAAGCCGGCTAAAAAGTGAATAATCGACAACTAAAACTTGAATTGTACTACTTCTTACTGGCTATTACTTCAACTTAGAAGATTCTTCTGTGTTCTACTGTGGTGCTTTTAGTGTCTCCGCATACCGCAGCACGCGACATAGCTTTGCAGACAATAAATGTAACCGTCTCATTGAGGAAAGCAGCCAATGTGACGATCTGGCTTTAAGTCGATTCGATAACAAGTGACGAAAACGGACGGATTTCTCAGGTTTTTACTACATACGAACATTTTCACATTCTCCCGTGCAACGCGGCTGCTAGTCCTCCTTTCATGCAAAATCTTATGGTCATAGTTCATGTCCAAGCCACCAAAGCCGTCTAAAAAGTGAATAATCGACAACTAAAACTTGAATTGTACTACTTCTTACTGGCTATTACTTCAACTTAGAAGATTCTTCTGTGTTCTACTATGGTGCTTTTAGTGTCTCCGCATACCGCAGGACGCGACATAGCTTTGCAGACGATAATTATAACCGTCTCAGAGAGAAAAGCGGCCAATGTGACGATCTGGCTTTAAGTCGATTCGATAACAAATGACGAAAACGGACGGATTTCTCACGTTTTTACTACATATGAACACTTTTCACATTCCCCCTTGCAACGCGGCTGCCAGTCCTCCTTTCATGCAAAATTTTAACGTCCTAGGTGATGTCCAAGCCACCAAAGCCGTCTAAAAAGTGAATAATCGACAACTAAAACTTTAATTGTACTACTTCTTGCTGGCTATTGCTTCAACTTAGAAGCTTCTTCTGTGTTCTACTATGGTTCTTTTAGTGTCTCCGCATCCCGCAGCACGCGACATAGCTTTGCAGACGATAAATGTAACCGTCTCAGAGAGAAAAGCGGCCAATGTGACGATCTGGCTTTAAGTCGATTCGATAACAAAAGACGAAAACGGACGGATTTCTCAGGTTTTTAGTACATATGAACACTTTTCACATTCTCCCATGCAACGCGGCTGCTAGTCCTCCTTTCATGCAAAATGTTAAGGTCCTAGGTCATGTCCAAGCCACCAAAGCCGGCTAAAAAGTGAATAATCGACAACTAAAACTTGAATAGTACTACTTCTTACTGGCTATTACTTCAACTTAGAAGCTTCTTCTGTGTTCTACTATGGTGCTTTTAGTGTTTCTGCTTACCGCAGCACGCGACATAGCTTTGCAGACGATAAATGTAACCGTTTGAGAGAGAAGAATGGCCAATGTGACGATCTGGCTTTAAGTCGATTCGATAACAAATGACGAAAACGGACGGATTTCTCAGGTTTTTACTGCATATGAACACTTTTTACATTCTACCGTGCAACGTGGCTGCTAGTCCTCCTTTCATGCAAAATCCTAAGGTCCTAGGTCATGTCCAATCCACCAAAGCCGATTAAAAAGTGAATAATCGACAACTAAAACTTGAATTGTACTACTTCTTACTGGCTATTACGTCAACTTAGAAGCTTCTTCTGTGTTCTACTATGGTGCTTTTATTGTTTCGGCATACCGCAGCACGTTACATAGCTTTGCAGACGATAAGTGTAACCGTTTCAGAGAGAAGAGCGGCCAATGTGACGATCTGGCTTTAAGTCGATTCGATAACAAATGACGAAAACGGACGGATTTCTCAGGTTTTCACTACATATGAACACTTTTCACATTCTCCCATGCAACGCGGCTGTTAGACCTCCTTTCATGCAAAATCTTAAGGTCCTAGGTCATGTCCAAGCCATCAAAGCCGCCTAAAAAGTGAATAATCGATAACTAAAACTTGAATTGTACTACTTCTTACTGGCTATTACTTCAACTTAGAAGCTTCTTCTGTGTTCTACTATGGTGCTTTTAGTGTTTCCGCATACTGCAGCACGCGACTTAGCTTTGCAGACGATAAATGTAACCGTTTCAGAGAGAAAGCGGCCAATGTGACGATCTGGCTTTAAGTCGATTCGATAACAAATGGCGAAAACAGACGGATTTCTCACGTTTTTACTACATATGAACACTTATCACATTCTCCCATGCAACGCGCCTGCAAGTACTCCTTTCATGCAAAATCTTAAGGTTCCACCGCATGTCCAAGCCACCAAAGCCGGCTAAAAAGTGAATAATCGACAACTAAAACTTGAATTGTACTACTTCTTACTGGCTATTACTTCAACATAGAAGCTCCTTCTGTGTTCTACTATGGTGCTTTTAGTGTTTCGGCATATCGCAACACGCGACATAGCTTTGCAGACGATAAATGTAACCGTTTGAGAGAGAAGAATGGCCAATGTGACGATCTGGCTTGAAGTCAATTCGATAACAAATGACGAAAATGGACGGATTTCTCAGGTTTTTACTACTTATGAACTTTTTTCACATTTTCCCATGCAACGCGGCTGCTAGTCCTCCTTTCATGCAAAATCTTAAGGTCCTAGGTCATGTCCAAGAAACCAAAGCCGGCTAAAAAGTGAATACTCGACAACTAAAACTTCAATTGTACTACTTCTTACTGGCTTTTACTTCAACATAGAAGCTTCTTCTGTGTTCTACTATGGTGCTTTTAGTGTTTCCGCATACCGCAGCACGCGACATAGCTTTGTAGACGATAAATGTAACCGTTTCAGAGAGAAGAGCGGCCAATGTGACGATCTGGCTTTAAGACGATTCGATATCAAATGGCGAAAACGGACGGATTTCTCAGGTTTTTACTACATATGAACACCTTTCACATTCTCCCGTGCAACGCGGCTGCTAGTCCTCCTTTCATGGAAAATCTTAAGGTACTAGGTCATGTCCAAGCCACCAAAGCCGGCTAAAAAGTGAATAATCGACAACTAAAACTTGAATTGTACTAATTCTTACTGGCTATTACTTCAACTTAGAAGCTTCTTCTGTGTTCTACTATGGAGCTTTTAGTGTCTCCGCATACCGCAGCACGCGACATAGCTTTGCAGACGATAAGTGTAACCGTTTCAGAGAGAAAAGAGACCAATGTGACGATCTGGCTTTAAGTCGATTCGATAACAAATGACGAGAACGGACGGATTTCTCAGGTTTTTACTACATATGAACACTTTTCACATTCTCCCGTGCAACGCGGCTGCTAGTCCTCGTTTCATGCAAAATCTTATGGTCCTAGGTCATGTCATAGCCACCAAAGCCGGCTAAAAAGTGAATAATCGACAATTAATACTTGAATTGTACTACTTCTTACTGGCTATTACTTCAACTTAGAAGCTTCTTCTGGGTTCTACTATGGTGCTTTTTGTGTTTTGGCATACCGTAGCACGCGACATAGCTTTGCAGACGATAAATGTAACCGTTTGAGAGAGAAGAATGGCCAATGTGACGATCTGGCTTTAAGTCGATTCGATAACAAATGACGAAAACGGACGGATTTCTCAGGTTTTTACTGCATATGAACACTTTTTACATTCTACCGTGCAACGCGGCTGCTAGTCCTCCTTTCATGCAAAATCCTAAGGTCCTAGGTCATGTCCAATCCACCAAAGCCGGCTAAAAAGTGAATAATCGACAACTAAAACTTGAATTGTATTACTTCTTACTGGCTATTACTTCAACTTAGAAGCTTCTTCTGTGTTCTACTATGGTGCTTTTAGTGTCTCCGCATACCGTAGCACGCGTCATAGCTTTGCAGACGATAAATGAAACCGTCTCAGAGAGAAAAGCGGCCAATGTGACGATCTGGCTTTAAGTCGATTCGATAACAAATGACGAAAACGGACGGATTTCTCAGGTTTTTCCAACATATGGACACTTTTCACATTCTCCCGTGCAACGCGGCTCCTAGTCCTCCTTTCATGCAAAGTCTTAAGGTTCCACCGCATGTCCAAGCCACCAAAGCCGGCTAAAAAGCGAATAATCGACAACTAAAACTTGAATTGTACTGCTTCTTACTGGCTATTACTTCAACTTAGAAGCTCCTTCTGTGTTCTACTATGGTGCTTTTAGTGTTTCGGCATATCGCAGCACGCGTCATAGCTTTGCAGACGATAAATGTAACCGTTTGAGAGAGAAGAATGGCCAATGTGTCGATCTGGCTTGAAGTCAATTCGATAACAAATGACGAAAATGGACGGATTTCTCAGGTTTTTACTACATATGAACACTTTTCAAATTCTCCCATGCAACTCGGCTCTTAGACCTCCTTTCATGCAAAATCTTGAGGTCCTAGGTCATGTCCAAGCCACCAAAGCCGGCTAAAAAGTGAATAATCGACAACTAAAACTTGAATTGTACTACTTCTTACTGGCTATTACTTCAACTTAGAAGATTCTTCTGTGTTCTACTGTGGTGCTTTTAGTGTCTCCGCATACCGCAGCACGCGACATAGCTTTGCAGACAATAAATGTAACCGTCTCATTGAGGAAAGCAGCCAATGTGACGATCTGGCTTTAAGTCGATTCGATAACAAGTGACGAAAACGGACGGATTTCTCAGGTTTTTACTACATACGAACATTTTCACATTCTCCCGTGCAACGTGGCTGCTAGTCCTCCTTTCATGCAAAATCTTATGGTCATAGTTCAAGTCCAAGCCACCAAAGCCGTCTAAAAAGTGAATAATCGACAACTAAAACTTGAATTGTACTACTTCTTACTGGCTATTACTTCAACTTAGAAGATTCTTCTGTGTTCTACTATGGTGCTTTTAGTGTCTCCGCACACCGCAGCACGCGACATAGCTTTGCAGACAATAAATGTAACCGTCTCATTGAGGAAAGCAGCCAATGTGACGATCTGGCTTTAAGTCGATTCGATAACAAGTGACGAAAACGGACGGATTTCTCAGGTTTTTACTACATACGAACATTTTCACATTCTCCCGTGCAACGCGGCTGCTAGTCCTCGTTTCATGCAAAATCTTATGGTCCTAGGTCATGTCATAGCCACCAAAGCCGGCTAAAAACTGAATAATCGACAATTAATACTTGAATTGTACTACTTCTTACTGGCTATTACTTCAACTTAGAAGCTTCTTCTGTGTTCTACTATGGTGCTTTTAGTGTCTCCGCATACCGCAGCACGCGTCATAGCTTTGCAGACGATAAATGAAACCGTCTCAGAGAGAAAAGCGGCCAATGTGACGATCTGGCTTTAAGTCGATTCGATAACAAATGACGAAAACGGACGGATTTCTCAGGTTTTTCCAACATATGGACACTTTTCACATTCTCCCGTGCAACGCGGCTCCTAGTCCTCCTTTCATGCAAAGTCTTAAGGTTCCACCGCATGTCCAAGCCACCAAAGCCGGCTAAAAAGCGAATAATCGACAACTAAAAGTTGAATTGTACTGCTTCTTACTGGCTATTACTTCAACTTAGAAGCTCCTTCTGTGTTCTACTATGGTGCTTTTAGTGTTTCGGCATATCGCAGCACGCGTCATAGCTTTGCAGACGATAAATGTAACCGTTTGAGAGAGAAGAATGGCCAATGTGTCGATCTGGCTTGAAGTCAATTCGATAACAAATGACGAAAATGGACGGATTTCTCAGGTTTTTACTACATATGAACACTTTTCAAATTCTCCCATGCAACTCGGCTCTTAGACCTCCTTTCATGCAAAATCTTGAGGTCCTAGGTCATGTCCAAGCCACCAAAGCCGGCTAAAAAGTGAATAATCGACAACTAAAACTTGAATTGTACTACTTCTTACTGGCTATTACTTCAACTTAGAAGATTCTTCTGTGTTCTACTGTGGTGCTTTTAGTGTCTCCGCATACCGCAGCACGCGACATAGCTTTGCAGACAATAAATGTAACCGTCTCATTGAGGAAAGCAGCCAATGTGACGATCTGGCTTTAAGTCGATTCGATAACAAGTGACGAAAACGGACGGATTTCTCAGGTTTTTACTACATACGAACATTTTCACATTCTCCCGTGCAACGTGGCTGCTAGTCCTCCTTTCATGCAAAATCTTATGGTCATAGTTCAAGTCCAAGCCACCAAAGCCGTCTAAAAAGTGAATAATCGACAACTAAAACTTGAATTGTACTACTTCTTACTGGCTATTACTTCAACTTAGAAGATTCTTCTGTGTTCTACTATGGTGCTTTTAGTGTCTCCGCACACCGCAGCACGCGACATAGCTTTGCAGACAATAAATGTAACCGTCTCATTGAGGAAAGCAGCCAATGTGACGATCTGGCTTTAAGTCGATTCGATAACAAGTGACGAAAACGGACGGATTTCTCAGGTTTTTACTACATACGAACATTTTCACATTCTCCCGTGCAACGCGGCTGCTAGTCCTCGTTTCATGCAAAATCTTATGGTCCTAGGTCATGTCATAGCCACCAAAGCCGGCTAAAAAGTGAATAATCGACAATTAATACTTGAATTGTACTACTTCTTACTGGCTATTACTTCAACTTAGAAGCTTCTTCTGGGTTCTACTATGGTGCTTTTTGTGTTTTGGCATACCGTAGCACGCGACATAGCTTTGCAGACGATAAATGTAACCGTTTGAGAGAGAAGAATGGCCAATGTGACGATCTGGCTTTAAGTCGATTCGATAACAAATGACGAAAACGGACGGATTTCTCAGGTTTTTACTGCATATGAACACTTTTTACATTCTACCGTGCAACGCGGCTGCTAGTCCTCCTTTCATGCAAAATCCTAAGGTCCTAGGTCATGTCCAATCCACCAAAGCCGGCTAAAAAGTGAATAATCGACAACTAAAACTTGAATTGTATTACTTCTTACTGGCTATTACTTCAACTTAGAAGCTTCTTCTGTGTTCTACTATGGTGCTTTTAGTGTCTCCGCATACCGCAGCACGCGTCATAGCTTTGCAGACGATAAATGAAACCGTCTCAGAGAGAAAAGCGGCCAATGTGACGATCTGGCTTTAAGTCGATTCGATAACAAATGACGAAAACGGACGGATTTCTCAGGTTTTTCCAACATATGGACACTTTTCACATTCTCCCGTGCAACGCGGCTCCTAGTCCTCCTTTCATGCAAAATCTTAAGGTCCTAGGTCATGTCCAAGCCACCAAAGCCGGCTAAAAAGTGAATAATCGACAACTAAAACATGAATTGTACTACTTCTTACTGGCTATTACTTCAACTTAGAAGCTTCTTCTGTGTTCTACTATGGTGCTTTTAGTGTCTCCGCACACCGCAGCACGCGACATAGCTTTGCAAACGATAAATGTAACAGTCTCAGAGAGAAAAGCGGCCAATGAGACGATCTGGCTTTACGTCGATTCGATAGCAAATGAGGAAAACGGACGGATTTCTCAGGTTTTTACTACATATGAACACTTTTCACAATTCTCCCATGCAACGCGGCTGCTCGTCTTCCTTTCATGCAAAGTCTTAAGGTTCCACCGCATGTCCAAGCCACCAAAGCCGGCTAAAAAGCGAATAATCGACAACTAAAACTTGAATTGTACTGCTTCTTACTGGCTATTACTTCAACTTAGAAGCTCCTTCTGTGTTCTACTATGGTGCTTTTAGTGTTTCGGCATATCGCAGCACGCGTCATAGCTTTGCAGACGATAAATGTAACCGTTTGAGAGAGAAGAATGGCCAATGTGTCGATCTGGCTTGAAGTCAATTCGATAACAAATGACGAAAATGGACGGATTTCTCAGGTTTTTACTACATATGAACACTTTTCAAATTCTCCCATGCAACTCGGATGTTAGACCTCCTTTCATGCAAAATCTTATGGTCATAGTTCATGTCCAAGCCACCAAAGCCGTCTAAAAAGTGAATAATCGACAACTAAAACTTGAATTGTACTACTTCTTACTGGCTATTACTTCAACTTAGAAGATTCTTCTGTGTTCTACTGTGGTGCTTTTAGTGTCTCCGCATACCGCAGCACGCGACATAGCTTTGCAGACAATAAATGTAACCGTCTCATTGAGGAAAGCAGCCAATGTGACGATCTGGCTTTAAGTCGATTCGATAACAAGTGACGAAAACGGACGGATTTCTCAGGTTTTTACTACATACGAACATTTTCACATTCTCCCGTGCAACGCGGCTGCTAGTCCTCCTTTCATGCAAAATCTTATGGTCATAGTTCATGTCCAAGCCACCAAAGCCGTCTAAAAAGTGAATAATCGACAACTAAAACTTGAATTGTACTACTTCTTACTGGCTATTACTTCAACTTAGAAGATTCTTCTGTGTTCTACTATGGTGCTTTTAGTGTCTCCGCATACCGCAGGACGCGACATAGCTTTGCAGACGATAATTATAACCGTCTCAGAGAGAAAAGCGGCCAATGTGACGATCTGGCTTTAAGTCGATTCGATAACAAATGACGAAAACGGACGGATTTCTCACGTTTTTACTACATATGAACACTTTTCACATTCCCCCTTGCAACGCGGCTGCCAGTCCTCCTTTCATGCAAAATTTTAACGTCCTAGGTGATGTCCAAGCCACCAAAGCCGTCTAAAAAGTGAATAATCGACAACTAAAACTTTAATTGTACTACTTCTTGCTGGCTATTGCTTCAACTTAGAAGCTTCTTCTGTGTTCTACTATGGTTCTTTTAGTGTCTCCGCATCCCGCAGCACGCGACATAGCTTTGCAGACGATAAATGTAACCGTCTCAGAGAGAAAAGCGGCCAATGTGACGATCTGGCTTTAAGTCGATTCGATAACAAAAGACGAAAACGGACGGATTTCTCAGGTTTTTAGTACATATGAACACTTTTCACATTCTCCCATGCAACGCGGCTGCTAGTCCTCCTTTCATGCAAAATGTTAAGGTCCTAGGTCATGTCCAAGCCACCAAAGCCGGCTAAAAAGTGAATAATCGACAACTAAAACTTGAATAGTACTACTTCTTACTGGCTATTACTTCAACTTAGAAGCTTCTTCTGTGTTCTACTATGGTGCTTTTAGTGTTTCTGCTTACCGCAGCACGCGACATAGCTTTGCAGACGATAAATGTAACCGTCTCAGAGAGAAAAGCGGCCAATGTGACGATCTTACTTTAAGTCGATTCGATAACAAATGACGAAAACGGACGGATTTCTCAGGTTTTCACTACATATGAACACTTTTCACATTCTCCCGTGCAACGCGGCTGCTAGTCCTCCTTTCATGCAAAATCTTAAGGTCGTAGGTCATGTCTAAGCCACCAAAGCCGGCTAAAAAGTGAATAATCGACAACTAAACTTGAATGGTACTACTTCTTACTGCCTATTACGTCAACTTAGAAGCTTCTTCTGTGTTCTACTACGGTGCTTTTAGTGTCTCCGCACACCGCAGCACGTGACATAGCTTTGCAGACGATAAGTGCAACCGTTTCAGAGAGAAGAGCGGCCAATGTGACGATCTTACTTTAAGTCGATTCGATAACAAATGACGAAAACGGACGGATTTGTCAGGTTTTTACTACATATGAACACTTTTCACATTCTCCCATGCAACGCGGCAGCTAGTCCTCCTTTCACGCAAAATCTTAAGGTCATAGGCCATGTCCAAGCCACCAAAGCCGGCTAAAAAGTGAATAATCGACAACTAATATCTGAATTGTACTACTTCTTACTGGCTATTACTTCAACTTTGAAGCTTCTTCTGTGTTCTACTATGGTGCTTTTAGTGTCTCCGCATACCACAGCACGCGACATAACTTTGCAGAGGGATAAATGTAACCGTCTCAGAGAGAAAAGCGGCCATTGTGGCGATCTGGCTTTAAGTCGATTCGATAAGAAATGACGAAAACGGACGGATTTCTCAGGTTTTTACTACATATGAACACTTTTCACATTCTCCCGTGCAACGCAGCTGCTAGTCCTCCTTTCATGCAAAGTCTTAAGGTCCTAGGTCATGTCCAAGCCACCAAAGCCGGCTAAAAAGCGAATAATCGACAACTAAAACTTGAATTGTACTACTTCTTACTGCCTATTACTTCAACTTAGAAGCTTCTTCTGTGTTGTACTATGGTGCTTTTAGTGTCTCTGCATACCGCAGAACGCGACATAGCTTTGCAGAGGATAAATGTAACCGTTTCAGAGAGAAGAGCGGCCAATGTGACGATCTGGCTTTAAGTCGATTCGGTAACAAATGACGAAAACGGACGGATTTCTCAGGTTTTTACTACATATGAACACTTTTCACATTCTCCCGTGCAACGCGACTGCTAGTCCTCCTTTCAAGCAAAATCTTAAGGTCCTAAGTCATGTCCAAGCCACCAAAGCCGGCTAAAAAGTGAATAATCGACAACTACAACTTGAATTGTACTACTTCTTACTGGCTATTACTTCAACTTAGAAGCTTATTCTGTGTTCTACTATGGTTCTTTTAGTGCCTCCGCATACCGCAGCACGTGACATAGCTTTGCAGACGATACATGTAACCGTGTCAGAGAGAAAAGCGGCCAATGTGACGATATGGCTTTAAGTCGATTCGATAACAAATGACGAAAACGGACGGATTTCTCAGGTTTTTCCTACATATGAACACTTTTCACATTATCCCGTGCAACGCGGCTGCAAGTCCTCCTTTCATGCAAAATTTTAACGTCCTAGGTGATGTCCAAGCCACCAAAGCCGTCTAAAAAGTGAATAATCGACAACTAAAACTTGAATTGTACTACTTCTTACTGGCTATTGCTTCAACTTAGAAGCTTCTTCTGTGTTCTACTATGGTTCTTTTAGTGTCTCCGCATCCCGCAGCACGCGACATAGCTTTGCAGACGATAAATGTAACCGTCTCAGACAGAAAAGCGGCCAATGTGACGAACTGGCTTTAAGTCGATTCGATAACAAAAGACGAAAACGGACGGATTTCTAAGGTTTTTAGTACATATGAACACATTTCACATTCTCCCATGCAACGCGGCTGCTAGTCCTCCTTTCATGCAAAATGTTAAGGTCCTAGCTCATGGCCAAGGCACCAAAGCCAGCTAAAATGTCAATAATCGATAACTAAAACTTGAATTGTACTACTTCTTACTAGCTATTACGTCAACTTAGAAGCTTCTTCTGTGTTCTACTATGGTGCTTTTAGTGTCTCCGCACACCGCTGCACGCGACATAGCTTTGCAGACGATAAGTGTAACCGTTTCAGAGAGAAAAGCGGCCAATGTGAAGATCTGGCTTTAAGTCGATTAGGTAACAAATGACGAAAACGGACGGATTTCGCAGGTTTTTACTACATATGAACACTTTTCACATTCTCCCGTGCAACGCGGCTGCTAGTCCTCCTTTCATGCAAAATCTTATGGTCCTAGGTCATGTCCAAGCCGCCAAAGCCGGCTAAAAAGTGAATAATCGACAACTAAAACTTGAATTGTACTACTTCTTACTGGCTATTACTTCAACTTAGAAGATTCTTCTGTGTTCTACTATGGTGCTTTTAGTGTCTCCGCACACCGCAGCACGCGACATAGCTTTGCAGACGATAAATGTAACCGTCTCAGAGAGAAAAGCGGCCAATGTGACGATCTGGCTTTAAGTCGATTCGATAACAAATGACGAAAACGGACGGATTTCTCACGTTTTTACTACATATGAACACTTTTCACATTCCCCCCTTGCAACGCGGCCGCCAGTCCTACTTTCATGCAAAATTTTAACGTCCTAGGTGATGTCCAAGCCACAAAAGCCGTCTAAAAAGTGAATAATCGACGCCTAAAACTTGAATTGTACTACTTCTTGCTGGCTATTGCTTCAACTTAGAAGCTTCTTCTGTGTTCTACTATGGTTCTTTTAGTGTCTCCGCATCCCGCAGCACACGACATAGCTTTGAAGACGATAAATGTAACCGTCTCAGAGAGAAAAGCGGCCAATGTGACGATATAACTTTAAGTCGATTCGATAACAAATGACGAAAACGGACGGATTTCTCACGTTTTTACTACATATGAACACTTTTCACATTCTCCCGTGCAACGCGGCTGTTAGTCCTCCTTTCATGCAAAATCTTATGGTCCTAGGTCATGTCATAGCCACCAAAGCCGACTAAAAAGTGAATAATCGACAACTAAAACTTGAATTGTACTACTTCTTACTGGCTATCACTTCAACTTAGAAGCTTCTTCTGTGTTCTACTATTGTGCTTTTAGTGTTTCCGCATACTGCAGCACGCGACATAGCTTTGCAGACGATAAATGTAACCGATTCAGAGAGAAGAGCGGCCAAGGTGACGACCTGGCTTTAAGTAGATTCGATAACAAATGACGAAAACGGGCGGATTTCTCAGGTTTTTGCTACATATGAACACATTTCACATTTCCCGTGCAACGCGGCTGCAAGTACTCCTTTCATGCAAAATCTTAAGGTCCTAGGTCATGTCCAAGCCACCAAAGCCGGCTAAAAAGTGAATAATCGACAACTAAAACTTGAATTGTTCTACTTCTTATTGGCTATTACTTCAACTTACAAGTTTCTTCTGTGTTCCACTATGGTGCTTTTAGTGTCTCCGCATACCGCAGCACGCGACATAGCATTGCAGACAATAAATGAAACCTTCTCAGAGAGAAAAGTGGCCAATGTGGCGATCTGGCTTTAAGTCGATTCGATAACAAAAGACGAAAACGGACGGATTTCTCAGGTTTTTCCTACATATGAACACTTTTCACATTCTCCCATGCAACGCGGCTGCTAGTCCTCCTTTCATGCAAAATCTTAAGGTTCCACCTCATGTCCAGGGCACCAAAGCCGGCTAAAAATCAATAATCGATAACCAAAACCTGAATGGTACTACTTCTTACTGGCTATTGCTTCAACTTAGAAGCTTCTTCTGTGTTCTACTATGGTGCTTTTAGTGTCTCCGCATACCGCAGCACGCGACATAGCTTTGCAGACGATAAATGTAACCGTCTCAGAGAGAAAAGCGGCCAATATGACGATCTGGCTTTAAGTCGATTCGATAACAAATGACGAAAACGGACGGATTTCTCAGGTTTTTACTACATATGAACACTTTTCACATTCTCCCGTGCAAAGCGGCTGCTAGTCCTCCTTTCATGCAAAATCTTAAGGTCATAGGCCATGTCCAAGCCAACAAAGCCGGCTAATAAGTGAATAATCGACAACTAATATCTGAATTGTACTACTTCTTACTGGCTATTACTTCAACTTTGAAGCTTCATCTGTGTTCTACTATGGTGCTTTTAGTGTCTCCGCATACCGCAGCACGCGACATAGCTTTGCAGACGATAAATGTAACCGTGTCAGAGAGAAAAGCGGCCAATGTGACGATCTGGCTTTAAGTCGATTCGATAACAAATGACGAAAACGGACGGATTTCTCACGTTTTCACTACATATGAACACTTTTCACATTCTCCCGTGCAACGCGGCTGCTAGTCCTCCTTTCAAGCAAAATCTTAAGGTCCTAGGTCATGTCCAAGCCACCAAAGCCGGCTAAAAAGCGAATAATCGACAACTACAACTTGAATTGTACTACTTCTTACTGGCTATTACTTCTACTTAGAAGCTTATTCTGTGTTCTACTATGGTTCTTTTAGTGCCTCCGCATACCGCAGCACGCGACATAGCTTTGCAGACGATAAATGTAACCGTCTCAGAGAGAAAAGCGGCCAATGTGACGATCTGGCTTTAAGTCGATTCGATAACAAATGGCGAAAACGGACGGATTTCTCAGGTTTTTCCTACATATGAACACTTTTCACATTATCCCGTGCAACGCGGCTGCAAGTCCTCCTTTCATGCAAAATCTTAAGGTCCTAGGTCATGTCCAAGCCACCAAAGCCGGCTAAAAAGTGAATAATCGACAACTAAAATTTGAATTGTACTACTTCTTACTGGCTATTACTTCAACTTAGAAGCTTCTTCTGTGTTCTGTGGTGCTCTTAGTGTCTCCGCATACCGCAGCACGCGACATAGCTTTGCAAACGATAAGTACAACCGTCTAAGAGAGAAGAGCGGCCAATGTGACGATCTAATTTTATGTCGATTCGATAACAAATGACGAAAACGGACGGATTTCTCATGTTTTTACTTCATATGAACACTTTTCACATTTTCCCGTGCAAAGCGGCTGCTAGTCCTCCTTTCATGCAAAATCTTAAGGTCATAGGATATGTCCAAGCCACCAAAGCCGGCTAAAAAGTGAATAATCGACAACTAATATCTGAATTGTACTACTTCTTACTGGCTATTACTTCAACTTTGAAGCTTCATCTGTGTTCTACTATGGTGCTTTTAGTGTCTCCGCATACCGCAGCACGCGACATAGCTTTGCAGACGATAAATGTAACCGTCTCAGAGAGAAAAGCGGCCATTGTGACGATCTGGCTTTAAGTCGATTCGATAACAAATGACGAAAACGGACGGATTTCTCAGGTTTTTACTACATATGAACACTTTTCACATTCTCCCGTGCAACGCGGCTCCTAGTCCTCCTTTCATGCAAAGTCTTATGGTCCTAGGTTACGTCCAAGCCACTAAAGCCGGCTAAAAGGTGAATAACCAACAACTAATACTAGAATTGTACTACTTCTTACTTGCTATTACTTCAACTTAGACGCTTCTTCTGTGTTCTACTATGGTGCTTTTAGTGTGTCCGCATACCGCAGCACGCGACATAGGTTTGCAGACGATAAATGTAACCGTCTCTGAGAGAAAAGCGGCCAATGTGACGATCTGGCTTTAAGTCGATTCGATAACAAATTACGAAAACGGACGGATTTCTTAGGTTTTTACTACATATGAACACTTTTCACATTCTCCCGTGCAACGCGGCTGCAAGTCCTCCTTTCATGCAAAATCTTAAGGTCCTAGGTCATGTCCAAGCCACCAAAGCCGGCTAAAATGTGAATAATCGACAACTAAAACTTGAATTGTACTACTTCTTACTGGCTATTACTTCAACTTAGAAGCTTCTTCTGTGTTCTACTATGGTGCTTTTAGTGTCTCCGCATACCGCAGCAGGCGACATAGATTTGCAGACGATAAATGTAACCGTCTCAGAGAGAAAAGCAGCCAATGTGACGATCTGGCTTTAAGTCGATTCGGTAACAAATGACGAAAACGGAAGGATTTCTCAGGTTTTTACTACATATGAACACTTTTCACATTCTCCCGTGCAACGCGGCTGCTAGTCCTCCTTTCAAGCAAAATCTTAAGGTAATAGGTCATGTCCAAGCCACCAAAGCCGGCTAAAAAGTGAATGATCGACAACTACAACTTGAATTGTACTACTTCTTACTGGCTATTACTTCAACTTAGAAGCTTATTCTGTGTTCTACTATGGTTCTTTTAGTGCCTCCGCATACCGCAGCACGCGACATAGCTTTGCAGACGATAAATGTAACCGTGTCAGAGAGAAAAGCGGCCAATGTGACGATCTGGCTTTAAGTCGATTCGATAACAAATGACGAAAACGGACGGATTTCTCAGGTTTTTCCTACATATGAACACTTTTCACATTATCCCGTGCAACGCGGCTGCAAGTCCTCCTTTCATGCAAAATCTTAAGGTCCTAGGTCATGTCCAAGCCACCAAAGCCGGCTAAAAAGTGAATAATCGACAACTAAAATTTGAATTGTACTACTTCTTACTGGCTATTACTTCAACTTAGAAGCTTCTTCTGTGTTCTGTGGTGCTCTTAGTGTCTCCGCATATTGCAGCACGCGACATAGCTTTGCAGACGATACGTGTAACCGTCTCAGAGAGAAAAGCGGCGAATGTGACGATCTGGCTTTAAGTCGATTCGATAACAAATGACGAAAACGGACGGATTTCTCATGTTTTTACTTCATATGAACACTTTTCACATTCTCCCGTGCAACGCGGCTGCAAGTCCTCCTTTCAAGCAAAATCTTAAGGTCCTAGGTCATGTCCAAGCCACCAAATCCGGCTAAAAAGTGAATAATCGATACCTATAACTTGACTTGTACTACTTCTTACTTTCTATTACATCAACTTAGAAGTTTCATCTGTGTTCTACTACTGAACTTTTACTGTCTCCGCATACCGCAGCACGCGACATAGCTTTGCAAACGATAAGTACAACCGTCTAAGAGAGAAGAGCGGCCAATGTGACGATCTAATTTTAAGTCGATTCGATAACAAATGACGAAAACGGACGGATTTCTAAGGTTTTTACTACATATGAACACTTTTCACATTCTCCCGTGCAACGCGGCTGCTAGTCCTCCTTTCATACAAAATCGTATGGTCCTAGGTCATGTCATAGCCACCAAAGCCGGCTAAAAAGTGAACAATCGACAACTAAAACTTGAATTGTACTACTTCTTACTGGCTATTACTTCAACTTAGAAGTTTCTTCTGTGTTCTACTATTGTGCTTTTAGTGTCTCCGCATACCGCAGCGCGCGACATAGCTTAGCAGACGATAAATGTAACCGTTTCAGACAGAAGAGCGGCCAATGTGACGATCTGGCTTTAAGTCGATTCGATAACAAATGACGAAAACAGACGGATTTCTCAGCTTTTTACTACATATGAACACTTTCCACACTCTCCCGTGCAACGCGGCTGCTAGTCCTCCTTTCATGCAAAATCTTAAGGTCCTAGTTTATGTCCACGCCACGAAAGCCGGCTAAAAAGTGAATAATCGACAACTAAAACTTGAATTGTACTACTTCTTACTGGCTAGTACTGCAATTTAGAAGCTTCTTCTGTATTCTACTATGGTGCTTTTAGTGTTTCCGCATACCGCAGCACGCGACATAGCTTTTGCAGACGATAAATATAACCGTTTCAGAGAGAAGAGCGGCCAATGTGACGATCTGGCTTTAAGTCGATTCGATAACAAATGACGAAAACGGACGGATTTCTCAGGTTTTTACTACATATGAACACTTTTCACATTCTCCCGTGCAACGCGGCTGCTAGTCCTCCTTTCAAGCAAAATCGTAAGGTCCTAGGTCATGTCCAAGCCACCAAAGCCGGCTAAAAAGTGAATAATCGACAACTACAACTTGAATTGTACTACTTCTTACTGGCTATTACTTCAACTTAGAAGCTTATTCTGTGTTCTCCTATGGTTCTTTTAGTGTCACCGCATACCGCAGCACGCGACATAGCTTTGCAGACGATAAATGTAACCGTTTCAGAGAGAAAAGCGGCCAATGTGACGATCTGGCTTTAAGTCGATTCGATAACAAATGACGAAAACGGACGGATTTCTCAGGTTTTTACAACATATGAACCCTTTTCACATACTCCCGTGCAACGCAGCTGCTAGTCCTTCTTTCAAGCAAAATCTTAAGGTTCGACCTCATGTCCAAGGCACCAAAGCCGGCTAAAGATCAATAATCGATAGCCAAACTTGAATTGTACTACTTCTTACTGGCCATTGCTTCAACTTAGAAGCTTATTCTGTGTTCCACTATGGTGCTTTTAGTGTCTCCGCATACCGCAGCACGCGACATAGCTTTGCAGACGGTAAATGTAACCGTCTCAGAGAGAAAAGCGGCCAATGTGACGATCTGGCTTTAAGTCGATTCGATAACAAATGACGAAAACGGACGGATTTCTCAGCTTTTTACTACATATGAACACTTTTCACATTCTCCCGTGCAACGCGGCTGCTAGTCCTACTTTCATGCAAAATCTTAAAGTCCTAGGTCATATCCAAGCCACCAAAGCCGGCTAAAAAGTGAATAATCGACGCCCAAAACTTGAATTGTACTACTTCTTACTGGCTATTACTTCATTTTAGAAGCTTCTTCTGTGTTTTACTATGGTGCTTTTAGTGTCTCCGCATACCACAGCACCCGACATAGCTTTGCAGACGATAAATGTAACCGTCTCAGAGAGAAAAGCGGCCAATGTGACGATCTGGCTTTAAGTCGATTCGTTAACAAATGACGAAAACGGATGGATATCTCAGGTTTTTACTACATATGAACACATTTCACATTCTCCCGTGCAACGCGGCTACCAGTCCTCCTTTCATGCAAAATCTTAAGGTCCTAGGTCATGTCCAAGCCACCAAAACTGGCTAAAATGTGAATAATCGACGCCTAAAACTTGAATTGTACTACTTCTTACTGGCAATTACTTCAACTTAGAAGCTTCTTCTGTGTTCTACTATGCTGCTTTTAGTGTCTCCGCATACCGCAGCACGCGACATAGCCTTGTAGACGATAAATGTAACGGTCTCAGAGAGAAAAGCGGCCAATGTGCCGATCTGGCTTTAAGTCGATTCGATAACAAATGACGAAAACGGACGGATTTCTCAGGTTTTTAGTACATAGGAACACTTTTCACATTCTCCCGTGTAACGCTTCTGCAAGTCCTCCTTTCATGCAAAATCTTAAGGTAATAGGTCATGTCCAAGCCAATAAAGCCGGCTAAAAAGTGAATAATCGACGCCTAAAACTTGAATTGTACTACTTCTTACTGGCTATTACTACAACATAGAAGCTTCTTCTGTGTTCTACTATGGTGCTTTTAGTGTCACCGCATACCGCAGCACGCGACATAGCTTTGCAGACGATAAATGTAACCGTCTCAGAGAGAAAAGCGGCCAATATGACGATCTGGCTTTAAGTCGATTCGATAACAAATGACGAAAACGGACGGATTTCTCAGGTTTTTACTACATATGAACACTTTTCACATTCTCCCGTGCAACGCAGCTGCTAGTCCTCCTTTCATGCAAAATCTTAAGGTTCCACCTCTTGTCCAAGGCACCAAAGCCGCTAAAAAACAATAATCGATAACCAAAACATGAATTGTACTGCTTCTTATGGCTATTGCTTCAACTTAGAAGCTTCTTCTGTGTTCTACTATGGTGCTTTTAGTGTCTCCGCATACCGCAGCACGTGACATAGTTTTGCAGACGATAAACGTAACCGTCTCAGAGAGAAAAGCGGCAATAGTGACGATCTGGCTTTAAGTCGATTCGATAACAAATGACGAAAACGGACGGATTTCTCAGTTTTTTACTACATATGAACACTTTTCACATTCTCCCGTGCACCGCGGCTGCTAGTCCTCCTTTCATGCAAAATATTAAGGTCCCAGGTCATGTCCAAGCCACCAAAGCCGGCTAAAATGTGAATAATCGACAATTAAAACTTGAATTGTACTACTTCTTACTGGCTATTGCTTCAACTTAGAAGCTTATTCTGTGTTCTACTATGGTGCTTTTAGTATCTCCGCATAAAGCAGCACGCGACATAGCTTTGAAGACGATAAATGTAACCGATTCAGAGAGAAGAGCGGCCAATGTGACGATCTGGCTTTAAGTTGATTCGATAACAATTGACGAAAACGGGAGGATATCTCAGGTTTTTACTACATATGAACGCTTTTCACATTTTCCCGTGCAACGCGGCTGCTAGTCCTCCTTTCATGCAAAATCATAAGGTTCCACCTCTTGTCCAAGGCACCAAAGCCGCCTAAAAAGTGAATAATCGATAACCAAAACTTGAATTGTACTGCTTCTTATGGCTATTGCTTCAGCTTAGAAGCTTCTTCTGTGTAATACTATGGTGCTTTTAGTGTCTCCGCATACCGCAGCACGCGACATAGCTTTGCAGACGATAAATGTAACCGTCTCAGAGAGAAAAGCGGCCAATGTGACGATCTGGCTTTAAGTCGATTCGATAACAAATGACGAAAACGGACGGATTTCTCAGGTTTTTAGTACATATGAACACTTTTCACATTCTCCCATGCAACGCGGCTGCTAGTCCTCCTTTCATGCAAGATCTTAAGGTCCTAGGTCATGTCCAAGCCACCAAAACTGGCTAAAAAGTGAATAATCGACGCCTAAAACTTGAATTGTACTACATCTTACCGGCTATTACTTCAACTTAGAAGCTTCTTCTGTGTTCTACTATGGTGCTTTTAGAGTCTCCGCATACCGCAGCACGTGAGATAGCTTTGCAGACGATTAACGTAACCGTTTCAGAGAGAAAAGCGGCCAATGTGACGATCTGGCTTTAAGTAGATTCGATAACAAATGAAGAAAACGGACGGATTTCTCAAGTTTTTACTACATATGAACCCTTTTCACAATCTCCCGTGCAACGCAGCTGCTAGTCCTCCTTTCATGCAAAATCTTAAGGTTCGACCTCATGTCCAAGGCACCAAAGCCGGCTAAAAATCAATAATCGATAACCAAAACATGAATTGTACTACTTCTTACTGACCATTGCTTCAACTTAGAAGCTTATTCTGTGTTCTACTATGGTGCTTTTAAGGTCTCCGCATACCGCAGCACGCGACATAGCTTTGCAGACGATAAATGTAACCGTCTCAGAGAGAAAAGCGGCGAATGTGACGATCTGGCCTTAAGTCGATTCTATAACAAATGACGAAAACGGAAGGATTTCTCAGGTTTTTACTACATATGAGCACTTTTCATATTTTCCCGTGCAACGCGGCTGCTAGTCCTCCTTTCATGCAAAATCTTAAGGTCCTAGGTCATATCCAAGCCACCAAAGACGGCTAAAAAGTGAATAATCGACGCCTAAAACTAGAATTGTACTACTTCTTACTGGCTATTACTACAACATAGAAGCTTCTTCTGTGTTCTACTATGGTGCTTTTAGTGTCACCACATACCGCAGCCCGCGACATAGCTTTGCAGACGATAAATGTAACAGTCTCAGAGAGAAAAGCGGCCAATGTGACGATCTGGCTTTAAGTCGATTCGATAACAAATGACGAAAACGGACGGATTTCTCAGGTTTTTACTACATATGAACACCTCTCACATTCTCCCGTGCAACGCTTCTACTAGTCCTCCTTTCATGCAAAATCTTAAGGTCCTAGGTCATGTCCAAGCCACCAAACTGGCTAAAAAGTGAATAATCGACGCCTAAAACTTGAATTGTACTAATTCTTACTGGCTATTACTTCAACTTAGAAGCTTCTTCTGTGTTCTACTATGCTGCTTTTAGTGTCTCCGCATACCGCAGCACGCGACATAGCTTTGCAGACGATAAATGTAACCGTCTCAGAGAGAAAAGCGGCCAATGTGACGATCTGGCTTTAAGTCGATTCGATAACAAATGACGAAAACGGACGGATTTCTCAGGTTTTTACTACATATGAACACTTTTCACATTCTCCCGTGCACCGCGGCTGCTAGTCCTCCTTTCATGCAAAATATTAAGGTCCCAGGTCATGTCCAAGCCACCAAAGCCGGCTAAAATGTGAATAATCGACAATTAAAACTTGAATTGTACTACTTCTTACTGGCTATTGTTTCAACTTAAAAGCTTATTCTGTGTTCTACTATGGTGCTTTTAGTATCTCCGCATACCGCAGCACGCGACATAGCTTTGAAGACGATAAATGTAACCGATTCAGAGAGAAGAGCGGCCAATGTGACGATCTGGCTTTAAGTAGATGCGATAACAATTGACGAAAACGGGCGAATTTCTCAGGTTTTTACTACATATGAACGCTTTTCACATTTTCCCGTGCAACGCGGCTGCTAGTCCTCCTTTCATGCAAAATCATAAGGTTCCACCTCTTGTCCAAGGCACCAAAGCCGCCTAAAAAGTGAATAATCAATAACCAAAACTTGAATTGTACTGCTTCTTATGGCTATTGCTTCAGCTTAGAAGCTTCTTCTGTGTAATACTATGGTGCTTTTAGTGTCTCCGCATACCGCAGCACGCGACATAGCTTTGCAGACGATAAATGTAACCGTCTCAGAGAGAAAAGCGGCCAATGTGACGATCTGGCTTTAAGTCGATTCGATAACAAATGACGAAAACGGACGGATTTCTCAGGTTTTTACTACATATGAACACTTTTCACATTCTCCCATGCAACGCGGCTGCTAGTCCTCCTTTCATGCAAGATCTTAAGGTCCTAGGTCATGTCCAAGCCACCAAAACTGGCTAAAAAGTGAATAATCGACGCCTAAAACTTGATTTGTACTACGTCTTACCGGCTATTACTTCAACTTAGAAGCTTCTTCTGTGTTCTACTATGGTGCTTTTAGTGTCTCCGCATACCGCAGCACGTGAGATAGCTTTGCAGACGATAAACGTAACCGTTTCAGAGGGAAAAGCAGCCAATGTGACGATCTGGCTTTAAGTAGATTCGATAACAAATGAAGAAAACGGACGGATTTCTCAGGTTTTGCTACATATGAACCCTTTTCACAATCTCCCGTGCAACGCAGCTGCTAGTCCTCCTTTCATGCAAAATCTTAAGGTTCGACCTCATGTCCAAGGCACCAAAGCCGGCTAAAAATCAATAATCGATAACCAAAACATGAATTGTACTACTTCTTACTGACCATTGCTTCAACTTAGAAGCTTATTCTGTGTTCTACTATGGTGCTTTTAAGGTCTCCGCATACCGCAGCACGCGACATAGCTTTGCAGACGATAAATGTAACCGTCTCAGAGAGAAAAGCGGCGAATGTGACGATCTGGCTTTAAGTCGATTCTATAACAAATGACGAAAACGGAAGGATTTCTCAGGTTTTTACTACATATGAACACTTTTCACATTTTCCCGTGCAACGCGGCTGCTAGTCCTCCTTTCATGCAAAATCTTAAGGTCCTAGGTCATGTCCAAGCCACCAAAGACGGCTAAAAAGTGAATAATCGACGCCTAAAACTTGAATTGTACTACTTCTTACTGGCTATTACTACAACATAGAAGCTTCTTCTGTGTTCTACTATGGTGCTTTTAGTGTCACCACATACCGCTGCACGCGACATAGCTTTGCAGACGATAAATGTAACCGTCTCAGAGAGAAAAGCGGCCAATGTGACGATCTGGCTTTAAGTCGATTCGATAACAAATGACGAAAACGGACGGATTTCTCAGGTTCTTACTGCATATGAACACCTCTCACATTCTCCCGTGCAACGCTTCTACTAGTCCTCCTTTCATGCAAAATCTTAAGGTCCTAGGTAATGTCCAAGCCACCAAACTGGCTAAAAAGTGAATAATCGACGCCTAAAACTTGAATTGTACTAATTCTTACTGGCTATTACTTCAACTTAGAAGCTTCTTCTGTGTTCTACTATGCTGCTTTTAGTGTCTCCGCATACCGCAGCACGCGACATAGCTTAGCAGACGATAAATGTAACCGTCTCAGAGAGAAAAGCGGCCAATGTGACGATCTGGCTTTAAGTCGATTCGATAACAAATGACGAAAACGGACGGATTTCTCAGGTTTTTAGTACATATGAACACTTTTCACATTCTCCCGTGCAACGCGGCTGCAAGTCCTCCTTTCATGCAAAATCATAAGGTCCTAGGTCATGTCCAAGCCACCAAAGCCGGCTAAAAAGTGAATAATCGACGCCTAAAACTTGAATTGTACTACTTCGTATGGCTATTACTTCAACATAGAAGCTTCTTCTGTGTTCTACTATGGTGCTTTTAGTGTCACCACATACCGCAGCACGCGACATAGCTTTGCAGACGATAAATGTAACCGTCTCAGAGAGAAAAGCGGCCAATGTGACGATCTGGCTTTAAGTCGATTCGATAACAAATGACGAAAACGGACGGATTTCTCAGGTTCTTACTACATATGAACACTTTTCACATTCTCCCATGCAACGCGGCTGCTAGTCCTCCTTTCATGCAAGATCTTAAGGTCCTAGGTCATGTCCAAGCCACCAAAACTGGCTAAAAAGTGAATAATCGACGCCTAAAACTTGAATTGTACTACGTCTTACCGGCTATTACTTCAACTTAGAAGCTTCTTCTGCGTTCTACTATGGTGCTTTTAGTGTCTCCGCATACCGCAGCACGTGAGATAGCTTTGCAGACGATAAACGTAACCGTTTCAGAGAGAAAAGCGGCCAATGTGACGATCTGGCTTTAAGTCGATTCGATAACAAAAGACGAAAACGGACGGATTTCTCAGGTTTTTACCACATATGAACACTTTTCACATTTTCCCGTGCAACGCGGCTGCTAGTCCTCCTTTCATGCAAAATCTTAAGGTCCTAGGTCATGTCCAAGCCACCAAACTGGCTAAAAAGTGAATAATCGACGCCTAAAACTTGAATTGTACTAATTCTTACTGGCTATTACTTCAACTTAGAAGCTTCTTCTGTGTTCTACTATGCTGCTTTTAGTGTCTCCGCATACCGCAGCACGCGACATAGCTTTGCAGACGATAAATGTAACCGTCTCAGAGAGAAAAGCGGCCAATGTGACGATCTGGCTTTAAGTCTATTCGATAACAAAAGACGAAAACGTACGGATTTCTCAGGTTTTTACTACTTATGAACACTTTTCACATTCTCCCGTGCAACGCGGCTGCTAGTCCTCCTTTCATGCAAAATCTTAAGGTCCTAGGTCATTTCCAAGCCACCAAAACTGGCTAAAAAGTGAATAATCGACGCCTAAAACTTGAATTGTACTACTTCTTACCGGCTATTACTTCAACTTAGAAGCTTCTTCTGTGTTCTACTATGGTGCTTTTAGTGTCTCCGCATACCGCAGCACGCGACGTAGCTTTGCAGACGATAAATGTAACCGTCTCAGAGAGAAAAGCGGCCAATGTGACGATCTGGCTTTAAGTCGATTCGATAACAAATGACGAAAACGGACGGATTTCTCAGGTTTTTAGTACATATGAACACTTTTCACATTCTCCCGTGCAACGCGGCTGCAAGTCCTCCTTTCATGCAAAATCTTTAGGTACTACGTCATGTCCAAGCCAATAAAGCCGGCTAAAAAGTGAATAATCGACAACTAATACTTGAATTGTACTACTTGTTACTTTTTATTGCTTCAACTTAGAAGCTTCTTCTGTGTTCTACTATGCTGCTTTTAGTGTCTCCGCATACCGCAGCACGTGACATAGCTTTGCAGACGATAAACGTAACCATTTCAGAGAGAAAAGCGGCCAATGTGACGATCTGGCTTTAAGTCGATTCGATAACAAATGACGAAAACGGACGGATTTCTCAGGTTTTTACTACATATGAACCCTTATCACATACTCCCGTGCAACGCAGCTACTAGTCCTTCTTTCAAGCAAAATCTTGAGGTTCGACCTCATGTCCAAGGCACCAAAGCCGGCTAAAGATCAATAATCGATAGCCAAAACTTGAATTGTACTACTTCTTACTGGCCATTGCTTCAACTTAGAAGCTTATTCTGTGTTCCACTATGGTGCTTTTAGTGTCTCCGCATACCGCAGCACGCGACATAGCTTTGCAGACGATAAATGTAACCGTCTCAGAGAGAAAATCGGCCAATGTGACGATCTGGCTTTAAGTCGATTCGATAACAAATGACGAAAACGGACGGATTTCTCAGCTTTTTACTACATATGAACACTTTTCACATTCTCCCGTGCAACGCGGCTGCTAGTCCTACTTTCATGCAAAATCTTAAAGTCCTAGGTCATGTCCAAGCCACCAAAGCCGGCTAAAAAGTGAATAATCGACGCCTAAAACTTGAATTGTACTACTTCTTACTGGCTATTACTTCATTTTAGAAGCTTCTTCTGTGTTCTACTATGGTGCTTTTAGTGTCTCCGCATACCACAGCACGCGACATAGCTTTGCAGACGATAAATGTAACCGTCTCAGAGAGAAAAGCGGCCAATGTGACGATCTGGCTTTAAGTCGATTCGTTAACAAATGACGAAAACGGACGGATATCTCAGGTTCTTACTACATATGAACACCTTTCACATTCTCCCGTGCAACGCGGCTACCAGTCCTCCTTTCATGCAAAATCTTAAGGTCCTAGGTCATGTCCAAGCCACCAACATGGCTAAAAAGTGAATAATCGACGCCTAAAACTTGAATTGTACTACTTCTTACTGGCTATTACTTCAACTTCGAAGCTTCTTCTGTGTTCTACTATGCTGCTTTTAGTGTCTCCGCATACCGCAGCACGCGACATACCCTTGCAGACGATAAACGTAACCATTTCAGAGTGAAAAGCGGCCATAGTGACGATCTGGCTTTAAGTCGATTCGATAACAAATGACGAAAACGGACGGATTTCTCAAGTTTTTACTACATATGAACCCTTTTGACATTCTCTCGTGCAACGCAGCTGCTAGTCCTCCTTTCAAGCAAAATCTTAAGGTTCGACCTCATGTCCAAGGCGCCAAAGCCGGCTAAAGACCAATAATCGATAGCCAATACTTGAATTGTACTACTTCTTACTGGCCATTGCTTCAACTTAGAAGCTTATTCTGTGTTCCACTATGGTGCTTTTAGTGTCTCCGCATACCGCAGCACGCGACATAGCTTTGCAGACGATAAATGTAACCGTCTCAGAGAGAAAAGCGGCCAATGTGACGATCTGGCTTTAAGTCGATTCGATAGCAAATGACGAAAACGGACGGATTTCTCAGGTTTTTAGTACATATGAACACTTTTCACATTCTCCCGTGCAACGCGGCTGCTAGTCCTCCTTTCAAGCAAAATCTTAAGGTACTAGGTCATGTCCAAGCCAATAAAGCCGGCTAAAAAGTGAATAATCGACAACTAAAACTTGAATTGTACTACTTCGTACTGGTTATTGCTTCAACTTAGAAGCTTCTTCTGTGTTCTACTATGGTTCTTTTAGTGTCTCCGCATACCGCAGCACGCGACATAGCTTTGCAGACGATAAATGTAACCGTCTCAGAGATAAAAGCGGCCAATGTGGCGATCTGGCTTTAAGTCGAATCGATAACAAATGACGAAAACGGACGGATTTCTCAGGTTTTTAGTACATATGAACACTTTTCACATTCTCCCGTGCAACGCGGCTGCAAGTCCTCCTTTCATGCAAAATCATTAGGTACTAGGTCATGTCCAAGCCAATAAAGCCGGCTAAAAAGTGAATAATCGACAACTAATACTTGAATTTTACTACTTGTTACTTTTTATTGCTTCAACTTAGAAGCTACTTCTGTGTTCTACTATGGTGTTTTTAGTGTCTCCGCATACCGCAGCACGTGACATAGCTTTGCAGACGATAAACGTAACCATTTCAGAGAGAAAAGCGGCCATAGTGACGATCTGGCTTTAAGTCGATTCGATAACAAATGACGAAAACGGACGGATTTCTCAGGTTTTTACAACATATGAACCCTTTTCACATACTCCCGTGCAACGCAGCTGCTAGTCCTTCTTTCAAGCAAAATCTTAAGGTTCGACCTCATGTCCAAGGCACCAAAGCCGGCTAAAGATCAATAATCGATAGCCAAACTTGAATTGTACTACTTCTTACTGGCCATTGGTTCAACTTAGAAGCTTATTCTGTGTTCCACTATGGTGCTTTTAGTGTCTCATCATACCGCAGCACGCGACATAGCTTTGCAGACGATAAATGTAACCGTCTCAGAGAGAAAAGCGGCCAATGTGACGATCTGGCTTTAAGTCGATTCGATAACAAATGACGAAAACGGACGGATATCTCAGGTTTTTACTACATATGAACACATTTCACATTCTCCCGTGCAACGCGGCTACCAGTCCTCCTTTCATGCAAAATCTTAAGGTCCTAGGTCATGTCCAAGCCACCAAAACTGGCTAAAAAGTGAATAATCGACGCCTAAAACTTGAATTTTACTACTTCTTACTGGCTATTACTTCAACTTAGAAGCTTCTTCTGTGTTCTACTATGCTGCTTTTAGTGTCTCCGCATACCGCAGCACGCGACATAGCTTTGCAGACGATAAATGTAACGGTCTCAGAGAGAAAAGCGGCCAATGTGACGATCTGGCTTTAAGTCGATTCGATAACAAATGACGAAAACGGACGGATTTCTCAGGTTTTTAGTACATAGGAACACTTTTCACATTCTCCCGCGAAACGCTTCTGCAAGTCCTCCTTTCATGCAAAATCTTAAGGTAATAGGTCATGTCCAAACCAATAAAGCCGGCTAAAAAGTGAATAATCGACAACTAATACTTGAATTGTACTACTCGTTACTTTTTATTGCTTCAACTTAGAAGCTTCTTCTGTGCTCTACTACGGTGCTTTTAGTGTCTCCGCATACCGCAGCACGTGACATAGCCTTGCAGACGATAAACGTAACCATTTCAGAGAGAAAAGCGGTCATAGTGACGATCTGGCTTTAAGTCGATTCGATAACAAATGACGAAAACGGACGGATTTCTCAGGTTTTTACTACATATGAACCCTTTTCACATTCTCCCGTGCAACGCAGCTGCTAGTCCTCCTTTCAAGCAAAATCTTAAGGTTCGACCTCATGTCCAAGGCACCAAAGCCTGCTAAAGATCAATAATCGATAGCCAAGACTTGAATTGTACTACTTCTTACTGGCCATTGTTTCAACTTAGAAGCTTATTCTGTGTTCGACTATGGTGCTTTTAGTGTCTCCGCATACCGCAGCACGCGACATAGGTTTGCAGACGATAAATGTAACCGTCTCAGAGAGAAAAGCGGCCAATGTGACGATCTGGCTTTAAGTCGATTCGATAACAAATGACGAAAACGGACGGATTTCTCAGGTTTTTAGTACATATGAACACTTTTCACATTCTTCCGTGCAACGCGGCTGCTAGTCCTCCTTTCAAGCAAAATCTTAAGGTAGTAGGTCATGTCCATGCCAATAAAGCCGGCTAAAAAGTGAATATTCGACAACTAAAACTTGAATTGTACTACTTCGTACTGGTTATTGCTTCAACTTAGAAGCTTCTTCTGTGTTCTACTATGGTGCTTTTAGTGTCTCCGCATACCGCAGCACGCGACATAGCTTTCCAGACGATAAATGTAACCGTCTCAGAGAGAAATGCGGCCAATGTGGCGATCTGGCTTTAAGTCGATTCGATAACAAATGACGAAAACGGACGGATTTCTCAGGTTTTTAGTACATATGAACACTTTTCACATTCTCCCGTGCAACGCGGCTGCTAATCCTCCTTTCATGCAAAATCTTAAGGTACTAGGTCATGTCCAAGCCAATAAAACCGGCTAAAAAGTGAATAATCGACAACTCTTACATGAATTGTACAACTTGTTACTTTTTATTGCTTCAACTTAGAAGCTTCTTCTGTGTTCTACTATGGTGCTTTTAGTGTCTCCGCATACCGCAGCACGTGACATTGCTTTGCAGACGATAAACGTAACCATTTCAGAGAGAAAAGCGGCCATAGTGACGATCTGGCTTTAAGTCGATTCGATAACAAATGACGAAAACGGACGGATTTCTCAGGTTTTTACTACATATGAACCCTTTTCACATACTCCCGTGCAACGCAGCTGCTAGTCTTTCTTTCAAGCAAAATCTTAAGGTTCGACCTCATGTCCAAGGCACCAAAGCCGGCTAAAGATCAATAATCGATAGACAAAACTTGAATTGTACTACTTCTTACTGGCCATTGCTTCAACTTAGAAGCTTATTCTGTGTTCCACTATGGTGCTTTTAGTGTCTCCGCATACCGCAGCACGCGACATAGCTTTGCAGACGATAAATGTAACCGTCTCAGAGAGAAAAGCGGCCAATGTGACGATCTGGCTTTAAGTCGATTCGATAACAAATGACGAAAACGGACGGATTTCTTAGGTTTTTAGTACATATGAACACTTTTCACATTCTCCCGTGCAACGCGGCTGCAAGTCCTCCTTTCATGCAAAATCATTAGGTACTAGGTCATGTCCAAGCCAATAAAGCCGGCTAAAAAGTGAATAATCGACAACTAATACTTGAATTTTACTACTTGTTACTTTTTATTGCTTCAACTTAGAAGCTTCTTCTGTGTTCTACTATGGTGTTTTTAGTGTCTCCGCATACCGCAGCACGTGACATAGCTTTGCAGACGATAAATGTAACCGTCTCAGAGAGAAAAGCGGCGAATGTGACGATCTGGCTTTAAGTCGATTCTATAACAAATGACGAAAACGGAAGGATTTCTCAGGTTTTTACTACATATGAACACTTTTCACATTTTCCCGTGCAACGCGGCTGCTAGTCCTCCTTTCATGCAAAATCTTAAGGTCCTAGGTCATGTCCAAGCCACCAAAGACGGCTAAAAAGTGAATAATCGACGCCTAAAACTTGAATTATACTACTTCTTACTGGCTATTACTACAACATAGAAGCTTCTTCTGTGTTCTACTATGGTGCTTTTAGTGTCTCCGCATACCGCAGCACGCGACATAGCTTTGCAGACGATAAATGTAACCGTCTCAGAGAGAAAAGCGGCCAATGTGACGATCTGGCTTTAAGTCGATTCGATAACAAATGACGAAAACGGACGGATATCTCAGGTTTTTACTACATATGAACACATTTCACATTCTCCCGTGCAACGCGGCTACCAGTCCTCCTTTCATGCAAAATCTTAAGGTCCTAGGTCATGTCCAAGCCACCAAAACTGGCTAAAAAGTGAATAATCGACGCCTAAAACTTGAATTTTACTACTTCTTACTGGCTATTACTTCAACTTAGAAGCTTTTTCTGTGTTCTACTATGCTGCTTTTAGTGTCTCCGCATACCGCAGCACGCGACATAGCTTTGCAGACGATAAATGTAACGGTCTCAGAGAGAAAAGCGGCCAATGTGACGATCTGGCTTTAAGTCGATTCGATAACAAATGACGAAAACGGACGGATTTCTCAGGTTTTTAGTACATATGAACACTTTTCACATTCTTCCGTGCAACGCGGCTGCTAGTCCTCCTTTCAAGCAAAATCTTAAGGTAGTAGGTCATGTCCATGCCAATAAAGCCGGCTAAAAAGTGAATAATCGACAACTAAAACTTGAATTGTACTACTTCGTACTGGTTATTGCTTCAACTTAGAAGCTTCTTCTGTGTTCTACTATGGTGCTTTTAGTGTCTCCGCATACCGCAGCACGCGACATAGCTTTGCAGACGATAAATGTAACCGTCTCAGAGAGAAATGCGGCCAATGTGGCGATCTGGCTTTAAGTCGATTCGATAACAAATGACGAAAACGGACGGATTTCTCAGGTTTTTAGTACATATGAACACTTTTCACATTCTCCCGTGCAACGCGGCTGCTAATCCTCCTTTCATGCAAAATCTTAAGGTACTAGGTCATGTCCAAGCCAATAAAACCGGCTAAAAAGTGAATAATCGACAACTCTTACATGAATTGTACAACTTGTTACTTTTTATTGCTTCAACTTAGAAGCTTCTTCTGTGTTCTACTATGGTGCTTTTAGTGTCTCCGCATACCGCAGCACGTGACATTGCTTTGCAGACGATAAACGTAACCATTTCAGAGAGAAAAGCGGCCATAGTGACGATCTGGCTTTAAGTCGATTCGATAACAAATGACGAAAACGGACGGATTTCTCAGGTTTTTACTACATATGAACCCTTTTCACATACTCCCGTGCAACGCAGCTGCTAGTCTTTCTTTCAAGCAAAATCTTAAGGTTCGACCTCATGTCCAAGGCACCAAAGCCGGCTAAAGATCAATAATCGATAGACAAAACTTGAATTGTACTACTTCTTACTGGCCATTGCTTCAACTTAGAAGCTTATTCTGTGTTCCACTATGGTGCTTTTAGTGTCTCCGCATACCGCAGCACGCGACATAGCTTTGCAGACGATAAATGTAACCGTCTCAGAGAGAAAAGCGGCCAATGAGACGATCTGGCTTTAAGTCGATTCGTTAACAAATGACGAAAACGGACGGATATCTCAGGTTTTTACTACATATGAACACCTTTCACATTCTCCCGTGCAACGCGGCTACCAGTCCTCCTTTCATGCAAAATCTTAAGGTCCTAGGTCATGTCCAAGCCACCAAAACTTGCTAAAAAGTGAATAATCGACGCCTAAAACTTGAATTGTACTACTTCTTACTGGCTATTACTTCAACTTAGAAGCTTCTTCTGTGTTCTACTATGCTGCTTTTAGTGTCTCCGCATACCGCAGCACGCGACATAGCTTTGCAGACGATAAATGTAACCGTCTCAGAGAGAAAAGCGGCCAATGTGACGATCTGGCTTTAAGTCGATTCGATAACAAATGACGAAAACGGACGGATTTCTCAGGTTTTTAGTACATAGGAACACTTTTCACATTCTCCCGTGCAACGCTTCTGCAAGTCCTCCTTTCATGCAAAATCTTAAGGTAATAGGTCATGTCCAAGCCAATAAAGCCGGCTAAAAAGTGAATAATCGACAACTAATACTTGAATTGTACTACTCGTTACTTTTTATTGCTTCAACTTAGAAGCTTCTTCTGTGTTCTACTATGGTGCTTTTAGTGTCTCCGCATACCGCAGCACGTGACATAGCCTTGCAGAGGATAAACGTAACCATTTCAGAGAGAAAAGCGGCCATAGTGACGATCAGGCTTTAAGTCGATTCGATAACAAATGACGAAACGGACGGATTTCTCAGGTTTTTACTACATATGAACACTTTTCACATTCTCCCGTGCAACGCAGCTGCTAGTCCTCATTTCAAGCAAAATCTTAAGGTTCGACCTCATGTCCAAGGCACCAAAGCCGGCTATAGATCAATAATCGATAGCCAAGACTTGAATTGCACTACTTCTTACTGGCCATTGTTTCAACTTAGAAGCTTATTCCATGTTCCACTATGGTGCTTTTAGTGTCTCCGCATACCGCAGCACGCGACATAGCTTTGCAGACGATAAATGTAACCGTCTCAGAGAGAAAAGCGGCCAATGTGACGATCTGGCTTTAAGTCGATTCGATAACAAATGACGAAAACGGACGGATTTCTCAGGTTTTTAGTACATATGAACGCTTTTCACATTCTCCCGTGCAACGCGGCTGCTAGTCCTCCTTTCAAGCAAAATCTTAAGATACTAGGTCATGTCCAAGCCAATAAAGCCGGCTAAAAAGTGAATAATCGACAACTAAAACTTGAATTGTACTACTTCGTACTGGTTATTGCTTCAACTTAGAAGCTTCTTCTGTGTTCTACTATGGTGCTTTTAGTGTCTCCGCCTACCGCAGCACGCGACATAGCTTTGCAGACGATAAATGTAACCGTCTCAGAGAGAAAAGCGGCCAATGTGCGATCTGCCTTTAAGTCGATTCGATAACAAATGACGAAAACGGAAAGATTTCTCAGGTTTTTAGTACATATGACCACTTTTCACATTCTCCCGTGCAACGCGGCTGCTAATCCTCCTTTCATGCAAAATCTTAAGGTACTAGGTCATGCCCAAGCCAATAAAGCCGGCTAAAAAGGGAATAATCGACAACTAATACTTGAATTGTACTACTAGTTACTTTTTATTGCTTCAACTTAGAAGCTTCTTCTGTGTTATACTATGGTGCTTTTAGTGTCTCCGCATACCGCAGCACGTGACATAGCCTTGCAGACGATAAACGTAACCATTTCAGAGAGAAAAGCGGCCATAGTGACGATCTGGCTTTAAGTCTATTCGATAACAAATGACGAAAACGGACGGATTTCTCTGGTTTTTACTACATATGAACCCTTTTCACATTCTCCCGTGCAACGCAGCTGCTAGTCCTCCTTTCAAGCAAGATCTTAAGGTTCGACCTCATGTCCAAGGCACCAAAGCCGGCTAAAGATCAATAATCGATAGCCAAGACTTGAATTGTACTACTTCTTACTGGCCATTGGTTCAACTTAGAAGCTTATTCTGTGTTCCACTATGGTGCTTTTAGTGTCTCATCATACCGCAGCACGCGACATAGCTTTGCAGACGATAAATGTAACCGTCTCAGAGAGAAAAGCGGCCAATGTGACGATCTGGCTTTAAGTCGATTTGATAACAAAAGACGAAAACGAACGGATTTCTCAGGTTTTTACTACATATGAACACTTTTCACATTCTCCCGTGCACCGCGGCTGCTAGTCCTCCTTTCATGCAAAATCTTAAGGTTCCACCTCATGTCCAAGGCACCAAAGCCGGCTAAAAATCAATAATCGATAGCCATAACTTGAATTGTACTACTTCTTACTGACCATTGCTTCAACTTAGAAGCTTTTTCTGTGTTCTACTATGGTGCTTTTAGTGTCTCCGCCTTCCCTAGCACGTGACATAGCTTTGCAGACGATAAACGTAACCGTTTCAGAGAGAAAAGCATCCAATGTGACGATCTGGCTTTAAGTCGATTCGATAACGAATGACGAAAACGGACGGATTTCTCAGGTTTTTACTACATATGAACCCTTTTCACATTCTCCCGTGCAACGCGGCTGCTAGTCCTCCTTTCAAGCAAAATCTTAAGGTACTAGGTTATGTCCAAGCCAATAAAGCCGGCTAAAAAGTGAATAATCGACAACTAAAACTTGATTTGTACTACTTCGTACTGGTTATTGCTTCAACTTAGAAGCTTCTTGTGTGTTGTACTATGGTGATTTTAGTGTCTCCGCATACCGCAGCACATGACATAGCTTTGCAGACGACAAACGTAACCGTTTCAGAGAGAAAATCGTCCATAGTGACGATCTGGCTTTAAGTCGATTCGATAACAAATGACGAAAGCGAACGGATTTCTCAGGTTTTTACTACATATGAACATTTTTCACATTCTCCCGTGCACCGCGCCTGTTAGTCCTCCTTTCATGCAAAATATTAAGGTCCTAGGTCATGTCCAAGCCACCAAAGCCGGCTAAAATGTGAATAATCGATAGCCAAAACTTGAATTGTACTACTTCTTACTGGCTATTGCTTCAACTTAGAAGCTTCTTCAGTGTTCTACTATGGTGCTTTTAGTGTCTCCGCATACCGCAGCACGCGACATAGCTTTGCCGACGATAAATGTAACCGATTCAGAGAGAAGAGCGGCCAATGTGACGATCTGGCTTTAAGTAGATTCGGTAACAAATGACGAAAACGGGCGGATTTCTCAGGTTTTTTCTACATATGAACCCTTTTCACATTCTCCCGTGCAACGCAGCTGCTAGTCCTCCTTCCATGCAAAATCTTAAGGTTCCACCTCATGTCCAAGGCACCAAAGCCGGCTAAAAATCAATAATCGATAACCAAAACTTGAATTGTACTGCTTCTTATGGGTATTGCTTCAACTTAGAAGCTTCTTCTGTGTTCTACTATGGTGCTTTTAGTGTTTCCGCATACCGCAGCACGCGACATAGCTTTGCAGACGATAAATGTAACCGTCTCAGAGAGAAGAGCGTCAATGTGACGATCTGGCTTTAAGTCGATTCGATAACAAATGACGAAAACGGACGGCTTTCTCAGGTTTTTACTACATATGAACACCTTTCACATTCTCCCGTGCAACGCGGCTACCAGTCCTCCTTTCATGCAAAATCTTAAGGTCCTAGGTCATGTCCAAGCCACCAAAACTTTCTAAAAAGTAAATAATCGACGCCTAAAACTTGAATTGTACTACTTCTTACTGGCTATTACTTCAACCTAGAAGCTTCTTCTGTGTTCTACTATAGTGCTTTTAGGGTCTCCGCATACCGCAGCACGCGACATAGCTTTGCAGACGATAAATGTAACCGTCTCAGAGAGAAGAGCGTCAATGTGACGATCTGGCTTTAAGACGATTCGATAACAAATGACGAAAACGAACGGCTTTCTCAGGTTTTTACTACATATGAACACCTTTCACATTCTCCCGTGCAACGCGGCTACCAGTCCTCCTTTCATGCAAAATCTTAAGGTCCTAGGTCATGTCCAAGCCACCAAAACTTTCTAAAAAGTAAATAATCGACGCCTAAAACTTGAATTGTACTACTTCTTACTGGCTATTACTTCAACCTAGAAGCTTCTTCTGTGTTCTACTATAGTGCTTTTAGGGTCTCCGCATACCGCAGCACGCGACATAGCTTTGCAGACGATAAATGTAACCGTCTCAGAGAGAAGAGCGTCAATGTGACGATCTGGCTTTAAGTCGATTCGATAACGAATGACGAAAACGGACGGATTTCTCAGGTTTTTACTACATATGAACCCTTTTCACATTCTCCCGTGCAACGCGGCTGCTAGTCCTCCTTTCAAGCAAAATCTTAAGGTACTAGGTTATGTCCAAGCCAATAAAGCCGGCTAAAAAGTGAATAATCGACAACTAAAACTTGATTTGTACTAGTTCGTACTGGTTATTGCTTCAACTTAGAAGCTTCTTGTGTGTTGTACTATGGTGATTTTAGTGTCTCCGCATACCGCAGCACATGACATAGCTTTGCAGACGACAAACGTAACCGTTTCAGAGAGAAAATCGTCCATAGTGACGATCTGGCTTTAAGTCGATTCGATAACAAATGACGAAAGCGAACGGATTTCTCAGGTTTTTACTACATATGAACATTTTTCACATTCTCCCGTGCACCGCGGCTGTTAGTCCTCCTTTCATGCAAAATATTAAGGTCCTAGGTCATGTCCAAGCCACCAAAGCCGGCTAAAATGTGAATAATCGATAGCCAAAACTTGAATTGTACTACTTCTTACTGGCTATTGCTTCAACTTAGAAGCTTCTTCAGTGTTCTACTATGGTGCTTTTAGTGTCTCCGCATACCGCAGCACGCGACATAGCTTTGCAGACGATAAATGTAACCGATTCAGAGAGAAGAGCGGCCAATGTGACGATCTGGCTTTAAGTAGATTCGGTAACAAATGACGAAAACGGGCGGATTTCTCAGGTTTTTTCTACATATGAACACCTTTCACATTCTCCCGTGCAACGCGGCTACCAGTCCTCCTTTCATGCAAAATCTTAAGGTCCTAGGTCATGTCCAAGCCACCAAAACTCGCTAAAAAGTGAATAATCGACGCCTAAAACTTGAATTGTACTACTTCTTACTGGCTATTACTTCAACTTAGAAGCTTCTTCTGTGTTCTACTATGCTGCTTTTAGTGTCTCCGCATACCGCAGCACGCGACATAGCTTTGCAGACGATAAATGTAACCGTCTCAGAGAGAAAAGCGGCCAATGTGACGATCTGGCTTTAAGTCGATTCGATAACAAATGACGAAAACGGACGGATTTCTCAGGTTTTTAGTACATAGGAACACTTTTCACATTCTCCCGTGCAACGCTTCTGCAAGTCCTCCTTTCATGCAAAATCTTAAGGTAATAGGTCATGTCCAAGCCAATAAAGCCGGCTAAAAAGTGAATAATCGACAACTAATACTTGAATTGTACTACTCGTTACTTTTTATTGCTTCAACTTAGAAGCTTCTTCTGTGTTCTACTATGGTGCTTTTAGTGTCTCCGCATACCGCAGCACGTGACATAGCCTTGCAGAGGATAAACGTAACCATTTCAGAGAGAAAAGCGGCCATAGTGACGATCAGGCTTTAAGTCGATTCGATAACAAATGACGAAACGGACGGATTTCTCAGGTTTTTACTACATATGAACACTTTTCACATTCTCCCGTGCAACGCAGCTGCTAGTCCTCATTTCAAGCAAAATCTTAAGGTTCGACCTCATGTCCAAGGCACCAAAGCCGGCTATAGATCAATAATCGATAGCCAAGACTTGAATTGTACTACTTCTTACTGGCCATTGTTTCAACTTAGAAGCTTATTCTGTGTTCCACTATGGTGCTTTTAGTGTCTCCGCATACCGCAGCACGCGACATAGCTTTGCAGACGATAAATGTAACCGTCTCAGAGAGAAAAGCGGCCAATGTGACGATCTGGCTTTAAGTCGATTCGATAACAAATGACGAAAACGGACGGATTTCTCAGGTTTTTAGTACATATGAACGCTTTTCACATTCTCCCGTGCAACGCGGCTGCTAGTCCTCCTTTCAAGCAAAATCTTAAGTTACTAGGTCATGTCCAAGCCAATAAAGCCGGCTAAAAAGTGAATAATCGACAACTAAAACTTGAATTGTACTACTTCGTACTGGTTATTGCTTCAACTTAGAAGCTTCTTCTGTGTTCTACTATGGTGCTTTTAGTGTCTCCGCATACCGCAGCACGCGACATAGCTTTGCAGACGATAAATGTAACCGTCTCAGAGAGAAAAGCGGCCAATGTGCGATCTGCCTTTAAGTCGATTCGATAACAAATGACGAAAACGGAAAGATTTCTCAGGTTTTTAGTACATATGACCACTTTTCACATTCTCCCGTGCAACGCGGCTGCTAATCCTCCTTTCATGCAAAATCTTAAGGTACTAGGTCATGCCCAAGCCAATAAAGCCGGCTAAAAAGGGAATAATCGACAACTAATACTTGAATTGTACTACTAGTTACTTTTTATTGCTTCAACTTAGAAGCTTCTTCTGTGTTATACTATGGTGCTTTTAGTGTCTCCGCATACCGCAGCACGTGACATAGCCTTGCAGACGATAAACGTAACCATTTCAGAGAGAAAAGCGGCCATAGTGACGATCTGGCTTTAAGTCTATTCGATAACAAATGACGAAAACGGACGGATTTCTCTGGTTTTTACTACATATGAACCCTTTTCACATTCTCCCGTGCAACGCAGCTGCTAGTCCTCCTTTCAAGCAAGATCTTAAGGTTCGACCTCATGTCCAAGGCACCAAAGCCGGCTAAAGATCAATAATCGATAGCCAAGACTTGAATTGTACTACTTCTTACTGGCCATTGGTTCAACTTAGAAGCTTATTCTGTGTTCCACTATGGTGCTTTTAGTGTCTCATCATACCGCAGCACGCGACATAGCTTTGCAGACGATAAATGTAACCGTCTCAGAGAGAAAAGCGGCCAATGTGACGATCTGGCTTTAAGTCGATTTGATAACAAAAGACGAAAACGAACGGATTTCTCAGGTTTTTACTACATATGAACACTTTTCACATTCTCCCGTGCACCGCGGCTGCTAGTCCTCCTTTCATGCAAAATCTTAAGGTTCCACTTCATGTCCAAGGCACCAAAGCCGGCTAAAAATCAATAATCGATAGCCATAACTTGAATTGTACTACTTCTTACTGACCATTGCTTCAACTTAGAAGCTTTTTCTGTGTTCTACTATGGTGCTTTTAGTGTCTCCGCCTTCCCTAGCACGTGACATAGCTTTGCAGACGATAAACGTAACCGTTTCAGAGAGAAAAGCATCCAATGTGACGATCTGGCTTTAAGTCGATTCGATAACGAATGACGAAAACGGACGGATTTCTCAGGTTTTTACTACATATGAACCCTTTTCACATTCTCCCGTGCAACGCGGCTGCTAGTCCTCCTTTCAAGCAAAATCTTAAGGTACTAGGTTATGTCCAAGCCAATAAAGCCGGCTAAAAAGTGAATAATCGACAACTAAAACTTGATTTGTACTACTTCGTACTGGTTATTGCTTCAACTTAGAAGCTTCTTGTGTGTTGTACTATGGTGATTTTAGTGTCTCCGCATACCGCAGCACATGACATAGCTTTGCAGACGACAAACGTAACCGTTTCAGAGAGAAAATCGTCCATAGTGACGATCTGGCTTTAAGTCGATTCGATAACAAATGACGAAAGCGAACGGATTTCTCAGGTTTTTACTACATATGAACATTTTTCACATTCTCCCGTGCACCGCGCCTGTTAGTCCTCCTTTCATGCAAAATATTAAGGTCCTAGGTCATGTCCAAGCCACCAAAGCCGGCTAAAATGTGAATAATCGATAGCCAAAACTTGAATTGTACTACTTCTTACTGGCTATTGCTTCAACTTAGAAGCTTCTTCAGTGTTCTACTATGGTGCTTTTAGTGTCTCCGCATACCGCAGCACGCGACATAGCTTTGCAGACGATAAATGTAACCGATTCAGAGAGAAGAGCGGCCAATGTGACGATCTGGCTTTAAGTAGATTCGGTAACAAATGACAAAAACGGGCGGATTTCTCAGGTTTTTTCTACATATGAACCCTTTTCACATTCTCCCGTGCAACGCAGCTGCTAGTCCTCCTTCCATGCAAAATCTTAAGGTTCCACCTCATGTCCAAGGCACCAAAGCCGGCTAAAAATCAATAATCGATAACCAAAACTTGAATTGTACTGCTTCTTATGGGTATTGCTTCAACTTAGAAGCTTCTTCTGTGTTCTACTATGGTGCTTTTAGTGTTTCCGCATACCGCAGCACGCGACATAGCTTTGCAGACGATAAATGTAACCGTCTCAGAGAGAAGAGCGTCAATGTGACGATCTGGCTTTAAGTCGATTCGATAACAAATGACGAAAACGGACGGCTTTCTCAGGTTTTTACTACATATGAACACCTTTCACATTCTCCCGTGCAACGCGGCTACCAGTCCTCCTTTCATGCAAAATCTTAAGGTCCTAGGTCATGTCCAAGCCACCAAAACTTTCTAAAAAGTAAATAATCGACGCCTAAAACTTGAATTGTACTACTTCTTACTGGCTATTACTTCAACCTAGAAGCTTCTTCTGTGTTCTACTATAGTGCTTTTAGGGTCTCCGCATACCGCAGCACGCGACATAGCTTTGCAGACGATAAATGTAACCGTCTCAGAGAGAAGAGCGTCAATGTGACGATGTGGCTTTAAGTCGATTCGATAACAAATGACGAAAACGAACGGCTTTCTCAGGTTTTTACTACATATGAACACCTTTCACATTCTCCCGTGCAACGCGGCTACCAGTCCTCCTTTCATGCAAAATCTTAAGGTCCTAGGTCATGTCCAAGCCACCAAAACTTTCTAAAAAGTAAATAATCGACGCCTAAAACTTGAATTGTACTACTTCTTACTGGCTATTACTTCAACCTAGAAGCTTCTTCTGTGTTCTACTATAGTGCTTTTAGGGTCTCCGCATACCGCAGCACGCGACATAGCTTTGCAGACGATAAATGTAACCGTCTCAGAGAGAAGAGCGTCAATGTGACGATCTGGCTTTAAGTCGATTCGATAACGAATGACGAAAACGGACGGATTTCTCAGGTTTTTACTACATATGAACCCTTTTCACATTCTCCCGTGCAACGCGGCTGCTAGTCCTCCTTTCAAGCAAAATCTTAAGGTACTAGGTTATGTCCAAGCCAATAAAGCCGGCTAAAAAGTGAATAATCGACAACTAAAACTTGATTTGTACTAGTTCGTACTGGTTATTGCTTCAACTTAGAAGCTTCTTGTGTGTTGTACTATGGTGATTTTAGTGTCTCCGCATACCGCAGCACATGACATAGCTTTGCAGACGACAAACGTAACCGTTTCAGAGAGAAAATCGTCCATAGTGACGATCTGGCTTTAAGTCGATTCGATAACAAATGACGAAAGCGAACGGATTTCTCAGGTTTTTACTACATATGAACATTTTTCACATTCTCCCGTGCACCGCGGCTGTTAGTCCTCCTTTCATGCAAAATATTAAGGTCCTAGGTCATGTCCAAGCCACCAAAGCCGGCTAAAATGTGAATAATCGATAGCCAAAACTTGAATTGTACTACTTCTTACTGGCTATTGCTTCAACTTAGAAGCTTCATCAGTGTTCTACTATGGTGCTTTTAGTGTCTCCGCATACCGCAGCACGCGACATAGCTTTGCAGACGATAAATGTAACCGATTCAGAGAGAAGAGCGGCCAATGTGACGATCTGGCTTTAAGTAGATTCGGTAACAAATGACGAAAACGGGCGGATTTCTCAGGTTTTTTCTACATATGAACACATTTCACATTCTCCCGTGCAACGCGGCTACCAGTCCTCCTTTCATGCAAAATCTTAAGGTCCTAGGTCATGTCCAAGCCACCAAAACTGGCTAAAAAGTGAATAATCGACGCCTAAAACTTGAATTTTACTACTTCTTACTGGCTATTACTTCAACTTAGAAGCTTTTTCTGTGTTCTACTATGCTGCTTTTAGTGTCTCCGCATACCGCAGCACGCGACATAGCTTTGCAGACGATAAATGTAACGGTCTCAGAGAGAAAAGCGGCCAATGTGACGATCTGGCTTTAAGTCGATTCGATAACAAATGACGAAAACGGACGGATTTCTCAGGTTTTTAGTACATAGGAACACTTTTCACATTCTCCCGCGAAACGCTTCTGCAAGTCCTCCTTTCATGCAAAATCTGGAGGTAATAGGTCATGTCCAAGCCAATAAAGCCGGCTAAAAAGTGAATAATCGACAACTAATACTTGAATTGTACTACTCGTTACTTTTTATTGCTTCAACTTAGAAGCTTCTTCTGTGCTCTACTACGGTGCTTTTAGTGTCTCCGCATACCGCAGCACGTGACATAGCCTTGCAGACGATAAACGTAACCATTTCAGAGAGAAAAGCGGTCATAGTGACGATCTGGCTTTAAGTCGATTCGATAACAAATGACGAAAACGGACGGATTTCTCAGGTTTTTAGTACATATGAACACTTTTCACATTCTTCCATGCAACGCGGCTGCTAATCCTCCTTTCAAGCAAAATCTTAAGGTAGTAGGTCATGTCCATGCCAATAAAGCCGGCTAAAAAGTGAATAATCGACAACTAAAACTTGAATTGTACTACTTCGTACTGGTTATTGCTTCAACTTAGAAGCTTCTTCTGTGTTCTACTATGGTGCTTTTAGTGTCTCCGCATACCGCAGCACGCGACATAGCTTTGCAGACGATAAATGTAACCGTCTCAGAGAGAAATGCGGCCAATGTGGCGATCTGGCTTTAAGTCGATTCGATAACAAATGACGAAAACGGACGGATTTCTCAGGTTTTTAGTACATATGAACACGTTTCACATTCTCCCGTGCAACGCGGCTGCTAATCCTCCATTCATGCAAAATCTTAAGGTACTAGGTCATGTCCAAGCCAATAAAACCGGCTAAAAAGTGAATAATCGACAACTCTTACATGAATTGTACAACTTGTTACTTTTTATTGCTTCAACTTAGAAGCTTCTTCTGTGTTCTACTATGGTGCTTTTAGTGTCTCCGCATACCGCAGCACGTGACATTGCTTTGCAGACGATAAACGTAACCATTTCAGAGAGAAAAGCGGCCATAGTGACGATCTGGCTTTAAGTCGATTCGATAACAAATGACGAAAACGGACGGATTTCTCAGGTTTTTACTACATATGAACCCTTTTCACATACTCCCGTGCAACGCAGCTGCTAGTCTTTCTTTCAAGCAAAATCTTAAGGTTCGACCTCATGTCCAAGGCACCAAAGCCGGCTAAAGATCAATAATCGATAGACAAAACTTGAATTGTACTACTTCTTACTGGCCATTGCTTCAACTTAGAAGCTTATTCTGTGTTCCACTATGGTGCTTTTAGTGTCTCCGCATACCGCAGCACGCGACATAGCTTTGCAGACGATAAATGTAACCGTCTCAGAGAGAAAAGCGGCCAATGAGACGATCTGGCTTTAAGTCGATTCGTTAACAAATGACGAAAACGGACGGATATCTCAGGTTTTTACTACATATGAACACCTTTCACATTCTCCCGTGCAACGCGGCTACCAGTCCTCCTTTCATGCAAAATCTTAAGGTCCTAGGTCATGTCCAAGCCACCAAAACTCGCTAAAAAGTGAATAATCGACGCCTAAAACTTGAATTGTACTACTTCTTACTGGCTATTACTTCAACTTAGAAGCTTCTTCTGTGTTCTACTATGCTGCTTTTAGTGTCTCCGCATACCGCAGCACGCGACATAGCTTTGCAGACGATAAATGTAACCGTCTCAGAGAGAAAAGCGGCCAATGTGACGATCTGGCTTTAAGTCGATTCGATAACAAATGACGAAAACGGACGGATTTCTCAGGTTTTTAGTACATAGGAACACTTTTCACATTCTCCCGTGCAACGCTTCTGCAAGTCCTCCTTTCATGCAAAATCTTAAGGTAATAGGTCATGTCCAAGCCAATAAAGCCGGCTAAAAAGTGAATAATCGACAACTAATACTTGAATTGTACTACTCGTTACTTTTTATTGCTTCAACTTAGAAGCTTCTTCTGTGTTCTACTATGGTGCTTTTAGTGTCTCCGCATACCGCAGCACGTGACATAGCCTTGCAGAGGATAAACGTAACCATTTCAGAGAGAAAAGCGGCCATAGTGACGATCAGGCTTTAAGTCGATTCGATAACAAATGACGAAACGGACGGATTTCTTAGGTTTTTACTACATATGAACACTTTTCACATTCTCCCGTGCAACGCAGCTGCTAGTCCTCCTTTCAAGCAAAATCTTAAGGTTCGACCTCATGTCCAAGGCACCAAAGCCGGCTATAGATCAATAATCGATAGCCAAGACTTGAATTGTACTACTTCTTACTGGCCATTGTTTCAACTTAGAAGCTTATTCTGTGTTCCACTTTGGTGCTTTTAGTGTCTCCGCATACCGCAGCACGCGACATAGCTTTGCAGACGATAAATGTAACCGTCTCAGAGAGAAAAGCGGCCAATGTGACGATCTGGCTTTAAGTCGATTCGATAACAAATGACGAAAACGGACGGATTTCTCAGGTTTTTAGTACATATGAACGCTTTTCACATTCTCCCGTGCAACGCGGCTGCTAGTCCTCCTTTCAAGCAAAATCTTAAGATACTAGGTCATGTCCAAGCCAATAAAGCCGGCTAAAAAGTGAATAATCGACAACTAAAACTTGAATTGTACTACTTCGTACTGGTTATTGCTTCAACTTAGAAGCTTCTTCTGTGTTCTACTATGGTGCTTTTAGTGTCTCCGCATACCGCAGCACGCGACATAGCTTTGCAGACGATAAATGTAACCGTCTCAGAGAGAAAAGCGGCCAATGTGGCGATCTGCCTTTAAGTCGATTCGATAACAAATGACGAAAACGGAAAGATTTCTCAGGTTTTTAGTACATATGACCACTTTTCACATTCTCCCGTGCAACGCGGCTGCTAATCCTCCTTTCATGCAAAATCTTAAGGTACTAGGTCATGCCCAAGCCAATAAAGCCGGCTAAAAAGTGAATAATCGACAACTAATACTTGAATTGTACTACTCGTTACTTTTTATTGCTTCAACTTAGAAGCTTCTTCTGTGTTCTACTATGGTGCTTTTAGTGTCTCCGCATACCGCAGCACGTGACATAGCCTTGCAGACGATAAACGTAACCATTTCAGAGAGAAAAGCGGCCATAGTGACGATCTGGCTTTAAGTCGATTCGATAACAAATGACGAAAACGGACGGATTTCTCTGGTTTTTACTACATATGAACCCTTTTCACATTCTCCCGTGCAACGCAGCTGCTAGTCCTCCTTTCAAGCAAGATCTTAAGGTTCGACCTCATGTCCAAGGCACCAAAGCCGGCTAAAGATCAATAATCGATAGCCAAGACTTGAATTGTACTACTTCTTACTGGCCATTGCTTCAACTTAGAAGCTTATTCTGTGTTCCACTATGGTGTTTTTAGTGTCTCATCATACCGCAGCACGCGACATAGCTTTGCAGACGATAAATGTAACCGTCTCAGAGAGAAAAGCGGCCAATGTGACGATCTGGCTTTAAGTCGATTTGATAACAAAAGACGAAAACGAACGGATTTCTCAGGTTTTTACTACATATGAACACTTTTCACATTCTCCCGTGCACCGCGGCTGCTAGTCCTCCTTTCATGCAAAATCTTAAGGTTCCACCTCATGTCCAAGGCACCAAAGCCGGCTAAAAATCAATAATCGATAGCCATAACTTGAATTGTACTACTTCTTACTGACCATTGCTTCAACTTAGAAGCTTTTTCTGTGTTCTACTATGGTGCTTTTAGTGTCTCCGCCTTCCCTAGCACGTGACATAGCTTTGCAGACGATAAACGTAACCGTTTCAGAGAGAAAAGCATCCAATGTGACGATCTGGCTTTAAGTCGATTCGATAACGAATGACGAAAACGGACGGATTTCTCAGGTTTTTACTACATATGAACCCTTTTCACATTCTCCCGTGCAACGCGGCTGCTAGTCCTCCTTTCAAGCAAAATCTTAAGGTACTAGGTTATGTCCAAGCCAATAAAGCCGGCTAAAAAGTGAATAATCGACAACTAAAACTTGATTTGTACTACTTCGTACTGGTTATTGCTTCAACTTAGAAGCTTCTTGTGTGTTGTACTATGGTGATTTTAGTGTCTCCGCATACCGCAGCACATGACATAGCTTTGCAGACGACAAACGTAACCGTTTCAGAGAGAAAATCGTCCATAGTGACGATCTGGCTTTAAGTCGATTCGATAACAAATGACGAAAGCGAACGGATTTCTCAGGTTTTTACTACATATGAACATTTTTCACATTCTCCCGTGCACCGCGGCTGTTAGTCCTCCTTTCATGCAAAATATTAAGGTCCTAGGTCATGTCCAAGCCACCAAAGCCGGCTAAAATGTGAATAATCGATAGCCAAAACTTGAATTGTACTACTTCTTACTGGCTATTGCTTCAACTTAGAAGCTTCTTCAGTGTTCTACTATGGTGCTTTTAGTGTCTCCGCATACCGCAGCACGCGACATAGCTTTGCAGACGATAAATGTAACCGATTCAGAGAGAAGAGCGGCCAATGTGACGATCTGGCTTTAAGTAGATTCGGTAACAAATGACGAAAACGGGCGGATTTCTCAGGTTTTTTCTACATATGAACCCTTTTCACATTCTCCCGTGCAACGCAGCTGCTAGTCCTCCTTCCATGCAAAATCTTAAGGTTCCACCTCATGTCCAAGGCACCAAAGCCGGCTAAAAATCAATAATCGATAACCAAAACTTGAATTGTACTGCTTCTTATGGGTATTGCTTCAACTTAGAAGCTTCTTCTGTGTTCTACTATGGTGCTTTTAGTGCCTCCGCATACCGCAGCACGCGACATAGCTTTGCAGACGATAAATGTAACCGTCTCAGAGAGAATGGCGGCCATAGTGACGATCTGGCTTTAAGTCGATTCGATAACAAATGACGAAAACGGACGGCTTTCTCAGGTTTTTACTACATATGAACACCTTTCACATTCTCCCGTGCAACGCGGCTGCTAGTCCTCCTTTCATGCAAAATCGTAAGGTACTAGGTCATGTCCAAGCCAATAAAGCCGCCTAAAAAGTGAATAATCGACAACTAATATTGAATTGTACTACTTGTTACTGGCTATTGCTTCAACTTAGAAGCTTCTTCTGTGTTCAACTATGGTGCTTTTAGTGTCTCCGCATACCGCAGCACGCGACATAGCTTTGCAGACGATAAATGTAACCGATTCAGAGAAAAGAGCGGCCAATGTGACGATCTGGCTTTAAGTAGATTAGATAACAAATGACGAAAACGGGCGGATTTCTCAGGTTTTTACTACATATGAACCCTTTTTACATTCTCCCGTGCAACGCAGCTGCTAGTCCTCCTTTCATGCAAAATCTTAAGGTTCCACCTCTTGTCCAAGGCACCAAAGCCGCTAAAAAACAATAATCGATAACTAAAACTTGAATTGTACTGCTTCCTATGGCTATTGCTTCAACTTAGAAGCTTCTTCTGTGTTCTACTATGGTGCTTTTAGTGTCTCCGCATACCGCAGCACGCGACATAGCTTTGCAGACGATAAATGTAACCGTCTCAGAGAGAAAAGCGGCCAATGTGGCGATCTGGCTTTAAGTAGATTAGATAAAAAATGACGAAAACGGACGGATTTCTCAGGTTTTTACTACATATGTACACTTTTCACATTCTCCCGTGCAACGCGGCTGCTAGTCCTCCTTTCATGCAAAATCTTAAAGTCCTAGGTCATGTCCAAGCCACCAAAGCCGGCTAAAAAGTGAATAATCGACAACTAATACTTGAATTGTACTACTTCTTACTGGCTATTACTTCAACTTAGAAGCTTATTCTGTGTTCTACTATGGTGCTTTTAGTGTCTCCGCATACCGCAGCACGTGACATAGCTTTGTAGACGATAAAAGTAACCGTTTCAGAGAGAAAAGCGGCCATAGTGACGATCTGGCTTTAAGTCGATTCGATAACAAATGACGAAAACGTACGGATTTCTGAGGTTTTTACTGCATACGAACCCTTTTCACATTCTCCCGTGCAACGCGGCTGCTAGTCCTCCTTTCATGCAAAATCTTAAGGTTCCACCTCATGTCCAAGGCACCAAAGCCGGCTAAAAATCAATAATCGATAGCCAAAACTTGAATTGTACTACTTCTTACTGGCCATTGCTTAAACTTAGAAGCTTATTCTGTGTTCTACTATGGTGCTTTTAGTGTCTTCGCTTACCGCTGCTCGCGACATAGCTTTGCAGACGATAAATGTAACCGTCTCAGAGAGAAAAGCGGCCAATGTGACGATCTGGCTTTAAGTCGATTTGATAACAAAAGACGAAAACGAACGGATTTCTCAGGTTTTTACTACATACGAACACTTTTCACATTCTCCCGTGCACCGCGGCTGCTAGTCCTCCTTTCATGCAAAATCTTAAGGTTCCACCTCATGTCCAAGGCACCAAAGCCGGCTAAAAATCAATAATCGATAGCCAAAACTTGAATTGTACTACTTCTTACTGACCATTGCTTCAACTTAGAAGCTTATTCTGTGTTCTACTATGGTGCTTTTAGTGTCTCCGCATACCGCAGCACGTGACATAGCTTTGCAGACGATAAACGTAACCGTTTCAGAGAGAAAAGCATCCAATGTGACGATCTGGCTTTAAGTCGATTCGATAACGAATGACGAAAACGGACGGATTTCTCAGGTTTTTACTACATATGAACCCTTTTCACATTCTCCCGTGCAACGCGGCTGCTAGTCCTCCTTTCAAGCAAAATCTTAAGGTACTAGGTCATGTCCAAGCCAATAAAGCCGGCTAAAAAGTGAATAATCGGCAACTAAAACTTGATTTGTACTACTTCGTACTGGTTATTGCTTCAACTTAGAAGCTTCTTGTGTGTTCTACTATGGTGCTTTTAGTGTCTCCGCATACCGCAGCACGCGACATAGCGTTGCAGACGATAAATGTAACCGTCTCAGAGAGAAAAGCGGCCAATGTGACGATCTGGCTTTAAGTCGATTCGATAACAAATGACGAAAACGGACGGATTTCTCAGGTTTTTACTACATATGAACACCTCTCACATTCTCCCGTGCAACGCTTCTACTAGTCCTCCATTCATGCAAAATCTTAAGGTCCTAGGTCATGTCCAAGCCACCAAACTGGTTAAAAAGTGAATAATCGACGCCTAAAACTTGAATTGTACTAATTCTTACTGGCTATTACTTCAACTTAGAAGCTTCTTCTGTGTTCTACTATGGTGCTTTTAGTGTCTCCGCATACCGCAGCACGCGACATAGCTTTGCAGACGATAAATGTAACCGTCTCAGAGAGAAAAGCGGAAAATGTGACGATCTGGCTTTAAGTCGATTCGATAACGAATGATGAAAACGGACGGATTTCTCAGGTTTTTAGTACATATGAACTCTTTTCACATTCTACCGTGCAACGCGGCTGCTAGTCCTCCTTTCATGCAAAATCTTAGGGTACTGGGTCATGTCCAAGCCAATAAAGCCGGCTAAAAAGTAAATAATCGACAACTAATACTTGAATTGTACTACTTGTTACTTTTTATTGCTTCAACTTAGAAGCTTCTTCTGTGTTCTACTATGGTGCTTTTAGTGTCTTCGCATACCGCAGCACGTGACATAGCTTTGCAGACGATAAACGTAACCGTTTCAGAGAGGAAAGCGGCAATAGTGACGATCTGGCTTTAAGTCGATTCGATAACAAATGACGAAAACGGACGGATTTCTCAGGTTTTTAGTACATATGAACACTTTTCACATTCTCCCGTGCACCGCGGCTGTTAGTCCTCCTTTCATGCAAAATATTAAGGTCCTAGGTCATGTCCAAGCAACCAAACTGGCTAAAAAGTGAATAATCGACGCCTAAAACTTGAATTGACCTAATTCTTACTGGCTATTACTTCAACTTAGAAGCTTCTTCTGTGTTCTACTATGGTGCTTTTAGTGTCTCCGCATACCGCAGCACGCGACATAGCTTTGCAGACGATAAACGTAACCGTCTCAGAGAGAAAAGCGGCCAATGTGACGATCTGGCTTTAAGTTGATTCGATAACAAATGACGAAAACGGGCGGATTTCTGAGGTTTTTACTACATATGAACCCTTTTCACATACTCCCGTGCAACGCGGCTGCTAGTCCTCCGTTCATGCAAAAACTTAAGGTTCCACCTCTTGTCCAAGGCACCAAAGCCGCTAAAAATCAATAATCGATAACCAAAACTTGAATTGTACTGCTTCTTATGGCTATTGCTTCAACTTAGAAGCTTCTTCTGTGTTCTACTATGGTGCTTTTAGTGTCTCCGCATACCGCAGCACGCGACATAGCGTTGCAGACGATAAATGTAACCGTCTCAGAGAGAAAAGCGGCCAATGTGACGATCTGGCTTTAAGTCGATTCGATAACAAATGACGAAAACGGACGGATTTCTCAGGTTTTTACTACATATGAACACCTCTCACATTCTCCCGTGCAACGCTTCTACTAGTCCTCCATTCATGCAAAATCTTAAGGTCCTAGGTCATGTCCAAGCCACCAAACTGGTTAAAAAGTGAATAATCGACGCCTAAAACTTGAATTGTACTAATTCTTACTGGCTATTACTTCAACTTAGAAGCTTCTTCTGTGTTCTACTATGGTGCTTTTAGTGTCTCCGCATACCGCAGCACGCGACATAGCTTTGCAGACGATAAATGTAACCGTCTCAGAGAGAAAAGCGGAAAATGTGACGATCTGGCTTTAAGTCGATTCGATAACAAATGACGAAAACGGACGGATTTCTCAGGTTTTTAGTACATATGAACTCTTTTCACATTCTACCGTGCAACGCGGCTGCTAGTCCTCCTTTCATGCAAAATCTTAGGGTACTGGGTCATGTCCAAGCCAATAAAGCCGGCTAAAAAGTAAATAATCGACAACTAATACTTGACTTGTACTACTTGTTACTTTTTATTGCTTCAACTTAGAAGCTTCTTCTGTGTTCTACTATAGTGCTTTTAATGTCTTCGCATACCGCAGCACGTGACATAGCTTTGCAGACGATAAACGTAACCGTTTCAGAGAGGAAAGCGGCAATAGTGACGATCTGGCTTTAAGTCGATTCGATAACAAATGACGAAAACGGACGGATTTCTCAGGTTTTTAGTACATATGAACACTTTTCACATTCTCCCGTGCACCGCGGCTGTTAGTCCTCCTTTCATGCAAAATATTAAGGTCCTAGGTCATGTCCAAGCAACCAAACTGGCTAAAAAGTGAATAATCGACGCCTAAAACTTGAATTGTACTAATTCTTACTGGCTATTACTTCAACTTAGAAGCTTCTTCTGCGTTCTACTATGGTGCTTTTAGTGTCTCCGCATACCGCAGCACGCGACATAGCTTTGCAGACGATAAACGTAACCGTCTCAGAGAGAAAAGCGGCCAATGTGACGATCTGGCTTTAAGTTGATTCGATAACAAATGACGAAAACGGGCGGATTTCTGAGGTTTTTACTACATATGAACCCTTTTCACATACTCCCGTGCAACGCGGCTGCTAGTCCTCCGTTCATGCAAAAACTTAAGGTTCCACCTCTTGTCCAAGGCACCAAAGCCGCTAAAAATCAAAAATCGATAACCAAAACTTGAATTGTACTGCTTCTTATGGCTATTGCTTCAACTTAGAAGCTTCTTCTGTGTTCTACTATGGTGCTTTTAGTGTCTCCGCATACCGCAGCACGCGACATAGCTTTGCAGACGATAAACGTAACCGTCTCAGAGAGAAAAGCGGCCAATGTGACGATCTGGCTTTAAGTCGATTCGATAACAAATGACGAAAACGGACGGATTTCTCAGGTTTTTAGTACATATGAACTCTTTTCACATTCTACCGTGCAACGCGGCTGCTAGTCCTCCTTTCATGCAAAATCTTAGGGTACTGGGTCATGTCCAAGCCAATAAAGCCGGCTAAAAAGTAAATAATCGACAACTAATACTTGAATTGTACTACTTGTTACTTTTTATTGCTTCAACTTAGAAGCTTCTTCTGTGTTCTACTATGGTGCTTTTAGTGTCTTCGCATACCGCAGCACGTGACATAGCTTTGCAGACGATAAACGTAACCGTTTCAGAGAGGAAAGCGGCAATAGTGACGATCTGGCTTTAAGTCGATTCGATAACAAATGACGAAAACGGACGGATTTCTCAGGTTTTTAGTACATATGAACACTTTTCACATTCTCCCGTGCACCGCGGCTGTTAGTCCTCCTTTCATGCAAAATATTAAGGTCCTAGGTCATGTCCAAGCAACCAAACTGGCTAAAAAGTGAATAATCGACGCCTAAAACGTGAATTGACCTAATTCTTACTGGCTATTACTTCAACTTAGAAGCTTCTTCTGTGTTCTACTATGGTGCTTTTAGTGTCTCCGCATACCGCAGCACGCGACATAGCTTTGCAGACGATAAACGTAACCGTCTCAGAGAGAAAAGCGGCCAATGTGACGATCTGGCTTTAAGTTGATTCGATAACAAATGACGAAAACGGGCGGATTTCTGAGGTTTTTACTACATATGAACCCTTTTCACATACTCCCGTGCAACGCGGCTGCTAGTCCTCCGTTCATGCAAAAACTTAAGGTTCCACCTCTTGTCCAAGGCACCAAAGCCGCTAAAAATCAATAATCGATAACCAAAACTTGAATTGTACTGCTTCTTATGGCTATTGCTTCAACTTAGAAGCTTCTTCTGTGTTCTACTATGGTGCTTTTAGTGTCTCCGCATACCGCAGCACGCGACATAGCGTTGCAGACGATAAATGTAACCGTCTCAGAGAGAAAAGCGGCCAATGTGACGATCTGGCTTTAAGTCGATTCGATAACAAATGACGAAAACGGACGGATTTCTCAGGTTTTTACTACATATGAACACCTCTCACATTCTCCCGTGCAACGCTTCTACTAGTCCTCCATTCATGCAAAATCTTAAGGTCCTAGGTCATGTCCAAGCCACCAAACTGGTTAAAAAGTGAATAATCGACGCCTAAAACTTGAATTGTACTAATTCTTACTGGCTATTACTTCAACTTAGAAGCTTCTTCTGTGTTCTACTATGGTGCTTTTAGTGTCTCCGCATACCGCAGCACGCGACATAGCTTTGCAGACGATAAATGTAACCGTCTCAGAGAGAAAAGCGGAAAATGTGACGATCTGGCTTTAAGTCGATTCGATAACAAATGACGAAAACGGACGGATTTCTCAGGTTTTTAGTACATATGAACTCTTTTCACATTCTACCGTGCAACGCGGCTGCTAGTCCTCCTTTCATGCAAAATCTTAGGGTACTGGGTCATGTCCAAGCCAATAAAGCCGGCTAAAAAGTAAATAATCGACAACTAATACTTGACTTGTACTACTTGTTACTTTTTATTGCTTCAACTTAGAAGCTTCTTCTGTGTTCTACTATAGTGCTTTTAATGTCTTCGCATACCGCAGCACGTGACATAGCTTTGCAGACGATAAACGTAACCGTTTCAGAGAGGAAAGCGGCAATAGTGACGATCTGGCTTTAAGTCGATTCGATAACAAATGACGAAAACGGACGGATTTCTCAGGTTTTTAGTACATATGAACACTTTTCACATTCTCCCGTGCACCGCGGCTGTTAGTCCTCCTTTCATGCAAAATATTAAGGTCCTAGGTCATGTCCAAGCAACCAAACTGGCTAAAAAGTGAATAATCGACGCCTAAAACTTGAATTGTACTAATTCTTACTGGCTATTACTTCAACTTAGAAGCTTCTTCTGTGTTCTACTATGCTGCTTTTAGTGTCTCCGCATACCGCAGCACGTGACATAGCTTTGCAGACGATAAACGTAACCATTTCAGAGAGAAAAGCGGCCATAGTGACGATCTGGCTTTAAGTCGATTCGATAACAAATGACGAAAGCGAACGGATTTCTCAGGTTTTTAGTACATATGAACACTTTTCACATTCACCCGTGCAACGCGGCTGCTAGTCCTCCTTTCATGCAAAATCTTAAGGTCCTAGGTCATGTCCAAGCCACCAAACACAGCTAAAAAGTGAATAATCGACGCCTAAAACTTGAATTGTACTACTTCTTACTGGCTATTACTTCAACATAGAAGCTTCTTCTGTGTTCTACTATGGTGTTTTTAGTGTCTCCGCATACCGCAGCACGCGACATAGCGTTGCAGACGATAAATGTAACCGTCTCAGAGAGAAAAGCGGCCAATGTGACGATCTGGCTTTAAGTCGATTCGATAACAAATGACGAAAACGGACGGATTTCTCAGGTTTTTACTACATATGAACACCTCTCACATTCTCCCGTGCAACGCTTCTCCTAGTCCTCCATTCATGCAAAATCTTAAGGTCCTAGGTCATGTCCAAGCCACCAAACTGGTTAAAAAGTGAATAATCGACGCCTAAAACTTGAATTGTACTACTTCTTACTGGCTATTACTTCAACTTAGAAGCTTTTTCTGTGTTCTACTATGGTGCTTTTAGTGTCTCCGCATACCGCAGCACGCGACATAGCTTTGCAGACGATAAATGTAACCGTCTCAGAGAGAAAAGCGGAAAATGTGACGATCTGGCTTTAAGTCGATTCGATAACGAATGATGAAAACGGACGGATTTCTCAGGTTTTTAGTACATATGAACTCTTTTCACATTCTACCGTGCAACGCGGCTGCTAGTCCTCCTTTCATGCAAAATCTTAGGGTACTGGGTCATGTCCAAGCCAATAAAGCCGGCTAAAAAGTAAATAATCGACAACTAATACTTGAATTGTACTACTTGTTACTTTTTATTGCTTCAACTTAGAAGCTTCTTCTGTGTTCTACTATGGTGCTTTTAGTGTCTTCGCATACCGCAGCACGTGACATAGCTTTGCAGACGATAAACGTAACCGTTTCAGAGAGGAAAGCGGCAATAGTGACGATCTGGCTTTAAGTCGATTCGATAACAAATGACGAAAACGGACGGATTTCTCAGGTTTTTAGTACATATGAACACTTTTCACATTCTCCCGTGCACCGCGGCTGTTAGTCCTCCTTTCATGCAAAATATTAAGGTCCCAGGTCATGTCCAAGCAACCAAACTGGCTAAAAAGTGAATAATCGACGCCTAAAACTTGAATTGTACTAATTCTTACTGGCTATTACTTCAACTTAGAAGCTTCTTCTGTGTTCTACTATGGTGCTTTTAGTGTCTCCGCATACCGCAGCACGCGACATAGCTTTGCAGACGATAAACGTAACCGTCTCAGAGAGAAAAGCGGCCAATGTGACGATCTGGCTTTAAGTTGATTCGATAACAAATGACGAAAACGGGCGGATTTCTGAGGTTTTTACTACATATGAACCCTTTTCACATACTCCCGTGCAACGCGGCTGCTAGTCCTCCGTTCATGCAAAAACTTAAGGTTCCACCTCTTGTCCAAGGCACCAAAGCCGCTAAAAATCAATAATCGATAACCAAAACTTGAATTGTACTGCTTCTTATGGCTATTGCTTCAACTTAGAAGCTTCTTCTGTGTTCTACTATGGTGCTTTTAGTGTCTCCGCATACCGCAGCACGCGACATAGCGTTGCAGACGATAAATGTAACCGTCTCAGAGAGAAAAGCGGCCAATGTGACGATCTGGCTTTAAGTCGATTCGATAACAAATGACGAAAACGGACGGATTTCTCAGGTTTTTACTACATATGAACACCTCTCACATTCTCCCGTGCAACGCTTCTACTAGTCCTCCATTCATGCAAAATCTTAAGGTCCTAGGTCATGTCCAAGCCACCAAACTGGTTAAAAAGTGAATAATCGACGCCTAAAACTTGAATTGTACTAATTCTTACTGGCTATTACTTCAACTTAGAAGCTTCTTCTGTGTTCTACTATGGTGCTTTTAGTGTCTCCGCATACCGCAGCACGCGACATAGCTTTGCAGACGATAAATGTAACCGTCTCAGAGAGAAAAGCGGAAAATGTGACGATCTGGCTTTAAGTCGATTCGATAACAAATGACGAAAACGGACGGATTTCTCAGGTTTTTAGTACATTTGAACTCTTTTCACATTCTACCGTGCAACGCGGCTGCTAGTCCTCCTTTCATGCAAAATCTTAGGGTACTGGGTCATGTCCAAGCCAATAAAGCCGGCTAAAAAGTAAATAATCGACAACTAATACTTGACTTGTACTACTTGTTACTTTTTATTGCTTCAACTTAGAAGCTTCTTCTGTGTTCTACTATGGTGCTTTTAATGTCTTCGCATACCGCAGCACGTGACATAGCTTTGCAGACGATAAACGTAACCGTTTCAGAGAGGAAAGCGGCAATAGTGACGATCTGGCTTTAAGTCGATTCGATAACAAATGACGAAAACGGACGGATTTCTCAGGTTTTTAGTACATATGAACACTTTTCACATTCTCCCGTGCACCGCGGCTGTTAGTCCTCCTTTCATGCAAAATATTAAGGTCCTAGGTCATGTCCAAGCAACCAAACTGGCTAAAAAGTGAATAATCGACGCCTAAAACTTGAATTGTACTAATTCTTACTGGCTATTACTTCAACTTAGAAGCTTCTTCTGTGTTCTACTATGCTGCTTTTAGTGTCTCCGCATACCGCAGCACGCGACATAGCTTTGCAGACGATAAACGTAACCGTCTCAGAGAGAAAAGCGGCCAATGTGACGATCTGGCTTTAAGTTGATTCGATAACAAATGACGAAAACGGGCGGATTTCTCAGGTTTTTACTACATATGAACCCTTTTCACATACTCCCGTGCAACGCGGCTGCTAGTCCTCCGTTCATGCAAAAACTTAAGGTTCCACCTCTTGTCCAAGGCACCAAAGCCGCTAAAAATCAATAATCGATAACAAAAACTTGAATTGTACTGCTTCTTATGGCTATTGCTTCAACTTAGAAGCTTCTTCTGTGTTCTACTATGGTGCTTTTAGTGTCTCCGCATACCGCAGCACGCGACATAGCTTTGCAGACGATAAATGTAACCGTCTCAGAGAGAAAAGCGGCCAATGTGACGATCTGGCTTTAAGTCGATTCGATAACAAATGACGAAAACGGACGGATTTCTCAGGTTTTTAGTACATATGAACACTTTTCACATTCTCCCGTGCAACGCGGCTGCAAGTCCTCCTTTCATGCAAAATCTTTAGGTACTAGGTCATGTCCAAGCCAATAAAGCCGGCTAAAAAGTGAATAATCGACAACTAATACTTGAATTGTACTACTTGTTACTTTTTATTGCTTCAACTTAGAAGCTTCTTCTGTGTTCTACTATGGTGCTTTTAGTGTCTCCGCATACCGCAGCACGTGACATAGCTTTGCAGACGATAAACGTAACCATTTCAGAGAGAAAAGCGGCCATAGTGACGATCTGGCTTTAAGTCGATTCGATAACAAATGACGAAAACGGACGGATTTCTCAGGTTTTTACTACATATGAACCCTTTTCACATACTCCCGTGCAACGCAGCTGCTAGTCCTTCTTTCAAGCAAAATCTTAAGGTTCGACCTCATGTCCAAGGCACCAAAGCCGGCTAAAAATCAATAATCGATAACCAAAACTTGAATTGTACTGCTTCTTATGGCTATTGCTTCAACTTAGAAGCTTCTTCTGTGTTCTACTATGGTGCTTTTAGTGTCTCCGCATACCGCAGCACGCGACGTAGCTTTGCAGACGATAAATGTAACCGTCTCAAAGAGAAAAGCGGCCAATGTGACGATCTGGCTTTAAGTCGATTCGATAACAAATGACGAAAACGGACGGATTTCTCAGGTTTTTACTACATATGAACACTTTTCACGTTCTCCCGTGCAACGCGGCTGCAAGTCCTCCTTTCATGCAAAATCTTTAGGTACTAGGTCATGTCCAAGCCACCAAAGCCGGCTACAAAGTGAATAATCGACGCCTAAAACTTGAATTGTACTACTTCTTACTTCCTATTACTTCATTTTAGAAGCTTCTTCTGTGTTCTACTATGGTGCTTTTAGTGTCTCCGCATACCACAGCACGCGACATAGCTTTGCAGACGAAAAATGTAACCGTCTCAGAGAGAAAAGCGGCCAATGTGACGATCTGGCTTTAAGTCGATTCGATAACAAATGACGAAAACGGACGGATATCTCAGGTTTTTACTACATATGAACACCTTTCACATTCTCCCGTGCAACGCAGCTACCAGTCCTCCTTTCATGCAAAATCTTAAGGTCCTAGGTCATGTCCAAGCCACCAAAACTGGCTAAAAAGTGATTAATCGACGCCTAAAACTTGAATTGTACTACTTCTTACTGGCTATTACTTCAACTTAGAAGCTTCTTCTGTGTTCTACTATGGTGCTTTTAGTGTCTCCGCATACCGCAGCACGCGACATAGCTTTGCAGACGATAAATGTAACCGTCTCAGAGAGAAAAGCGGCCAATGTGACGATCTGGCTTTAAGTCGATTGGATAACAAATGACGAAAACGGACGGATTTCTCAGGTTTTTACTACATATGAACACCTCTCACATTCTCCCGTGCAACGCTTCTACTAGTCCTCCTTTCATGCAAAATCTTAAGGTCCTAGGTCATGTCCAAGCCACCAAACTGGCTAAAAAGTGAATAATCGACGCCTAAAACTTGAATTGTACTACTTCGTACTGGTTATTGCTTCAACTTAGAAGCTTCTTCTGTGTTCTACTATGGTGCTTTTAGTGTCTTCGCATACCGCAGCACGCGACATAGCTTTGCAGACGATAAATGTAACCGTCTCAGGGAGAAAAGCGGCCAATGTGACGATCTGGCTTTAAGTCGATTCGATAACAAATGACGAAAACGGACGGATTTCTCAGCTTTTTAGTACATATGAACACTTTTCACATTCACCCGTGCAACGCGGCTGCTAGTCCTCCTTTCATGCAAAATCTTAAGGTCCTAGGTCATGTCCAAGCCACCAAAGACGGCTAAAAAGTGAATAATCGACGCCTAAAACTTGAATTGCACTACTTCTTACTGGCTATTACTTTAACATAGAAGCTTCTTCTGTGTTCTACTATGGTGCTTTTAGTGTCTCCGCATACCGCAGCACGCGACATAGCGTTGCAGACGATAAATGTAACCGTCTCAGAGAGAAAAGCGGCCAATGTGACGATCTGGCTTTAAGTCTATTCGATAACAAATGACGAAAACGGACTGATTTCTCAGGTTTTTACTACATATGAACACCTCACACATTCTCCCGTGCAACGCTTCTACTAGTCCTCCATTCATGCAAAATCTTAAGGTCCTAGGTCATGTCCAAGCCACCAAACTGGTTAAAAAGTGAATAATCGACGCCTAAATCTTGAATTGTACTAATTCTTACTGGCTATTACTTCAACTTAGAAGCTTCTTCTGTGTTCTACTATGGTGCTTTTAGTGTCTCCGCATACCGCAGCACGCGACATAGCTTTGCAGACGATAAATGTAACCGTCTCAGAGAGAAAAGCGGAAAATGTGACGATCTGGCTTTAAGTCGATTCGATAACAAATGACGAAAACGGACGGATTTCTCAGGTTTTTAGTACATATGAACTCTTTTCACATTCTACCGTGCAACGCGGCTGCTAGTCCTCCTTTCATGCAAAATCTTAGGGTACTGGGTCATGTCCAAGCCAATAAAGCCGGCTAAAAAGTAAATAATCGACAACTAATACTTGAATTGTACTACTTGTTACTTTTTATTGCTTCAACTTAGAAGCTTCTTCTGTGTTCTACTATGGTGCTTTTAGTGTCTCCGCATACCGCAGCACGTGACATAACTTTGCAGACGATAAACGTAACCGTTTCAGAGAGGAAAGCGGCAATAGTGACGATCTGGCTTTAAGTCGATTCGATAACAAATGACGAAAACGGACGTATTTCTCAGGTTTTTAGTACATATGAACACTTTTCACATTCTCCCGTGCACCGCGGCTGTTAGTCCTCCTTTCATGCAAAATATTAAGGTCCTAGGTCATGTCCAAGCAACCAAACTGGCTAAAAAGTGAATAATCGACGCCTAAAACTTGAATTGTACTAATTCTTACTGGCTATTACTTCAACTTAGAAGCTTCTTCTGTGTTCTACTATGGTGCTTTTAGTGTCTCCGCATACCGCAGCACGCGACATAGCTTTGCCGACGATAAACGTAACCGTCTCAGAGAGAAAAGCGGCCAATGTGACGATCTGGCTTTAAGTTGATTCGATAACAAATGACGAAAACGGGCGGATTTCTCAGGTTTTTACTACATATGAACCCTTTTCACATACTCCCGTGCAACGCGGCTGCTAGTCCTCCGTTCATGCAAAAACTTAAGGTTCCACCTCTTGTCCAAGGCACCAAAGCCGCTAAAAATCAATAATCGATAACCAAAACTTGAATTGTACTCCTTCTTATGGCTATTGCTTCAACTTAGAAGCTTCTTCTGTGTTCTACTATGGTGCTTTTAGTGTCTCCGCATACCGCAGCACGCGACATAGCTTTGCAGACGATAAATGTAACCGTTTCAGAGAGGAAAGCGGCAATAGTGACGATCTGGCTTTAAGTCGATTCGATAACAAATGACGAAAACGGACGGATTTCTCAGGTTTTTACTACATATGAACCCTTTTCACATACTCCCGTGCAACGCAGCTGCTAGTCCTTCTTTCAAGCAAAATCTTAAGGTTCGACCTCATGTCCAAGGCACCAAAGCCGGCTAAAGATCAATAATCGATAGCCAAAACTTGAATTGTACTACTTCTTACTGGCCATTGCTTCAACTTAGAAGCTTATTCATTGTTCCACTATGGTGCTTTTAGTGTCTCCGCATACCGCATACGCGACATAGCTTTGCAGACGATAAATGTAACCGTCTCAGAGAGAAAAGCGGCCAATGTGACGATCTGGCTTTAACTCGATTCGATAACAAATGACGAAAACGGATGGATTTCTCAGCTTTTTACTACATATGAATACTTTTCACATTCTCCCGTGCAACGCGGCTGCTAGTCCTACTTTCATGCAAAATCTTAAAGTCCTAGGTCATGTCCAAGCCACCAAAGCCGGCTACAGAGTGAATAATCGACGCCTAAAACTTGAATTGTACTACTTCTTACTTCCTATTACTTCATTTTAGAAGCTTCTTCTGTGTTCTACTATGGTGCTTTTAGTGTCTCCGCATACCACAGCACGCGACATAGCTTTGCAGACGATAAATGTAACCGTCTCCGAGAGAGAAGCGGCCAATGTGACGATCTGGCTTTAAGTCGATTCGATAACAAATGACGAAAACGGACGGATATCTCAGGTTTTTACTACATATGAACACCTTTCACATTCTCCCGTGCAACGCGGCTACCAGTCCTCCTTTCATGCAAAATCTTAAGGTCCTAGGTCATGTCCAAGCCACCAAAACTGGCTAAAAAGTGAATAATCGACGCCTAAAACTTGAATTGTACTACTTCTTACTGGCTATTACTTCAACTTAGAAGCTTTTTCTGTGTTCTACTATGGTGCTTTTAGTGTCTCCGCATACCACAGCACGCGACATAGCTTTGCAGACGATAAATGTAACCGTCTCAGAGAGAAAAGCGGCCAATGTGACGATCTGGCTTTAAGTCGATTCGATAACAAATGACGAAAACGGACGGATTTCTCAGGTTTTTAGTACCTATGAACACTTTTCACATTCTCCCGTGCAACGCGGCTGCTAGTCCTCCTTTCAAGCAAAATCTTAAGGTACTAGGTCATGTCCAAGTCAATAAAGCCGGCTAAAAAGTGAATAATCGACAACTAAAACTTGAATTGTACTACTTCGTACTGGTTATTGCTTCAACTTAGAAGCTTCTTCTGTGTTCTACTATGGTGCTTTTAGTGTCTTCGCATACCGCAGCACGCGACATAGCTTTGCAGACGATAAATGTAACCGTCTCAGAGAGAAAAGCGGCCAATGTGGCGATCTGGCTTTAAGTCGATTCGATAACAAATGACGGAAACGGACGGATTTCTCAGGTTTTTAGTACATATGAACACTTTTCACATTCTCCCGTGCAACGCGGCTGCTAATCCTCCTTTCATGCAAAATCTTAAGGTCCTAGGTCATGTCCAAGCCACCAAAGACGGCTAAAAAGTGAATAATCGACGCCTAAAACTTGAATTGTACTACTTCTTACTGGCTATTACTTTAACATAGAAGCTTCTTCTGTGTTCTACTATGGTGCTTTTAGTGTCTCCGCATACCGCAGCACGCGACATAGCGTTGCAGACGATAAATGTAACCGTCTCAGAGAGAAAAGCGGCCAATGTGACGATCTGGCTTTAAGTCTATTCGATAACAAATGACGAAAACGGACTGATTTCTCAGGTTTTTACTACATATGAACACCTCACACATTCTCCCGTGCAACGCTTCTACTAGTCCTCCATTCATGCAAAATCTTAAGGTCCTAGGTCATGTCCAAGCCACCAAACTGGTTAAAAAGTGAATAATCGACGCCTAAATCTTGAATTGTACTAATTCTTACTGGCTATTACTTCAACTTAGAAGCTTCTTCTGTGTTCTACTATGGTGCTTTTAGTGTCTCCGCATACCGCAGCACGCGACATAGCTTTGCAGACGATAAATGTAACCGTCTCAGAGAGAAAAGCGGAAAATGTGACGATCTGGCTTTAAGTCGATTCGATAACAAATGACGAAAACGGACGGATTTCTCAGGTTTTTAGTACATATGAACTCTTTTCACATTCTACCGTGCAACGCGGCTGCTAGTCCTCCTTTCATGCAAAATCTTAGGGTACTGGGTCATGTCCAAGCCAATAAAGCCGGCTAAAAAGTAAATAATCGACAACTAATACTTGAATTGTACTACTTGTTACTTTTTATTGCTTCAACTTAGAAGCTTCTTCTGTGTTCTACTATGGTGCTTTTAGTGTCTCCGCATACCGCAGCACGTGACATAGCTTTGCAGACGATAAACGTAACCGTTTCAGAGAGGAAAGCGGCAATAGTGACGATCTGGCTTTAAGTCGATTCGATAACAAATGACGAAAACGGACGTATTTCTCAGGTTTTTAGTACATATGAACACTTTTCACATTCTCCCGTGCACCGCGGCTGTTAGTCCTCCTTTCATGCAAAATATTAAGGTCCTAGGTCATGTCCAAGCAACCAAACTGGCTAAAAAGTGAATAATCGACGCCTAAAACTTGAATTGTACTAATTCTTACTGGCTATTACTTCAACTTAGAAGCTTCTTCTGTGTTCTACTATGGTGCTTTTAGTGTCTCCGCATACCGCAGCACGCGACATAGCTTTGCCGACGATAAACGTAACCGTCTCAGAGAGAAAAGCGGCCAATGTGACGATCTGGCTTTAAGTTGATTCGATAACAAATGACGAAAACGGGCGGATTTCTCAGGTTTTTACTACATATGAACCCTTTTCACATACTCCCGTGCAACGCGGCTGCTAGTCCTCCGTTCATGCAAAAACTTAAGGTTCCACCTCTTGTCCAAGGCACCAAAGCCGCTAAAAATCAATAATCGATAACCAAAACTTGAATTGTACTCCTTCTTATGGCTATTGCTTCAACTTAGAAGCTTCTTCTGTGTTCTACTATGGTGCTTTTAGTGTCTCCGCATACCGCAGCACGCGACATAGCTTTGCAGACGATAAATGTAACCGTTTCAGAGAGGAAAGCGGCAATAGTGACGATCTGGCTTTAAGTCGATTCGATAACAAATGACGAAAACGGACGGATTTCTCAGGTTTTTACTACATATGAACCCTTTTCACATACTCCCGTGCAACGCAGCTGCTAGTCCTTCTTTCAAGCAAAATCTTAAGGTTCGACCTCATGTCCAAGGCACCAAAGCCGGCTAAAGATCAATAATCGATAGCCAAAACTTGAATTGTACTACTTCTTACTGGCCATTGCTTCAACTTAGAAGCTTATTCATTGTTCCACTATGGTGCTTTTAGTGTCTCCGCATACCGCATACGCGACATAGCTTTGCAGACGATAAATGTAACCGTCTCAGAGAGAAAAGCGGCCAATGTGACGATCTGGCTTTAACTCGATTCGATAACAAATGACGAAAACGGATGGATTTCTCAGCTTTTTACTACATATGAATACTTTTCACATTCTCCCGTGCAACGCGGCTGCTAGTCCTACTTTCATGCAAAATCTTAAAGTCCTAGGTCATGTCCAAGCCACCAAAGCCGGCTACAAAGTGAATAATCGACGCCTAAAACTTGAATTGTACTACTTCTTACTTCCTATTACTTCATTTTAGAAGCTTCTTCTGTGTTCTACTATGGTGCTTTTAGTGTCTCCGCATACCACAGCACGCGACATAGCTTTGCAGACGATAAATGTAACCGTCTCAGAGAGAGAAGCGGCCAATGTGACGATCTGGCTTTAAGTCGATTCGATAACAAATGACGAAAACGGACGGATATCTCAGGTTTTTACTACATATGAACACCTTTCACATTCTCCCGTGCAACGCGGCTACCAGTCCTCCTTTCATGCAAAATCTTAAGGTCCTAGGTCATGTCCAAGCCACCAAAACTGGCTAAAAAGTGAATAATCGACGCCTAAAACTTGAATTGTACTACTTCTTACTGGCTATTACTTCAACTTAGAAGCTTTTTCTGTGTTCTACTATGGTGCTTTTAGTGTCTCCGCATAAGACAGCACGCGACATAGCTTTGCAGACGATAAATGTAACCGTCTCAGAGAGAAAAGCGGCCAATGTGACGATCTGGCTTTAAGTCGATTCGATAACAAATGACGAAAACGGACGGATTTCTCAGGTTTTTAGTACCTATGAACACTTTTCACATTCTCCCGTGCAACGCGGCTGCTAGTCCTCCTTTCAAGCAAAATCTTAAGGTACTAGGTCATGTCCAAGTCAATAAAGCCGGCTAAAAAGTGAATAATCGACAATTAAAACTTGAATTGTACTACTTCGTACTGGTTATTGCTTCAACTTAGAAGCTTCTTCTGTGTTCTACTATGGTGCTTTTAGTGTCTTCGCATACCGCAGCACGCGACATAGCTTTGCAGACGATAAATGTAACCGTCTCAGAGAGAAAAGCGGCCAATGTGGCGATCTGGCTTTAAGTCGATTCGATAACAAATGACGGAAACGGACGGATTTCTCAGGTTTTTAGTACATATGAACACTTTTCACATTCTCCCGTGCAACGCGGCTGCTAATCCTTCTTTCATGCAAAATCTTAAGGTACTAGGTCATGTCCAAGCCAATAAAGCCGGCTAAAAAGTGAATAATCGACAACTAATACTTGAATTGTACTACTCGTTACTTTTTATTGCTTCAACTTAGAAGCCTCTTCTGTGTTCTACTATGGTGCTTTTAGTGTCTCCGCATACCGCAGCACGTGACATAGCCTTGCAGACGATAAACGTAACCATTTCAGAGAGAAAAGCGGCCAAAGTGACGATCTGGCTTTAAGTCGATTCGAAAACAAATGACGAAAACGGACGGATTTCTCAGGTTTTTACTACATATGAACCCTTTTCACATTCTCCCGTGCAACGCAGCTTCTAGTCCTCCTTTCAAGCAAAATCTTAAGGATCGACCTCATGTCCAAGGCACCAAAGCCGGCTAAAGATCAATAATCGATAGCCAAGACTTGTATTGTACTACTTCTTACTGGCTATTGCTTCAACTTAGAAGCTTATTCTGTGTTCCACTATGGTGCTTTTAGTGTCTCCGCATACGGCAGCACGCGACATAGCTTTACAGACGATAAATGTAACCGTCTCAGAGAGAAAAGCGGCCAATGTGACGATCTGGCTTTAAGTCGGTTCGATAACAAATGACGAAAACGGACGGATTTCTCATGTTTTTAGTACATATGAACACTTTTCACATTCTCCCGTGCAACGCGGCTGTTAGTCCTCCTTTCATGCAAAATCTAAGAATCCAACTCTTGTCCAAGGCACCAAAGCCGCTAAAAATCAATAATCGATAACCAAAACTTGAATTGTACTGCTTCTTATGGCTATTGCTTCAACTTAGAAGCTTCTTCTGTGTTCTACTATGGTGCTATTAGTGTCTCCGCATACCGCAGCACGCGACATAGCTTTGCAGACGATAAATGTAACCGTCTCAGAGAGAAAAGCGGCCAATGTGACGATCTGGCTTTAAGTCGATTCGATAACAAATGACAAAAACGGACGGATTTCTCAGGTTTTTAGTACATATGAACACTTTTCACATTTTCCCGTGCAACGCGGCTGCTAATCCTCCTTTCATGCAAAATCTTAAGGTACTAGGTCATGTCCAAGCCAATAAAGCCAGCTAAAAAGTGAATAATCGACAACTCTTACATGAATTGTACTACTTGTTACTTTTTATTGCTTCAACTTAGAAGCTTCTTCTGTGTTCTACTATGGTGCTTTTAGTGTCTCCGCATACCGCAGCACGTGACATAGCTTTGCAGACGATAAACGTAACCGTTTCAGAGAGAAAAGCGGCCATAGTGACGATCTGGCTTTAAGTCGATTCAATAACAAATGACGAAAACGGACGGATATCTCAGGTTTTTACTACACATGAACACCTTTCACATTCTCCCGTGCAACGCGGCTACCAGTCCTCCTTTCATGCAAAATCTTAAGGTCCTAGGTCATGTCCAAGCCACCAAAACTGGCTAAAAAGTGAATAATCGACAACTAATACTTGAATTGTACTACTTGTTACTTTTTATTGCTTCAACTTAGAAGCTTCTTCTGTGTTCTACTATGGTGCTTTTAGTGTCTCCGCATACCGCAGCACGTGACATAGCTTTGCAGACGATAAACGTAACCATTTCAGAGAGAAAAGCGGCCATAGTGACGATCTGGCTTTCAGTCGATTCGATAACACATGACGAAAACGGACGGATTTCTCAGGTTTTTACTACATATGAACCCTTTTCACATACTCCCGTGCAACGCAGCTGCTAGTCCTTCTTTCAAGCAAAATCTTAAGGTTCGACATCATGTCCAAGGCACCAAAGGCGGCTAAAGATCAATAATCGATAGCCAAAACTTGAATTGTACTACTTCTTACTGGCCATTGCTTCAACTTAGAAGCTTATTCATTGTTCCACTATGGTGCTTTTAGTGTCTCCGCATACCGCAGCACGCGACATAGCTTTGCAGACGATAAATGTAACCGTCTCAGAGAGAAAAGCGGCCAATGTGACGATCTGGCTTTAAGTCGATTCGATAACAAATGACGAAAACGGACGGATTTCTCAGCTTTTTACTACATATGAACACTTTTCACATTCTCCCGTGCAACGCGGCTGCTAGTCCTACTTTCATGCAAAATCTTAAAGTCCTAGGTCATGTCCAAGCCACCAAAGCCGGCTACAAAGTGAATAATCGACGCCTAAAACTTGAATTGTACTACTTCTTACTGGCTATTACTTCATTTTAGAAGCTTCTTCTTTGTTCTACTATGGTGCTTTTAGTGTCTCCGCATACCACAGCACGCGACATAGCTTTGCAGACGATAAATGTAACCGTCTCAGAGAGAAAAGCGGCCAATGTGACGATCTGGCTTTAAGTCGATTCGATAACAAATGACGAAAACGGACGGATATCTCAGGTTTTTACTACATATGAACACCTTTCACATTCTCCCGTGCAACGCGGCTACCAGTCCTCCTTTCGTGCAAAATCTTAAGGTCCTAGGTCATGTCCAAGCCACCAAAACTGGCTAAAAAGTGAATAATCGACGCCTAAAACTTGAATTGTACTACTTCGTACTGGTTATTGCTTCAACTTAGAAAATTCTTCTGTGTTCTACTATGGTGCTTTTAGTGTCTCCGCATACCGCAGCACGCGACATAGCTTTGCAGACGATAAATGTAACCGTCTCAGAGAGAAAAGCGGCCAATGTGGCGATCTGGCTTTAAGTCGATTCGATAACAAATGACGAAAACGGACGGATTTCTCAGGTTTTTAGTACATATGAACACATTTCACATTCTCCCGTGCAACGCGGCTGCTAATCCTCCTTTCATGCAAAATCTTAAGGTACTAGGTCATGTCCAAGCCAATAAAGCCGGCTAAAAAGTGAATAATCGACAACTAATACTTGAATTGTACTACTCGTAACTTTTTATTGCTTCAACTTAGAAGCCTCTTCTGTGTTCTACTATGGTGCTTTTAGTGTCTCCGCATACCGCAGCACGTGACATAGCCTTGCAGACGATAAACGTAACCATTTCAGAGAGAAAAGCGGCCAAAGTGACGATCTGGCTTTAAGTCGATTCGATAACAAATGACGAAAACGGACGGATTTCTCAGGTTTTTACTACATATGAACCCTTTTCACATTCTCCCGTGCAACGCAGCTTCTAGTCCTCCTTTCAAGCAAAATCTTAAGGATCGACCTCATGTCCAAGGCACCAAAGCCGGCTAAAGATCAATAATCGATAGCCAAGACTTGAATTGTACTACTTCTTACTGGCCATTGCTTCAACTTAGAAGCTTATTCTGTGTTCCACTATGGTGCTTTTAGTGTCTCCGCATACGGCAGCACGCGACATAGCTTTGCAGACGATAAATGTAACCGTCTCAGAGAGAAAAGCGGCCAATGTGACGATCTGGCTTTAAGTCGGTTCGATAACAAATGACGAAAACGGACGGATATCTCAGGTTTTTAGTACATATGAACACTTTTCACATTCTCCCGTGCAACGCGGCTGTTAGTCCTCCTTTCATGCAAAATCTAAAGGTTCCAACTCTTGTCCAAGGCACCAAAGCCGCTAAAAATCAATAATCGATAACCAAAACTTGAATTGTACTGCTTCTTATGGCTATTGCTTCAACTTAGAAGCTTCTTCTGTGTTCTACTATGGTGCTTTTAGTGTCTCCGCATACCGCAGCACGCGACATAGCTTTGCAGACGATAAATGTAACCGTCTCAGAGAGAAAAGCGGCCAATGTGACGATCTGGCTTTAAGTCGATTCGATAACAAATGACGAAAACGGACGGATTTCTCAGGTTTTTAGTACATATGAACACTTTTCACATTCTCCCGTGCAACGCGGCTGCAAGTCCTCCTTTCATGCAAAATCTTTAGGTACTAGGTCATGTCCAAGCCAATAAAGCCGGCTAAAAAGTGAATAATCGACAACTAATACTTGAATTGTACTACTTGTTACTTTTTATTGCTTCAACTTAGAAGCTTCTTCTGTGTTCTACTATGGTGCTTTTAGTGTCTCCGCATACCGCAGCACGTGACATAGCTTTGCAGACGATAAACGTAACCATTTCAGAGAGAAAAGCGGCCATAGTGACGATCTGGCTCTAAGTCGATTCGATAACAAATGACGAAAACGGACGGATATCTCAGGTTTTTACTACATATGAACACCTTTCACATTCTCCCGTGCAACGCGGCTACCAGTCCTCCTTTCATGCAAAATCTTAAGGTCCTAGGTCATGTCCAAGCCACCAAAACTGGCTAAAAAGTGAATAATCGACGCCTAAAACTTGAATTGTACTACTTCTTACTGGCTATTACTTCAACTTAGAAGCTTCTTCTGTGTTCTACTATGCTGCTTTTAGTGTCTCCGCATACCGCAGCACGCGACATAGCTTTGCAGACGATAAATGTAACCGTCTCAGAGAGAAAAGCGGCCAATGTGACGATCTGGCTTTAAGTCGATTCGATAACAAATGACGAAAACGGAAGGATTTCTCAGGTTTTTAGTACATATGAACACTTTTCACATTCTCCCGTGCAACGCGGCTGCTAGTCCTCCTTTCAAGCAAAATCTTAAGGTACTAGGTCATGTCCAAGTCAATAAAGCCGGCTAAAAAGTGAATAATCGACAACTAAAACTTGAATTGTACTACTTCGTACTGGTTATTGCTTCAACTTAGAAGCTTCTTCTGTGTTCTACTATGGTGCTTTTAGTGTCTCCGCATACCGCAGCACGCGACATAGCTTTGCAGACGATAAATGTAACCGTCTCAGAGAGAAAAGCGGCCAATGTGGCGATCTGGCTTTAAGTCGATTCGATAACAAATGACGAAAACGGACGGATTTCTCAGGTTTTTAGTACATATGAACACTTTTCACATTCTCCCGTGCAACGCGGCTGCTAATCCTCCTTTCGTGCAAAATCTTAAGGTACTAGGTCATGTCCAAGCCAATAAAGCCGGCTAAAAAGTGAATAATCGACAACTAATACTTGAATTGTACTACTCGTTACTTTTTATTGCTTCAACTTAGAAGTCTCTTCTGTGTTCTACTATGGTGCTTTTAGTGTCTCCGCATACCGCAGCACGTGACATAGCCTTGCGTAACCATTTCAGAGAGAAAAGCGGCCAATGTGACGATCTGGCTTTAAGTCGATTCGATAACAAATGACGAAAACGTACGGATTTCTCAGGTTTTTACTACATATGAACCCTTTTCACATTCTCCCGTGCAACGCAGCTTCTAGTCCTCCTTTCAAGCAAAATCTTAAGGATCGACCTCATGTCCAAGGCACCAAAGCCGGCTAAAGATCAATAATCGATAGCCAAGACTTGAATTGTACTACTTCTTACTGGCCATTGCTTCAACTTAGAAGCTTATTCTGTGTTCCACTATGGTGCTTTTAGTGTCTCCGCATACGGCAGCACGCGACATAGCTTTGCAGACGATAAATGTAACCGTCTCAGAGAGAAAAGCGGCCAATGTGACGATCTGGCTTTAAGTCGGTTCGATAACAAATGACGAAAACGGACGGATTTCTCAGGTTTTTAGTACATATGAACACTTTTCACATTCTCCCGTGCAACGCGGCTGTTAGTCCTCCTTTCATGCAAAATCTAAAGGTTCCAACTCTTGTCCAAGGCACCAAAGCCGCTAAAAATCAATAATCGATAACCAAAACTTGAATTGTACTGCTTCTTATGGCTATTGCTTCAACATAGAAGCTTCTTCTGTGTTCTACTATGGTGCTTTTAGTGTATCCGCGTACCGCAGCACGCGACATAGCTTTGCAGACGATAAATGTAACCGTCCCAGAGAGAAAAGCGGCCAATGTGACGATCTGGCTTTAAGTCGATTCGATAACAAATGACGAAAACGGACGGATTTCTCAGGTTTTTAGTACATATGAACACTTTTCACATTCTCCCGTGCAACGCGGCTGCAAGTCCTCCTTTCATGCAAAATCTTTAGGTACTAGGTCATGTCCAAGCCAATAAAGCCGGCTAAAAAGTGCATAATCGACAACTAATACTTGAATTGTACTACTTGTTACTTTTTATTGCTTCAACTTAGAAGCTTCTTCTGTGTTCTACTATGGTGCTTTAAGTGTCTCCGCATACCGCAGCACGTGACAAAGCTTTGCAGACGATAAACGTAACCATTTCAGAGAGAAAAGCGGCCATAGTGACGATCTGGCTCTAAGTCGATTCGATAACAAATGACGAAGACGGACGGATTTCTCAGGTTTTTACTACATATGAACCCTTTTCACATACTCCCGTGCAACGCAGCTGCTAGTCCTTCTTTCAAGCAAAATCTTAAAGTTCGACCTCATGTCCAAGGCACCAAAGCCGGCTAAAGATCAATAATCTATAGCCAAAACTTGAATAGTACTACTTCTTACTGGCCATTGCTTCAACTTAGAAGCTTATTCATTGTTCCACTATGGTGCTTTTAGTGTCTCCGCATACCGCAGCACGCGACATAGCTTTGCAGACGATAAATGTAACCGTCTCAGAGAGAAAAGCGGCCCATGTGACGATCTGGCTTTAAGTCGATTCGATAACAAATGACGAAAACGGACGGATTTCTCAGCTTTTTACTACATATGAACACTTTTCACATTCTCCCGTGCAACGCGGCTGCTAGTCCTACTTTCATGCAAAATCTTAAAGTCCTAGGTCATGTCCAAGCCACCAAAGCCGGCTACAAAGTGAATAATCGACGCCTAAAACTTGAATTGTACTACTTCTTACTGGCTATTACTTCATTTTAGAAGCTTCTTCTGTGTTCTACTATGGTGCTTTTAGTGTCTCCGCATACCACAGCACGCGACATAGCTTTGCAGACGATAAATGTAACCGTCTCAGAGAGAAAAGCGGCCAATGTGACGATCTGGCTTTAAGTCGATTCGATAACAAATGACGAAAACGGACGGATATCTCAGGTTTTTACTACATATGAACACCTTTCACATTCTCCCGTGCAACGCGGCTACCAGTCCTCCTTTCATGCAAAATCTTAAGGTCCTAGGTCATGTCCAAGCCACCAAAACTGGCTAAAAAGTGAATAATCGACGCCTAAAACTTGAATTGTACTACTTCTTACTATCTATTACTTCAACTTAGAAGCTTCTTCTGTGTTCTACTATGCTGCTTTTAGTGTCTCCGCATACCGCAGCACGCGACATAGCTTTGCAGACGATAAATGTAACCGTCTCAGAGAGAAAAGCGGCTTATGTGACGATCTGGCTTTAAGTCGATTCGATAACAAATGACGAAAACGGACGGATTTCTCAGGTTTTTAGTACATATGAACACTTTTCACATTCTCCCGTGCAACGCGGCTGCTAGTCCTCCTTTCAAGCAAAATCTTAAGGTACTAGGTCATGTCCAAGTCAATAAAGCCGGCTAAAAAGTGAATAATCGACAACTAAAACTTGAATTGTACTACTTCGTACTGGTTATTGCTTCAACTTAGAAGCTTCTTCTGTGTTCTACTATGGTGCTTTTAGTGTCTCCGCATACCGCAGCACGCGACATAGCTTTGCAGACGATAAATGTAACCGTCTCAGAGAGAAAAGCGGCCAATATGGTGATCTGGCTTTAAGTCGATTCGATAACAAATGACGAAAACGGACGGATTTCTCAGGTTTTTAGTACATATGAACACTTTTCACATTCTCCCGTGCAACGCGGCTGTTAGTCCTCCTTTCATGCAAAATCTAAAGGTTCCACCTCTTGTCCAAGGCACCAAAGCCGCTAAAAATCAATAATCGATAACCAAAACTTGAATTGTACTGCTTCTTATGGCTATTGCTTCAACTTAGAAGCTACTTCTGTGTTCTACTATGGTGCTTTTAGTGTCTCCGCATACCGCAGCACGCGACATAGCTTTGCAGACGATAAATGTAACCGTCTCAGAGAGAAAAGCGGCCAATGTGACGATCTGGCTTTAAGTCGATTCGATAACAAATGACGAAAACGGATTGATTTCTCAGGTTTTTACTACATATGAACACTTTTCACATTCTCCCGTGCACCGCGGCTGCTAGTCCTCCTTTCATGCAAAATATTAAGGTCCTAGGTCATGTCCAAGCCACCAAAGCTGGCTAAAATGTGAATAATCGACAACTAAAACTTGAATTGTACTACTTCTTACTGGCTATTGCTTCAACTTAGAAGCTTCTTCTGTGTTCCACTATGGTGCTTTTAGTGTCTCCGCATACGGCAGCACGCGACATAGCTTTGCAGACGATAAATGTAACCGTCTCAGAGAGAAAAGCGGCCAATGTGACGATCTGGCTTTAAGTCGGTTCGATAACAAATGACGAAAACGGACGGATTTCTCAGGTTTTTAGTACATATGAACACTTTTCACATTCTCCCGTGCAACGCGGCTGTTAGTCCTCCTTTCATGCAAAATCTAAAGGTTCCAACTCTTGTCCAAGGCACCAAAGCCGCTAAAAATCAATAATCGATAACCAAAACTTGAATTGTACTGCTTCTTATGGCTATTGCTTCAACTTAGAAGCTTCTTCTGTGTTCTACTATGGTGCTTTTAGTGTATCCGCGTACCGCAGCACGCGACATAGCTTTGCAGACGATAAATGTAACCGTCTCAAAGAGAAAAGCGGCCAATGTGACGATCTGGCTTTAAGTCGATTCGATAACAAATGACGAAAACGGACGGATTTCTCAGGTTTTTAGTACATATGAACACTTTTCACATTCTCCCGTGCAACGCGGCTGCAAGTCCTCCTTTCATGCAAAATCTTTAGGTACTAGGTCATGTCCAAGCCAATAAAGCCGGCTAAAAAGTGCATAATCGACAACTAATACTTGAATTGTACTACTTGTTACTTTTTATTGCTTCAAGTTAGAAGCTTCTTCTGTGTTCTACTATGGTGCTTTTAGTGTCTCCGCATACCGCAGCACGTGACAAAGCTTTGCAGACGATAAACGTAACCATTTCAGAGAGAAAAGCGGCTATAGTGACGATCTGGCTCTAAGTCGATTCGATAACAAATGACGAAGACGGACGGATTTCTCAGGTTTTTACTACATATGAACCCTTTTCACATACTCCCGTGCAACGCAGCTGCTAGTCCTTCTTTCAAGCAAAATCTTAAGGTTCGACCTCATGTCCAAGGCACCAAAGCCGGCTAAAGATCAATAATCTATAGCCAAAACTTGAATAGTACTACTTCTTACTGGCCATTGCTTCAACTTAGAAGCTTATTCATTGTTCCACTATGGTGCTTTTAGTGTCTCCGCATACCGCAGCACGCGACATAGCTTTGCAGACGATAAATGTAACCGTCGCAGAGAGAAAAGCGGCCCATGTGACGATCTGGCTTTAAGTCGATTCGATAACAAATGACGAAAACGGACGGATTTCTCAGCTTTTTACTACATATGAACACTTTTCACATTCTCCCGTGCAACGCGGCTGCTAGTCCTACTTTCATGCAAAATCTTAAAGTCCTAGGTCATCTCCAAGCCACCAAAGCCGGCTACAAAGTGAATAATCGACGCCTAAAACTTGAATTGTACTACTTCTTACTGGCTATTACTTCATTTTAGAAGCTTCTTCTGTGTTCTACTATGGTGCTTTTAGTGTCTCCGCATACCACAGCACGCGACATAGCTTTGCAGACGATAAATGTAACCGTCTCAGAGAGAAAAGCGGCCAATGTGACGATCTGGCTTTAAGTCGATTCGATAACAAATGACGAAAACGGACGGATATCTCAGGTTTTTACTACATATGAACACCTTTCACATTCTCCCGTGCAACGCGGCTACCAGTCCTCCTTTCATGCAAAATCTTAAGGTCCTAGGTCATGTCCAAGCCACCAAAACTGGCTAAAAAGTGAATAATCGACGCCTAAAACTTGAATTGTACTACTTCTTACTATCTATTACTTCAACTTAGAAGCTTCTTCTGTGTTCTACTATGCTGCTTTTAGTGTCTCCGCATACCGCAGCACGCGACATAGCTTTGCAGACGATAAATGTAACCGTCTCAGAGAGAAAAGCGGCTTATGTGACGATCTGGCTTTAAGTCGATTCGATAACAAATGACGAAAACGGACGGATTTCTCAGGTTTTTAGTACATATGAACACTTTTCACATTCTCCCGTGCAACGCGGCTGCTAGTCCTCCTTTCAAGCAAAATCTTAAGGTACTAGGTCATGTCCAAGTCAATAAAGCCGGCTAAAAAGTGAATAATCGACAACTAAAACTTGAATTGTACTACTTCGTACTGGTTATTGCTTCAACTTAGAAGCTTCTTCTGTGTTCTACTATGGTGCTTTTAGTGTCTCCGCATACCGCAGCACGCGACATAGCTTTGCAGACGATAAATGTAACCGTCTCAGAGAGAAAAGCGGCCAATATGGTGATCTGGCTTTAAGTCGATTCGATAACAAATGACGAAAACGGACGGATTTCTCAGGTTTTTAGTACATATGAACACTTTTCACATTCTCCCGTGCAACGCGGCTGTTAGTCCTCCTTTCATGCAAAATCTAAAGGTTCCACCTCTTGTCCAAGGCACCAAAGCCGCTAAAAATCAATAATCGATAACCAAAACTTGAATTGTACTGCTTCTTATGGCTATTGCTTCAACTTAGAAGCTTCTTCTGTGTTCTACTATGGTGCTTTTAGTGTCTCCGCATACCGCAGCACGCGACATAGCTTTGCAGACGATAAATGTAACCGTCTCAGAGAGAAAAGCGGCCAATGTGACGATCTGGCTTTAAGTCGATTCGATAACAAAAGACGAAAACGGACGGATTTCTCAGGTTTTTACTACATATGAACCCTTTTCACATACTCCCGTGCAACGCAGCTGCTAGTCCTTCTTTCAAGCAAAATCTTAAGGTTCGACCTCATGTCCAAGGCACCAAAGCCGGCTAAAGATCAATAATCTATAGCCAAAACTTGAATAGTACTACTTCTTACTGGCCATTGCTTCAACTTAGAAGCTTATTCATTGTTCCACTATGGTGCTTTTAGTGTCTCCGCATACCGCAGCACGCGACATAGCTTTGCAGACGATAAATGTAACCGTCGCAGAGAGAAAAGCGGCCCATGTGACGATCTGGCTTTAAGTCGATTCGATAACAAATGACGAAAACGGACGGATTTCTCAGCTTTTTACTACATATGAACACTTTTCACATTCTCCCGTGCAACGCGGCTGCTAGTCCTACTTTCATGCAAAATCTTAAAGTCCTAGGTCATGTCCAAGCCACCAAAGCCGGCTACAAAGTGAATAATCGACGCCTAAAACTTGAATTGTACTACTTCTTACTGGCTATTACTTCATTTTAGAAGCTTCTTCTGTGTTCTACTATGGTGCTTTTAGTGTCTCCGCATACCACAGCACGCGACATAGCTTTGCAGACGATAAATGTAACCGTCTCAGAGAGAAAAGCGGCCAATGTGACGATCTGGCTTTAAGTCGATTCGATAACAAATGACGAAAACGGACGGATATCTCAGGTTTTTACTACATATGAACACCTTTCACATTCTCCCGTGCAACGCTGCTACCAGTCCTCCTTTCATGCAAAATCTTAAGGTCCTAGGTCATGTCCAAGCCACCAAAACTGGCTAAAAAGTGAATAATCGACGCCTAAAACTTGAATTGTACTACTTCTTACTATCTATTACTTCAACTTAGAAGCTTCTTCTGTGTTCTACTATGCTGCTTTTAGTGTCTCCGCATACCGCAGCACGCGACATAGCTTTGCAGACGATAAATGTAACCGTCTCAGAGAGAAAAGCTTCTTATGTGACGATCTGGCTTTAAGTCGATTCGATAACAAATGACGAAAACGGACGGATTTCTCAGGTTTTTAGTACATATGAACACTTTTCACATTCTCCCGTGCAACGCGGCTGCTAGTCCTCCTTTCAAGCAAAATCTTAAGGTACTAGGTCATGTCCAAGTCAATAAAGCCGGCTAAAAAGTGAATAATCGACAACTAAAACTTGAATTGTACTACTTCGTACTGGTTATTGCTTCAACTTAGAAGCTTCTTCTGTGTTCTACTATGGTGCTTTTAGTGTCTCCGCATACCGCAGCACGCGACATAGCTTTGCAGACGATAAATGTAACCGTCTCAGAGAGAAAAGCGGCCAATGTGACGATCTGGCTTTAAGTCGATTCGATAACAAAAGACGAAAACGGACGGATTTCTCAGGTTTTTACTACATATGAACACTTTTCACATTCTCCCGTGCAACGCGGCTGCTAGTCCTCCTTTCATGCAAAATCTTAAGGTCCTAGGTCATGTCCAAGCCACCAAAGCCGGCTAAAAAGTGAATAATCGACGCCTAAAACTTGAATTGTACTACTTCGTACTGGTTATTGCTTCAACTTTGAAGCTTCTTCTGTGTTCTACTATGGTGCTTTTAGTGTCTCCGCATACCGCAGCACGTGACATTGCTTTGCAGACGATAAACGTAACCGTTTCAGAGAGAAAAGCGGCCAATGTGACGATCTGGCTTTAAGTCGATTCGATAACAAATGACGAAAACGGACGGATTTCTCAGGTTTTTACTACATATGAACCCTTTTCACATTCTCCCGTGCAACGCAGCTGCTAGTCCTCCTTTCATGCAAAATCTTAAGGTTCCACCTCATGCCCAAGGCACCAAAGCCGGCTAAAACTCAATAATCGATAACCAAAACTTGAATTGTACTACTTCTTACTGGCCATTGCTTCAACTTAGAAGCTTATTCTGTGTTCTACTATGGTGCTTTTAGTGTCTCCGCATACCGCAGCACGCGACATAGCTTTGCAGACGATAAATGTAACCGTCTCAGAGAGAAAAGCGGCCAATGTGACGATCTGGCTTTAAGTCGATTCGATAACAAATGACGAAAACGGATTGATTTCTCAGGTTTTTACTACATATGAACACTTTTCACATTCTCCCGTGCACCGCGGCTGCTAGTCCTCCTTTCATGCAAAATATTAAGGTCCTAGGTCATGTCCAAGCCACCAAAGCTGGCTAAAATGTGAATAATCGACAACTAAAACTTGAATTGTACTACTTCTTACTGGCTATTGCTTCAACTTAGAAGCTTCTTCTGTGTTCTACTATGGAGCTTTTAGTGTCTCCGCATAGCGCAGCACGCGACATAGCTTTGCAGACGATAAATGTAACCAATTCAGAGAGAAGAGCGGCCAATGTGACGATCTGGCTTTAAGTCGATTCGATAACAAATGACGAAAACGGGCGGATTTCTCAGGTTTTTACTACATATGAACCCTTTTCACATTCTCCCGTGCAACGCAGCTGCTAGTCCTCCTTTCATGCAAAATCTTAAGGTTCCACCTCTTGCCCAATTCACCAAAGCCGCTAAAAATCAATAAACGATAAACAAAACTTGAATTGTACTGCTTCTTATGGCTATTGCTTCAACTTAGAAGCTTCTTCTGTGTTCTACTATGGTGCTTTGAGTGTCTCCGCATACCGCAGCACGCGACATAGCTTTGAAGACGATAAATGAAAGCGTCTCAGAGAGAAAAGCGGCCAATGTGACGATCTGGCTTTAAGTCGATTCGATAATAAATGACGAAAACAGACGGATTTCTCAGGTTTTTACTACATATGAACACTTTTCACATTCTCCCGTGCAACGCGGCTGCTAGTATTCCTTTCATGCAAAATCTTAAAGTCCTAGGTCATGTCCAAGCCACCAAAGCCCTCTAAAAAGTGAATAATCGACGCCTAAAACTTGAATTGTACTACTTCTTACTGGCTATTACTTCATCTTAGAAGTTTCTTCTGTGTTCTACTATGGTGCTTTTAGTGTCTCCGCATACCGCAGCACGCGACATACCTTTGCAGACGATAAATGTAACCGTCTCAGAGAGAAAAGCGGCCAATGTGAAGATCTGGCTTTAAGTCGATTCGATAACAAATGACGAAAACGGACGGATTTCTCAGGTTTTTAGTACATATGAACACTTTTCACATTCTCCCGTGCAACGCGGCTGCTAGTCCTCCTTTCAAGCAAAATCTTAAGGTACTAGGTCATGTCCATGCCAATAAAGCCGGCTAAAAAAAGAATAATCGACAACTAAAACTTGATTTGTACTACTTCGTACTGGTTATTGCTTCAACTTAGAAGCTTCTTCTGTGTTCTACTATGGTGCTTTGAGTGTCTCCGCATACCGCAGCACGCGACATAGCTTTGAAGACGATAAATGAAAGCGTCTCAGAGAGAAAAGCGGCCAATGTGACGATCTGGCTTTAAGTAGATTCGATAACAAATGACGAAAACGGACGGATTTCACAGGTTTTTACTACATATGAACCCTTTTCACATACTCCCGTGAACGCAGCTGCTAGTCCTCCTTTCATGCAAAATCTTAAGGCTCCACCTCATGTCCAAGGCACCAAATCCGGCTAAAAATCAATAATCGATAACCAAAACTTGAATTGTACTGCTTGTTAAGGCTATTGCTTCAACTTAGAAGCTTCTTCTGTGTTCTACTATGCTGCTTTTAGTGTCTCCGCATACCACAGCACGCGACATAGCTTTGCAGACGATAAATGTAACCGTCTCAGAGAGAAAAGCGGCCAATGTGACGATCTGGCTTTAAGTCGATTCGATAACAAATGACGAAAACGGACGGATATCTCAGGTTTTTACTACATATGAACACCTTTCACATTCTCCCGTGCAACGCGGCTACCAGTCCTCCTTTCATGCAAAATCTTAAGGTCCTAGGTCATGTCCAAGCCACCAAAACTGGCTAAAAAGTGAATAATCGACGCCTAAAACTTGAATTGTACTACTTCTTACTATCTATTACTTCAACTTAGAAGCTTCTTCTGTGTTCTACTATGCTGCTTTTAGTGTCTCCGCATACCGCAGCACGCGACATAGCTTTGCAGACGATAAATGTAACCGTCTCAGAGAGAAAAGCGGCTTATGTGACGATCTGGCTTTAAGTCGATTCGATAACAAATGACGAAAACGGACGGATTTCTCAGGTTTTTAGTACATATGAACACTTTTCACATTCTCCCGTGCAACGCGGCTGCTAGTCCTCCTTTCATGCAAAATCTTAAGGTACTAGGTCATGTCCAAGTCAATAAAGCCGGCTAAAAAGTGAATAATCGACAACTAAAACTTGAATTGTACTACTTCGTACTGGTTATTGCTTCAACTTAGAAGCTTCTTCTGTGTTCTACTATGGTGCTTTTAGTGTCTCCGCATACCGCAGCACGCGACATAGCTTTGCAGACGATAAATGTAACCGTCTCAGAGAGAAAAGCGGCCAATATGGTGATCTGGCTTTAAGTCGATTCGATAACAAATGACGAAAACGGACGGATTTCTCAGGTTTTTAGTACATATGAACACTTTTCACATTCTCCCGTGCAACGCGGCTGTTAGTCCTCCTTTCATGCAAAATCTAAAGGTTCCACCTCTTGTCCAAGGCACCAAAGCCGCTAAAAATCAATAATCGATAACCAAAACTTGAATTGTACTGCTTCTTATGGCTATTGCTTCAACTTAGAAGCTTCTTCTGTGTTCTACTATGGTGCTTTTAGTGTCTCCGCATACCGCAGCACGCGACATAGCTTTGCAGACGATAAATGTAACCGTCTCAGAGAGAAAAGCGGCCAATGTGACGATCTGGCTTTAAGTCGATTCGATAACAAAAGACGAAAACGGACGGATTTCTCAGGTTTTTACTACATATGAACACTTTTCACATTCTCCCGTGCAACGCGGCTGCTAGTCCTCCTTTCATGCAAAATCTTAAGGTCCTAGGTCATGTCCAAGCCACCAAAGCCGGCTAAAAAGTGAATAATCGACGCCTAAAACTTGAATTGTACTACTTCGTACTGGTTATTGCTCCAACTTTGAAGCTTCTTCTGTGTTCTACTATGGTGCTTTTAGTGTCTCCGCATACCGCAGCACGTGACATTGCTTTGCAGACGATAAACGTAACCGTTTCAGAGAGAAAAGCGGCCAATGTGACGATCTGGCTTTAAGTCGATTCGATAACAAATGACGAAAACGGACGGATTTCTCAGGTTTTTACTACATATGAACCCTTTTCACATTCTCCCGTGCAACGCAGCTGCTAGTCCTCCTTTCATGCAAAATCTTAAGGTTCCACCTCTTGTCCAAGGCACCAAAGCCGCTAAAAAACAATAATCGATAACCAAAACTTGAATTGTACTACTTCTTACTGGCCATTGCTTCAACTTAGAAGCTTATTCTGTGTTCTACTATGGTGCTTTTAGTGTCTCCGCATACCGCAGCACGCGACATAGCTTTGCAGACGATAAATGTAACCGTCTCAGAGAGAAAAGCGGCCAATGTGACGATCTGGCTTTAAGTCGATTCGATAACAAATGTCGAAAACGGATTGATTTCTCAGGTTTTTACTACATATGAACACTTTTCACATTCTCCCGTGCACCGCGGCTGCTAGTCCTCCTTTCATGCAAAATATTAAGGTCCTAGGTCATGTCCAAGCCACCAAAGCTGGCTAAAATGTGAATAATCGACAACTAAAACTTGAATTGTACTACTTCTTACTGGCTATTGCTTCAACTTAGAAGCTTCTTCTGTGTTCTACTATGGAGCTTTTAGTGTCTCCGCATAGCGCAGCACGCGACATAGCTTTGCAGACGATAAATGTAACCAATTCAGAGAGAAGAGCGGCCAATGTGACGATCTGGCTTTAAGTCGATTCGATAACAAATGACGAAAACGGGCGGATTTCTCAGGTTTTTACTACATATGAACCCTTTTCACATTCTCCCGTGCAACGCAGCTGCTAGTCCTCCTTTCATGCAAAATCTTAAGGTTCCACCTCTTGCCCAATTCACCAAAGCCGCTAAAAATCAATAAACGATAAACAAAACTTGAATTGTACTGCTTCTTATGGCTATTGCTTCAACTTAGAAGCTTCTTCTGTGTTCTACTATGGTGCTTTTAGTGTCTCCGCATACCGCAGCACGCGACATAGCTTTGAAGACGATAAATGAAAGCGTCTCAGAGAGAAAAGCGGCCAATGTGACGATCTGGCTTTAAGTCGATTCGATAATAAATGACGAAAACAGACGGATTTCTCAGGTTTTTACTACATATGAACACTTTTCACATTCTCCCGTGCAACGCGGCTGCTAGTATTCCTTTCATGCAAAATCTTAAAGTCCTAAGTCATGTCCAAGCCACCAAAGCCCTCTAAAAAGTGAATAATCGACGCCTAAAACTTGAATTGTACTACTTCTTACTGGCTATTACTTCATCTTAGAAGCTTCTTCTGTGTTCTACTATGGTGCTTTTAGTGTCTCCGCATACCGCAGCACGCGACATACCTTTGCAGACGATAAATGTAACCGTCTCAGAGAGAAAAGCGGCCAATGTCAAGATCTGGCTTTAAGTCGATTCGATAACAAATGACGAAAACGGACGGATTTCTCAGGTTTTTAGTACATATGAACACTTTTCACATTCTCCCGTGCAACGCGGCTGCTAGTCCTCCTTTCAAGCAAAATCTTAAGGTACTAGGTCATGTCCATGCCAATAAAGCCGGCTAAAAAAAGAATAATCGACAACTAAAACTTGATTTATACTACTTCGTACTGGTTATTGCTTCAACTTAGAAGCTTCTTGTGTGTTCTACTATGGTGCTTTTAGTGTCTCCACATACCGCAGCACGTGACATAGCTTTGCGGACGATAAACGTAACCGTTTCAGAGAGAAAAGCGGCCAATGTGACGATCTGGCTTTAAGTAGATTCGATAACAAATGACGAAAACGGACGGATTTCTCAGGTTTTTACTACATATGAACCCTTTTCACATACTCCCGTGAACGCAGCTGCTAGTCCTCCTTTCATGCAAAATCTTAAGGCTCCACCTCATGTCCAAGGCACCAAATCCGGCTAAAAATCAATAATCGATAACCAAAACTTGAATTGTACTGCTTGTTAAGGCTATTGCTTCAACTTAGAAGCTTCTTCTGTGTTCTACTATGCTGCTTTTAGTGTCTCCACATACCGCAGCACGCGACATAGCTTTGCAGACGATAAACGTAACCGTCTCAGAGAGAAAAGCGGCCAATGTGACGATCTGGCTTTAAGTCGATTCGATAACAAATGACGAAAACGGACGGATTTCTCAGGTTTTTACTACATATGAACCCTTTTCACATTCTCCCGTGCAACGCAGCTGCTAGTCCTCCTTTCATGCAAAATCTTAAGGTTCCACCTCATGCCCAAGGCACCAAAGCCGGCTAAAACTCAATAATCGATAACCAAAACTTGAATTGTACTACTTCTTACTGGCCATTGCTTCAACTTAGAAGCTTATTCTGTGTTCTACTATGGTGCTTTTAGTGTCTCCGCATACCGCAGCACGCGACATAGCTTTGCAGACGATAAATGTAACCGTCTCAGAGAGAAAAGCGGCCAATGTGACGATCTGGCTTTAAGTCGATTCGATAACAAATGACGAAAACGGATTGATTTCTCAGGTTTTTAATACATATGAACACTTTTCACATTCTCCCGTGCACCGCGGCTGCTAGTTCTCCTTTCATGCAAAATATTAAGGTCCTAGGTCATGTCCAAGCCACCAAAGCTGGCTAAAATGTGAATAATCGACAACTAAAACTTGAATTGTACTACTTCTTACTGGCTATTGCTTCAACTTAGAAGCTTCTTCTGTGTTCTACTATGGAGCTTTTAGTGTCTCCGCATAGCGCAGCACGCGACATAGCTTTGCAGACGATAAATGTAACCAATTCAGAGAGAAGAGCGGCCAATGTGACGATCTGGCTTTAAGTCGATTCGATAACAAATGACGAAAACGGGCGGATTTCTCAGGTTTTTACTACATATGAACCCTTTTCACATTCTCCCGTGCAACGCAGCTGCTAGTCCTCCTTTCATGCAAAATCTTAAGGTTCCACCTCTTGCCCAATTCACCAAAGCCGCTAAAAATCAATAAACGATAAACAAAACTTGAATTGTACTGCTTCTTATGGCTATTGCTTCAACTTAGAAGCTTCTTCTGTGTTCTACTATGGTGCTATTAGTGTCTCCGCATACCGCAGCACGCGACATAGCTTTGCAGACGATAAATGAAAGCGTCTCAGAGAGAAAAGCGGCCAATGTGACGATCTGGCTTTAAGTCGATTCGATAATAAATGACGAAAACAGACGGATTTCTCAGGTTTTTACTACATATGAACACTTTTCACATTCTCCCGTGCAACGCGGCTGCTAGTATTCCTTTCATGCAAAATCTTAAAGTCCTAGGTCATGTCCAAGCCACCAAAGCCCTCTAAAAAGTGAATAATCGACGCCTAAAACTTGAATTGTACTACTTCTTACTGGCTATTACTTCATCTTAGAAGCTTCTTCTGTGTTCTACTATGGTGCTTTTAGTGTCTCCGCATACTGCAGCACGCGACATACCTTTGCAGACGATAAATGTAACCGTCTCAGAGAGAAAAGCGGCCAATGTGAAGATCTGGCTTTAAGTCGATTCGATAACAAATGACGAAAACGGACGGATTTCTCAGGTTTTTAGTACATATGAACACTTTTCACATTCTCCCGTGCAACGCGGCTGCTAGTCCTCCTTTCAAGCAAAATCTTAAGGTACTAGGTCATGTCCATGCCAATAAAGCCGGCTAAAAAAAGAATAATCGACAACTAAAACTTGATTTGTACTACTTCGTACTGGTTATTGCTTCAACTTAGAAGCTTCTTGTGTGTTCTACTATGGTGCTTTTAGTGTCTCCACATACCGCAGCACGTGACATAGCTTTGCAGACGATAAACGTAACCGTTTCAGAGAGAAAAGCGGCCAATGTGACGATCTGGCTTTAAGTAGATTCGATAACAAATGACGAAAACGGACGGATTTCTCAGGTTTTTACAACATATGAACCCTTTTCACATACTCCCGTGAACGCAGCTGCTAGTCCTCCTTTCATGCAAAATCTTAAGGCTCCACCTCATGTCCAAGGCACCAAATCCGGCTAAAAATCAATAATCGATAACCAAAACTTGAATTGTACTGCTTGTTAAGGCTATTGCTTCAACTTAGAAGCTTCTTCTGTGTTCTACTATGGTGCTTTTAGTGTCTCCGCATACCGCAGCACGTGACATAGCTTTGCAGACGATAAACGTAACCGTTTCAGAGAGAAAAGCGGCCAATGTGACGATCTGGCTTTAAGTCGATTCGATAACAAATGACGAAAACCGACGGATTTCTCAGGTTTTTACTACATATGAACACTTTTCACATTCTCCCGTGCAACGCGGCTGCTAGTCCTCCTTTCATGCAAAATCTTAAGGTTCCACCTCTTGTCCAAGGCACCAAAGCCGCAAAAAATCAATAATCGATAACCAAAACTTGAATTGTACTGCTTCTTACGGCTATTGCTTCAACTTAGAAGCTTCTTCTGTGTTCTACTATGGTGCTTTTAGTGTCTCCGCATACCGCAGCACGCGACATAGCTTTGCAGACGATAAATGTAACCGTCTCAGAGAGAAAAGCGGCCAATGTGACGATCTGGCTTTAAGTCGGTTCGATAACAAATGACGAAAACGGACGGATTTCTCAGGTTTTTAGTACATATGAACACTTTTCACATTCTCCCGTGCAACGCGGCTGTTAGTCCTCCTTTCATGCAAAATCTAAAGGTTCCACCTCTTGTCCAAGGCACCAAAGCCGCTAAAAATCAATAATCGAAAACCAAAACTTGAATTGTACTGCTTCTTATGGCTATTGCTTCAACTTAGAAGCTTCTTGTGTGTTCTACTATGGTGCTTTTAGTGTCTCCACATACCGCAGCACGCGACATAGCTTTGCAGACGATAAATGTAACCGTCTCAGAGAGAAAAGCGGCCAATGTGACGATCTGGCTTTAAGGCGATTCGATAACAAATTACGAAAACGGACGGATTTCTCAGGTTTTTACTACATATGAACACTTTTCACATTCTCCCGTGTAACGCGGCTACTAGTCCCCCTTTCATGCAAAATCTTAAGGTCCGAGGTCATGACCAAGCTACCAAAACTGGCTAAAAAGTGAATAATCGACGCCTAAAACTTGAATTGTACTACACCTTATTGGCTATTACTTCAACTTAGAAGCTTCTTCTGTGTTCTACTATGGTGCATTTAGTGTCTCCGCATACCGCAGCACGCGACATAGCTTTGCAGACGATAAATGTAACCGTTTCAGAGAGAAAAGCGGCCAATGTGACGATCTGGCTTTAAGTCGATTCTATAACAAATGACGAAAACGAACGGATTTCTCAGGTTTGTACTACATATGAACACTTTTCACATTCTCCCGTGCAACGCAGCTGCTAGTCCTCCTTTCATGCAAAGTCTTAAGCTCCTAGGTCATGTCCAAGCCACCAAAGCCGGCTAAAAAGTGAATAATCGACAACTAAATCTTGAATTGTACTACATCTTACTCACTATTGCTTCAACTTAGGAGCTTCTTCTGTGTTCTACTTTGGTGCTTTTAGTGTCTCCGCATACCGCAGCACGCGACATAGGTTTGCAGACGATAAATGTAACCGTCTCAGAGAGAAAAGCGGCCAATGTGACGATCTGGCTTTAAGTCGATTCGATATCAAATGACGAAAACGGACGGATTTCTCAGGTTTTTAGTACATATGAACACTTTTCACATTCTCCCGTGCAACGCGGCTGCTAGTCCTCCTTTCAAGCAAAATCTTAAGGTACTAGGTCATGTCCAAGCCAATAAAGCCGGCTAAAAAGTGAATAATCGACAACTAAAACTTGATTTGTACTACTTCGTACTGGTTATTGCTTCAACTTAGAAGCTTCTTCTGTGTTCTACTATGGTGCTTTTAGTGTCTCCACATACCGCAGGACGTGACATAGCTTTGCAGACGATAAACGTAACCGTTTCAGAGAGAAAAGCGGCCAATGTGACGATCTGGCTTTAAGTCGATTCGATAACAAATGACGAAAACGGACGGATTTTTCAGGTTTTTACTACATATGAACCCTTTTCACATACTCCCGTGAACGCAGCTGCTAGTCCTCCTTTCATGCAAAATCTGAAGGCTCCACCTCATGTCCAAGGCACCAAAGCCGGCTAAAAATCAATAATCGATAACCAAAACTTGAATTGTACTTCTTGTTAAGGCTATTGCTTCAACTTAGAAGCTTATTCTGTGTTCTACTATGGTGCTTTTAGTGTCTCCGCATACCGCAGCACGTGACATAGCTTTGCAGACGATAAACGTAACCGTTTCAGAGAGAAAAGCGGCCAATGTGACGATCTGGCTTTAAGTCGATTTGATAACAAATGACGAAAACGGACGGATTTCTCAGGTTTTTACTACATATGAACCCTTTTCACATTCTCCCGTGCAACGCGGCTGCTAGTCCTCCTTTCATGCAAAATCTTAAGGTTCCACCTCTTGTCCAAGGCACCAAAGCCGCAAAAAATCAATAATCGATAACCAAAACTTGAATTGTACTGCTTCTTACGGCTATTGCTTCAACTTAGAAGCTTCTTCTGTGTTCTACTATGGTGCTTTTAGTGTCTCCGCATACCGCAGCACGCGACATAGCTTTGCAGACGATAAATGTAACCGTCTCAGAGAGAAAAGCGGCCAATGTGACTATCTGGCTTTAAGTCGGTTCGATAACAAATGACGAAAACGGACGGATTTCTCAGGTTTTTAGTACATATGAACACATTTCACATTCTCACGTGCCACGCGGCAGCTAGTCCTCCTTTCATGCAAAATCTAGAGGTTCCACCTCTTGTCCAAGGCACCAAAGCCGCTAAAAATCAATAATCGATACCCAAACTTGAATTCTACTGCTTCTTATGGCTATTGCTTCAACTTAGAAGCTTCTTCTGTGTTCTACTATGGTGCTTTTAGTGTCTCCACATACCGCAGCACGCGACATAGCTTTGCAGACGATAAATGTAACCGTCTCAGAGAGAAAAGCGGCCAATGTGACGATCTGGCTTTAAGTCGATTCGATAAGAAATTACGAAAACGGACGGATTTCTCAGGTTTTTACTACATATGAACACTTTTCACATTCTCCCGTGCACCGCGGCTGCTAGTCCTCCTTTCATGCAAAATATTAAGGTCCAAGGTCATGTCCAAGCCACCAAAGCCGGCTAAAATGTGAATAATCCACAACTAAAACTTGAATTGTACTACTTCTTACTGGCTATTGCTTCAACTTAGAAGCTTCTTCTGTGTTCTACTATGGTGCTTTTAGTGTCTCCGCATACCGCAGCACGTTACATAGCTTTGCAGACAATAAACGTAACCGTTTCAGAGAGAAAAGCGGCCAATGTGACGATCTGGCTTTAAGTCGATTCGATAACAAATGACGAAAACGGACGGATTTCTCAGGTTTTTACTACATATGAAACCTTTTCACATTCTCCCGTGCAACGCAGCTGCTAGTCCTCCTTTCATGCAAAATCTTAAGGTTCCACCTCATGTCCAAGGCACCAAAGCCGGCTAAAAATCAATAATCGATAACCAAAACTTGAATTGTACTACTTCTTACTGGCCATTGCTTCAACTTAGAAGCTTCTTCTGTGTTCTACTAAGGTGCTTTTAGTGTCTCCGCATACCGCAGCACGCGACATAGCTTTGCAGACGATAAATGTAACAGTCTCTGAGAGAAAAGCGGAGAATGTGACGATCTGGCTTTAAGTCGATTCTATAACAAATGACGAAAACGGAAGGATTTCTCAGGTTTTTACTAAATATGAACCCTTTTCACATTCTCCCGTGCAACGCAGCTGCTAGTCCTCCTTTCATGCAAAATCATAAGGTTCCACCTCATGTCCAAGGCACCAAAGCCGGCTAAAAATCAATAATCGATAACCAAAACTTGAATTGTACTGCTTCTTATGGCTATTGCTTCAACTTAGAAGCTTCTTCTGTGTTCTACTATGGTGCTTTTAGTGTCTCCGCATACCGCAGCACGCGACATAGCTTTGCAGACGATAAATGTAACCGTCCCAGAGAGAAAAGCGGCCAATGTGACGATCTGGCTTTAAGTCGATTCGATAACAAATGACGAAAACGGACGGATTTCTCAGGTTTTTACTACATATGAACACTTTTCACATTCTCCCGTGCAACGCGGCTGCTAGTCCTCCTTTCATGCAAGATCTTAAGGTCCTAGGTCATTTCCAAGCCACCAAAGCCGGCTAAAAAGAGAATAATAGACGCCTAAAACTTGAATTGTACTACTTCTTACTGGCTATTACTTCAACATAGAAGCTTATTCTGTGTTCTACTATGGTGCTTTTAGTGTCTCCGTATACCGCAGCACGCGACATAGCTTTACAGACGATAAATGTAACCGTCTCAGAGAGAAAAGCGGCCAATGTGACGATCTGGCTTTAAGTCGATTCGATTACAAATGACAAAAACGGACGGATTTCTCAAGTTTTTAGTACATATGAACACTTCACATTCTCCCGTGCAACGCGGCTGCTAGTCCTCTTTTCAAGCAAAATCTTAAGGTACTAGGTCATGTGCAAGCCAATAAAGCCGGCTAAAAAGTGAATAATCGACAACTAAAACTTGAATTGTACTACTTCGTACTGGTTATTGTTTCAACTTAGAAGCTTCTTCTGTGTTCTACTATGGTGCTTTTAGTGTCTCCGCATACCGCGGCACGTGACATAGCTTTGCAGACAATAAACGTAACCGTTTCAGAGAGAAAAGCGGCCAATGTGACGATCTGGCTTTAAGTCGATTCGATAACAAATGACGAAAACGGACGGATTTCTCAGGTTTTTACTACATATGAACACTTTTCACATTCTACCGTGCACCGCGGCTGCTAGTCATCCTTTCATGCAAAATATTAAGGTCCTAGGTCATGTCCAAGCCACCAAAGCCGGCTAAAAAGTGAATAATCGACAACTAAATCTTGAATTGTACTACATTTTACTGACTATTGCTTCAACTTAGAAGCTTCTTCTGTGTTCTACTTTGGTGCTTTTAGTGTCTCCGCATACCGCAGCACGCGACATAGCTTTGCAGACGATAAATGTAACCGTCTCAGAGAGAAAAGCGGCTAATGTGACGATCTGGCTTTAAGTCGATTCGATAACAAATGACGAAAACGGACGGATTTCTCAGGTTTTTACTACATATGAACACTTTTCACATTCTCCCGTGCAACGGGGCTGCTAGTCCTCCTCTCATGCAATATCTTAAGGTCCTAGGTCATTTCCAAGCCACCAAAGCCGTCTAAAAAGTGAATAATCGACAACCAAAACTTGAATTGTACTCCTTCTTACTGGCTATTGCTTCAACTTAGAAGCTTCTTCTGTGATCTACTATGGTGCTTTTAGTGTCTCTGCATACCGCAGCACGGGACATAGGTTTGCAGATGATAAATGTAACCGTCTCAGAGAGAAAAGCGGCCAATGTGACGATCTGGCTTTAAGTCGATTCGATAACAAATGACGAAAACGAACGGATTTCTCAGGTTTTTACTACATATGAACACTTTTCACATTCTCCCGTGCAACGCAGCTGCTAGTCCTCCTTTCATGCAAAATCATAAGGTTCCACCTCATGTCCAAGGCACCAAAGCCGGCTAAAAATCAATAATCGATAACCAAAACTTGAATTGTACTGCTTCTTATGGCTATTGCTTCAACTTAGAAGCTTCTTCTGTGTTCTACTATGGTGCTTTTAGTGTCTCCGCATACCGCAGCCCGCGACATAGCTTTGGAGACGATAAATGTAACCGTCCCAGAGAGAAAAGCGGCCAATGTGACGATCTGGCTTTAAGTCGATTCGATAACAAATGACGAAAACGGACGGATTTCTCAGGTTTTTACTACATATGAACACTTTTCACATTCTCCCGTGCAACGCGGCTGCTAGTCCTCCTTTCATGCAAGATCTTAAGGTCCTAGGTCATTTCCAAGCCACCAAAGCCGGCTAAAAAGAGAATAATAGACGCCTAAAACTTGAATTGTACTACTTCTTACTGGCTATTACTTCAACATAGAAGCTTATTCTGTGTTCTACTATGGTGCTTTTAGTGTCTCCGTATACCGCAGCACGCGACATAGCTTTACAGACGATAAATGTAACCGTCTCAGAGAGAAAAGCGGCCAATGTGACGATCTGGCTTTAAGTCGATTCGATTACAAATGACAAAAACGGACGGATTTCTCAAGTTTTTAGTACATATGAACACTTCACATTCTCCCGTGCAACGCGGCTGCTAGTCCTCTTTTCAAGCAAAATCTTAAGGTACTAGGTCATGTGCAAGCCAATAAAGCCGGCTAAAAAGTGAATAATCGACAACTAAAACTTGAATTGTACTACTTCGTACTGGTTATTGTTTCAACTTAGAAGCTTCTTCTGTGTTCTACTATGGTGCTTTTAGTGTCTCCGCATACCGCGGCACGTGACATAGCTTTGCAGACAATAAACGTAACCGTTTCAGAGAGAAAAGCGGCCAATGTGACGATCTGGCTTTAAGTCGATTCGATAACAAATGACGAAAACGGACGGATTTCTCAGGTTTTTACTACATATGAACACTTTTCACATTCTACCGTGCACCGCGGCTGCTAGTCATCCTTTCATGCAAAATATTAAGGTCCTAGGTCATGTCCAAGCCACCAAAGCCGGCTAAAAAGTGAATAATCGACAACTAAATCTTGAATTGTACTACATTTTACTGACTATTGCTTCAACTTAGAAGCTTCTTCTGTGTTCTCCTTAGGTGCTTTTAGTGTCTCCGCATACCGCAGCACGCGACATAGCTTTGCAGACGATAAATGTAACCGTCTCAGAGAGAAAAGCGGCTAATGTGACGATCTGGCTTTAAGTCGATTCGATAACAAATGACGAAAACGGACGGATTTCTCAGGTTTTTACTACATATGAACACTTTTCACATTCTCCCGTGCAACGGGGCTGCTAGTCCTCCTCTCATGCAATATCTTAAGGTCCTAGGTCATTTCCAAGCCACCAAAGCCGTCTAAAAAGTGAATAATCGACAACCAAAACTTGAATTGTACTCCTTCTTACTGGCTATTGCTTCAACTTAGAAGCTTCTTCTGTGATCTACTATGGTGCTTTTAGTGTCTCTGCATACCGCAGCACGGGACATAGGTTTGCAGATGATAAATGTAACCGTCTCAGAGAGAAAAGCGGCCAATGTGACGATCTGGCTTTAAGTCGATTCGATAACAAATGACGAAAACGGACGGATTTCTCAGGTTTTTACTACATATGAACACATTTCACATTCTCCCGTACAACGCGGCTGCTAGTCCTCCTTTCATGCAAAATCTTAAGGTTCCACCTCTTGTCCAAGGCACCAAAGCCGCAAAAAATCAATAATCGATAACCAAAACTTGAATTGTACTGCTTCTTACGGCTATTGCTTCAACTTAGAAGCTTCTTCTGTGTTCTACTATGGTGCTTTTAGTGTCTCCGCATACCGCAGCACGCGACATAGCTTTGCAGACGATAAATGTAACCGTCTCAGAGAGAAAAGCGGCCAATGTGACTATCTGGCTTTAAGTCGGTTCGATAACAAATGACGAAAACGGACGGATTTCTCAGGTTTTTAGTACATATGAACACATTTCACATTCTCACGTGCCACGCGGCAGCTAGTCCTCCTTTCATGCAAAATCTAAAGGTTCCACCTCTTGTCCAAGGCACCAAAGCCGCTAAAAATCAATAATCGATACCCAAACTTGAATTCTACTGCTTCTTATGGCTATTGCTTCAACTTAGAAGCTTCTTCTGTGTTCTACTATGGTGCTTTTAGTGTCTCCACATACCGCAGCACGCGACATAGCTTTGCAGACGATAAATGTAACCGTCTCAGAGAGAAAAGCGGCCAATGTGACGATCTGGCTTTAAGTCGATTCGATAAGAAATTACGAAAACGGACGGATTTCTCAGGTTTTTACTACATATGAACACTTTTCACATTCTCCCGTGCACCGCGGCTGCTAGTCCTCCTTTCATGCAAAATATTAAGGTCCAAGGTCATGTCCAAGCCACCAAAGCCGGCTAAAATGTGAATAATCCACAACTAAAACTTGAATTGTACTACTTCTTACTGGCTATTGCTTCAACTTAGAAGCTTCTTCTGTGTTCTACTATGGTGCTTTTAGTGTCTCCGCATACCGCAGCACGTTACATAGCTTTGCAGACAATAAACGTAACCGTTTCAGAGAGAAAAGCGGCCAATGTGACGATCTGGCTTTAAGTCGATTCGATAACAAATGACGAAAACGGACGGATTTCTCAGGTTTTTACTACATATGAAACCTTTTCACATTCTCCCGTGCAACGCAGCTGCTAGTCCTCCTTTCATGCAAAATCTTAAGGTTCCACCTCATGTCCAAGGCACCAAAGCCGGCTAAAAATCAATAATCGATAACCAAAACTTGAATTGTACTACTTCTTACTGGCCATTGCTTCAACTTAGAAGCTTCTTCTGTGTTCTACTAAGGTGCTTTTAGTGTCTCCGCATACCGCAGCACGCGACATGGCTTTGCAGACGATAAATGTAACAGTCTCTGAGAGAAAAGCGGAGAATGTGACGATCTGGCTTTAAGTCGATTCTATAACAAATGACGAAAACGGAAGGATTTCTCAGGTTTTTACTAAATATGAACCCTTTTCACATTCTCCCGTGCAACGCAGCTGCTAGTCCTCCTTTCATGCAAAATCATAAGGTTCCACCTCATGTCCAAGGCACCAAAGCCGGCTAAAAATCAATAATCGATAACCAAAACTTGAATTGTACTGCTTCTTATGGCTATTGCTTCAACTTAGAAGCTTCTTCTGTGTTCTACTATGGTGCTTTTAGTGTCTCCGCATACCGCAGCACGCGACATAGCTTTGCAGACGATAAATGTAACCGTCCCAGAGAGAAAAGCGGCCAATGTGACGATCTGGCTTTAAGTCGATTCGATAACAAATGACGAAAACGGACGGATTTCTCAGGTTTTTACTACATATGAACACTTTTCACATTCTCCCGTGCAACGCGGCTGCTAGTCCTCCTTTCATGCAAGATCTTAAGGTCCTAGGTCATTTCCAAGCCACCAAAGCCGGCTAAAAAGAGAATAATAGACGCCTAAAACTTGAATTGTACTACTTCTTACTGGCTATTACTTCAACATAGAAGCTTATTCTGTGTTCTACTATGGTGCTTTTAGTGTCTCCGTATACCGCAGCACGCGACATAGCTTTACAGACGATAAATGTAACCGTCTCAGAGAGAAAAGCGGCCAATGTGACGATCTGGCTTTAAGTCGATTCGATTACAAATGACAAAAACGGACGGATTTCTCAAGTTTTTAGTACATATGAACACTTCACATTCTCCCGTGCAACGCGGCTGCTAGTCCTCTTTTCAAGCAAAATCTTAAGGTACTAGGTCATGTGCAAGCCAATAAAGCCGGCTAAAAAGTGAATAATCGACAACTAAAACTTGAATTGTACTACTTCGTACTGGTTATTGTTTCAACTTAGAAGCTTCTTCTGTGTTCTACTATGGTGCTTTTAGTGTCTCCGCATACCGCGGCACGTGACATAGCTTTGCAGACAATAAACGTAACCGTTTCAGAGAGAAAAGCGGCCAATGTGACGATCTGGCTTTAAGTCGATTCGATAACAAATGACGAAAACGGACGGATTTCTCAGGTTTTTACTACATATGAACACTTTTCACATTCTACCGTGCACCGCGGCTGCTAGTCATCCTTTCATGCAAAATATTAAGGTCCTAGGTCATGTCCAAGCCACCAAAGCCGGCTAAAAAGTGAATAATCGACAACTAAATCTTGAATTGTACTACATTTTACTGACTATTGCTTCAACTTAGAAGCTTCTTCTGTGTTCTACTTTGGTGCTTTTAGTGTCTCCGCATACCGCAGCACGCGACATAGCTTTGCAGACGATAAATGTAACCGTCTCAGAGAGAAAAGCGGCTAATGTGACGATCTGGCTTTAAGTCGATTCGATAACAAATGACGAAAACGGACGGATTTCTCAGGTTTTTACTACATATGAACACTTTTCACATTCTCCCGTGCAACGGGGCTGCTAGTCCTCCTCTCATGCAATATCTTAAGGTCCTAGGTCATTTCCAAGCCACCAAAGCCGTCTAAAAAGTGAATAATCGACAACCAAAACTTGAATTGTACTCCTTCTTACTGGCTATTGCTTCAACTTAGAAGCTTCTTCTGTGATCTACTATGGTGCTTTTAGTGTCTCTGCATACCGCAGCACGGGACATAGGTTTGCAGATGATAAATGTAACCGTCTCAGAGAGAAAAGCGGCCAATGTGACGATCTGGCTTTAAGTCGATTCGATAACAAATGACGAAAACGAACGGATTTCTCAGGTTTTTACTACATATGAACACTTTTCACATTCTCCCGTGCAACGCAGCTGCTAGTCCTCCTTTCATGCAAAGTCTTAAGGTCCTAGGTCATGTCCAAGTCACCAAAGCCGGATAAAAAGCGAATTATCGACAACTAAAACTTGAATTGTACTACTTCTTACTGCCTATTACTTCAACTTAGAAGCTTCTTCTGTGTTGTACTATGGTGCTTTGTCTCTGCATACCGCAGAACGCGACATAGCTTTGCAGAAGATAAATGTAACCGTCTCAGAGAGAAAAGCGGCCAATGTGACGATCTGGCTTTAAGTCGATTCGATAACAAATGACGAAAACGGACGGATTTCTCAGGTTTTTACTACATATGAACACATTTCACATTCTCCCGTACAACGCGGCTGTTAGTCCTCCTTTCATGCAAAATCTTAAGGTACTAGGTCATGTAGAAGCCAATAACGCTTCTAAAAAGTGATAATCGACAACTAAAATTGGAATTGTACTACTTCTTACTGGCTACTGCTTCAACTTAGATTCTTCTTCTGTGTTCTACTATTGTGCTTTTAATGTCTCCGCATACCGCAGCACGTGACATAGCTTTGCAGACGATAAATGTAACCGTTTCAGGGAGAAAAGCGGCCAATGTGACGATCTGGCTTTAAGTCGATTCGATGAGAAATTACGAAAACGGACGGATTTCTCAGGTTTTTACTACATATGAACACTTTTCACATTCTCCCGTGCACCGCGGCTGCTAGTCCTCCTTTCATGCAAAATATTAAGGTCCTAGGTCATGTCCAAGCCACCAAAGCCGGCTAAAATGTGAATAATCCACAACTAAAACTTGAATTGTACTACTTCTTACTGGCTATTGCTTCAACTTAGAAGCTTCTTCTGTGTTCTACTATGGTGCTTTTAGTGTCTCCACATACCGCAGCACGTTACATAGCATTGCAGACAATAAACGTAACCGTTTCAGAGAGAAAAGCGGCCAATGTGACGATCTGGCTTTAAGTCGATTCTATAACAAATGACGAAAACGGAAGGATTTCTCAGGTTTTTACTAAATATGAACCCTTTTCACATTCTACCGTGCAACGCAGCTGCTAGTCCTCCTTTCATGCAAAATCATAAGGTTCCACCTCATGTCCAAGGCACCAAAGCCGGCTAAAAATCAATAATCGATAACCAAAACTTGAATTGTACTGCTTCTTATGGCTATTGCTTCAACTTAGAAGCTTCTTCTGTGTTCTACTATGGTGCTTTTAGTGTCTCCGCATACCGCAGCACGCGACATAGCTTTGCAGACGATAAATGTAACCGTCTCAGAGAGAAAAGCGGCCAATGTTACGATCTGGCTTTAAGTCGATTCGATAACAACTGACGAAAACGGACGGATTTCTCAGGTTTTTACTACATATGAACCCTTTTCACATTCTCCCGTGCAACGCGGCTGCTAGTCCTCCTTTCATGCAAGATCTTAAGGTCCTAGGTCATTTCCAAGCCACCAAAGCCGGCTAAAAAGAGAATAATAGACGCCTAAAACTTGAATTGTACTACTTCTTACTGGCTATTACTTCAACATAGAAGCTTATTCTGTGTTATACTATGGTGCTTTTAGTGTCTCCGTATACCGCAGCACGCGACATAGCTTTACAGACGATAAATGTAACCGTCTCAGAGAGAAAAGCGGCCAATGTGACGATCTGGCTTTAAGTCGATTCGATTACAAATGACAAAAACGGACAGATTTCTCAAGTTTTTAGTACATATGAACACTTCACATTCTCCCGTGCAACGCGGCTGCTAGTCCTCTTTTCAAGCAAAATCTTAAGGTACTAGGTCATGTGCAAGCCAATAAAGCCGGCTAAAAAGTGAATAATCGACAACTAAAACTTGAATTGTACTACTTCGTACTGGTTATTGTTTCAACTTAGAAGCTTCTTCTGTGTTCTACTATGGTGCTTTTAGTGTCTCCGCATACCGCAGCACGCGACATAGCTTTGCAGACGATAAATGTAACCGATTCAGAGAGAAGAGCGGCCAATGTGACGATCTGGCTTTAAGTCGATTCGATAACAAATTACGAAAACGGACGGATTTCTCAGGTTTTTAATACATATGAACACATTTCACATTCTCCCGTACAACGCGGCTGTTAGTCCTCCTTTCATGCAAAGTCTTAAGGTCCTAGGTCATGTCCAAGCCACCAAAGCCGGCTAAAAAGTGAATAATCGACAACTAAATCTTGAATTGTACTACATTTTACTGACTATTGCTTCAACTTAGAAGCTTCTTCTGTGTTCTACTTTGGTGCTTTTAGTGTCTCCGCATACCGCAGCACGCGACATAGCTTTGCAGACGATAAATGTAACCGTCTCAGAGAGAAAAGCGGCTAATGTGACGATCTGGCTTTAAGTCGATTCGATAACAAATGACGAAAACGGACGGATTTCTCAGGTTTTTACTACATATGAACACTTTTCACATTCTCCCGTGCAACGGGGCTGCTAGTCCTCCTCTCATGCAATATCTTAAGGTCCTAGGTCATTTCCAAGCCACCAAAGCCGCCTAAAAAGTGAATAATCGACAACCAAAACTTGAATTGTACTCCTTCTTACTGGCTATTGCTTCAACTTAGAAGCTTCTTCTGTGATCTACTATGGTGCTTTTAGTGTCTCTGCATACCGCAGCACGGGACATAGGTTTGCAGATGATAAATGTAACCGTCTCAGAGAGAAAAGCGGCCAATGTGACGATCTGGCTTTAAGTCGATTCGATAACAAATGACGAAAACGAACGGATTTCTCAGGTTTTTACTACATATGAACACTTTTCACATTCTCCCGTGCAACGCAGCTGCTAGTCCTCCTTTCATGCAAAGTCTTAAGGTCCTAGGTCATGTCCAAGTCACCAAAGCCGGATAAAAAGCGAATTATCGACAACTAAAACTTGAATTGTACTACTTCTTACTGCCTATTACTTCAACTTAGAAGCTTCTTCTGTGTTGTACTATGGTGCTTTGTCTCTGCATACCGCAGAACGCGACATAGCTTTGCAGAAGATAAATGTAACCGTCTCAGAGAGAAAAGCGGCCAATGTGACGATCTGGCTTTAAGTCGATTCGATAACAAATGACGAAAACGGACGGATTTCTCAGGTTTTTACTACATATGAACACATTTCACATTCTCCCGTACAACGCGGCTGTTAGTCCTCCTTTCATGCAAAATCTTAAGGTACTAGGTCATGTAGAAGCCAATAACGCTTCTAAAAAGTGATAATCGACAACTAAAATTGGAATTGTACTACTTCTTACTGGCTACTGCTTCAACTTAGATTCTTCTTCTGTGTTCTACTATTGTGCTTTTAATGTCTCCGCATACCGCAGCACGTGACATAGCTTTGCAGACGATAAATGTAACCGTTTCAGGGAGAAAAGCGGCCAATGTGACGATCTGGCTTTAAGTCGATTCGATGAGAAATTACGAAAACGGACGGATTTCTCAGGTTTTTACTACATATGAACACTTTTCACATTCTCCCGTGCACCGCGGCTGCTAGTCCTCCTTTCATGCAAAATATTAAGGTCCTAGGTCATGTCCAAGCCACCAAAGCCGGCTAAAATGTGAATAATCCACAACTAAAACTTGAATTGTACTACTTCTTACTGGCTATTGCTTCAACTTAGAAGCTTCTTCTGTGTTCTACTATGGTGCTTTTAGTGTCTCCACATACCGCAGCACGTTACATAGCATTGCAGACAATAAACGTAACCGTTTCAGAGAGAAAAGCGGCCAATGTGACGATCTGGCTTTAAGTCGATTCGGTAACAAATGACGAAAACAGACGGATTTCTCACGTTTTTACTACATATGAAACCTTTTCACATTCTCCCGTGCAACGCAGCTGCTAGTCCTCCTTTCATGCAAAATCTTAAGGTTCCACCTCATGTCCAAGGCACCAAAGACGGCTAAAAATCAATAATCGATAACCAAAACTTGAATTGTACTACTTCTTACTGGCCATTGCTTCAACTTAGAAGCTTCTTCTGTGTTCTACTAAGGTGCTTTTAGTGTCTCAGCATACCGCAGCACGCGACATAGCTTTGCAGACGATAAATGTAACAGTCTCTGAGAGAAAAGTGGCCAATGTGACGATCTGGCTTTAAGTCGATTCTATAACAAATGACGAAAACGGAAGGATTTCTCAGGTTTTTACTAAATATGAACCCTTTTCACATTCTACCGTGCAACGCAGCTGCTAGTCCTCCTTTCATGCAAAATCATAAGGTTCCACCTCATGTCCAAGGCACCAAAGCCGGCTAAAAATCAATAATCGATAACCAAAACTTGAATTGTACTGCTTCTTATGGCTATTGCTTCAACTTAGAAGCTTCTTCTGTGTTCTACTATGGTGCTTTTAGTGTCTCCGCATACCGCAGCACGCGACATAGCTTTGCAGACGATAAATGTAACCGTCTCAGAGAGAAAAGCGGCCAATGTTACGATCTGGCTTTAAGTCGATTCGATAACAACTGACGAAAACGGACGGATTTCTCAGGTTTTTACTACATATGAACCCTTTTCACATTCTCCCGTGCAACGCGGCTGCTAGTCCTCCTTTCATGCAAGATCTTAAGGTCCTAGGTCATTTCCAAGCCACCAAAGCCGGCTAAAAAGAGAATAATAGACGCCTAAAACTTGAATTGTACTACTTCTTACTGGCTATTACTTCAACATAGAAGCTTATTCTGTGTTCTACTATGGTGCTTTTAGTGTCTCCGTATACCGCAGCACGCGACATAGCTTTACAGACGATAAATGTAACCGTCTCAGAGAGAAAAGCGGCCAATGTGACGATCTGGCTTTAAGTCGATTCGATTACAAATGACAAAAACGGACAGATTTCTCAAGTTTTTAGTACATATGAACACTTCACATTCTCCCGTGCAACGCGGCTGCTAGTCCTCTTTTCAAGCAAAATCTTAAGGTACTAGGTCATGTGCAAGCCAATAAAGCCGGCTAAAAAGTGAATAATCGACAACTAAAACTTGAATTGTACTACTTCGTACTGGTTATTGTTTCAACTTAGAAGCTTCTTCTGTGTTCTACTATGGTGCTTTTAGTGTCTCCGCATACCGCAGCACGCGACATAGCTTTGCAGACGATAAATGTAACCGATTCAGAGAGAAGAGCGGCCAATGTGACGATCTGGCTTTAAGTCGATTCGATAACAAATGACGAAAACGGACGGATTTCTCAGGTTTTTAATACATATGAACACATTTCACATTCTCCCGTACAACGCGGCTGTTAGTCCTCCTTTCATGCAAAGTCTTAAGGTCCTAGGTCATGTCCAAGCCACCAAAGCCGGCTAAAAAGTGAATAATCGACAACTAAATCTTGAATTGTACTACATTTTACTGACTATTGCTTCAACTTAGAAGCTTCTTCTGTGTTCTACTTTGGTGCTTTTAGTGTCTCCGCATACCGCAGCACGCGACATAGCTTTGCAGACGATAAATGTAACCGTCTCAGAGAGAAAAGCGGCTAATGTGACGATCTGGCTTTAAGTCGATTCGATAACAAATGACGAAAACGGACGGATTTCTCAGGTTTTTACTACATATGAACACTTTTCACATACTCCCGTGCAACGGGGCTGCTAGTCCTCATCTCATGCAATATCTTAAGGTCCTAGGTCATTTCCAAGCCACCAAAGCCGTCTAAAAAGTGAATAATCGACAACCAAAACTTGAATTGTACTCCTTCTTACTGGCTATTGCTTCAACTTAGAAGCTTCTTCTGTGATCTACTATGGTGCTTTTAGTGTCTCTGCATACCGCAGCACGGGACATAGGTTTGCAGATGATAAATGTAACCGTCTCAGAGAGAAAAGCGGCCAATGTGACGATCTGGCTTTAAGTCGATTCGATAACAAATGACGAAAACGAACGGATTTCTCAGGTTTTTACTACATATGAACACTTTTCACATTCTCCCGTGCAACGCAGCTGCTAGTCCTCCTTTCATGCAAAGTCTTAAGGTCCTAGGTCATGTCCAAGTCACCAAAGCCGGATAAAAAGCGAATTATCGACAACTAAAACTTGAATTGTACTACTTCTTACTGCCTATTACTTCAACTTAGAAGCTTCTTCTGTGTTGTACTATGGTGCTTTGTCTCTGCATACCGCAGAACGCGACATAGCTTTGCAGAAGATAAATGTAACCGTCTCAGAGAGAAAAGCGGCCAATGTGACGATCTGGCTTTAAGTCGATTCGATAACAAATGACGAAAACGGACGGATTTCTCAGGTTTTTACTACATATGAACACATTTCACATTCTCCCGTACAACGCGGCTGTTAGTCCTCCTTTCATGCAAAATCTTAAGGTACTAGGTCATGTAGAAGCCAATAACGCTTCTAAAAAGTGATAATCCACAACTAAAATTGGAATTGTACTACTTCTTACTGGCTACTGCTTCAACTTAGATTCTTCTTCTGTGTTCTACTATTGTGCTTTTAATGTCTCCGCATACCGCAGCACGTGACATAGCTTTGCAGACGATAAATGTAACCGTTTCAGGGAGAAAAGCGGCCAATGTGACGATCTGGCTTTAAGTCGATTCGATAAGAAATTACGAAAACGGACGGATTTCTCAGGTTTTTACTACATATGAACACTTTTCACATTCTCCCGTGCACCGCGGCTGCTTGTCCTCCTTTCATGCAAAATATTAAGGTCCTAGGTCATGTCCAAGCCACCAAAGCCGGCTAAAATGTGAATAATCCACAACTAAAACTTGAATTGTACTACTTCTTACTGGCTATTGCTTCAACTTAGAAACTTCTTCTGTGTTCTACTATGGTGCTTTTAGTGTCTCCGCATACCGCAGCACGTTACATAGCTTTGCAGACAATAAACGTAACCGTTTCAGAGAGAAAAGCGGCCAATGTGACGATCTGGCTTTAAGTCGATTCGATAACAAATGACGAAAACGGACGGATTTCTCAGGTTTTTACTACATATGAAACCTTTTCACATTCTCCCGTGCAACGCAGCTGCTAGTCCTCCTTTCATGCAAAATCTTAAGGTTCCACCTCATGTCCAAGGCACCAAAGCCGGCTAAAAATCAATAATCGATAACCAAAACTTGAATTGTACTACTTCTTACTGGCCATTGCTTCAACATAGAAGCTTCTTCTGTGTTCTACTAAGGTGCTTTTAGTGTCTCCGCATACCGCAGCACGCGACATAACTTTGCAGACGATAAATGTAACAGTCTCTGAGAGAAAAGCGGAGAATGTGACGATCTGGCTTTAAGTCGATTCTATAACAAATGACGAAAACGGAAGGATTTCTCAGGTTTTTACTAAATATGAACCCTTTTCACATTCTACCGTGCAACGCAGCTGCTAGTCCTCCTTTCATGCAAAATCATAAGGTTCCACCTCATGTCCAAGGCACCAAAGCCGGCTAAAAATCAATAATCGATAACCAAAACTTGAATTGTACTGCTTCTTATGGCTATTGCTTCAACTTAGAAGCTTCTTCTGTGTTCTACTATGGTGCTTTTAGTGTCTCCGCATACCGCAGCACGCGACATAGCTTTGCAGACGATAAATGTAACCGTCTCAGAGAGAAAATCGGCCAATGTTACGATCTGGCTTTAAGTCGATTCGATAACAAATGACGAAAACGGACGGATTTCTCAGGTTTTTACTACATATGAACACTTTTCACATTCTCCCGTGCAACGCGGCTGCTAGTCCTCCTTTCATGCAATATCTTAAGGTCCTAGGTCATTTCCAAGCCACCAAAGCCGGCTAAAAAGAGAATAATAGACGCCTAAAACATGAATTGTACTACTTCTTACTGGCTATTACTTCAACATAGAAGCTTATTCTGTGTTCTACTATGGTGCTTTTAGTGTCTCCGTATACCGCAGCACGCGACATAGCTTTACAGACGATAAATGTAACCGTCTCAGAGAGAAAAGCGGCCAATGTGACGATCTGGCTTTAAGTCGATTCGATTACAAATGACAAAAACGGACGGATTTCTCAAGTTTTTAGTACATATGAACACTTCACATTCTCCCGTGCAACGCGGCTGCTAGTCCTCTTTTCAAGCAAAATCTTAAGGTACTAGGTCATGTGCAAGCCAATAAAGCCGGCTAAAAAGTGAATAATCGACAACTAAAACTTGAATTGTACTAATTCTTACTGCCTATTACTTCAACTTAGAAGCTTCTTCTGTGTTGTACTATGGTGCTTTGTCTCTGCATACCGCAGAACGCGACATAGCTTTGCAGAAGATAAATGTAACCGTCTCAGAGAGAAAAGCGGCCAATGTGACGATCTGGCTTTAAGTCGATTCGATAACAAATGACGAAAACGGACGGATTTCTCAGGTTTTTACTACATATGAACACATTTCACATTCTCCCGTACAACGCGGCTGTTAGTCCTCCTTTCATGCAAAATCTTAAGGTACTAGGTCATGTAGAAGCCAATAACGCTTCTAAAAAGTGATAATCGACAACTAAAATTGGAATTGTACTACTTCTTACTGGCTACTGCTTCAACTTAGATTCTTCTTCTGTGTTCTACTATTGTGCTTTTAATGTCTCCGCATACCGCAGCACGTGACATAGCTTTGCAGACGATAAATGTAACCGTTTCAGGGAGAAAAGCGGCCAATGTGACGATCTGGCTTTAAGTCGATTCGATAAGAAATTACGAAAACGGACGGATTTCTCAGGTTTTTACTACATATGAACACTTTTCACATTCTCCCGTGCACCGCGGCTGCTTGTCCTCCTTTCATGCAAAATATTAAGGTCCTAGGTCATGTCCAAGCCACCAAAGCCGGCTAAAATGTGAATAATCCACAACTAAAACTTGAATTGTACTACTTCTTACTGGCTATTGCTTCAACTTAGAAGCTTCTTCTGTGTTCTACTATGGTGCTTTTAGTGTCTCCGCATACCGCAGCACGTTACATAGCTTTGCAGACAATAAACGTAACCGTTTCAGAGAGAAAAGCGGCCAATGTGACGATCTGGCTTTAAGTCGATTCGATAACAAATGACGAAAACGGACGGATTTCTCAGGTTTTTACTACATATGAAACCTTTTCACATTCTCCCGTGCAACGCAGCTGCTAGTCCTCCTTTCATGCAAAATCTTAAGTTTCCACCTCATGTCCAAGGCACCAAAACCGGCTAAAAATCAATAATCGATAACCAAAACTTGAATTGTACTACTTCATACTGGCCATTGCTTCAACTTAGAAGCTTCTTCTGTGTTCTACTAAGGTGCTTTTAGTGTCTCCGCATACCGCAGCACGCGACATAGCTTTGCAGACGATAAATGTAACAGTCTCTGAGAGAAAAGCGGAGAATGTGACGATCTGGCTTTAAGTCGATTCTATAACAAATGACGAAAACGGAAGGATTTCTCAGGTTTTTACTAAATATGAACCCTTTTCACATTCTACCGTGCAACGCAGCTGCTAGTCCTCCTTTCATGCAAAATCATAAGGTTCCACCTCATGTCCAAGGCACCAAAGCCGGCTAAAAATCAATAATCGATAACCAAAACTTGAATTGTACTGCTTCTTATGGCTATTGCTTCAACTTAGAAGCTTCTTCTGTGTTCTACTATGGTGCTTTTAGTGTCTCCGCATACCGCAGCACGCGACATAGCTTTGCAGACGATAAATGTAACCGTCTCAGAGAGAAAATCGGCCAATGTTACGATCTGGCTTTAAGTCGATTCGATAACAAATGACGAAAACGGACGGATTTCTCAGGTTTTTACTACATATGAACACTTTTCACATTCTCCCGTGCAACGCGGCTGCTAGTCCTCCTTTCATGCAAGATCTTAAGGTCCTAGGTCATTTCCAAGCCACCAAAGCCGGCTAAAAAGAGAATAATAGACGCCTAAAACTTGAATTGTACTACTTCTTACTGGCTATTACTTCAACATAGAAGCTTATTCTGTGTTCTACTATGGTGCTTTTAGTGTCTCCGTATACCGCAGCACGCGACATAGCTTTACAGAAGATAAATGTAACCGTCTCAGAGAGAAAAGCGGCCAATGTGACGATCTGGCTTTAAGTCGATTCGATAACAAATGACGAAAACGGACGGATTTCTCAGGTTTTTACTACATATGAACACTTTTCACATTCTACCGTGCACCGCGGCTGCTAGTCATCCTTTCATGCAAAATATTAAGGTCCTAGGTCATGTCCAAGCCACCAAAGCCGGCTAAAATGTGAATAATCGACAAATAAAACTTGAATTGTACTACTTCTTACTGGCTATTGCTTCAACTTAGAAGCTTCTTCTGTGTTCTACTATGGTGCTTTTAGTGTCTCCGCATACCGCAGCACGCGACATAGCTTTGCAGACGATAAATGTAACCGATTCAGAGAGAAGAGCGGCCAATGTGACGATCTGGCTTTAAGTCGATTCGATAACAAATGACGAAAACGGACGGATTTCTCAGGTTTTTACTACATATGAACACATTTCACATTCTCCCGTACAACGCGGCTGTTAGTCCTCATTTCATGCAAAGTCTTAAGGTCCTAGGTCATGTCCAAGCGACCAAAGCCGACTAAAAAGTGAATAATCGACAACTAAATCTTGAATTGTACTACATTTTACTGACTATTGCTTCAACTTAGAAGCTTCTTCTGTGTTCTACTTTGGTGCTTTTAGTGTTTCCGCATACCGCAGCACGCGACATAGCTTTGCAGACGATAAATGTAACCGTCTCAGAGAGAAAAGCGGCTAATGTGACGATCTGGCTTTAAGTCGATTCGATAACAAATGACGAAAACGGACGGATTTCTCAGGTTTTTACTACATATGAACACTTTTCACATTCTCCCGTGCAACGGGGCTGCTAGTCCTCCTTTCATGCAAAATCTTAAGGTCCTAGGTCATTTCCAAGCCACCAAAGCCGTCTAAAAAGTGAACAATCGACAACCAAAACTTGAATTGTACTCCTTCTTACTGGCTATTGCTTCAACTTAGAAGCTTCTTCTGTGATCTACTATGGTGCTTTTAGTGTCTCTGCATATCGCAGCACGGGACATAGGTTTGCAGATGATAAATGTAACCGTCTCAGAGAGAAAAGCGGCCAATGTGACGATCTGGCTTTAAGTCGATTCGATAACAAATGACGAAAACGAACGGATTTCTCAGGTTTTTACTACATATGAACACTTTTCACATTCTCCCGTGCAACGCAGCTGCTAGTCCTCCTTTCATGCAAAGTCTTAAGGTCCTAGGTCATGTCCAAGTCACCAAAGCCGGATAAAAAGCGAATTTTTGACAACTAAAACTTGAATTGTACTACTTCTTACTGCCTATTACTTCAACTTAGAAGCTTCTTCTGTGTTGTACTATGGTGCTTTGTCTCTGCATACCGCAGAACGCGACATAGCTTTGCAGAAGATAAATGTAACCGTCTCAGAGAGAAAAGCGGCCAATGTGACGATCTGGCTTTAAGTCGATTCGATAACAAATGACGAAAACGGACGGATTTCTCAGGTTTTTACTACATATGAACACTTTTCACATTCTCCCGTGCAACGCGGCTGCTAGTCCTCCTTTCAAGCAATATCTTAAGATTCCATCTTATGTCCAAGACACCAAAGCCCCCTAAAAATCAATAATCGATAACCAAAACTTGAATTGTATTGCTTCTTACTGACTATTGCTTCAACTTAGAAGCTTCTTCTGTGTTCTACTATGGTGCTTTTAGTGTTTCCGCATACCGCAGCACGCGACATAGCTTTGCAGACGATAAATGTAACCGTTTCAGAGAGAAGAGCGGCCAATTTGACGATCTGGCTTTAAGTCGATTCGATAACAAATGACGAAAACGGACGGATTTCTCAGGTTTTTACTACATATGAACCCTTTTCATATTCTCCCGTGCAACGCGGCTTCTAGTCCTCCTTTCATGCAAAATCTTAAGGTCCTAGGTTATGTCCAAGCCACCATAGCCGGCTAAAAAGTGAATAATCGACAACTAGAACTTGAATTGTACTACTTGTTACTGGTTATTGCTTCAACTTAGAAGCTTCTTCTGTGTTCTACTATGGTGCATTTAGTGTCTCCGCATACCGCAGCACGTGACATAGCTTTGCAGACGTAAATCTAACCGTTTCAGCGAGAAAAGCGGCCAATGTGACGATCTGGCTTTAAGTCGATTCGATAACACATGACGAAAACGGACGTATTTCTCAGGTTTTTACTACATATGAACACTTTTCACATTCTCCCGTGCAACGCGGCTGCAAGTCCTACTTTCATGCAAAATCTTAAGTTCCTACATCATGTCCAAGCCACCAAAGCCGGCTAAAAAGTGAATAATCGACAACTACAACTTGAATTGTACTACTTCTTACTGACTATTACTTCAACTTAGAAGCTTCTTCTGTGTTCTACTATGGTGCTTTTAGTGTTTCCGCATACCACAGCACACGACATATCTTTGCAGACGATAAATGTAACCGTCTCAGAGAGAAAAGCGGCCAATGTGACGATCTGGCTTTAAGTCGATTCGATAACAAATGACGATAACGGACGGATTTCTCAGGATTTTACTACATATGAACCCTTTTTACATTCACCCGCCAACGCGGCTGCTAGTCCTCCTTTCATGCAAAATCTTAACGTTCCAATTCATGTCCAAGGCACCAAAGCCGGCTACAAATCAATTGTCGATAAACAAAACAAGAATTGTACTGCTTCTTACTGACTATTGCTTTAACTTAGAAGTTTCTTCTGTGTTCTACTATGGTGCTTTTAGTGTTTCCGCATACCGCAGCACGCGACATAGCTTTGCAGACGATAAATGTAACCGTCTCAGAGAGAAAAGCGGCCAATGTGACGATCTGGCATTAAGTCGATTCGATAACAAATGACGAAAACGGACGGATTTCTCAGGTTTTTACTACATATGAAAACTTTTTACATTCTCCCGTGCAAAGGGGCTGTTAGTCCTCCTTTCATACAAAATCTTGAGGTCCTAGGTCATGTCCAAACCACCAAAGCCGGCTAAAAAGTGAATAATCGACAACTAAAACTTCAATTGTACTACTTCTTACTGGCTATTACTTCAACTTAGAAGCTTCTTCTGTGTTCTACTATGGTGCTTTTAGTGTCTCCGCATACCGCAGCACGCGACATAGCTTTGCAGACGACAAATGTAACCGTTTCAGAAAGAAGAGTGGCCTAAGTGACGATCTGGCTTTAAGTCGATTCGATAACAAATGACGAAAACGGACGTATTTCTCAGGTTTTTACTACATATGAACCCTTTTCTCATTCTCCCGTGCAACGCGGCTGCTAGTCCTCCTTTCATGCAAAATCTTAAGGTTCCACCTCATGTCCAAGGCACCAAAGCCGGCTAAAAATCGATACTCGATAACCAAAACTTAAATTGTACTGCTTCTTACTGGCTATTGCTTCAACTTAGAAGATTTTTCTGTGTTCTACTATGGTGCTTTTAGTGTCTCCGCATACCGCAGCACGCGACATAGCTTTGCAGACGATAAATGTAACCGTCTCAGAGAGAAAAGCGGCCAATGTGACGATCTGGCTTTAAGTCGATTCGATAACAAATGACGAAAACGGACGGATTTCTCAGGTTTTTACTATATATGAACACATTTCACATTCTCCCGTGCAACGCGGCTGCTAGTCCTCCTTCCATGCAAAATCTTAAGGTCCTACGTCATGTCCAAGCCACCAAAGCCGGCTAAAAAGTGAATAATCGACAACTAAATCTTGAATTGTACTACATTTTACTGACTATTGCTTCAACTTAGAAGCTTCTTCTGTGTTCTACTATGGTGCTTTTAGTGTTTCCGCATACCGCAGCACGCGACATAGCTTTGCAGACTATAAATGTAACCGTCTCAGAGAGAAAAGCGGCCAATGTGACGATCTGGCTTTAAGTCGATTCGATAACAAATGACGAAAACGGACGGATTTCTCAGGTTTTTACTACATATGAACCCTTTTCACATTCTAACCTGCAACGCGGCTGCTAGTCCTTCTTTCATGCAAAATCTTAAGATACCACCTTATGTCCAAGACACCAAAGCCGGCAAAAAATTAATAATCGATAACCAAAACTTGAATTGTACTGCTTCTTACTGGCTATTGCTTCAACTTAGAAGCTTCTTCTGTATTCTACTATGGTGCTCTTAGTGTCTCCGCATACCGCAGCACGCGACATAGCTTTGCAGACGATAAATGTAACCGTCTCAGAGAGAAAAGCGGCTAAAGTGACGATCTGGCTTTAAGTCGATTCGATAACAAATGACGAAAACGGACGGATTTCTGAGGTTTTTACTACATATGAACCCTTTTCTCATTCACCCGTGCAACGCGGCTGCTAGTCCTCCTTTCATGCAAAATCTTAATGTTCCACCTCATGTCCAAGGCACCAAAGCCGGCTAAAAATCGATAATTTATAACCAAAACTTAAATTGTAGTGCTTCTTACTGGCTATTGCTTCAACTTAGAAGATTTTTCTGTGTTCTACTATGGTGCTTTTAGTGTCTCCGCATACCGCAGCACGCGACATAGCTTTGCAGACGATAAATGTAACCGTCTCAGAGAGAAAAGCGGCCAATGTGACGATCTGGCTTTAAGTCGATTCGATAACAAATGACGAAAACGGACTGATTTCTCAGGTTTTCACTACATATGAACCCTTTTTACATTCTCCCGTGCAACGCGGCTGCTAGTCCTCCTTTCATGCAAAATCTTAAGATTCCACCTTATGTCCAAGACACCAAAGCCGGCAAAAAATTAATAATCGATTACCAAAACTTGAATTGTACTGCTTCTTACTGGCTATTGCTTCAACTTAGAAGATTCTTCTGTGTTCTACTATGGTGCATTTGGGGTCTCCGCATACCGCAGCACGCGACATAGCATTGCAGACGAAAAATGTAACCGTCTCTGAGAGAAAAGCGGCCAATGTGACGATCTGGCTTTAAGTCGATTCGATAACAAATGACGAAAACGGACGGGTTTCTCAGGTGTTTACTATATATGAACACTTTTCACATTCTCCCGTGCAACGCGGCTGCTAGTCCTCCTTTCATGCAAAATCTTATGTTCCTAGGTCATGTCCAAGCCACCAAAGCCGGCTAAAAAGTGAATACTTGACAACTAAAACTTGAATTGTACTACTTCTTACTGGCTATTACTTCACTTTAGAAGCTTCTTCTGTGTTCTACTATGGTGCTTTTAGTGTTTCCGCATACCGCAGCACGCGACATAGCTTTGCAGACGATAAATGTAACCGTCTCAGAGAGAAAAGCGGCCAATGTGACGATCTGGCTTTAAGTCGATTCGATAACAAATGACGAAAACGGACGGATTTCTCAGGTTTTTACTACATATGAACCCTTTTCACATTCTCCCGTGCAACGCGGCTGCTAGTCCTCCTTTCATGCAAAATCTTATGGTTCCACCTCATGTCCATGGCACCAAAGCCGGCTAAAAATCAATATTCGATAACCAAAACTTGAATTGTACTGCTTCTTACTGGCTATTGCTTCAACTTAGAAGCTTCTTCTGTGTTCTACTATGGTGCTTTTAGAGTCTCCGCATACCGCAGCAGGCGACATAGCTTTGCAGACGATAAATGTAACCGTCTCAGAGAGAAAAGCGGCCAATGTGACGATCTGGCTTTAAGTCGATTCGATAACAAATGACGAAAACGGACTGATTTCTTAGGTTTTTACTTTTCACATTCTCCCGTGAAACCGGGCTGCTAGTCCTCCTTTCATGCAAACTCTTAAGGTTCCACCTCATGTCCAAAGCACCAAGGCCGGCTAAAAATCAATAATCGACAACCAAAACTTGAATTGTACAGCTTCTTACTGGCTATTGCTTCAACTTAGAAGCTTCTTTTGTGTTCTACTATGGTGCATTTAGTGTCTCCGCATACCGCAGCACGCGACATAGCTTTGCAGACTATAAATGTAACCGTCTCAGAGAGAAAAGCGGCCAATGTGACGATCTGGCTGTAAGTCGATTCGATAACAAATGACGAAAACGGACGGATTTCTCAGGTTTTTACTACATATGAACCCTTTTCACATTCTCCCCTGCAACGCGGCTGCTAGTCCTCCTTTCATGCAAAATCTTAATGTTCCACCTCATGTCCAAGGCACCAAAGCCGCCTAAAAATAATCGATAACCAAAACTTGAATTGTACTGCTTCTTACTGGCTATTGCTTCAACTTAAAAACTTCATCTGTGTTCTAATATGGTGCTTTTAGTGTCTCCGCATACCGCAGCACGAGACATAGCTATGCAGACGATAAATGTAACCGTCTCAGAGAGAAAAGCGGCCAATGTGACGATCTGGCTTTAAGTCGATTCGATAACAAATGACGAAACCGGACGGATTTCTCAGCTTTTTACTACATATGAACACTTTTCACATTCTCCCTTGCAACGCGGCTGCTAGTCCTCCTTTCATGCAAAATCTTAATGTTCCACCTCATGTCCAAGACACCAAAGCCGGCTAAAAATTAATAATCGATAACCAAAACTTTAATTGTACTGCTTCTTACTGGCTATTGCTTCAACTTAGAAGATTTTTCTGTGTTCTACTATGGTGCTTTTAGTGCCTCCGCATACCGCAGCACGCGACATAGCTTTGCAGACGATAAATGTAACCGTCTCAGAGAGAAAAGCGGCCAATGTGACGATCTGGCTTTAAGTCGATTCGATAACAAATGACGAAAACGGACGGATTTCTCAGGTTTTTACTACATATGAACCCTTTTTACATTCTCCCGTGCAACGCGGCTGCTAGTCCTCCTTTTATGCAAAATCTTATGATTCCACCTTATGTCCAAGACACCAAAGCCGGCAAAAAATTAATAATCGATAACCAAAACTTGAATTGTACTGCTTCTTACTGGCTATTGCTTCAACTTAGAAGCTTCTTCTGTGTTCTACTATGGTGCATTTGGGGTCTCCGCATACCGCAGCACGCGACATAGCTTTGCAGACGAAAAATGTAACCGTCTCAGAGAGAAAAGCGGCCAATGTGACGATCTGGCTTTAAGTCGATTCGATAACAAATTACGAAAACAGACGGATTTCTCAGGTTTTTACTACATATGAACACTTTTCACATTCTCCCGTGCAACGCGGCTGCTAGTCCTCCTTTCATGCAAAATCTTAATGTTCCACCTCATGTCCAAGGCAACAAAGCCGCCTAAAATCAATTATCGATAACAAAAAACTTGAATTGTACTGCTTCTTACTGGCTATTGCTTCAACTTAAAAGCTTCATCTGTGTTCTAATATGGTGCTTTTAGTGTCTCCGCATACCGCAGCACGAGACATAGCTATGCAGACGATAAATGTAACCGTCTCAGAGAGAAAAGCGGCCAATGTGACGATCTGGCTTTAAGTCGATTCGATAACAAATGACGAAAACGGACGGATTTCTCAGGTGTTTACTATATATGAACACTTTTCACATTCTCCCGTGCAACGCGGCTGCTAGTCCTCCTTTCATGCAAAATCTTATGTTCCTAGGTCATGTCCAAGCCACCAAAGCCGGCTAAAAAGTGAATACTTGACAACTAAAACTTGAATTGTACTACTTCTTACTGGCTATTACTTCAACTTAGAAGCTTCTTCTGTGTTCTACTATGGTGCTTTTAGTGTTTCCGCATACCGCAGCACGCGACATAGATTTGCAGACGATAAATGTAACCGTCTCAGAGAGAAAAGCGGCCAATGTGACGATCTGGCTTTAAGTCGAGTCGATAACAAATGACGAAAACGGACGGATTTCTCAGGTTTTTACTACATCTGAACCCTTTTCACATTCTCCCGTGCAACGCGGATGCTAGTCCTCCTTTCATGCAAAATCTTATGGTTCCACCTCATGCCCATGGCACCAAAGCCGGCTAAAAATCAATATTCGAAAACCAAAACTTGAATTGTACTGCTTCTTACTGGCTATTGCTTCAACTTAGAAGCTTCTTCTGTGTTCTACTATGGTGCTTTTAGAGTCTCCGCATACCGCAGCAGGCGACATAGCTTTGCAGACGATAAATGTAACCGTCTCAGAGAGAAAAGCGGCCAATGTGACGATCTGGCTTTAAGTCGATTCGATAACAAATGACGAAAACGGACTGATTTCTTAGGTTTTTACTCTTCACATTCTCCCGTGAAACGGGGCTGCTAGTCCTCCTTTCATGCAAAATCTTAAGGTTCCACCTCATGTCCAAAGCACCAAGGCCGGCTAAAAATCAATAATCGACAACCAAAACTTGAATTGTACAGCTTCTTACTGGCTATTGCTTCAACTTAGAAGCTTCTTTTGTGTTCTACTATGGTGCTTTTAGTGTCTCCGCATACCGCAGCACGCGACATAGCTTTGCAGACGATAAATGTAACCGTCTCAGAGAGAAAAGCGGCCAATGTGACGATCTGGCTTTAAGTCGATTCGATAACACGTTACGAAAACGGACGGATTTCTCATTTTTTTACTACATATGAACACTTTTCATATTCTCCCGTGCAACGCGGCTGCTAGTCCTCCTTTCATGCAAAATCTTAAGGTCCTAGGTCATGTCCAACCCACCAAAGCCGGCTTAAAAGGGAATAATCGACAACTAAATCTTGAATTGTACTACTTCTTACTGGCTATTACGTTACTTAGAAGCTTCTTCTGTGTTCTACTATGGTGCTTGTAGTGTCTCCGCATACCGCAGCACGCGACATAGCTTTGCAGACGATAAATGTAACCGTCTCAGAGAGAAAAGCGGCCAATGTGACGATCTGGCTTTAAGTCGATTCGATAACAAATGACGAAAACGGACGGATTTCTCAGGTTTTTACTACATATGAACACTTTTCACATTCTCCCGTGCAACGCGGCTGCCAGTCCTCCTTTCATGCAAAATCTTAAGGTTCCACCTCATGTCCAATACACCAAAGCCGGCTAAAAATCAATTATCGATAAACTAAACAAGAATTTTACTGCTTCTTACTGACTATTGCTTCAACTTAGAAGTTTCTTCTGTGTTCTACTATGATGCTTTTATTGTTTCCGCGTACCGCAGCACGCGACATATCTTTGCAGACGATAAATGTAACCGTCTCAGAGAGAAAAGCGGCCAACGTGACGATCTGGCTTTAAGTCGATTCGATAACAAATGACGAAAATAGACGGATTTATCAGGTTCTTACTACATATGAACACTTTTTACATTCTCCCGTGCAACGGGGCTGCTAGTCCTCCTTTCATGCAAAATCTTAAGGTCCTAGGTCATGTCCAAGCCACCAAAGCCGGCTAAAAAAGTGAATAATTGACAACTAAAACTTCAATTGTACTACTTCTTACTGGCTATTGCTTCAACTTAGAAGCTTCTTCTGTGTTCTACTATGGTGCTTTTAGTGTCTCCGCATACCGCAGCACGCGACATAGCTTTGCAGACGATAAATGTAACCGTCTCAGAGAGAAAAGCGGCCAATGTGACGATCTGGCTTTAAGTCGATTCGATAACAAATAACGAAAATGGACGGATTATTCAGGTTTTTACTACATATGAACACTTTTCACATTCTCCCGTGCAACTTGGCTGCTAATCCTCTTTTCATGCAGATTCTTAATGTTCCACCTCATGTTCAAGGCACCAAAGCCTCCTAAAAATCAATAATCGATAACCAAAACTTGAATTGTACTGCTTATTACTGGCTATTGCTTCAACTTAGAAGCTTCTTCTGTGTTTTACTATGGTGCTTTTAGTGTCTCCGCATACCGCAGCACGCGACATAGCTTTGCAGACGACAAATGTAACCGTTTCAGAAAGAAGAGTGGCCAAAGTGACGATCTGGCTTTAAGTCGATTCGATAACAAATGACGAAAACGGACGTATTTCCCAGGTTTTTACTACATATGAACCCTTTTCTCATTCTCCCGTGCAACGCGGCTGCTAGTCCTCCTTTCATGCCAAATCTTAAGGTTCCACCTCATGTCCAAGGCACCAAAGCCGGCTAAAAATCGATACTCGATAAACAAAACTTAAATTGTACTGCTTCTTACTGGCTATTGCTTCAACTTAGAAGATTTTTCTGTGTTCTACTATGGTGCTTTTAGTGTCTCCGCATACCGCAGCACGCGACATAGCTTTGCAGACGATAAACGTAACCGTCTCAGAGAGAAAAGCGGCCAATGTGACGATCAGGCTTTAAGTCGATTCGATAGCAAATGACGAAAATGGACGGATTTCTCAGGTGTTTACTATATATGAACACATTTCACATTCTCCCGTGCAACGCGGCTGCTAGTCCTCCTTTCATGCAAAATCTTAAGTTCCTAGATCATGTCCAAGCCACCAAAGCCTGCTAAAAAGTGAATAATCGACAACTAAAACTTGAATTGTACTGCTTCTTACTGGCTATTACTTCAACTTAGAAGCTTCTTCTGTGTTCTACTCTGGTGCTTTTAGTGTTTTCGCATACCGCAGCACGCGACATATCTTTGCAGACGAAAAATGTAACCGTCTCAGAGAGAAAAGCGGCCAAAGTGACGATCTGGCTTTAAGTCGATTCGATAACAAATGACGAAAACGGACGTATTTCTCAGGTTTTTACTACATATGAACCCTTTTCTCATTCTCCCGTGCAACGCGGCTGCTAGTCCTCCTTTCATGCAAAATCTTAATGTTCCACCTCACGTCCAAGGCACCAAAGCCGGCTAAAAAGTGAATACTTGACAACTAAAACTTGAATTGTACTACTTCTTACTGGCTATTACTTCAACTTAGAAGCTTCTTCTGTGTTCTACTATGGTGCTTTTAGAGTCTCCGCATACCGCAGCAGGCGACATAGCTTTGCAGACGATAAATGTAACCGTCTCAGAGAGAAAAGCGGCCAATGTGACGATCAGGCTTTAAGTCGATTCGATAACAAATGACGAAAACGGACTGATTGCTTAGGTTTTTACTTTTCACATTCTCCCGTGAAACGGGGCTGCTAGTCCTCCTTTCATGCAAACTCTAAAGGTTCCACCTCATGTCCAAAGCACCAAGGCCGGCTAAAAATCAATAATCGACAACCAAATCTTGAATTGTACAGCTTCTGTCTGGCTATTGCTTCAACTTAGAAGCTTCTTTTGTGGTCTACTATGGTGCATTTAGTGTCTCCGCATACCGCAGCACGCGACAAAGCTTTGCAGACTATAAATGTAACCGTCTCAGAGAGAAAAGCGGCCAATGTGACTATCTGGCTTTAAGTCGATTCGATAACAAATGACGAAAACGGACGGATTTCTCAGGTTTTTACTACATATGAACACTTTTCACATTCTCCCGTGCAACGGGGCTGCTAGTCCTCCTTTCATGCAAAATCTTAAGGTCCTAGGTCATGTCCAAGCCACCAAAGCCGGCTAAAAAAGTGAATAATTGACAACTAAAACTTCAATTGTACTACATCTTACTGGCTATTGCTTCAACTTAGAAGCTTCTTCTGTGTTCTACTATGGTGCTTTTAGTGTCTCCGCATACCGCAGCACGCGACATAGCTTTGCAGACGATAAATGTAACCGATTCAGAAAGAAGAGTGGCCAATGTGACGATCTCACTTTAAATCGATTCGATAACAAATGACGAAAACGGACGGATTTCTCAGGTTTTTACTACATTTGAACCCTTTTCTCATTCTCCCGTGCAACGCGGCTGCTAGTCCTCCTTTCATGCAAAATCTTAAGGTTCCACATCATGTCCAAGGCACCAAAGCCGGCTAAAAATCAATAATCGATAACCAAAACTTGAATTGTACTGCTACTTACTGGCTATTGCTTCAACTTAGAAGATTTTTCTGTGTTCTACTATGGTGCTTTTAGTGTCTCCGCATACCGCAGCACGCGACATAGCTTTGCAGACGATAAATGTAACCGTCTCAGAGAGAAAAGCGGCCAATGTGACGATCTGGCTTTAAGTCGATTCGATAACAAATAACGAAAATGGACGGATTATTCAGGTTTTTACTACATATGAACACTTTTCACATTCTCCCGTGCAACTTGGCTGCTAATCCTCTTTTCATGCAGATTCTTAATGTTCCACCTCATGTTCAAGGCACCAAAGCCCCCTAAAAATCAATAATCGATAACCAAAACTTGAATTGTACTGCTTATTACTGGCTATTGCTTCAACTTAGAAGCTTCTTCTGTGTTTTACTATGGTGCTTTTAGTGTCTCCGCATACCGCAGCACGCGACATAGCTTTGCAGACGACAAATGTAACCGTTTCAGAAAGAAGAGTGGCCAAAGTGACGATCTGGCTTTAAGTCGATTCGATAACAAATGACGAAAACGGACGTATTTCCCAGGTTTTTACTACATATGAACCCTTTTCTCATTCTCCCGTGCAACGCGGCTGCTAGTCCTCCTTTCATGCCAAATCTTAAGGTTCCACCTCATGTCCAAGGCACCAAAGCCGGCTAAAAATCGATACTCGATAAACAAAACTTAAATTGTACTGCTTCTTACTGGCTATTGCTTCAACTTAGAAGATTTTTCTGTGTTCTACTATGGTGCTTTTAGTGTCTCCGCATACCGCAGCACGCGACATAGCTTTGCAGACGATAAATGTAACCGTCTCAGAGAGAAAAGCGGCCAATGTGACGATCTGGCATTAAGTCGACTCGATAACAAATGACGAAAACGGACAGATTTCTCAGGTTTTTACTACATATGAACCCTTTTTACATTCTCCCGTGCAACGCGGCTGCTAGTCCTCCTTTCATGCAAAATCTTAAGATTCCACCTTATGTCCAAGACACCAAAGCCGGCAAAAAATTAATAATCGATTACCAAAACTTGAATTATACTGCTTCTTACTGGCTATTGCTTCAACTTAGAAGATTCTTCTGTGTTCTACTATGGTGCATTTGGGGTCTCCGCATACCGCAGCACGCGACGTAGCTTTGCAGACGATAAATGTAACCGTCTCAGAGAGAAAAGCGGCCAATGTGACGATCAGGCTTTAAGTCGATTCGATAGCAAATGACGAAAACGGACGGATTTCTCAGGTGTTTACTATATATGAACACATTTCACATTCTCCCGTGCAACGCGGCTGCTAGTCCTCCTTTCATGCAAAATCTTAAGTTCCTAGATCATGTCCAAGCCACCAAAGCCGGCTAAAAAGTGAATAATCGACAACTAAAACTTGAATTGTACTGCTTCTTACTGGCTATTACTTCAACTTAGAAGCTTCTTCTGTGTTCTACTATGGTGCTTTTAGTGTTTCCGCATACCACAGCACACGACATATCTTTGCAGACGATAAATGTAACCGTCTCAGAGAGAAAAGCGGCCAATGTGACTATCTGACTTTAAGTCGATTCGATAACAAATGACGAAAACGGACGCATTTCTCAGGATTTTACTACATGTGAACCCTTTTCACATTCTCCCGTGCAACGCGGCTGCTGGTCCTCCTTCCATGCAAAATCTTAAGGTCCTACGTCATGTTCAAGCCACCAAAGCCGGCTAAAAAGTGAATAATCGACAACTAAATCTTGAATTGTACTACATTTTACTGACTATTGCTTCAACTTAGAAGCTTCTTCTGAGTTCTACTATGGTGCTTTTAGTGTTTCCGCATACCGCAGCACGCGACATAGCTTTGCAGACTATAAATGTAACCGTCTCAGAGAGAAAAGCGGCCAATGTGACGATCTGGCTTTAAGTCGATTCGATAACAAATGACGAAAACGGACGGATTTCTCAGGTTTTTACTACATATGAACTCTTTTCACATTCTCCCCTGCAACGCGGCTGCTAGTCCTTCTTTCATGCAAAATCTTAAGATACCACCTTATGTCCAAGACACCAAAGCCGGCAAAAAATTAATAATCGATAACCAAAACTTGAATTGTACTGCTTCTTACTGGCTATTGCTTCAACTTAGAAGCTTCTTCTGTATTCTACTATGGTGCTCTTAGTGTCTCCGCATACCGCAGCACGCGACATAGCTTTGCAGACGATAAATGTAACCGTCTCAGAGAGAAAAGCGGCCAAAGTGACGATCTGGCTTTAAGTCGATTCGATAACAAATGACGAAAACGGACGTATTTCTCAGGTTTTTACTACATATGAACCCTTTTCTCATTCTCCCGTGCAACGCGGCTGCTAGTCCTCCTTTCATGCAAAATCTTAATGTTCCACCTCACGTCCAAGGCACCAAAGCCGGCTAAAAATCGATAATGGATAACCAAAACTTAAATTGTACTGCTTCTTACTGGCTATTGCTTCAACTTAGAAGATTCTTCTGTGTTCTACTATGGTGCATTTGGGGTCTCCGCATACCGCAGCACGCGACGTAGCTTTGCAGACGATAAATGTAACCGTCTCAGAGAGAAAAGCGGCCAATGTGACGATCAGGCTTTAAGTCGATTCGATAGCAAATGACGAAAACGGACGGATTTCTCAGGTGTTTACTATATATGAACACATTTCACATTCTCCCGTGCAACGCGGCTGCTAGTCCTCCTTTCATGCAAAATCTTAAGTTCCTAGATCATGTCCAAGCCACCAAAGCCTGCTAAAAAGTGAATAATCGACAACTAAAACTTGAATTGTACTGCTTCTTACTGGCTATTACTTCAACTTAGAAGCTTCTTCTGTGTTCTACTCTGGTGCTTTTAGTGTTTTCGCATACCGCAGCACGCGACATATCTTTGCAGACGAAAAATGTAACCGTCTCAGAGAGAAAAGCGGCCAATGTGACGATCTGACTTTAAGTCGATTCGATAACAAATGACGAAAACGGACGCATTTCTCAGGATTTTACTACATGTGAACCCTTTTCACATTCTCCCGTGCAACGCGGCTGCTGGTCCTCCTTCCATGCAAAATCTTAAGGTCCTACGTCATGTCCAAGCCACCAAAGCCGGCTAAAAAGTGAATAATCGACAACTAAATCTTGAATTGTACTACATTTTACTGACTATTGCTTCAACTTAGAAGCTTCTTCTGAGTTCTACTATGGTGCTTTTAGTGTTTCCGCATACCGCAGCACGCGACATAGCTTTGCAGACTATAAATGTAACCGTCTCAGAGAGAAAAGCGGCCATTGTGACGATCTGGCTTTAAGTCGATTCGATAAAAAATGACGAAAACGGACGGATTTCTCAGGTTTTTACTACATATGAACTCTTTTCACATTCTCCCCTGCAACGCGGCTGCTAGTCCTTCTTTCATGCAAAATCTTAAGATACCACCTTATGTCCAAGACACCAAAGCCGGCAAAAAATTAATAATCGATAACCAAAACTTGAATTGTACTGCTTCTTACTGGCTATTGCTTCAACTTAGAAGCTTCTTCTGTATTCTACTATGGTGCTCTTAGTGTCTCCGCATACCGCAGCACGCGACATAGCTTTGCAGACGATAAATGTAACCGTCTCAGAGAGAAAAGCGGCCAATGTGACGATCTGGCATTAAGTCGATTCGATAACAAATGACGAAAACGGACAGATTTCTCAGGTTTTTACTACATATGAACCCTTTTTACATTCTGCCGTGCAACGCGGCTGCTAGTCCTCCTTTCATGCAAAATCTTAAGATTCCACCTTATGTCCAAGACACCAAAGCCGGCAAAAAATTAATAATCGATTACCAAAACTTGAATTATACTGCTTCTTACTGGCTATTGCTTCAACTTAGAAGATTCTTCTGTGTTCTACTATGGTGCATTTGGGGTCTCCGCATACCGCAGCACGCGACGTAGCTTTGCAGACGATAAATGTAACCGTCTCAGAGAGAAAAGCGGCCAATGTGACGATCAGGCTTTAAGTCGATTCGATAGCAAATGACGAAAACGGACGGATTTCTCAGGCGTTTACTATATATGAACACATTTCACATTCTCCCGTGCAACGCGGCTGCTAGTCCTCCTTTCATGCAAAATCTTAAGTTCCTAGATCATGTCCAAGCCACCAAAGCCGGCTAAAAAGTGAATAATCGACAACTAAAACTTGAATTGTACTGCTTCTTACTGGCTATTACTTCAACTTAGAAGCTTCTTCTGTGTTCTACTCTGGTGCTTTTAGTGTTTTCGCATACCGCAGCACGCGACATATCTTTGCAGACGAAAAATGTAACCGTCTCAGAGAGAAAAGCGGCCAATGTGACTATCTGACTTTAAGTCGATTCGATAACAAATGACGAAAACGGACGCATTTCTCAGGATTTTACTACATGTGAACCCTTTTCACATTCTCCCGTGCAACGCGGCTGCTGGTCCTCCTTCCATGCAAAATCTTAAGGTCCTACGTCATGTTCAAGCCACCAAAGCCGGCTAAAAAGTGAATAATCGACAACTAAATCTTGAATTGTACTACATTTTACTGACTATTGCTTCAACTTAGAAGCTTCTTCTGAGTTCTACTATGGTGCTTTTAGTGTTTCCGCATACCGCAGCACGCGACATAGCTTTGCAGACTATAAATGTAACCGTCTCAGAGAGAAAAGCGGCCAATGTGACGATCTGGCTTTAAGTCGATTCGATAACAAATGACGAAAACGGACGGATTTCTCAGGTTTTTACTACATATGAACTCTTTTCACATTCTCCCCTGCAACGCGGCTGCTAGTCCTTCTTTCATGCAAAATCTTAAGATACCACCTTATGTCCAAGACACCAAAGCCGGCAAAAAATTAATAATCGATAACCAAAACTTGAATTGTACTGCTTCTTACTGGCTATTGCTTCAACTTAGAAGCTTCTTCTGTATTCTACTATGGTGCTCTTAGTGTCTCCGCATACCGCAGCACGCGACATAGCTTTGCAGACGATAAATGTAACCGTCTCAGAGAGAAAAGCGGCCAATGTGACGATCTGACTTTAAGTCGATTCGATAACAAATGACGAAAACGGACGCATTTCTCAGGATTTTACTACATGTGAACCCTTTTCACATTCTCCCGTGCAACGCGGCTGCTGGTCCTCCTTCCATGCAAAATCTTAAGGTCCTACGTCATGTCCAAGCCACCAAAGCCGGCTAAAAAGTGAATAATCGACAACTAAATCTTGAATTGTACTACATTTTACTGACTATTGCTTCAACTTAGAAGCTTCTTCTGAGTTCTACTATGGTGCTTTTAGTGTTTCCGCATACCGCAGCACGCGACATAGCTTTGCAGACTATAAATGTAACCGTCTCAGAGAGAAAAGCGGCCAATGTGACGATCTGGCTTTAAGTCGATTCGATAACAAATGACGAAAACGGACGGATTTCTCAGGTTTTTACTACATATGAACTCTTTTCACATTCTCCCCTGCAACGCGGCTGCTAGTCCTTCTTTCATGCAAAATCTTAAGATACCACCTTATGTCCAAGACACCAAAGCCGGCAAAAAATTAATAATCGATAACCAAAACTTGAATTGTACTGCTTCTTACTGGCTATTGCTTCAACTTAGAAGCTTCTTCTGTATTCTACTATGGTGCTCTTAGTGTCTCCGCATACCGCAGCACGCGACATAGCTTTGCAGACGATAAATGTAACCGTCTCAGAGAGAAAAGCGGCCAATGTGACGATCTGGCATTAAGTCGATTCGATAACAAATGACGAAAACGGACAGATTTCTCAGGTTTTTACTACATATGAACCCTTTTTACATTCTCCCGTGCAACGCGGCTGCTAGTCCTCCTTTCATGCAAAATCTTAAGATTCCACCTTATGTCCAAGACACCAAAGCCGGCAAAAAATTAATAATCGATTACCAAAACTTGAATTATACTGCTTCTTACTGGCTATTGCCTCAACTTAGAAGATTCTTCTGTGTTCTACTATGGTGCATTTGGGGTCTCCGCATACCGCAGCACGCGACGTAGCTTTGCAGACGATAAATGTAACCGTCTCAGAGAGAAAAGCGGCCAATGTGACGATCAGGCTTTAAGTCGATTCAATAGCAAATGACGAAAACGGACGGATTTCTCAGGTGTTTACTATATATGAACACACTTCACATTCTCCCGTGCAACGCGGCTGCTAGTCCTCCTTTCATGCAAAATCTTAAGTTCCTATATCATGTCCAAGCCACCAAAGCCGGCTAAAAAGTGAATAATCGACAACTAAAACTTGAATTGTACTGCTTCTTACTGTCTATTACTTCAACTTAGAAGCTTCTTCTGTGTTCTACTCTGGTGCTTTTAGTGTTTTCGCATACCGCAGCACGCGACATATCTTTGCAGACGAAAAATGTAACCGTCTCAGAGAGAAAAGCGGCCAATGTGACTATCTGACTTTAAGTCGATTCGATAACAAATGACGAAAACGGACGCATTTCTCAGGATTTTACTACATGTGAACCCTTTTCACATTCTCCCGTGCAACGCGGCTGCTGGTCCTCCTTCCATGCAAAATCTTAAGGTCCTACGTCATGTTCAAGCCACCAAAGCCGGCTAAAAAGTGAATAATCGACAACTAAATCTTGAATTGTACTACATTTTACTGACTATTGCTTCAACTTAGAAGCTTCTTCTGAGTTCTACTATGGTGCTTTTAGTGTTTCCGCATACCGCAGCACGCGACATAGCTTTGCAGACTATAAATGTAACCGTCTCAGAGAGAAAAGCGGCCAATGTGACGATCTGGCTTTAAGTCGATTCGATAACAAATGACGAAAACGGACGGATTTCTCAGGTTTTTACTACATATGAACTCTTTTCACATTCTCCCCTGCAACGCGGCTGCTAGTCCTTCTTTCATGCAAAATCTTAAGATACCACCTTATGTCCAAGACACCAAAGCCGGCAAAAAATTAATAATCGATAACCAAAACTTGAATTGTACTGCTTCTTACTGGCTATTGCTTCAACTTAGAAGCTTCTTCTGTATTCTACTATGGTGCTCTTAGTGTCTCCGCATACCGCAGCACGCGACATAGCTTTGCAGACGATAAATGTAACCGTCTCAGAGAGAAAAGCGGCCAAAGTGACGATCTGGCTTTAAGTCGATTCGATAACAAATGACGAAAACGGACGTATTTCTCAGGTTTTTACTACATATGAACCCTTTTCTCATTCTCCCGTGCAACGCGGCTGCTAGTCCTCCTTTCATGCAAAATCTTAATGTTCCACCTCACGTCCAAGGCACCAAAGCCGGCTAAAAATCGATAATGGATAAGCAAAACTTAAATTGTACTGCTTCTTACTGGCTATTGCTTCAACTTAGAAGATTCTTCTGTGTTCTACTATGGTGCATTTGGGGTCTCCGCATACCGCAGCACGCGACGTAGCTTTGCAGACGATAAATGTAACCGTCTCAGAGAGAAAAGCGGCCAATGTGACGATCAGGCTTTAAGTCGAATCGATAGCAAATGACGAAAACGGACGGATTTCTCAGGTGTTTACTATATATGAACACATTTCACATTCTCCCGTGCAACGCGGCTGCTAGTCCTCCTTTCATGCAAAATCTTAAGTTCCTAGATCATGTCCAAGCCACCAAAGCCTGCTAAAAAGTGAATAATCGACAACTAAAACTTGAATTGTACTGCTTCTTACTGGCTATTACTTCAACTTAGAAGCTTCTTCTGTGTTCTACTCTGGTGCTTTTAGTGTTTTCGCATACCGCAGCACGCGACATATCTTTGCAGACGAAAAATGTAACCGTCTCAGAGAGAAAAGCGGCCAATGTGACGATCTGACTTTAAGTCGATTCGATAACAAATGACGAAAACGGACGCATTTCTCAGGATTTTACTACATGTGAACCCTTTTCACATTCTCCCGTGCAACGCGGCTGCTGGTCCTCCTTCCATGCAAAATCTTAAGGTCCTACGTCATGTCCAAGCCACCAAAGCCGGCTAAAAAGTGAATAATCGACAACTAAATCTTGAATTGTACTACATTTTACTGACTATTGCTTCAACTTAGAAGCTTCTTCTGAGTTCTACTATGGTGCTTTTAGTGTTTCCGCATACCGCAGCACGCGACATAGCTTTGCAGACTATAAATGTAACCGTCTCAGAGAGAAAAGCGGCCAATGTGACGATCTGGCTTTAAGTCGATTCGATAACAAATGACGAAAACGGACGGATTTCTCAGGTTTTTACTACATATGAACTCTTTTCACATTCTCCCCTGCAACGCGGCTGCTAGTCCTTCTTTCATGCAAAATCTTAAGATACCACCTTATGTCCAAGACACCAAAGCCGGCAAAAAATTAATAATCGATAACCAAAACTTGAATTGTACTGCTTCTTACTGGCTATTGCTTCAACTTAGAAGCTTCTTCTGTATTCTACTATGGTGCTCTTAGTGTCTCCGCATACCGCAGCACGCGACATAGCTTTGCAGACGATAAATGTAACCGTCTCAGAGAGAAAAGCGGCCAAAGTGACGATCTGGCTTTAAGTCGATTCGATAACAAATGACGAAAACGGACGTATTTCTCAGGTTTTTACTACATATGAAACCTTTTCTCATTCTCCCGTGCAACGCGGCTGCTAGTCCTCCTTTCATGCAAAATCTTAATGTTCCACCTCACGTCCAAGGCACCAAAGCCGGCTAAAAATCGATAATGGATAACCAAAACTTAAATTGTACTGCTTCTTACTGGCTATTGCTTCAACTTAGAAGATTCTTCTGTGTTCTACTATGGTGCATTTGGGGTCTCCGCATACCGCAGCACGCGACATAGCTTTGCAGACGAAAAATGTAACCATCTCAGAGAGAAAAGCGGCCAATGTGACGATCTGGCTTTAAGTCGATTCGATAACAAATTACGAAAACGGACGTATTTCTCAGGTTTTTACTACATATGAACACTTTTCACATTCTCCCGTGCAACGCGGCTGCTAGTCCTCCTTTCATGCAATATCTTAATGTTCCACCTCATGTCCAAGGCACCAAAGCCGCCTAAAATCAATAATCGATAACCAAAACTTGAATTGTACTGCTTCTTACTGGCTATCGCTTCAACTTAAAAGCTTCATCTGTGTTCTAATATGGTGCTTTTAGTGTCTCCGCATACCGCAGCACGAGACATAGCTATGCAGACGATAAATGTAACCGTCTCAGAGAGAAAAGCGGCCAATGTGACGATCTGGCTTTAAGTCGATTCGATAACAAATGACGAAAACGGTCGGATTTCTCAGGTGTTTACTATATATGAACACTTTTCACATTCTCCCGTGCAACGCGGCTGCTAGTCCTCCTTCCATGCAAAATCTTATGTTCCTAGGTCATGTCCAAGCCACCAAAGCCGGCTAAAAAGTGAATACTTGACAACTAAAACTTGAATTGTACTACTTCTTACTGGCTATTACTTCAACTTAGAAGCTTCTTCTGTGTTCTACTATGGTGCTTTTAGAGTCTCCGCATACCGCAGCAGGCGACATAGCTTTGCAGACGATAAATGTAACCGTCTCAGAGAGAAAAGCGGCCAATGTGACGATCTGGCTTTAAGTCGATTCGATAACAAATGACGAAAACGGACGGATTTCTCAGGTTTTTACTACATATGAACACTTTTCACATTCTCCCGTGCAACGGGGCTGCTAGTCCTCCTTTCATGCAAAATCTTAAGAACCTAGGTCATGTCCAAGCCACCAAAGCCGGCTAAAAAAGTGAATAATTGACAACTAAAACTTCAATTGTACTACATCTTACTGGCTATTGCTTCAACTTAGAAGCTTCTTCTGTGTTCTACTATGGTGCTTTTAGTGTCTCCGCATACCGCAGCACGCGACATAGCTTTGCAGACGATAAATGTAACCGATTCAGAAAGAAGAGTGGCCAATGTGACGATCTCACTTTAAATCAATTCGATAACAAATGACGAAAACGGACGGATTTCTCAGGTTTTTACTACATTTGAACCCTTTTCTCATTCTCCCGTGCAACGCGGCTGCTAGTCCTCCTTTCATGCAAAATCTTAAGGTTCCACATCATGTCCAAGGCACCAAAGCCGGCTAAAAATCAATAATCGATAACCAAAACTTGAATTGTACTGCTACTTACTGGCTATTGCTTCAACTTAGAAGATTTTTCTGTGTTCTACTATGGTGCTTTTAGTGTCTCCGCATACCGCAGCACGCGACATAGCTTTGCAGACGATAAATGTAACCGTCTCAGAGAGAAAAGCGGCCAATGTGACGATCTGGCTTTAAGTCGATTCGATAACAAATAACGAAAATGGACGGATTATTCAGGTTTTTACTACATATGAACACTTTTCACATTCTCCAGTGCAACTTGGCTGCTAATCCTCTTTTCATGCAGATTCTTAATGTTCCACCTCATGTTCAAGGCACCAAAGCCTCCTAAAAATCAATAATCGATAACCAAAACTTGAATTGTACTGCTTATTACTGGCTATTGCTTCAACTTAGAAGCTTCTTCTGTGTTTTACTATGGTGCTTTTAGTGTCTCCGCATACCGCAGCACGCGACATAGCTTTGCAGACGACAAATGTAACCGTTTCAGAAAGAAGAGTGGCCAAAGTGACGATCTGGCTTTAAGTCGATTCGATAACAAATGACGAAAACGGACGTATTTCCCAGGTTTTTACTACATATGAACCCTTTTCTCATTCTCCCGTGCAACGCGGCTGCTAGTCCTCCTTTCATGCCAAATCTTAAGGTTCCACCTCATGTCCAAGGCACCAAAGCCGGCTAAAAATCGATACTCGATAAACAAAACTTAAATTGTACTGCTTCTTACTGGCTATTGCTTCAACTTAGAAGATTTTTCTGTGTTCTACTATGGTGCTTTTAGTGTCTCCGCATACCGCAGCACGCGACATAGCTTTGCAGACGATAAATGTAACCGTCTCAGAGAGAAAAGCGGCCAATGTGACGATCTGGCATTAAGTCGATTCGATAACAAATGACGAAAACGGACGGATTTCTCAGGTTTTTACTACATATGAACCCTTTTTACATTCTCCCGTGCAACGCGGCTGCTAGTCCTCCTTTCATGCAAAATCTTAAGATCCAACCTTATGTCCAAGACACCAAAGCCGGCAAAAAATTAATAATCGATTACCAAAACTTGAATTATACTGCTTCTTACTGGCTATTGCTTCAACTTAGAAGATTCTTCTGTGTTCTACTATGGTGCATTTGGGGTCTCCGCATACCGCAGCACGCGACGTAGCTTTGCAGACGATAAATGTAACAGCCTCAGAGAGAAAAGCGGCCAATGTGACGATCAGGCTTTAAGTCGATTCGATAGCAAATGACGAAAACGGACGGATTTCTCAGGTGTTTACTATATATGAACACATTTCACATTCTCCCGTGCAACGCGGCTGCTAGTCCTCCTTTCATGCAAAATCTTAAGTTCCTAGATCATGTCCAAGCCACCAAAGCCTGCTAAAAAGTGAATAATCGACAACTAAAACTTCAATTGTACTACATCTTACTGGCTATTGCTTCAACTTAGAAGCTTCTTCTGTGTTCTACTATGGTGCTTTTAGTGTCTCCGCATACCGCAGCACGCGACATAGCTTTGCAGACGATAAATGTAACCGATTCAGAAAGAAGAGTGGCCAATGTGACGATCTCACTTTAAATCAATTCGATAACAAATGACGAAAACGGACGGATTTCTCAGGTTTTTACTACATATGAACACTTTTCACATTCTCCCGTGCAACGGGGCTGCTAGTCCTCCTTTCATGCAAAATCTTAAGAACCTAGGTCATGTCCAAGCCACCAAAGCCGGCTAAAAAAGTGAATAATTGACAACTAAAACTTCAATTGTACTACATCTTACTGGCTATTGCTTCAACTTAGAAGCTTCTTCTGTGTTCTACTATGGTGCTTTTAGTGTCTCCGCATACCGCAGCACGCGACATAGCTTTGCAGACGATAAATGTAACCGATTCAGAAAGAAGAGTGGCCAATGTGACGATCTCACTTTAAATCAATTCGATAACAAATGACGAAAACGGACGGATTTCTCAGGTTTTTACTACATTTGAACCCTTTTCTCATTCTCCCGTGCAACGCGGCTGCTAGTCCTCCTTTCATGCAAAATCTTAAGGTTCCACATCATGTCCAAGGCACCAAAGCCGGCTAAAAATCAATAATCGATAACCAAAACTTGAATTGTACTGCTACTTACTGGCTATTGCTTCAACTTAGAAGATTTTTCTGTGTTCTACTATGGTGCTTTTAGTGTCTCCGCATACCGCAGCACGCGACATAGCTTTGCAGACGATAAATGTAACCGTCTCAGAGAGAAAAGCGGCCAATGTGACGATCTGGCTTTAAGTCGATTCGATAACAAATAACGAAAATGGACGGATTATTCAGGTTTTTACTACATATGAACACTTTTCACATTCTCCAGTGCAACTTGGCTGCTAATCCTCTTTTCATGCAGATTCTTAATGTTCCACCTCATGTTCAAGGCACCAAAGCCTCCTAAAAATCAATAATCGATAACCAAAACTTGAATTGTACTGCTTATTACTGGCTATTGCTTCAACTTAGAAGCTTCTTCTGTGTTTTACTATGGTGCTTTTAGTGTCTCCGCATACCGCAGCACGCGACATAGCTTTGCAGACGACAAATGTAACCGTTTCAGAAAGAAGAGTGGCCAAAGTGACGATCTGGCTTTAAGTCGATTCGATAACAAATGACGAAAACGGACGTATTTCCCAGGTTTTTACTACATATGAACCCTTTTCTCATTCTCCCGTGCAACGCGGCTGCTAGTCCTCCTTTCATGCCAAATCTTAAGGTTCCACCTCATGTCCAAGGCACCAAAGCCGGCTAAAAATCGATACTCGATAAACAAAACTTAAATTGTACTGCTTCTTACTGGCTATTGCTTCAACTTAGAAGATTTTTCTGTGTTCTACTATGGTGCTTTTAGTGTCTCCGCATACCGCAGCACGCGACATAGCTTTGCAGACGATAAATGTAACCGTCTCAGAGAGAAAAGCGGCCAATGTGACGATCTGGCATTAAGTCGATTCGATAACAAATGACGAAAACGGACGGATTTCTCAGGTTTTTACTACATATGAACCCTTTTTACATTCTCCCGTGCAACGCGGCTGCTAGTCCTCCTTTCATGCAAAATCTTAAGATCCAACCTTATGTCCAAGACACCAAAGCCGGCAAAAAATTAATAATCGATTACCAAAACTTGAATTATACTGCTTCTTACTGGCTATTGCTTCAACTTAGAAGATTCTTCTGTGTTCTACTATGGTGCATTTGGGGTCTCCGCATACCGCAGCACGCGACGTAGCTTTGCAGACGATAAATGTAACAGCCTCAGAGAGAAAAGCGGCCAATGTGACGATCAGGCTTTAAGTCGATTCGATAGCAAATGACGAAAACGGACGGATTTCTCAGGTGTTTACTATATATGAACACATTTCACATTCTCCCGTGCAACGCGGCTGCTAGTCCTCCTTTCATGCAAAATCTTAAGTTCCTAGATCATGTCCAAGCCACCAAAGCCTGCTAAAAAGTGAATAATCGACAACTAAAACTTGAATTGTACTGCTTCTTACTGGCTATTACTTCAACTTAGAAGCTTCTTCTGTGTTCTACTCTGGTGCTTTTAGTGTTTTCGCATACCGCAGCACGCGACATATCTTTGCAGACGAAAAATGTAACCGTCTCAGAGAGAAAAGCGGCCAATGTGACGATCTGACTTTAAGTCGATTCGATAACAAATGACGAAAACGGACGCATTTCTCAGGATTTTACTACATGTGAACCCTTTTCACATTCTCCCGTGCAACGCGGCTGCTGGTCCTCCTTCCATGCAAAATCTTAAGGTCCTACGTCATGTCCAAGCCACCAAAGCCGGCTAAAAAGTGAATAATCGACAACTAAATCTTGAATTGTACTACATTTTACTGACTATTGCTTCAACTTAGAAGCTTCTTCTGAGTTCTACTATGGTGCTTTTAGTGTTTCCGCATACCGCAGCACGCGACATAGCTTTGCAGACTATAAATGTAACCGTCTCAGAGAGAAAAGCGGCCAATGTGACGATCTGGCTTTAAGTCGATTCGATAACAAATGACGAAAACGGACGGATTTCTCAGGTTTTTACTACATATGAACCCTTTTCACATTCTCCCCTGCAACGCGGCTGCTAGTCCTTCTTTCATGCAAAATCTTAAGATACCACCTTATGTCCAAGACACCAAAGCCGGCAAAAAATTAATAATCGATAACCAAAACTTGAATTGTACTGCTTCTTACTGGCTATTGCTTCAACTTAGAAGCTTCTTCTGTATTCTACTATGGTGCTCTTAGTGTCTCCGCATACCGCAGCACGCGACATAGCTTTGCAGACGATAAATGTAACCGTCTCAGAGAGAAAAGCGGCCAAAGTGACGATCTGGCTTTAAGTCGATTCGATAACAAATGACGAAAACGGACGTATTTCTCAGGTTTTTACTACATATGAACCCTTTTCTCATTCTCCCGTGCAACGGGGCTGCTAGTCCTCCTTTCATGCAAAATCTTAATGTTCCACCTCACGTCCAAGGCACCAAAGCCGGCTAAAAATCGATAATGGATAACTAAAACTTAAATTGTACTGCTTCTTACTGGCTATTGCTTCAACTTAGAAGATTCTTCTGTGTTCTACTATGGTGCATTTAGTGTCTCCGCATACCGCAGCACGCGACATAGCTTTGCAGACTATAAATGTAACCGTCTCAGAGAGAAAAGCGGCCAATGTGAAGATCTGGCTTTAAGTCGATTCGATAACAAATGACGAAAACGGACGGATTTCTCAGGTTTTTACTACATATGAACACTTTTCACATTCTCCCGTGCAACGGGGCTGCTAGTCCTCCTTTCATGCAAAATCTTAAGGTCCTAGGTCATGTCCAAGCCACCAAAGCCGGCTAAAAAAGTGAATAATTGACAACTAAAACTTCAATTGTACTACATCTTACTGGCTATTGCTTCAACTTAGAAGCTTCTTCTGTGTTCTACTATGGTGCTTTTAGTGTCTCCGCATACCGCAGCACGCGACATAGCTTTGCAGACGATAAATGTAACCGATTCAGAAAGAAGAGTGGCCAATGTGACGATCTCACTTTAAATCGATTCGATAACAAATGACGAAAACGGGCGGATTTCTCAGGTTTTTACTACATTTGAACCCTTTTCTCATTCTCCCGTGCAACGCGGCTGCTAGTCCTCCTTTCATGCAAAATCTTAAGGTTCCACATCATGTCCAAGGCACCAAAGCCGGCTAAAAATCAATAATCGATAACCAAAACTTGAATTGTACTGCTACTTACTGGCTATTGCTTCAACTTAGAAGATTTTTCTGTGTTCTACTATGGTGCTTTTAGTGTCTCCGCATACCGCAGCACGCGACATAGCTTTGCAGACGATAAATGTAACCGTCTCAGAGAGAAAAGCGGCCAGTGTGACGATCTGGCTTTAAGTCGATTCGATAACAAATAACGAAAATGGACGGATTATTCAGTTTTTTACTACATATGAACACTTTTCACATTCTCCCGTGCAACTTGGCTGCTAATCCTCTTTTCATGCAGATTCTTAATGTTCCACCTCATGTTCAAGACACCAAAGCCTCCTAAAAATCAATAATCGATAACCAAAACTTGAATTGTACTGCTTATTACTGGCTATTGCTTCAACTTAGAAGCTTCTTCTGTGTTTTACTATGGTGCTTTTAGTGTCTCCGCATACCGCAGCACGCGACATAGCTTTGCAGACGACAAATGTAACCGTTTCAGAAAGAAGAGTGGCCAAAGTGACGATCTGGCTTTAAGTCGATTCGATAACAAATGACGAAAACGGACGTATTTCCCAGGTTTTTACTACATATGAACCCTTTTCTCATTCTCCCGTGCAACGCGGCTGCTAGTCCTCCTTTCATGCCAAATCTTAAGGTTCCACCTCATGTCCAAGGCACCAAAGCCGGCTAAAAATCGATACACGATAAACAAAACTTAAATTGTACTGCTTCTTACTGGCTATTGCTTCAACTTAGAAGATTTTTCTGTGTTCTACTATGGTGCTTTTAGTGTCTCCGCATACCGCAGCACGCGACATAGCTTTGCAGACGATAAATGTAACCGTCTCAGAGAGAAAAGCGGCCAATGTGACGATCTGGCATTAAGTCGATTCGATAACAAATGACGAAAACGGACGGATTTCTCAGGTTTTTACTACATATGAACCCTTTTTACATTCTCCCGTGCAACGCGGCTGCTAGTCCTCCTTTCATGCAAAATCTTAAGATTCCACCTTATGTCCAAGACACCAAAGCCGGCAAAAAATTAATAATCGATTACCAAAACTTGAATTATACTGCTTCTTACTGGCTATTGCTTCAACTTAGAAGATTCTTCTGTGTTCTACTATGGTGCATTTGGGGTCTCCGCATACCGCAGCACGCGACGTAGCTTGGCAGACGATAAATGTAACCGTCTCAGAGAGAAAAGCGGCCAATGTGACGATCAGGCTTTAAGTCGATTCGATAGCAAATGACGAAAACGGACGGATTTCTCAGGTGTTTACTATATATGAACACATTTCACATTCTCCCGTGCAACGCGGCTGCTAGTCCTCCTTTCATGCAAAATCTTAAGTTCCTAGATCATGTCCAACCCACCAAAGCCTGCTAAAAAGTGAATAATCGACAACTAAAACTTGAATTGTACTGCTTCTTACTGGCTATTACTTCAACTTAGAAGCTTCTTCTGTGTTCTACTCTGGTGCTTTTAGTGTTTTCGCATACCGCAGCACGCGACATATCTTTGCAGACGAAAAATGTAACCGTCTCAGAGAGAAAAGCGGCCAATGTGACGATCTGACTTTAAGTCGATTCGATAACAAATGACGAAAACGGACGCATTTCTCAGGATTTTACTACATGTGAACCCTTTTCACATTCTCCCGTGCAACACGGCTGCTGGTCCTCCTTCCATGCAAAATCTTAAGGTCCTACGTCATGTCCAAGCCACCAAAGCCGGCTAAAAAGTGAATAATCGACAACTAAATCTTGAATTGTACTACATTTTACTGACTATTGCTTCAACTTAGAAGCTTCTTCTGAGTTCTACTATGGTGCTTTTAGTGTTTCCGCATACCGCAGCACGCGACATAGCTTTGCAGACCATAAATGTAACCGTCTCAGAGAGAAAAGCGGCCAATGTGACGATCTGGCTTTAAGTCGATTCGATAACAAATGACGAAAACGGACGGATTTCTCAGGTTTTTACTACATATGAACCCTTTTCACATTCTCCCCTGCAACGCGGCTGCTAGTCCTTCTTTCATGCAAAATCTTAAGATACCACCTTATGTCCAAGACACCAAAGCCGGCAAAAAATTAATAATCGATAACCAAAACTTGAATTGTACTGCTTCTTACTGGCTATTGCTTCAACTTAGAAGCTTCTTCTGTATTCTACTATGGTGCTCTTAGTGTCTCCGCATACCGCAGCACGCAACATAGCTTTGCAGACGATAAATGTAACCGTCTCAGAGAGAAAAGCGGCCAAAGTGACGATCTGGCTTTAAGTCGATTCGATAACAAATGACGAAAACGGACGTATTTCTCAGGTTTTTACTACATATGAACCCTTTTCTCATTCTCCCGTGCAACGCGGCTGCTAGTCCTCCTTTCATGCAAAATCTTAATGTTCCACCTCACGTCCAAGGCACCAAAGCCGGCTAAAAATCGATAATGGATAACCAAAACTTAAATTGTACTGCTTCTTACTGGCTATTGCTTCAACTTAGAAGATTCTTCTGTGTTCTACTATGGTGCATTTGGGGTCTCCGTATACCGCAGCACGCGACATAGCTTTGCAGACGAAAAATGTAACCGTCTCAGAGAGAAAAGCGGCCAATGTGACGATCTGGCTTTAAGTCGATTCGATAACAAATTACGAAAACGGACGGATTTCTCAGGTTTTTACTACATATGAACACTTTTCACATTCTCCCGTGCAACGCGGCTGCTAGTCCTCCTTTCATGCAATATCTTAATGTTCCACCTCATGTCCAAGGCACCAAAGCCGCCTAAAATCAATAATCGATAACCAAAACTTGAATTGTACTGCTTCTTACTGGCTATCGCTTCAACTTAAAAGCTTCATCTGTGTTCTAATATGGTGCTTTTAGTGTCTCCGCATACCGCAGCACGAGACATAGCTATGCAGACGATAAATGTAACCGTCTCAGAGAGAAAAGCGGCCAATGTGACGATCTGGCTTTAAGTCGATTCGATAACAAATGACGAAAACGGACGGATTTCTCAGGTGTTTACTATATATGAACACTTTTCACATTCTCCCGTGCAACGCGGCTGCTAGTCCTCCTTCCATGCAAAATCTTATGTTCCTAGGTCATGTCCAAGCCACCAAAGCCGGCTAAAAAGTGAATACTTGACAACTAAAACTTGAATTGTACTACTTCTTACTGGCTATTACTTCAACTTAGAAGCTTCTTCTGTGTTCTACTATGGTGCTTTTAGAGTCTCCGCATACCGCAGCAGGCGACATAGCTTTGCAGACGATAAATGTAACCGTCTCAGAGAGAAAAGCGGCCAATGTGACGATCAGGCTTTAAGTCGATTCGATAAAAAATGACGAAAACGGACTGATTTCTTAGGTTTTTACTTTTCACATTCTCCCGTGAAACGGGGCTGCTAGTCCTCCTTTCATGCAAACTCTAAAGGTTCCACCTCATGTCCAAAGCACCAAGGCCGGCTAAAAATCAATAATCGACAACCAAAACTTGAATTGTACAGCTTCTGTCTGGCTATTGCTTCAACTTAGAAGCTTCTTTTGTGTTCTACTATGGTGCATTTAGTGTCTCCGCATACCGCAGCACGCGACATAGCTTTGCAGACTATAAATGTAACCGTCTCAGAGAGAAAAGCGGCCAATGTGACGATCTGGCTTTAAGTCGATTCGATAACAAATGACGAAAACGGACGGATTTCTCAGGTTTTTACTACATATGAACCCTTTTCACATTCTCCCCTGCAACGCGGCTGCTAGTCCTCCTTTCATGCAAAATCTTAATGTTCCACCTCATGTCCAAGGCACCAAAGCCGCCTAAAATTAATAATCGATAACCAAAACTTGAATTGTACTGCTTCTTACTGGCTATTGCTTCAACTTAAAAGCTTCATCTGTGTTCTAATATGGTGCTTTTAGTGTCTCCGCATACCGCAGCACGAGACATAGCTATGCAGACGATAAATGTAACCGTCTCAGAGAGAAAAGCGGCCAATGTGACGATCTGGCTTTAAGTCGATTCGACAACAAATGACGAAACCGGACGGATTTCTCAGCTTTTTACTACATATGAACACTTTTCACATTCTCCCTTGCAACGCGGCTGCTAGTCCTCCTTTCATGCAAAATCTTAATGTTCCACCTCATGTCCAAGACACCAAAGACGGCAAAAAATTAATAATCGATAACCAAAACTTGAATTGTACTGCTTCTTACTGGCTATTGCTTCAACTTAGAAGATTTTTCTATGTTCTACTATGGTGCTTTTAGTGTCTCCGCATACCGCAGCACGCGACATAGCTTGCAGACGATAAATGTAACCGTCTCAGAGAGAAAAGCGGCCAATGTGACGATCTGGCTTTAAGTCGATTCGATAACAAATGACGAAAACGGACGGATTTCTCAGGTTTTTACTACATATGAACCCTTTTTACATTCTCCCGTGCAACGCGGCTGCTAGTCCTCCTTTCATGCAAAATCTTAAGATTCCACCTTATGTCCAAGACACCAAAGCCGGCAAAAAATTAATAATCGATAACCAAAACTTGAATTGTACTGCTTCTTACTGGCTATTGCTTCAACTTAGAAGCTTCTTCTGTGTTCTACTATGGTGCTCTTAGTGTCTCCGCATACCGCAGCACGCGACATAGCTTTGCAGACGATAAATGTAACCGTCTCAGAGAGAAAAGTGGCCAATGTGACGATCTGGCTTTAAGTCGATTAGATAACAAACGACGAAAACGGACGGATTTCTCAGGTTTTTACTACATATGAACACTTTTCACATTCTGCCGTGCAACGCGGCTGCTAGTCCTCCTTTCATGCAAAATCTTAATGTTCCACCTCATGTCCAAGGCACCAAAGTCGGCTAAAAATCGATAATGGATAACCAAAACTTAAATTGTACTGCTTCTTACTGGCTATTGCTTCAACTTAGAAGATTTTTCTGTGTTCTACTATGGTGCTTTTAGTGTCTCCGCATACCGCAGCATGCGACATAGCTTTGCAGACGATAAATGTAACCGTCTCAGAGAGAAAAGCGGCCAATGTGACGATCTGACTTTAAGTCGATTCGATAACAAATGACGAAAACGGACGGATTTCTCAGGTTTTTACTACATATGAACACTTTTCACATTCTCCCGTGCAACGCGGCTGCTTGTCCTCCTTTCATGCAAAATCTTATGTTCCTAGGTCATGTCCAAGCCACCAAAGCCGGCTAAAAAGTGAATACTTGACAACTAAAACTTGAATTGTACTACTTCTTACTGGCTATTACTTCAACTTAGAAGTTTCTTCTGTGTTCTACTATGGTGCTTTTAGTGTTTCCGCATACCGCAGCACGCGACATAGCTTTGCAGACGATAAATGTAACCGTCTCAGAGAGAAAAGCGGCCAATGTGACGATCTGGCTTTAAGTCGAGTCGATAACAAATGACGAAAACGGACGGATTTCTCAGGTTTTTACTACATCTGAACCCTTTTCACATTCTCCCGTGCAACGCGGCTGCTAGTCCTCCTTTCATGCAAAATCTTATGGTTCCACCTCATGCCCATGGCACCAAAGCCGGCTAAAAATCAATATTCGAAAACCAAAACTTGAATTGTACTGCTTCTTACTGGCTATTGCTTCAACTTAGAAGCTTCTTCTGTGTTCTACTATGGTGCTTTTAGAGTCTCCGCATACCGCAGCAGGCGACATAGTTTTGCAGACGATAAATGTAACCGTCTCAGAGAGAAAAGCGGCCAATGTGACGATCTGGCTTTAAGTCGATTCGATAACAAATGACGAAAACGGACTGATTTCTTAGGTTTTTACTTTTCACATTCTCCCGTGAAACGGGGCTGCTAGTCCTCCTTTCATGCAAAATCTTAAGGTTCCACCTCATGTCCAAAGCACCAAGGCCGGCTAAAAATCAATAATCGACAACCAAAACTTGAATTGTACAGCTTCTTACTGGCTATTGCTTCAACTTAGAAGCTTCTTTTGTGTTCTACTATGGTGCTTTTAGTGTCTCCGCATACCGCAGCACGCGACATAGCTTTGCAGACGATAAATGTAACCGTCTCAGAGAGAAAAGCGGCCAATGTGACGATCTGGCTTTAAGTCGATTCGATAACACATTACGAAAACGGACGGATTTCTCATTTTTTATTACATATGAACACTTTTCATATTCTCCCGTGCAACGCGGCTGCTAGTCCTCCTTTCATGCAAAATCTTAAGGTCCTAGGTCATGTCCAAGCCACCAAAGCCGGCTTAAAAGGGAATAATCGACAACTAAAACTTGAATTGTACTACTTCTTACTGGCTATTACGTCAACTTAGAAGCTTCTTCTGTGTTCTACTATGGTGCTTGTAGTGTCTCCGCATACCGCAGCACGCGACATAGCTTTGCAGACGATAAATGTAACCGTCTCAGAGAGAAAAGCGGCCAATGTGACGATCTGGCTTTAAGTCGATTCGATAACAAATGACGAAAACGGACGGATTTCTCAGGTTTTTACTACATATGAACACTTTTCACATTCTCCCGTGCAACGCGGCTGCCAGTCCTCCATTCATGCAAAATCTTAAGGTTCCACCTCATGTCCAATACACCAAAGCCGGCTAAAAATCAATTATCGATAAACTAAACAAGAATTTTACTGCTTCTTACTGACTATTGCTTCAACTTAGAAGTTTCTTCTGTGTTCTACTATGATGCTTTTATTGTTTCCGCGTACCGCAGCACGCGACATATCTTTGCAGACGATAAATGTAACCGTCTCAGAGAGAAAAGCGGCCAACGTGACGATCTGGCTTTAAGTCGATTCGATAACAAATGACGAAAACGGACGGATTTCTCAGGTTTTTACTACATATGAACCCTTTTTACATTCTCCCGTGCAACGCGGCTGCTAGTCCTCCTTTCATGCAAAATCTTAAGATTCCACCTTATGTCCAAGACACCAAAGCCGGCAAAAAATTAATAATCGATAACCAAAACTTGAATTGTACTGCTTCTTACTGGCTATTGCTTCAACTTAGAAGCTTCTTCTGTGTTCTACTATGGTGCTCTTAGTGTCTCCGCATACCGCAGCACGCGACATAGCTTTGCAGGCGATAAATGTAACCGTCTCAGAGAGAAAAGTGGCCAATGTGACGATCTGGCTTTAAGTCGATTCGATAACAAACGACGAAAACGGACGGATTTCTCAGGTTTTTACTACATATGAACACTTTTCACATTCTGCCGTGCAACGCGGCTGCTAGTCCTCCTTTCATGCAAAATCTTAATGTTCCACCTCATGTCCAAGGCACCAAAGTCGGCTAAAAATCGATAATGGATAACCAAAACTTAAATTGTACTGCTTCTTACTGGCTATTGCTTCAACTTAGAAGATTTTTCTGTGTTCTACTATGGTGCTTTTAGTGTCTCCGCATACCGCAGCATGCGACATAGCTTTGCAGACGATAAATGTAACCGTCTCAGAGAGAAAAGCGGCCAATGTGACGATCTGGCTTTAAGTCGATTCGATAACAAATGACGAAAACGGACGGATTTCTCAGGTTTTTACTACATATGAACACTTTTCACATTCTCCCGTGCAACGCGCCTGCTAGTCCTCCTTTCATGCAAAATCTTATGTTCCTAGGTCATGTCCAAGCCACCAAAGCCGGCTAAAAAGTGAATACTTGACAACTAAAACTTGAATTGTACTACTTCTTACTGGCTATTACTTCAACTTAGAAGCTTCTTCTGTGTTCTACTATGGTGCTTTTAGTGTTTCCGCATACCGCAGCACGCGACATAGCTTTGCAGACGATAAATGTAACCGTCTCAGAGAGAAAAGCGGCCAATGTGACGATCTGGCTTTAAGTCGAGTCGATAACAAATGACGAAAACGGACGGATTTCTCAGGTTTTTACTACATCTGAACCCTTTTCACATTCTCCCGTGCAACGCGGCTGCTAGTCCTCCTTTCATGCAAAATCTTATTGTTCCACCTCATGCCCATGGCACCAAAGCCGGCTAAAAATCAATATTCGAAAACCAAAACTTGAATTGTACTGCTTCTTACTGGCTATTGCTTCAACTTAGAAGCTTCTTCTGTGTTCTACTATGGTGCTTTTAGAGTCTCCGCATACCGCAGCAGGCGACATAGCTTTGCAGACGATAAATGTAACCGTCTCAGAGAGAAAAGCGGCCAATGTGACGATCTGGCTTTAAGTCGATTCGATAACAAATGACGAAAACGGACTGATTTCTTAGGTTTTTACTTTTCACATTCTCCCGTGAAACGGGGCTGCTAGTCCTCCTTTCATGCAAAATCTTAAGGTTCCACCTCATGTCCAAAGCACCAAGGCCGGCTAAAAATCAATAATCGACAACCAAAACTTGAATTGTACAGCTTCTTACTGGCTATTGCTTCAACTTAGAAGCTTCTTTTGTGTTCTACTATGGTGCTTTTAGTGTCTCCGCATACCGCAGCACGCGACATAGCTTTGCAGACGATAAATGTAACCGTCTCAGAGAGAAAAGCGGCCAATGTGACGATCTGGCTTTAAGTCGATTCGATAACACATTACGAAAACGGACGGATTTCTCATTTTTTTACTACATATGAACACTTTTCATATTCTCCCGTGCAACGCGGCTGCTAGTCCTCCTTTCATGCAAAATCTTAAGGTCCTAGGTCATGTCCAAGCCACCAAAGCCGGCTTAAAAGGGAATAATCGACAACTAAAACTTGAATTGTACTACTTCTAACTGGCTATTACGTCAACTTAGAAGCTTCTTCTGTGTTCTACTATGGTGCTTGTAGTGTCTCCGCATACCGCAGCACGCGACATAGCTTTGCAGACGATAAATGTAACCGTCTCAGAGAGAAAAGCGGCCAATGTGACGATCTGGCTTTAAGTCGATTCGATAACAAATGACGAAAACGGACAGATTTCTCAGGTTTTTACTACATATGAACACTTTTCACATTCTCCCGTGCAACGCGGCTGCCAGTCCTCCTTTCATGCAAAATCTTAAGGTTCCACCTCATGTCCAATACACCAAAGCCGGCTAAAAATCAATTATCGATAAACTAAACAAGAATTTTACTGCTTCTTACTGACTATTGCTTCAACTTAGAAGTTTCTTCTGTGTTCTACTATGATGCTTTTATTGTTCCCGCGTACCGCAGCACGCGACATATCTTTGCAGACGATAAATGTAACCGTCTCAGAGAGAAAAGCGGCCAACGTGACGATCTGGCTTTAAGTCGATTCGATAACAAATGACGAAAATGGACGGATTTATCAGGTTTTTACTACATATGAACACTTTTTACATTCTCCCGTGCAACGGGGCTGCTAGTCCTCCTTTCATGCAAAATCTTAAGGTCCTAGGTCATGTCCAAGCCACCAAAGCCGGCTAAAAAAGTGAATAATTGACAACTAAAACTTCAATTGTACTACTTCTTACTGGCTATTGCTTCAACTTAGAAGCTTCTTCTGTGTTCTACTATGGTGCTTTTAGTGTCTCCGCATACCGCAGCACGCGACATAGTTTTGCAGACCATAAATGAAACCGTCTCAGAGAGAAAAGCGGCCAATGTGACGATCTAGCTTTAAGTCGATTCGATAACAAATGACGAAAACGGACGGATTTCTCAGGTTTTTACTACATATGAACACTTTTCACATTCTCCCGTGCAACGCGGCTGCTATTCCTCCTTTCATGCAAAATCTTAAGGTTCCACCTAATGTCCAAAGCACCAAGGCCGGCTAAAAATCAATAATCGATAACCAAAACTTGAATTGTACTGCTTCTTACTGGCTATTGCTTAATCTTAGAAGCTTCTTATGTGTTCTACTATGGTGCATTTAGAGTTTCCGCATACCGCAGCACGCGACATATCTTTGCAGACTATAAATGTAACCGTCTCAGAGAGAAAAGCGGCCAATGTGACGATCTGGCTTTAAGTCGATTCGATAACAAATGACGAAAACGGACGGATTTCTCAGGTGTTTATTATATTTGAACACTTTTCACATTCTACCGTGGTACGCGGCTGCTAGTCCTCCTTTCATGCAAAATCTTAAGGTTCCACCTCATGTCCATGGCACTAAAGCCCCCTAAAAATAAATATTCGATAACCAAAACTTGAATTGTGCTGCTTCTTACTGGCTATTGCTTCAACTTAGAAGCTTCTTCTGTGCTCTACTATGGTGCTTTTAGAGTCTCCGGATACCGCAGCACGCGACATAGCTTTGCAGACGATAAATGTAACCGTCTCAGAGAGAAAAGCGGCCAATGTGACGATCTGGCTTTAAGTCGATTCAGTAACAAATGACGAAAACGGACGGATTTCTCAGGTGTTTACTACATATGAACCCTTTATCACATTCTCCCGTGCAACGCGGCTGCTATTCCTCCTTTCATGCAAAATCTTAAGGTTCCACCTAATGTCCAAAGCACCAAGGCCGGCTAAAAATCTATAATCGATAACCAAAACTTGAATTGTACTGCTTCTTACTGGCTATTGCTTAATCTTAGAAGCTTCTTATGTGTTCTACTATGGTGCATTTAGAGTTTCCGCATACCGCAGCACGCGACATATCTTTGCAGACTATAAATGTAACCGTCTCAGAGAGAAAAGCGGCCAATGTGACGATCTGGCTTTAAGTCGATTCGATAACAAATGACGAAAACGGACGGATTTCTCAGGTGTTTATTATATTTGAACACTTTTCACATTCTACCGTGGTACGCGGCTGCTAGTCCTCCTTTCATGCAAAATCTTAAGGTTCCACCTCATGTCCATGGCACTAAAGCCCCCTAAAAATAAATATTCGATAACCAAAACTTGAATTGTGCTGCTTCTTACTGGCTATTGCTTCAACTTAGAAGCTTCTTCTGTGCTCTACTATGGTGCTTTTAGAGTTTCCGCATACCGCAGCACGCGACATATCTTTGCAGACTATAAATGTAACCGTCTCAGAGAGAAAAGCGGCCAATGTGACGATCTGGCTTTAAGTCGATTCAGTAACAAATGACGAAAACGGACGGATTTCTCAGGTTTTTACTACATATGAACCCTTTATCACATTCTCCCGTGCAACGCAGCTGCTAGTCCTCCTTTCATGCAAAATCTTAAGGTCCTAGGTCATGTCCAAGCCACCAAACCCGGCTAAAAAGTGAATAATCGACAACTAAAACTTGAGTTGTACTACTTCTTACTGGCTATTACTTCAACTTAGAAACTTCTTCTGTGTTCTACTATGGTGCTTTTAGTGTCTCCCCATACCGCAGCACGCGACGTAGCTTTGCAGCCGATAAATGTAACCGTCTCAGAGAGAAAAGCGGCCAATGTGACGATCTGGCTTTAAGTCGATTCGATAACAAATGAAGAAAACGGACGGATTTTTCGGGTTTTTACTACATATGAACCCTTTTCACATTCTCCCGTGCAACGCGGCTGCTAGTCCTCCTTTCATGCAAAATCTTAACGTCCTAGGTCATGTCCAAGCCACCAATGCCGGCTAATAAATCAATAATCGATAACCAAAACTTGAATTGTACTGCTTCTTACTGACTATTGCTTCAACTTAGAAGCTTCTTATGTGTTCTACTATGGTGCTTTTAGAGTTTACGCATAACGCAGCACGCGACATAGCTTTGCAAACTATAAATGTATCCGTCTCAGAGAGAAAAGCGGCCAATGTGACGATCTGGCTTTAAGTCGATTCGATAACAAATGACGAAAATGGACGGATTTATCAGGTTTTTACTACATATGAACACTTTTTACATTCTCCCGTGCAACGGGGCTGCTAGTCCTCCTTTCATGCAAAATCTTAAGGTCCTAGGTCATGTCCAAGCCACCAAAGCCGGCTAAAAAAGTGAATAATTGACAACTAAAACTTCAATTGTACTACTTCTTACTGGCTATTGCTTCAACTTAGAAGCTTCTTCTGTGTTCTACTATGGTGCTTTTAGTGTCTCCGCATACCGCAGCACGCGACATAGTTTTGCAGACCATAAATGAAACCGTCTCAGAGAGAAAAGCGGCCAATGTGACGATCTAGCTTTAAGTCGATTCGATAACAAATGACGAAAACGGACGGATTTCTCAGGTTTTTACTACATATGAACACTTTTCACATTCTCCCTTGCAACGCGGCTGCTATTCCTCCTTTCATGCAAAATCTTAAGGTTCCACCTAATGTCCAAAGCACCAAGGCCGGCTAAAAATCAATAATCGATAACCAAAACTTGAATTGTACTGCTTCTTACTGGCTATTGCTTAATCTTAGAAGCTTCTTATGTGTTCTACTATGGTGCATTTAGAGTTTCCGCATACCGCAGCACGCGACATATCTTTGCAGACTATAAATGTAACCGTCTCAGAGAGAAAAGCGGCCAATGTGACGATCTGGCTTTAAGTCGATTCGATAACAAATGACGAAAACGGACGGATTTCTCAGGTGTTTATTATATTTGAACACTTTTCACATTCTACCGTGGTACGCGGCTGCTAGTCCTCCTTTCATGCAAAATCTTAAGGTTCCACCTCATGTCCATGGCACTAAAGCCCCCTAAAAATAAATATTCGATAACCAAAACTTGAATTGTGCTGCTTCTTACTGGCTATTGCTTCAACTTAGAAGCTTCTTCTGTGCTCTACTATGGTGCTTTTAGAGTCTCCGGATACCGCAGCACGCGACATAGCTTTGCAGACGATAAATGTAACCGTCTCAGAGAGAAAAGCGGCCAATGTGACGATCTGGCTTTAAGTCGATTCAGTAACAAATGACGAAAACGGACGGATTTCTCAGGTTTTTACTACATATGAACCCTTTATCACATTCTCCCGTGCAACGCGGCTGCTATTCCTCCTTTCATGCAAAATCTTAAGGTTCCACCTAATGTCCAAAGCACCAAGGCCGGCTAAAAATCTATAATCGATAACCAAAACTTGAATTGTACTGCTTCTTACTGGCTATTGCTTAATCTTAGAAGCTTCTTATGTGTTCTACTATGGTGCATTTAGAGTTTCCGCATACCGCAGCACGCGACATATCTTTGCAGACTATAAATGTAACCGTCTCAGAGAGAAAAGCGGCCAATGTGACGATCTGGCTTTAAGTCGATTCGATAACAAATGACGAAAACGGACGGATTTCTCAGGTGTTTATTATATTTGAACACTTTTCACATTCTACCGTGGTACGCGGCTGCTAGTCCTCCTTTCATGCAAAATCTTAAGGTTCCACCTCATGTCCATGGCACTAAAGCCCCCTAAAAATAAATATTCGATAACCAAAACTTGAATTGTGCTGCTTCTTACTGGCTATTACTTCAACTTAGAAGCTTCTTCTGTGCTCTACTATGGTGCTTTTAGAGTTTCCGCATACCGCAGCACGCGACATATCTTTGCAGACTATAAATGTAACCGTCTCAGAGAGAAAAGCGGCCAATGTGACGATCTGGCTTTAAGTCGATTCAGTAACAAATGACGAAAACGGACGGATTTCTCAGGTTTTTACTACATATGAACCCTTTATCACATTCTCCCCGTGCAACGCGGCTGCTAGTCCTCCTTTCATGCAAAATCTTAAGGTCCTAGGCCATGTCCAAGCCACCAAAGCCTGCTTATAAGTGAATAATCGACAACTAAAACTTGAATTGTACTACTTCTTACTGGCTATTGCTTCAACTTAGAAGCTTCTTCTGTGTTCTACTATGGTGCTTTTAGTGTTTCCGCATACCGCAGCACGAGACATAGCTTTGCAGACGACAAATGTAACCGACTCAGAGAGAAAAGCGGCCAATGTGACGATCTGGCCTTAAGTCGATTCGATAACAAATGACGAAAACGGACGGATTTCTCAGGTTTTTACTACATATCAACACTTTTCACATTCTCCCGTGCAACGCGGCTGCTAGTCCTCCTTTCATGCAAAATCTTAAGGTCCTAGGTCATGTCCAAGCCACCAAACCCGGCTAAAAAGTGAATAATCGACAACTAAAACTTGAGTTGTACTACTTCTTACTGGCTATTACTTCAACTTAGAAACTTCTTCTGTGTTCTACTATGGTGCTTTTAGTGTCTCCCCATACCGCAGCACGCGACGTAGCTTTGCAGCCGATAAATGTAACCGTCTCAGAGAGAAAAGCGGCCAATGTGACGATCTGGCTTTAAGTCGATTCGATAACAAATGACGAAAACGGACGGATTTTTCAGGTTTTTACTACATATGAACCCTTTTCACATTCTCCCGTGCAACGCGGCTGCTAGTCCTCCTTTCATGCAAAATCTTAACGTCCTAGGTCATGTCCAAGCCACCAATGCCGGCTAAAAATCAATAATCGATAACCAAAACTTGAATTGTACTGCTTCTTACTGACTATTGCTTCAACTTAGAAGCTTCTTATGTGTTCTACTATGGTGCTTTTAGAGTTTACGCATAACGCAGCACGCGACATAGCTTTGCAAACTATAAATGTATCCGTCTCAGAGAGAAAAGCGGCCAATGTGACGATCTGGCTTTAAGTCGATTCGATAACAAATGACGAAAACGGACGGATTTTTCAGGTTTTTACTACATATGAACCCTTTTCACATTCTCCCGTGCAACGCGGCTGCTAGTCCTCCTTTCATGCAAAATCTTAACGTCCTAGGTCATGTCCAAGCCACCAATGCCGGCTAAAAATCAATAATCGATAACCAAAACTTGAATTGTACTGCTTCTTACTGACTATTGCTTCAACTTAGAAGCTTCTTATGTGTTCTACTATGGTGCTTTTAGAGTTTACGCATAACGCAGCACGCGACATAGCTTTGCAAACTATAAATGTATCCGTCTCAGAGAGAAAAGCGGCCAATGTGACGATCTGGCTTTAAGTCGATTCGATAACAAATGACGAAAACGGACGGATTTCTCAGGTTTTTACTACATATGAAACCTTTTCTCATTCTCCCGTGCAACGCGGCTGCTAGTCCTCCTTTCATGCAAAATCTTAAGGTTCCACCTCATGTCCAAGGCACCAAAGTCGGCTAAAAATCAATAATCGATAACCAAAACTTGAATTGTACTGCTTTTTACTGGCGATTCCTTCAACTTAGAAGCTTCTTCTGTGTTCTAATATGGTGCTTTTAGAGTCTCCGCATACCGCAGCACGGGACATAGCTTTGCAGACGATAAATGTAACCGTCTCAGAGAGAAAAGCGGCCAATGTGACGATCTGGCTTTAAGTCGATTCGATAACATATGACGAAAACGGACTGATTTCTCAGGTTTTTACTTTTCACATTCTCCCGTGCAACGGGGCTGCTAGTCCTCCTTTCATGCAAAATCTTAAGGTTCCACTTTATGTCCAAAGCACCATGGCCGGCTAAAAATCAATATTCGATAACCAAAACTTGAATTGTACTGCTTCTTACTGGCTATTGCTTCAACTTAGAAGCTTCTTCTGTGTTCTACTATGGTGCTTTTAGAGTCTCCGCATACCGCAGCAGGCGACATAGCTTTGGAGACGATAAATGTAACCGTCTCAGAGAGAAAAGCGGCCAATGTGACGATCAGGCTTTAAGTCGATTCGATAACAAATGACGAAAACGGACTGATTTCTTAGGTTTTTACTTTTCACATTCTCCCGTGAAACGGGGCTGCTAGTCCTCCTTTCATGCAAAATCTTAAGGTTCCACCTCATGTCCAAAGCACCAAGGCCGGCTAAAAATCAATAATCGACAACCAAAACTTGAATTGTACAGCTTCTTACTGGCTATTGCTTCAAATTAGAAGCTTCTTTTGTGTTCTACTATGGTGCATTTAGTGTCTCCGCATACCGCAGCACGCGACATAGCTTTGCAGACTATAAATGTAACCGTCTCAGAGAGAAAAGCGGCCAATGTGACGATCTGGCTTTAAGTCGATTCGATAACAAATGACGAAAACGGACGGATTTCTCAGGTTTTTACTACATATGAACACTTTTCACATTCTGCCGTGCAACGCGGCTGCTAGTCCTCCTTTCATGCAAAATCTTAATGTTCCACCTCATGTCCAAGGCACCAAAGTCGGCTAAAAATCGATAATGGATAACCAAATTTTAAATTGTACTGCTTCTTACTGGCTATTGCTTCAACTTAGAAGATTTTTCTGTGGTCTACTATGGTGCTTTTAGTGTCTCCGCATACCGCAGCATGCGACATAGCTTTGCAGACGATAAATGTAACCGTCTCAGAGAGAAAAGCGGCCAATGTGACGATCTGGCTTTAAGTCAATTCGATAACAAATGACGAAAACGGACTGATTTCTCAGGTTTTTACTACATATGAACCCTTTTTACATTCTCCCGTGCAACGTGGCTGCTAGTCCTCCTTTCATGCAAAATCTTAAGATTCCACCTTATGTCCAAGACACCAAAGCCGGCAAAAAATTAATAATCGATAACCAAAACTTGAATTGTACTGCTTCTTACTGGCTATTGCTTCAACTTAGAAGCTTCTTCTGTGTTCTACTATGGTGCTCTTAGTGTCTCCGCATACCGCAGCACGCGACATAGCTTTGCAGACGATAAATGTAACCGTCTCAGAGAGAAAAGTGGCCAATGTGACGATCTGGCTTTAAGTCGATTCGATAACAAACGACGAAAACGGACGGATTTCTCAGGTTTTTACTACATATGAACACTTTTCACATTCTGCCGTGCAACGCGGCTGCTAGTCCTCCTTTCATGCAAAATCTTAATGTTCCACCTCATGTCCAAGGCAACAAAGCCGCCTAAAATCAATAATCGATAACAAAAACTTGAATTGTACTGCTTCTTACTGGCTATTGCTTCAACTTAAAAGCTTCATCTGTGTTCTAATATGGTGCTTTTAGTGTCTCCGCATACCGCAGCACGAGACATAGCTATGCAGACGATAAATGTAACCGTCTCAGAGAGAAAAGCGGCCAATGTGACGATCTGGCTTTAAGTCGATTCGATAACAAATGACGAAAACGGACGGATTTCTCAGGTGTTTACTATATATGAACACTTTTCACATTCTCCCGTGCAACGCGGCTGCTAGTCCTCCTTTCATGCAAAATCTTATGTTCCTAGGTCATGTCCAAGCCACCAAAGCCGGCTAAAAAGTTAATACTTGACAACTAAAACTTGAATTGTACTACTTCTTACTGGCTATTACTTCAACTTAGAAGCTTCTTCTGTGTTCTACTATGGTGCTTTTAGTGTTTCCGCATACCGCAGCACGCGACATAGCTTTGCAGACGATAAATGTAACCGTCTCAGAGAGAAAAGCGGCCAATGTGACGATCTGGCTTTAAGTCGAGTCGATAACAAATGACGAAAACGGACGGATTTCTCAGGTTTTTACTACATCTGAACCCTTTTCACATTCTTCCGTGCAACGCGGCTGCTAGTCCTCCTTTCATGCAAAATCTTATGGTTCCACCTCATGCCCATGGCACCAAAGCCGGCTAAAAATCAATATTCGAAAACCAATACTTGAATTGTACTGCTTCTTACTGGCTATTGCTTCAACTTAGAAGCTTCTTCTGTGTTCTACTATGGTGCTTTTAGAGTCTCCGCATACCGTAGCAGGCGACATAGCTTTGCAGACGATAAATGTAACCGTCTCAGAGAGATAAACGGCCAATGTGACGATCTGGCTTTAAGTCGATTCGATAACAAATGACGAAAACGGACTGATTTCTTAGGTTTTTACTTTTCACATTCTCCCGTGAAAAGGGGCTGCTAGTCCTCCTTTCATGCAAAATCTTAAGGTTCCACCTCATGTCCAAAGCACCAAGGCCGGCTAAAAATCAATAATCGACAACCAAAACTTGAATTGTACAGCTTCTTACTGGCTATTGCTTCAACTTAGAAGCTTCTTTTGTGTTCTACTATGGTGCTTTTAGTGTCTCCGCATACCGCAGCACGCGACATAGCTTTGCAGACGATAAATGTAACCGTCCCAGAGAGAAAAGCGGCCAATGTGACGATCTGGCTTTAAGTCGATTCGATAACACATTACGAAAACGGACGGATTTCTCATTTTTTTACTACATATGAACACTTTTCATATTCTCCCGTGCAACGCGGCTGCTAGTCCTCCTTTCATGCAAAATCTTAAGGTCCTAGGTCATGTCCAAGCCACCAAAGCCGGCTTAAAAGGGAATAATCGACAACTAAAACTTGAATTGTACTACTTCTTACTGGCTATTACGTCAACTTAGAAGCTTCTTCTGCGTTCTACTATGGTGCTTGTAGTGTCTCCGCATACCGCAGCACGCGACATAGCTTTGCAGACGATAAATGTAACCGTCTCAGAGAGAAAAGCGGCCAATGTGACGATCTGGCTTTAAGTCGATTCGATAACAAATGACGAAAACGGACGGATTTCTCAGGTTTTTACTACATATGAACACTTTTCACATTCTCCCGTGCAACGCGGCTGCCAGTCCTCCTTTCATGCAAAATCTTAAGGTTCCACCTCATGTCCAATACACCAAAGCCGGCTAAAAATCAATTATCGATAAACTAAACAAGAATTTTACTGCTTCTTACTGACTATTGCTTCAACTTAGAAGTTTCTTCTGTGTTCTACTATGATGCTTTTATTGTTTCCGCGTACCGCAGCAAGCGACATATCTTTGCAGACGATAAATGTAACCGTCTCAGAGAGAAAAGCGGCCAACGTGACGATCTGGCTTTAAGTCGATTCGATAACAAATGACGAAAATGGACGGATTTATCAGGTTTTTACTACATATGAACACTTTTTACATTCTCCCGTGCAACGGGGCTGCTAGTCCTCCTTTCATGCTAAATCGTAAGGTCCTAGGTCATGTCCAAGCCACCAAAGCCGGCTAAAAAAGTGAATAATTGACAACTAAAACTTCAATTGTACTACTTCTTACTGGCTATTGCTTCAACTTAGAAGCTTCTTCTGTGTTCTACTATGGTGCTTTTAGTGTCTCCGCATACCGCAGCACGCGACATAGCTTTGCAGACCATAAATGAAACCGTCTCAGAGAGAAAAGCCGCCAATGTGACGATCTGGCTTTAAGTCGATTCGATAACAAATGACGAAAACGGACGGATTTATCAGGTTTTTACTACATATGAACACTTTTCACATTCTCCCGTGCAACGCGGCTGCTAATCCTCTTTTCATGCAGAATCTTAATGTTCCACCTCATGTCCAAGGCACCAGAGCCTCCTAAAAATCAATAATCGATAACCAAAACTTGAATTGTACTGCTTATTACTGGTTATTGCTTCAACTTAGAAGCTTCTTCTGTGTTCTACTATGGTGCTTTTAGTGTCTCCGCATACCGCAGCACGCGACATAGCTTTGCAGACGATAAATGTAACCGATTCAGAAAGAAGAGTGGCCAATGTGACGATCTGGCTTTAAGTCGATTCGATAACAAATGACGAAAACGGACGGATTTCTTAGGTTTTTACTACATATGAACCCTTTTCTCATTCTCCCGTGCAACGCGGCTGCTAGTCCTCCTTTCATGCAAAATCTTAAGGTTCCACCTCATGTCCAAGGCACCAAAGCCGGCTAAAAATCAATAATCGATAACCAAAACTTGAATTGTACTGCTTCTTACTGACTATTGCTTCAACTTAGAAGATTCTTCTGTGTTCTACTATGGTGCTTTTATTGTTTCCGCATTCCGCAGAATGCGACATAGCTTTGCAGACGATAAATGTAACCGTCTCAGAGAGAAAAGCGGCCAATGTGACTTTCTGGCTTTAAGTCGATTCGATAACAAATGACGAAAACGGACGGATTTCTCAGGTTTTTACTACATATGAACACTTTTCACATTCTCCCTTGCAACGCGGCTGCTAGTCCTCTTTTCATGCAAAATCTTAAGGTCCTAGGTCATGTCCAAGCCACCAAAGCCGGCTAAAAAGTGAATAATCGACAACTAAAACTTCAATTGTACTACTTCTTACTGGCAATTGCTTCAACTTAGAAGCTTCTTCTGTGTTCTACTATGGTGCTTTTAGTGTCTCCGCATACCGCAGCACGCAACGGAGCTTTGCAGACGATAAATGTAACCGTCTCAGAGAGAAAAGCGGCCATTGTGACGATCTGGCTTTAAGTCGATTCGATAACAAATGACGAAAACGGACGGATTTCTCAGGTGTTTATTATATTTGAACACTTTTCACATTCTACCGTGGTACGCGGCTGCTAGTCCTCCTTTCATGCAAAATCTTAAGGTTCCACCTCATGTCCATGGCACTAAAGCCCCCTTAAAATCAATATTCGATAACCAAAACTTGAATTGTGCTGCTTCTTACTGGCTATTGCTTCAACTTAAAAGCTTCTTCTGTGCTCTACTATGGTGCTTTTAGAGTCTCCGCATACCGCAGCACGTGACATAGCTTTGCAGACGATAAATGTAACCGTCTCAGAGAGAAAAGCGGCTTATGTGACGATCTGGCTTTAAGTCGATTCAGTAACAAATGACGAAAACGGACGGATTTCTCAGGTTTTTACTACATATGAACCCTTTATCACATTCTCCCGTGCAACGCGGCTGCTAGTCCTCCTTTCACGCAAAATCTTAAGGTCCTAGGCCATGTCCAAGCCACCAAAGCCGGCTTATAAGTGAATAATCGACAACTAAAACTTGAATTGTACTACTTCTTACTGGCTATTGCTTCAACTTAGAAGATTCTTCTGTGTTCTACTATGGTGCTTTTAGTGTCTCCGCATACCGCAGCACGAGACATAGCTTTGCAGACGACAAATGTAACCGTCTCAGAGAGAAAAGCGGCCAATGTGACGATCTGGCTTTAAGTCGATTCGATAACAAATGACGAAAACGGACGGATTTCTCAGGTTTTTACTACATATCAACACTTTTCACATTCTCCCGTGCAACGCGGCTGCTAGTCCTCCTTTCATGCAAAATCTTAAGGTCCTAGGTCATGTCCAAGCCACCAAACCCGGCTAAAAAGTGAATAATCGACAACTAAAACTTGAGTTGTACTACTTCTTACTGGCTATTACTTCAACTTAGAAACTTCTTCTGTGTTCTACTATGGTGCTTTTAGTGTCTACGCATACCGCAGCACGCGACGTAGCTTTGCAGACGATAAATGTAACCGTCTCAGAGAGAAAAGCGGCCAATGTGACGATCTGGCTTTAAGTCGATTCGATAACAAATGACGAAAACGGACGGATTTTTCAGGTTTTTACTACATATGAACCCTTTTCACATTCTCCCGTGCAACGCGGCTGCTAGTCCTCCTTTCATGCAAAATCTTAACGTCCTAGGTCATGTCCAAGCCACCAAAGCCGGCTAAAAATCAATAATCGATAACCAAAACTTGAATTGTAATGCTTCTTACTGACTATTGCTTCAACTTAGAAGCTTCTTATGTGTTCTACTATGGTGCTTTTAGAGTTTACGCATACCGCAGCACGCGACATAGCTTTGCAGACGATAAATGTAATGGTCTCAGAGAGAAAAGCGGCCAATGTGACGATCTGGCTTTAAGTCGATTCGATAACAAATGACGATAACGGACGGATTTCTCAGGTTTTTACTACATATGAACCCTTTTCACATTCTCCCGTGCAACGCGGCTGCTAGTCCTCCTTTCATGCAAAATCTTAAGATTCCACCTTATGTCCAAGGCACCAAAGCCGGCCAAAAATCAATAATCGATAACCAAAACTTGAATTGTACTGCTTCTTACTGGCTATTGCTTCAACTTAGAAGCTTCTTCTGTGTTCTACTATAGTGCTTTTAGTGTCTCCGCATACCGCAGCACGCGACATAGCTTTGCAGACGATAAATGTAACCGTCTCAGAGAGAAAAGCGGCCAATGTGACGATCTGGCTTTAAGTCGATTCGATAACAAATGACGAAAACGGACGGATTTCTCAGGTTTTTACTAGATATGAACCCTTTTCACATTCTCCCGTGCAACGCGGCTGCTAGTCCTCCTTTCATGCATAATCTTAAGGTTCCACCTCATGTCCATGGCACCAAAGCCGGCTAAAAATCAATTTTCGATAACCAAAACTTGAATTGTACGGCTTCTTACTGGCTATTGCTTCAAATTAGAAGCTTCTTCTGTGTTCTGCTATGGTGCTTTTAGAATCTCCGCATACCGCAGCACGCGACATAGCTTTGCAGACGATAAATGTAACCGTCTCAGAGAGAAAAGCGGCCAATGTGACGATCTGGCTTTAAGTCGATTCGATAACAAATGACGAAAACGGACTGATTTCTCAGGTTTTTACTTTTCACATTCTCCCGTGCAACAGGGCTGCTAGTCCTCCTTTCATGCAAAATCTTTACGTTCCACCTCATGTCCAAGGCACCAAAACCCCCTAAAAATCAATAATCGATAACCAAAACTTGAATTGTACTGCTTCTTACTGGCTATTGCTTCAACTTAGAAGATTCTTCTGTGTTCTACTATGGTGCTTTTAGTGTCTCCGCATACCGCAGCACGCGACATAGCTTTGAAGACGAAAAATGTATCCGTCTCAGAGAGAAAAGCGGCCAATGTGACGATCTGGCTTTAAGTCGATTCGGTAACAAATGACGAAAACGGACGGATTTCTCAGGTTTTTACTACTTATGAACACTTTTCACATTCTCCCGTGCAACACGGCTGCAAGTCCTCCTTTCATGTAGAATCTTAAGGTCCTAGGTCATGTCCAAGCCACCAAAGCCGGCTAAAAAGTGAGTAATCGACAACTAAAACTTGAATTGTACTACTTCTTACTGGCTATTACTTCAACTTAGAAGCTTCTTCTGTGTTCAACTATGGTGCTTTTAGAGTCTCCGCATACCGCAGCACGGGACATAGCTTTGCAGACGAAAAATGTAACCGTCTCAGAGAGAAGAGCGGCCAATGTGACGATCTGGCTTTAAGTCGATTCGATAACAAATGACGAAAACGGACTGATTTCTCTGGTTTTTACTTTTCACATTCTCCCGTTCCACGCGGCTGCTAGTCCTCCTTTCATGCAAAATCTTAACGTTCTACCTCATGTCCAAGGCACCAAAGCCCCCTAAAAATCAATAATCGATAACAGAAACTTGAATTGTACTGACTCTTACTGGTTATTGCTTCAACTTAGAAGATTCTTCTGTGTTCTACTATGGTGCTTTTAGTGTCTCCGCATACCGCAGCACGCGACATAGCTTTGCAGACGAAAAATGTAACCGTCTCAGAGAGAAAAGCGGCCAATGTGACGATCTGGCTTTAAGTCGATTCGATAACAAATGACGAAAACGGACTGATTTCTCAGGTTTTTACTTTTCACATTCTCCCGTGCAACGGGGCTGCTAGTCCCCCTTTCATGCAAAATCTTAACGTTCCACCTCATGTCCAAGGCACCAAAGCCCCCTAAAAATCCCAAAACTTGAATTGTACTGCTTCTTACTGGCTATTGCTTCAACTTAGAAGATTCTTCTGTGTTCTACTATGGTGCTTTTAGAGTCTCCGCATACCGCAGCACGGGACATAGCTTTGCAGACGACAAATGTAACCGTCTCAGAGAGAAAAGCGGCCAATGTGACGATCTGGCTTTAAGTCGATTCGATAACAAATGACGAAAACGAACGGATTTCTCAGGTTTTTACTACATATCAACACCTTTCACATTCTCCCGTGCAACGGGGCTGCTTGTCCTCCTTTCATGCAAAATCTTAAGGTCCTAGGTCATGTCCAAGCCACCAAAGCCGGCTAAAAAGTGAATAATCGACAACTAAAACTTGAATTGTACTACTTCTTAGTGGCTATTGCTTAAACTTAGAAGCTTCTTCTGTGTTCTACTATGGTGCTTTTAGTGTCTCCGCATACCGCAGCACGCAACGTAGCTTTGCAGACGATAAATGTAACCGTCTCAGAGAGAAAAGCGGCCAATGTGACGATCTGGCTTTAAGTCGATTCGATAACAAATGACGAAAACGGACGGATTTCTCAGGTGTTTATTATATTTGAACACTTTTCACATTCTACCGTGGTACGCGGCTGCTAGTCCTCCTTTCATGCAAAATCTTAAGGTTCCACCTCATGTCCATGGCACTAAAGCCCCCTAAAAATCAATATTCGATAACCAAAACTTGAATTGTGCTGCTTCTTAGTGGCTATTGCTTCAACTTAGAAGCTTCTTCTGTGTTCTACTATGGTGCTTTTAGTGTCTCCGCATACCGCAGCACGCAACGTAGCTTTGCAGACGATAAATGTAACCGTCTCAGAGAGAAAAGCGGCCAATGTGACGATCTGGCTTTAAGTCGATTCGATAACAAATGACGAAAACGGACGGATTTCTCAGGTGTTTATTATATTTGAACACTTTTCACATTCTTCCGTGGTACGCGGCTGCTAGTCCTCCTTTCATGCAAAATCTTAAGGTTCCACCTCATGTCCATGGCACTAAAGCCCCCTAAAAATCAATATTCGATAACCAAAACTTGAATTGTGCTGCTTCTTACTGGCTATTGCTTCAACTTAGAAGCTTCTTCTGTGTTCTACTATGGTGCTTTTAGAGTCTCCGCATACCGCAGCAGGCGACATAGCTTTGCAGACGATAAATGTAACCGTCTCAGAGAGAAAAGCGGCCAATGTGACGATCTGGCTTTAAGTCGATTCGATAACATATGACGAAAACGGACTGATTTCTCAGGTTTTTACTTTTCACATTCTCCCGTGCAACGGGGCTGCTAGTCCTCCTTTCATGCAAAATCTTAAGGTTCCACTTTATGTCCAAAGCACCAAGGCCGGCTAAAAATCAATAATCGATAAACAAAACTTGAATTGTACTGCTTCTTACTGGCTAATGCTTCAACTTAGAAGCTTCTTCTGTGATCTACTATGGTGCTTTTAGTGTCTCCGCATACCGCAGCACGCGACATAGCTTTGCAGACGAAAAATGTAACCGTCTCAGAGAGAAAAGCGGCCAATGTGACGATCTGGCTTTAAGTCGATTCGATAACAAAAGACGATAACGGACGGATTTCTCATGTTTTTACTACATATGAACCCTTTATCACATTCTCCCGTGCAACGCGGCTGCTAGTCATCCTTTCATGCAAAATCTTAAGGTCCTAGGACATGTCCAAGCCACCAAAGCCGGCTAAAAAGTGAATAAACGACAACTAAAACTTGAATTGTACTACTTCTTACTGGCTATTGCTTCAACTTAGAAGCTTCTTCTGTGTTCTACTATGGTGCTTTTAGTGTCTCCGCATACCGCACCACGCGACATAGCTTTGCAGACGATAAATGTAACCGTCTCAGAGAGAAAAGCGGCCAATGTGACGATCTGGCTTTAAGTCGATTCGGTAACAAATGACGAAAACGGACGGATTTCTCAGGTTTTTACTACATATGAACACTTTTCACATTCTCCCGTGCAACACGGCTGCAAGTCCTCCTTTCATGTAAAATCTTAAGGTCCTAGGTCATGTCCAAGCCACCAAAGCCGGCTAAAAAGTGAGTAATCGACCATTAAAACTTGAATTGTACTACTTCTTACTGGCTATTACTTCAACTTAGAAGCTTCTTCTGTGTTCTACTATGGTGCATTTAGTGTCTCTGCATACCGCAGCACGCGACATAGCTTTGCAGACGATAAATGTAATGGTCTCAGAGAGAAAAGCGGCCAATGTGACGATCTGGCTTTAAGTCGATTCGATAACAAATGACGATAACGGACGGATTTCTCAGGTTTTTACTACATATGAATCCTTTATCACATTCTCCCGTGCAACGCGGCTGCTAGTCCTCCTTTCATGCAAAATCTTAAGGTCCTAGGTTATGTCCAAGCCACCAAAGCTGGCTAAAAAGTGAATAATCGACAACCAAAACTTGAATTGTACTATTTCTTACTGGCTATTGCTTCAACTTAGAAGCTTCTTCTGTGTTCTACTATGGTGCTTTTAGTGTCTCCGTATACCGCAGCACGCGACATAGCTTTGCAGACGAAAAATGTAACCGATTCAGAGAGAAGAGCGGCCAATGTGACGATTTGGCTTTAAGTCGATTCCATAACAAATGACGAAAACGGACGGATTTCTCAGGTTTTTACTACATATGAACCCTTTGCACATTCTCCCGTGCAACGCGGCTGCTAGTCCTCCTTTCATGCAAAATCTTAAGATTCCACCTTATGTCCAAGACACCAAAGCCGGCCAAAAATCAATAATCGATAACCAAAACTTGAATTGTACTGCTTCTTACTGGCTATTGCTTCAACTTAGAAGCTTCTTCTGTGTTCTACTATAGTGCTTTTAGTGTCTCCGCATACCGCAGCACGCGACATAGCTTTGCAGACGATAAATGTAACCGTCTCAGAGAGAAAAGCGGCCAATGTGACGATCTGGCTTTAAGTCGATTCGATAACAAATGACGAAAACGGACGGATTTCTCAGGTTTTTACTAGATATGAACCCTCTTCACATTCTCCCGTGCAACGCGGCTTCTAGTCCTACTTTCAGGGATAATCCTAAGGTCCTAGGTCATGTCCAAGCCACCAAAGCCGGCTAAAATGTGAATACTCGTCAACTAAAACTTGAATTGTACTACTTCTTACTCACTATTGCTTCAACTTAGAAGCTTCTTCTGTGTTCAACTATGGTGCTTTTAGAGTCTCCGCATACCGCAGCACGGGACATAGCTTTGCAGACGAAAAATGTAACCGTCTCAGAGAGAAGAGCGGCCAATGTGACGATCTGGCTTTAAGTCGATTCGATAACAAATGACGAAAACGGACTGATTTCTCTGGTTTTTACTTTTCACATTCTCCCGTTCCACGCGGCTGCTAGTCCTCCTTTCATGCAAAATCTTAACGTTCTACCTCATGTCCAAGGCACCAAAGCCCCCTAAAAATCAATAATCGATAACAGAAACTTGAATTGTACTGACTCTTACTGGCTATTGCTTCAACTTAGAAGATTCTTCTGTGTTCTACTATGGTGCTTTTAGTGTCTCCGCATACCGCAGCACGCGACATAGCTTTGCAGACGAAAAATGTAACCGTCTCAGAGAGAAAAGCGGCCAATGTGACGATCTGGCTTTAAGTCGATTCGATAACAAATGACGAAAACGGACTGATTTCTCAGGTTTTTACTACACATGAAATCTTTTCTCATTCTCCCGTGCAACGCGGCTGCTAGTCCTCCTTTCATGCAAAATCTTAAGGATTCTACCTCATGTCCAAGGCACCAAAGTCGGCTAAAAATCAATAATCGATAACCAAAACTTGAATTGTACTGCTTCTTACTGGCGATTCCTTCAACTTTGAAGCTTCTTCTGTGTTCTACTATGATGCTTTTAGAGTCTCCGCATACCGCAGCACGGGACATAGCTTTGCAGACGATAAATGTAACCGTCTCAGAGAGAAAAGCGGCCAATGTGACGATCTGGCTTTAAGTCGATTCGATAACAAATGACGAAAACGGACTGATTTCTCTGGTTTTTACTACACATGAAACCTTTTCTCATTCTCCCGTGCAACGCGGCTGCTAGTCCTCCTTTCATGCAAAATCTTAAGGATTCTACCTCATGTCCAAGGCACCAAAGTCGGCTAAAAATCAATAATCGATAACCAAAACTTGAATTGTACTGCTTCTTACTGGCGATTCCTTCAACTTTGAAGCTTCTTCTGTGTTCTACTATGATGCTTTTAGAGTCTCCGCATACCGCAGCACGGGACATAGCTTTGCAGACGAAAAATGTAACCGTCTCAGAGAGAAGAGCGGCCAATGTGACGATCTGGCTTTAAGTCGATTCGATAACAAATGACGAAAACGGACTGATTTCTCTGGTTTTTACTTTTCACATTCTCCCGTTCCACGCGGCTGCTAGTCCCCCTTTCATGCAAAATCTTAACGTTCCACCTCATGTCCAAGGCACCAAAGCCCCCTAAAAATCAATAATCGATAACCAAAACTTGAATTGTACTGCTTCTTACTGGCTATTGCTTCAACTTAGAAGATTCTTCTGTGTTCTACTATGGTGCTATTAGTGTCTCCGCATACCGCAGCACGCGACATAGCTTTGCAGACGAAAAATGTAACCGTCTCAGAGAGAAAAGCGGCCAATGTGACGATCTGGCTTTAAGTCGATTCGATAACAAATGACGAAAACGGACGGATTTCTCAGGTTTTTACTACACATGAAACCTTTTCTCATTCTCCCGTGCAACGCGGCTGCTAGTCCTCCTTTCATGCAAAATCTTAAGGATTCTACCTCATGTCCAAGGCACCAAAGTCGGCTAAAAATCAATAATCGATAACCAAAACTTGAATTGTACTGCTTCTTACTGGCGATTCCTTCAACTTTGAAGCTTCTTCTGTGTTCTACTATGATGCTTTTAGAGTCTCCGCATACCGCAGCACGGGACATAGCTTTGCAGACGATAAATGTAACCGTCTCAGAGAGAAAAGCGGCCAATGTGACGATCTGGCTTTAAGTCGATTCGATAACAAATGACGAAAACGGACGGATTTCTCAGGTTTTTACTACATATGAAACCTTTTCATATTCTCCCGTGCAACGCGACTGCTAGTCCTCTTTTCATGTAAAATCTTAAGGTCCTAGGTCATGTCCAAGCCACCAAAGCCGGCTAAAAATCAATAATCGATAACCAAAACTTGTATTGTACTGCTTCTTACTGACTATTGCTTCAACTTAGAAGCTTCTTATGTGTTCTACTATGGTTCTTTTAGAGTTTCCGCATACCGCAGCACGCGACATAGCTTTGCAGACTAAAAATGTAACCGTCTCAGAGAGAAAAGCGGCCAATGTGACGATCTGGCTTTAAGTCGATTCGATAACAAATGACGAAAACGGACGGATTTCTCAGGTTTTTACTACATATGAACGCTTTTCACATTCTCCCGTTCCACGCGGCTGCTAGTCCTCCTTTCATGCAAAATCTTAAGATTCCACCTTATGTCTAAGGCACTAAAGCCGGCCAAAAATCAATAATCGATAACCAAAACTTGAATTGTACTGTTTCTTACTGGCTATTGCTTCAACTTAGAAGCTTCTTCTGTGTTCTACTATGGTGCTTTTAGTGTCTCCGCATACCGCAGCACGCGACATAGCTTTGCAGACGATAAATGTAACCGTCTCAGAGAGAAAAGCGGCCAATGTGACGATCTGGCTTTAAGTCGATTCGATAACAAATGACGAAAACGGAAGGATTTCTCAGGTTTTTACTACATATGAACACTTTTCACATTCTCCCGTGCAACACGGCTGAAAGTCCTCCTTTCATGCAAAATTTTAAGGTCCTAGGTCATGTCCAAGCCACCAAAGCCGGCTAAAAATCAATAATCGATAACCAAAACTTGAATTGTACTGCTTCTTACTGACTATTGCTTCAACATAGAAGCTTCTTATGTGTTCTACTATGGTGCTTTTAGTGTCTCCGCATACCGCAGCACGCGACATAGCTTTGCAGATGATAAATGTAACCGTCTCTGAGAGAAAAGCGGCCAATGGGACGATCTGGCTTTAAGTCGATTCGATAACAAATGACGAAAACGGGCGGATTTCTCAGGTTTTTTTTACATATGAACACTTTTCACATTCTCCCGTGCAACACGGCTGCAAGTCCTCCTTTCAGGCAAAATCTTAAGGTCATAGGTCATGTCCAAGCCACCAAAGCCGGCTAAAAAGTGAATAATCGACGCCTAAAACTTGTATTGTACTACTTCTTACTGGCTATTACTTCAACTTAGAAGCTTCTTCTGTGTTCTACTATGGTGCTTTTAGTGTCTCCGCATACCGCAGCACGCGACATAGCTTTGCAGACGATAAATGTAACCGTCTCAGAGAGAAAAGCGGCCAATGTGACGATCTGGCTTTAAGTCGATTCGATAACAAATGACGAAAACGGACGGATTTCTCAGGTTTTTACTACATATGAACCCTTTTCACATACTCCCATGCAACGCAGCTGCTAGTCCTCCTTTCATGCAATATCTTAAGGTTCCACCTCATGTCCAAGGCACCAAAGCTATCTAAAAATCAATAATCGATAACCAAAACTTGAATTGTACTGCTTGTTAAGGCTATTGCTTCAACTTAGAAGCTTCTTCTGTGTTCTACTATGGTGCTTTTAGTGTCTCCGCATACCGCAGCACGCGACATTGCTTTGCAGACGATAAAAGTAACCGTCTCAGAGAGAAAAGCGGCCAATGTGACGATCTAGCTTTAAGTCGAATCGATAACAAATGACGAAAACGGACGGATTTCTCAGGTGTTTACTATATATGATCACTTTTCACATTCTCCCTTGCAACGCGGCTGCTAGTCCTCCTTTCATGCAAAATCTTAAGGTCTTAGGTCATGTCCAAGCCACCAAAGCCGGCTAAAAAGTGAATAATCGACAACTAAAACTTCAATTGTACTACTTCTTACTGGCTATTACTTCAACTTAGAAGTTCTTCTGTGTTCTACTATAGTGCTTTTAGTGCCTCCGCATACCGCAGCACGCGACATAGCTTTGCACACGATAAATGTAACCGATTCAGAGAGAAGAGCGGCCAATGTGACGATCTGGCTTGAAGTCGATTCCATAACAAATGACGAAAACGGACGGATTTCTCAGGTTTTTACTACATATGAACACTTTTCACATTCTCCCGTGCAACACGGCTGCAAGTCCTCCTTTCATGCAAAATATTGAGGTCCTAGGTCATGTCCAAGCCACCAAAGCCGGCTAAAAAGTGAGTAATCGACAACTAAAACTTGAATTGTACTACTTCTTACTGGCTATTACTTCAACTTAGAAGCTTCCTCTGTGTTCTACTATGGTGCATTTAGTGTCTATGCATACCGCAGCACGCGACATAGCTTTGCAGACGATAAATGTAATGGCCTCAGAGAGAAAAGCGGCCAATGTGACGATCTGGCTTTAAGCCGATTCGATAACAAATGACAATAACGGACGGATTTCTCAGGTTTTTACTACATATGAACCCTTTATCACATTCTCCCGTGCAACGCGGCTGCTAGTCCTCCTTTTGTGCGAAATCTTAACGTTCCACCTCATGTCCAAGGCACCAAAGCCCCCTAAAAATCAATAATCGATAACCAAAACTTGAATTGTACTGCTTCTTACTGGCTATTGCTTCAACTTAGAAGAATCTTCTGTGTTCTACTATGGTGCTTTTAGTGTCTCCGCATACCGCAGCACGCGACATAACTTTGCAGACGAAAAATGTAAACGTCTCAGAGGGAAGAGCGGCCAATGTGCGATCTTGCTTTAAGTCGATTCGATAACAAATGACGAAAACGGACGGATTTCTCAGGTTTTTGTCAAATATGAAAACTTTTCACATTCTCCCGTGCAACGCGGCTGCTAGTCCTCCTTTCATGCTAAATCTTAAGGTCCTAGGTCATGTCCTAGCCACCAAAGCCGGCTAAAAAGTGAACAATCTACAACTAAAACTTGAATTGTACTACCTCTTACTGGCTATTACTTCAACTTAGAAGCTTCTTCTGTGTTCTACTATGGTGCTTTTAGAGTCTCCGCATACCGCATCACGCGACATAGCTTTGCAGACGATATATGTAACCGTCTCAGAGAGAAAAGCGGCCAATGTGACGATCTGGCTTTAAGTCGATTCGATAACAAATGACGATAACGGACGGATTTCTCAGGTTTTTACTACATATGAACCCTTTTCGCATACTCCCGTGCAACGCGGCTGCTAGTCCTCCTTTCATGCAAAATCTTAAGGTCCTAGGTCATGTCCAAGCCACCGAAGCCGGCTAAAGAGTGAATAATCGACAACTAAAACTTGAATTCTACTACATCTTACTGGCTATTGCCTCAACTTAGAAGCTTCTTCTGTGTTCTACTATGGTGCATTTAGTGTCTCAGCATACCGCAGCACGCGACATCGCTTTGCAGACGATAAATGTAACCGATTCAGAGAGAAGAGCGGCCAATGTGACGATCTGGCTTTAAGTCGATTCGATAAAAAATGACGGAAACGGACGGATTTCTCAGGTTTTTACTACATATGAACCCTTTTCACATTCTCCCGTGCAACGCGGCTGCTAGTCCTCCTATAATGCAAAATCTTAAGATTCCACCTTATGTCCAAGGCACCAAAGACGGCCAAAGTTCAATAATCGATAACCAAAACTTGAATTGGACTGCTTCTTACTGGCTATTGGTTCAACTTAGAAGCTTCTTCTGTGTTCTACTATGGTGCTTTTAGTGTCTCCGCATACCGCAGCACGCGACATAGCTTTGCAGACGATAAATGTAACCGACTCAGAGAGAAGAGCGGCCAATGTGACGATCTGGCTTTAAGTCGTTTCGATAACAAATGACGAAAACGGACGGATATCTCAGGTTTTTACTACATATGAACCCTTTTCACATTCTCCCGTGCAACGCGGCTGCTAGTCCTCCTTTCATGCAAAATCTTAAGATTCCACCTTATGTCCAAGGCACCAAAGCCGGCCAAAAATCAATAATCGATAACCAAAACTTGAATTGTACTGCTTCTTACTGGCTATTGCTTCAACTTAGAAGCTTCTTCTGTGTTCTACTATGGTGCTTTTAGTGTCTCCGCATACCGCAGCACGCGACATAACTTTGCAGACGAAAAATGTAACCGTCTCAGAGAGAAAAGCGGCCAATGTGACGATCTGGCTTTATTTCGATTCGATAACAAATGACGAAAACGGACGGATTTCTCAGGTTTTTACTACATATGAACCCTTTTCATATTCTCCCGTGCAACGCGGCTTCTAGTCCTCCTTTCTGGCAAAATCTTAAGGTCCTAGGTCATGTCCAAGCCACCAAAGCCGGGTAAAAATCAATAATTGATAACCAAAAATTGAATTGTACTGCTTCTTACTGACTATTGCTTCAACTTAGAAGCTTCTTATGTGTTCTACTATGGTGCTTTTAGAGTTTCCGCATACCGCAGCACGCGACATAGCTTTGCAGACTATAAATGTAACCGTCTCAGAGAGAAAAGCGGCCAATGTGACGATCTGGCTTTAAGTCGAATCGATAACAAATGACGATAACGGACGGATTTCTCAGGTGTTTTCTATATATGTACACTTTTCACATTCTCCCGTGCAACGCGGCTGCTAGTCCTCCTTTCATGCAAAATCTTAAGGTCCTAAGTCATATCCAAGCCAAAAAAGCCGGCTAAAATGTGAATAATCGACAACTAAAACTTGAATTGTACTACTTCTTACTGGCTATTGCTTCAACTTAGAAGCTTCTTCTGTGTTCTACTATGGTGCTTTTAGTGTCTCCGCATACCGCAGCACGCGACATTGCTTTGCAGACGATAAAAGTAACCGTCTCAGAGAGAAAAGCGGCCAATGTGACGATCTGGCTTTAAGTCGAATCGATAACAAATGACGAAAACGGACTCATTTCTCAGGTGTTTACTATATATGATCACTTTTCACATTCTCCCTTGCAACGCGGCTGCTAGTCCTCCTTTCATGCAAAATCTTAAGGTCTTAGGTCATGTCCAAGCCACCAAATCCGGCTAAAAAGTGAATAATCGACAACTAAAACTCCAATTGTACTACTTCTTACTGGCTATTAGTTCAACTTAGAAGTTCTTCTGTGTTCTACTATGGTGCTTTTAGTGCCTCCGCATACCGCAGCACCCGACATAGCTTTGCACACGATAAATGTAACCGATTCAGAGAGAAGAGCGCCCAATGTGACGATCTGGCTTGAAGTCGATTCCATAACAAATGACGAAAACGGACGGATTTCTCAGGTTTTTACTACATATGAACCCTTTTCACATTCTCCCGTGCAACGCGGCTGCTAGTCCTCCTTTCATGCAAAATCTTAAGATTCCACCTTATGTCCAAGGCACCAAAGCCGGCCAAAAGTCAATAATCGATAACCAAAACTTGAATTGTTCTGCTTCTTACTGCCTATTGCTTCAACTTAGAAGCTTCTTCTGTGTTCTACTATGGTGCTTTTAGTGTCTCCGCATACCGCAGCACGCGACATAGCTTTGCAGACGAAAAATGTAACCGTCTCAGAGAGAAAAGCGGCCAATGTGACGATCTGGCTTTATGTCGATTGGATAACAAATGACGAAAACGGACGGATTTCTCAGGTTTTTACTACATATGAACCCTTTTCATATTCTCCCGTGCAACGCGGCTTCTAGTCCTCCTTTCAGGCAAAATCTTAAGGTCCTAGGTCATGTCCAAGCCACCAAAGCCGGGTAAAAATAAATAATTGATAACCAAAAATTGAATTGTACTGCTTCTTACTGACTATTGCTTCAACTTAGAAGCTTCTTATGTGTTCTACTATGGTGCTTTTAGAGTTTCCGCATACCACTGCACGCGACATAGCTTTGCAGACTATAAATGTAACCGTCTCAGAGAGAAAAGCGGCCAATGTGCGATCTGGCTTTAAGTCGATTCGATAACAAATGACGAAAACGGACGGATTTCTAAGAGTTTTTACTACATATGAATACTTTTCACATTCTCCCGTGCCACGCTGCTGCTAGTTTTCCTTTCATGCAAAATCTTAAGGTCCTAGCTCATGCCCAAAGCACCAAAAAAGGCTAAAAAGTCAATAATCGATAAATTAACGTGAATTGTACTACTTCTTACTGGGTATTACATCAACTTAGAAGCTTCATCTGTGTTCTACTATGGTGCTTCTAGTGACTCCGCATACAGCAGCACGCGACATAGCTTTGCAGACGATAAATGTAACCGTTTCAGAGAGAAGAGCGGCCAATGTGACGATCTGGCTTTACGTCGATTCGATAACAAATGCCGAAAACGGACGGATTTCTCAGGTTTTTACTACATATGAACCCTTTTCATATTCTCCCGTGCAACGCGACTGCTAGTCCTCCTTTCATGTAAAATCTTAAGGTTCCACCTCATGTCCAAGGCACCAAAGCTGGCTAAAAATCAATAATCGATAACCAAAACTTGAATTGTACTGCTTGTTAAGGCTATTGCTTCAACTTAGAAGCTTCTTCTGTGTTCTACTATGGTGCTTTTAGTGTCTCCGCATACCGCAGCACGCGACAAAGCTTTGCACACGATAAATGTAACCGATTCAGAGAGAAGAGCGGCCAATGTGACGATCTGGCTTGAAGTCGATTCGATAACAAATGACGAAAACGGACGGATTTCTGAGGTTTTTACTACATATGAACCCTTTTCATATTCTCCCGTGCAACGCGTTTTCTAGTCCTCCTTTCATGCAAAATCTTAAGGTCCTAGGTCATGTCCAACCCACCAAATCCGGCTAAAAATCAATAATCGATAACCAAAACTTGAATTGTACTGCTTCTTACTGACTATTTCTTCAACTTAGAAGCTTCTTCTGTGTTCTACTATGGTACTTTTAGAGTTTCCGCATACCGCAGCACGCGACATAGCTTTGCAGACGATAAATGTAACCGTCTCATAGAGTAAAGCGGCCAATGTGACGATCTGGCTTTAAGTCGATTCGATAACAAATGACGATAACGGACGGATTTCTCAGGTTTTTACTACATATGAACCCTTTTCACATTCTCCCGTGCAACGCGGCTGCTAGTCCTCCTTTTATGCAAAATCTTAAGGTCCTAGGTCATGTCCAAGCCACCAAAGCCGGCTAAAGAGTGAATAATCGACAACTAAAACTTGAATTCTACTACTTCTTACTGGCTATTGCTTCAACTTAGAAGCTTCTTCTGTGTTCTACTATGGTGCTTTTAGTGTCTCCGCATACCGCAGCACGCGACATAGCTTTGCAGACGATAAATGTAACCGACTCAGAGAGAAGAGCGGCCAATGTGACGATCTGGCTTTAAGTCGATTCGATAACAAATGACGAAAACGGACGGATATCTCAGGTTTTTACTACATATGAACCCTTTTCATATTCTCCCGTGCAACGCGGCTTCTAGTCCTCCTTTCAGGCAAAATCTTAAGGTCCTAGGTCATGTCCAAGCCACCAAAGCCGGCTAAAAATCAATAATCGATAACCAAAACTTGAATTGTACTGCTTCTTACTGACTATTGCTTCAACTTAGAAGCTTCTTATATGTTCTACTATGGTGCTTTTAGAGTTTCCGCAACCGCAGCACGCGACATAGCTTTGCAGACTATAAATGTAACCGTCTCAGAGAGAAAAGCGGCCAATGTGACGATCTGGCTTTAAGTCGATTCGATAACAAATGACGAAAACGGACGGATTTCTCAGGTTTTTACTACATATGAAACCTTTTCCCATTCTCCCGTGCAACGCGGCTGCTAGTCCTCCTTTCATGCAAAATCTTAAGGTTGCACCTCATGTCCAAGGGACCAAAGCCGACTAAAAATCAATAATCGATGACCAAAACTTGAATTGTACTGCTTCTTACTGGCGATTCCTTCAACTTAGAAGCTTCTTCTGTGTTCTACTATGGTGCTTTTAGAGACTCCGCATACCGCAGCACGCGACATAGCTTTGCAGACGATAAATGTAACCGTCTCAGAGAGAAAAGCAGCCAATGTGACGATCTGGCTTTAAGTCGATTCGATAACAAATGACGAAAACGGACGGATTTCTCAGGTTTTTACTACATATGAACCCTTTTCACATTCTCCCGTGCAACGCGGCTGCTAGTCCTCCTTTCATGCAAAATCTTAAGGTCCTATGTCGTGTACAAGCCACCAAAGCCGGGTAAAAGTCAATAATCGATAACCAAAACTTGAATTGTAATGCTTCTTACTGACTATTGCTTCAACTTAGAAGCTTCTTATGTCTTCTACTATGGTGCTTTTAGTGTTTCCGCATACCGCAGAACGCGACATAGCTTTGCAGACTATAAATGTAACCGTCTCAGAGAGAAAAGCGGCCAATATGACGATCTGGCTTTAAGTCGAATCGATAACAAATGACGAAAATGGACGGATTTCTCAGGTGTTAACTATATATGAACACTTTTCACATTCTCCCGTGCAACGGGGCTGCTAGTCCTCCTTTCATGCAAAATCCTAAAGTCCTAGGTCATGTCCAAGCCACCAAAGCCGGCTAAAAAGTGTATAATCGACAACTAAAACTTCAATTGTACTACTTCTTACTGGCTATTACATCAACTTAGAAGCTTCTTCTGTGTTCTACTATGGTGCTTTTAGTGTCTCCGTATGGCGCAGCACGCGACATAGCTTTGCACACGATAAATGTAACCGTTTCAGAGAGAAGAGCGGCCAATGTGACGATCTGGCTTTACATCGATTCGATAACAAATGCCGAAAACGGACGGATTTCTCAGGTTTTTACTACATATGAACCCTTTTCATATTCTCCAATGCAACGCGGCTGCTAGTCCTCCTTTCATGCAAAATCTTAAGGTCCTAGGTCATGTCCAAGCCACCAAAGCCGGCTAAAAGTCAATAATCGATAACCAAAACTTTAATTGGACTGCTTCTTACTGGCTATTGCTTCAACTTAGAAGTTCTTCTGTGTTCTACTATGGTGCTTTTAGTGTCTCCGCATACCCCAGCACGCGACATAGCTTTGCAGACGATAAATGTAACCGTCTCAGAGATAAAAGCGGCCAATGTGACGATCTGGCTTTAAGTCGATTCGATAACAAATGACGAAAACGGACGGATTTCTCAGGTTTTTGCTAAATATGAAAACTTTTCACATTCTCCCGTGCAACGCGGCTGCTAGTCCTCCTTTCATGCTAAATCTTATGGTCCTAGGTCATGTCCTAGCCACCAAAGCCGGCTAAAAAGTGAACAATCTACAACTAAAACTTGAATTGTACTACCTCTTACTGGCTATTACTTCAACTTAGAAGCTTCTTCTGTGTTCTACTATGGTGCTTTTAGAGTCTCCGCATACCGCATCACGCGACATAGCTTTTCAGACGATATATGTAACCGTCTCAGAGAGAAAAGCGGCCAATGTGACGATCTGGCTTTAAGTCGATTCGATAACAAATGACGATAACGGACGGATTTCTCAGGTTTTTACTACATATGAACCCTTTTCACATACTCCCGTGCAACGCGGCTGCTAGTCCTCCTTTCATGCAAAATCTTAAGGTCCTAGGTCATGTCCAAGCCACCGAAGCCGGCTAAAGAGTGAATAATCGACAACTAAAACTTGAATTCTACTACATCTTACTGGCTATTGCCTCAACTTAGAAGCTTCTTCTGTGTTTTACTATGGTGCATTTAGTGTCTCAGCATACCCCAGCACGCGACATCGCTTTGCAGACGATAAATGTAACCGATTCAGAGAGAAGAGCGGCCAATGTGACGATCTGGCTTTAAGTCGATTCGATAAAAAATGACGGAAACGGACGGATTTCTCAGGTTTTTACTACATATGAACCCTTTTCACATTCTCCCGAGCAACGCGGCTGCTAGTCCTCCTATAATGCAAAATCTTAAGATTCCACCTTATGTCCAAGGCACCAAAGACGGCCAAAGTTCAATAATCGATAACCAAAACTTGAATTGGACTGCTTCTTACTGGTTATTGGTTCAACTTAGAAGCTTCTTCTGTGTTCTACTATGGTGCTTTTAGTGTCTCCGCATACCGCAGCACGCGACATAGCTTTGCAGACGATAAATGTAACCGACTCAGAGAGAAGAGCGGCCAATGTGACGATCTGGCTTTAAGTCGTTTCGATAACAAATGACGAAAACGGACGGATATCTCAGGTTTTTACTACATATGAACCCTTTTCACATTCTCCCGTGCAACGCGGCTGCTAGTCCTCCTTTCATGCAAAATCTTAAGATTCCACCTTATGTCCAAGGCACCAAAGCCGGCCAAAAATCAATAATCGATAACTAAAACTTGAATTGTACTGCTTCTTACTGGCTATTGCTTCAACTTAGAAGCTTCTTCTGTGTTCTACTATGGTGCTTTTAGTGTCTCCGCATGCCGCAGCACGCGACATAGCTTTGCAGACGAAAAATGTAACCGTCTCAGAGAGAAAAGCGGCCAATGTGACGATCTGGCTTTATTTCGATTCCATAACAAATGACGAAAACGGACGGATTTCTCAGGTTGTTACTACATATGAACCCCTTTCATATTCTCCCGTGCAACGCGGCTTCTAGTCCTCCTTTCAGGCAAAATCTTAAGGTCCTAGGTCATGTAAAAGCCACCAAAGCTGGCTAAAAATCAATAATCGATAACCAAAACTTGAATTGTACTGCTTCTTACTGACTCTTGCTTCAACTTAGAAGCTTCTTATATGTTCTACTATGGTGCTTTTAGAGTTTCCGCATACCGCAGCAGGCGACATAGCTTAGCAGACTATAAATGTAACCGTCTCAGAGAGAAAAGCGGCCAATGTGACGATCTGGCTTTAAGTCGATTCGATAACAAATGACGAAAACGGACGGATTTCTCAGGTTTTTACTACATATGAAACCTTTTCTCATTCTCCCGTGCAACGCGGCTGCTAGTCCTCCTTTCATGCAAAATCTTAAGGTTCCACCTCATGTCCAAAGCACCAAAGCCGACTAAAAATCAATAATCGATGACCAAAACTTGAATTGTACTGCTTCTTACTGGCGATTCCTTCAACTTAGAAGCTTCTTCTGTGTTCTACTATGGTGCTTTTAGAGTCACCGCATACCGCAGCACGCGACATAGCTTTGCAGACGATAAATGTAACCGGCTCAGAGAGAAAAGCGGCCAATGTGACGATCTGGCTTTAAGTCGATTCGATAACAAATGACGAAAACGGACGGATTTCTCAGGTTTTTACTACATATGAACCCTTTTCACATTCTCCCGTGCAACGCGGCTGCTAGTCCTCCTTTCATGCAAAATCTTAAGGTCCTAGGTCATGTGCAAGCCAGCAAAGCCGGGTAAAAGTCAATAATCGATAACCAAAACTTGAATTTTACTGCTTCTTACTGAGTATTGCTTCAACTTAGAAGCTTCTTATGTGTTCTACTATGGTGCTTTTAGTGTTTCCGCATACCGCGGCACGCGACATAGCTTTGCAGACGATAAATGTAACCGTCTCATAGAGAAAAGCGGCCAATGTGACGATCTGGCTTTAAGTTGTTTCGATATTAAATGACGATAACGGACGGATTTCTCAGGTTTTTACTACATATGAACCCTTTTCACATTCTCCCGTGCAACGCGGCTGCTAGTCCTCCTTTCATGCAAAATCTTAAGGTCCTAGGTCATGTCCAAGCCACCAAAGCCGGCTAACGAGTGAATAATCGACAACTAAAATTTGAATTCTACTACTTCTTACTGGCTATTGCTTCAACTTAGAAGCATCTTCTGTGTTCTACTATGGTGCTTTTAGTGTCTTCGCATACCGCAGCACGCGACATAGCTTTGCAGACGATAAATGTAACCGTCTCAGAGAGAAAAGCGGCCAATGTGACGATCTGGCTTTAAGTCGATTCGATAACAAATGACGAAAACGGACGGATTTCTCAGGTTTTTACTACATATGAACACTTTTCACATTCTCCCGTGCAACGCGGCTGCTAGTCCTCCTTTCAAGCAATATCTTAAGATTCCATCTTATGTCCAAGACACCAAAGCCCCCTAAAAATCAATAATCGATAACCAAAACTTGAATTGTACTGCTTCTTACTGGCTATTGCTTCAACTTAGAAGTTCTTCTGTGTTCTACTATGGTGCTTTTAGTGTCTCCGCATACCGCAGCACGCCACATAGCTTTGCAGACGAAAAATGTAACCGTCTCAGAGAGAAAAGCGGCCAATGTGACGATCTGGCTTTAAGTCGATTCGATAACAAATGACGAAAACGGACGGATTTCTCAGGTGTTTACTATATATGAACACTTTTCACATTCTGCCGTGCAACGGGGCTGCTAGTCCTCCTTTCATGCAAAATCCTAAGGTCCTAGGTCATGTCCAAGCCACCAAAGCCGGCTAAAAAGTGAACACTCGACAACTAAAACTTGAATTGTACTACTTCTTACTGGCTATTACTTCAACTTAGAAGCTTCTTCTGTGTTCCACTATGGTGCTTTTAGTGTCTCTGCATACCGCAGCATTCGACATAGCTTTGCAGACGATAAATGTAACCGTCTCATAGAGAAAAGCGGCCAATGTGACGATCTGGCTTTAAGTCGATTCGATAACAAATGACGAAAACGGACGGATTTCTCAGGTTTTTACTACATATAAACCCTTTTCACATACTCCCGTGCAACGCGGCTGCTAGTCCTCCTTTCATGCAAAATCTTAAGGTCCTAGGTCATGTCCAAGCCACCAAAGCCGGCTAAAGAGTGAATAATCGAACACTAAAACTTGAATTGTACTACTTCTTACTGGCTATTGCTTGAACTTAGAAGCTTCTTCTGTGTTCTACTATTGTGCTTTTAGTGTCTCCGCATACCGCAGCACGCGACATAGCTTTGCAGACGATAAATGTAACCGATTCAGAGAGAAGAGCGGCCAATGTGACGATCTGGCTGTAAGTCGATTCGATAACAAATGTCGAAAACGGACGGATTTCTCAGGTTTTTACTACATATGAACCCTTTTTACATTCTCCCGTGCAACGCGGCTGCTAGTCCTCCTTTCATGCAAAATCGTAAGGTCCTAGGTCATGTCCAAGCCACCAAAGCCGGCTAAAAAGTGAACAATCGACAATTAAACTTGAATTGTACTACTTCTTACTGGCTATTACTTCAACTTAGAAGCTTCTTCTGTATTCCACTATGGTGCTTTTAGAGTCTCTGCATACCGCAGCAGGCGACATAGCTTTGCAGACGATAAATGTAACCGTCTCATAGAGAAAAGCGGCCAATGTGACTATCTGGCTTTAAGTCGATTCGATAACAAATGACGATAACGGGCGGATTTCTCTGGTTTTTACTACATATGAACCCTTTTCACATACTCCCGTGCAACGCGGCTGCTAGTCCTCCTTTCATGCAAAATCTTAAGGTCCTAGGTCATGTCCAAGCCACCAAAGCCGGCTAAAGAGTGAATAATCGACAACTAAAACTTGAATTCTACTACATCTTACTGGCTATTGCTTCAACTTAGAAGCTTCTTCTGTGTTATACTATGGTGCTTTTAGTGTCTCAGCATACCGCAGCACGCGACATAGCTTTGCAGACGATAAATGTAACCGATTCAGAGAGAAGAGCGGCCAATGTTACGATCTGGCTTTAAGTCGATTCGATAACAAATGACGAAAACGGACGGATTTCTCAGGTTTTTACTACATATGAACCCTTTTTACATTCTCCCGTGCAACGCGGCTGCTAGTCCTCCTATCATGCAAAATCTTAAGATTCCACCTTATGTCTAAGGCACCAAAGACGGCCAAAAATCAATAATCGATAACCAAAACTTGAATTGGACTGCTTCTTACTGGCTATTGCTTCAACTTAGAAGCTTCTTCTGTGTTCCACTATGGTGCTTTTAGTTGTCTCCGCATACCGCAGCACGCGACATAGCTTTGCAGACGATAAATGTAACCGTCTCGGAGAGAAAAGCGGCCTATGTGACGATCTGTCTTTAAGTCGATTCGATAACAAATGACGAAAACGGACGGATTTCTCAGGTTTTTACTACATATAACCACTTTTCACATTCTCCCGTGCAACGCGGCTGCTAGTCCTCCTTTCATGCAAAATCTTAAGGTTCCACCTCATGTCCAAGGCACCAAAGCCGGCTACATATCAATAATCGATAACCAAAACTTGAATTGTACTTCTTCTTACTGGCTATTGCTTCAACTTAGAAGCTTCTTCTGTGTTCTACTATGGTGCTTTTAGTGTTTCCGCATACCGCAGCACGCGACATATCTTTGCAGACGATAAATGTAACCGTCTCAGAGAGAAAAGCGGCCAATGCCACGATCTGGCTTTGAGTCGATTCGATAACAAATGACGAAAACGGACGGATTTCTCAGGTTTTTACTACATATGAACCCTTTTCACATTCTCCCGTGCAACGCGGCTGCTAGTCCTCCTTTCATGCAAAATCTTAAGGTCCTAGGTCATGTGCAAGCCACCAAAGCCGGGTAAAAGCCAATAATCGATAACCAAAACTTGAATTGTACTGCTTCTCACTGAATATTGCTTCAACTTAGAAGCTTCTTATGTCTTCTACTATGGTGCTTTTAGTGTTTCCGCATACCGCAGCACGCCACATAGCTTTGCAGACGAAAAATGTAACCGTCTCAGAGAGAAAAGCGGCCAATGTGACGATCTGGCTTTAAGTCGATTCGATAACAAATGACGAAAACGGACGGATTTCTCAGGTGTTTACTATATATGAACACTTTTCACATTCTCCCGTGCAACGGGGCTGCTAGTCCTCCTTTCATGCAAAATCCTAAGGTCCTAGGTCATGTCCAAGCCACCAAAGCCGGCTAAAAAGTGAACACTCGACAACTAAAACTTGAATTGTACTACTTCTTACTGGCTATTACTTCAACTTAGAAGCTTCTTCTGTGTTCCACTATGGTGCTTTTAGTGTCTCTGCATACCGCAGCATTCGACATAGCTTTGCAGACGATAAATGTAACCGTCTCATAGAGAAAAGCGGCCAATGTGACGATCTGGCTTTAAGTCGATTCGATAACAAATGACGAAAACCGACGGATTTCTCAGGTTTTTACTACATATAAACCCTTTTCACATACTCCCGTGCAACGCGGCTGCTAGTCCTCCTTTCATGCAAAATCTTAAGGTCCTAGGTCATGTCCAAGCCACCAAAGCCGGCTAAAGAGTGAATAATCGAACACTAAAACTTGAATTGTACTACTTCTTACTGGCTATTGCTTGAACTTAGAAGCTTCTTCTGTGTTCTACTATTGTGCTTTTAGTGTCTCCGCATACCGCAGCACGCGACATAGCTTTGCAGACGATAAATGTAACCGATTCAGAGAGAAGAGCGGCCAATGTGACGATCTGGCTGTAAGTCGATTCGATAACAAATGTCGAAAACGGACGGATTTCTCAGGTTTTTACTACATATGAACCCTTTTTACATTCTCCCGTGCAACGCGGCTGCTAGTCCTCCTTTCATGCAAAATCTTAAGGTTCCACCTCATGTCCAAGGCACCAAAGCTGGCTAAAAATCAATAATCGATAAATTAACGTGAATTGTACTACTTCTTACTGGGTATTACATCAACTTAGAAGCTTCATCTGTGTTCTACTATGGTGCTTCTAGTGACTCCGCATACAGCAGCACGCGACATAGCTTTGCAGACGATAAATGTAACCGTTTCAGAGAGAAGAGCGGCCAATGTGACGATCTGGCTTTACGTCGATTCGATAACAAATGCCGAAAACGGACGGATTTCTCAGGTTTTTACTACATATGAACCCTTTTCATATTCTCCCGTGCAACGCGACTGCTAGTCCTCCTTTCATGCAAAATCTTAAGGTTCCACCTCATGTCCAAGGCACCAAAGCTGGCTAAAAATCAATAATCGATAACCAAAACTTGAATTGTACTGCTTGTTAAGGCTATTGCTTCAACTTAGAAGCTTCTTCTGTGTTCTACTATGGTGCTTTTAGTGTCTCCGCATACCGCAGCACGCGACAAAGCTTTGCACACGATAAATGTAACCGATTCAGAGAGAAGAGCGGCCAATGTGACGATCTGGCTTGAAGTCGATTCGATAACAAATGACGAAAACGGACGGATTTCTGAGGTTTTTACTACATATGAACCCTTTTCATATTCTCCCGTGCAACGCGGCTTCTAGTCCTCCTTTCATGCAAAATCTTAAGGTCCTAGGTCATGTCCAACCCACCAAATCCGGCTAAAAATCAATAATCGATAACCAAAACTTGAATTGTACTGCTTCTTACTGACTATTTCTTCAACTTAGAAGCTTCTTCTGTGTTCTACTATGGTACTTTTAGAGTTTCCGCATACCGCAGCACGCGACATAGCTTTGCAGACGATAAATGTAACCGTCTCATAGAGTAAAGCGGCCAATGTGACGATCTGGCTTTAAGTCGATTCGATAACAAATGACGATAACGGACGGATTTCTCAGGTTTTTACTACATATGAACCCTTTTCACATTCTCCCGTGCAACGCGGCTGCTAGTCCTCCTTTTATGCAAAATCTTAAGGTCCTAGGTCATGTCCAAGCCACCAAAGCCGGCTAAAGAGTGAATAATCGACAACTAAAACTTGAATTCTACTACTTCTTACTGGCTATTGCTTCAACTTAGAAGCTTCTTCTGTGTTCTACTATGGTGCTTTTAGTGTCTCCGCATACCGCAGCACGCGACATAGCTTTGCAGACGATAAATGTAACCGACTCAGAGAGAAGAGCGGCCAATGTGACGATCTGGCTTTAAGTCGATTCGATAACAAATGACGAAAACGGACGGATATCTCAGGTTTTTACTACATATGAACCCTTTTCATATTCTCCCGTGCAACGCGGCTTCTAGTCCTCCTTTCAGGCAAAATCTTAAGGTCCTAGGTCATGTCCAAGCCACCAAAGCCGGCTAAAAATCAATAATCGATAACCAAAACTTGAATTGTACTGCTTCTTACTGACTATTGCTTCAACTTAGAAGCTTCTTATATGTTCTACTATGGTGCTTTTAGAGTTTCCGCAACCGCAGCACGCGACATAGCTTTGCAGACTATAAATGTAACCGTCTCAGAGAGAAAAGCGGCCAATGTGACGATCTGGCTTTAAGTCGATTCGATAACAAATGACGAAAACGGACGGATTTCTCAGGTTTTTACTACATATGAAACCTTTTCCCATTCTCCCGTGCAACGCGGCTGCTAGTCCTCCTTTCATGCAAAATCTTAAGGTTGCACCTCATGTCCAAGGGACCAAAGCCGACTAAAAATCAATAATCGATGACCAAAACTTGAATTGTACTGCTTCTTACTGGCGATTCCTTCAACTTAGAAGCTTCTTCTGTGTTCTACTATGGTGCTTTTAGAGACTCCGCATACCGCAGCACGCGACATAGCTTTGCAGACGATAAATGTAACCGTCTCAGAGAGAAAAGCAGCCAATGTGACGATCTGGCTTTAAGTCGATTCGATAACAAATGACGAAAACGGACGGATTTCTCAGGTTTTTACTACATATGAACCCTTTTCACATTCTCCCGTGCAACGCGGCTGCTAGTCCTCCTTTCATGCAAAATCTTAAGGTCCTATGTCGTGTACAAGCCACCAAAGCCGGGTAAAAGTCAATAATCGATAACCAAAACTTGAATTGTAATGCTTCTTACTGACTATTGCTTCAACTTAGAAGCTTCTTATGTCTTCTACTATGGTGCTTTTAGTGTTTCCGCATACCGCAGAACGCGACATAGCTTTGCAGACTATAAATGTAACCGTCTCAGAGAGAAAAGCGGCCAATATGACGATCTGGCTTTAAGTCGAATCGATAACAAATGACGAAAATGGACGGATTTCTCAGGTGTTAACTATATATGAACACTTTTCACATTCTCCCGTGCAACGGGGCTGCTAGTCCTCCTTTCATGCAAAATCCTAAAGTCCTAGGTCATGTCCAAGCCACCAAAGCCGGCTAAAAAGTGTATAATCGACAACTAAAACTTCAATTGTACTACTTCTTACTGGCTATTACATCAACTTAGAAGCTTCTTCTGTGTTCTACTATGGTGCTTTTAGTGTCTCCGTATGGCGCAGCACGCGACATAGCTTTGCACACGATAAATGTAACCGTTTCAGAGAGAAGAGCGGCCAATGTGACGATCTGGCTTTACATCGATTCGATAACAAATGCCGAAAACGGACGGATTTCTCAGGTTTTTACTACATATGAACCCTTTTCATATTCTCCAATGCAACGCGGCTGCTAGTCCTCCTTTCATGCAAAATCTTAAGGTCCTAGGTCATGTCCAAGCCACCAAAGCCGGCTAAAAGTCAATAATCGATAACCAAAACTTTAATTGGACTGCTTCTTACTGGCTATTGCTTCAACTTAGAAGTTCTTCTGTGTTCTACTATGGTGCTTTTAGTGTCTCCGCATACCCCAGCACGCGACATAGCTTTGCAGACGATAAATGTAACCGTCTCAGAGATAAAAGCGGCCAATGTGACGATCTGGCTTTAAGTCGATTCGATAACAAATGACGAAAACGGACGGATTTCTCAGGTTTTTGCTAAATATGAAAACTTTTCACATTCTCCCGTGCAACGCGGCTGCTAGTCCTCCTTTCATGCTAAATCTTATGGTCCTAGGTCATGTCCTAGCCACCAAAGCCGGCTAAAAAGTGAACAATCTACAACTAAAACTTGAATTGTACTACCTCTTACTGGCTATTACTTCAACTTAGAAGCTTCTTCTGTGTTCTACTATGGTGCTTTTAGAGTCTCCGCATACCGCATCACGCGACATAGCTTTTCAGACGATATATGTAACCGTCTCAGAGAGAAAAGCGGCCAATGTGACGATCTGGCTTTAAGTCGATTCGATAACAAATGACGATAACGGACGGATTTCTCAGGTTTTTACTACATATGAACCCTTTTCACATACTCCCGTGCAACGCGGCTGCTAGTCCTCCTTTCATGCAAAATCTTAAGGTCCTAGGTCATGTCCAAGCCACCGAAGCCGGCTAAAGAGTGAATAATCGACAACTAAAACTTGAATTCTACTACATCTTACTGGCTATTGCCTCAACTTAGAAGCTTCTTCTGTGTTTTACTATGGTGCATTTAGTGTCTCAGCATACCCCAGCACGCGACATCGCTTTGCAGACGATAAATGTAACCGATTCAGAGAGAAGAGCGGCCAATGTGACGATCTGGCTTTAAGTCGATTCGATAAAAAATGACGGAAACGGACGGATTTCTCAGGTTTTTACTACATATGAACCCTTTTCACATTCTCCCGAGCAACGCGGCTGCTAGTCCTCCTATAATGCAAAATCTTAAGATTCCACCTTATGTCCAAGGCACCAAAGACGGCCAAAGTTCAATATTCGATAACCAAAACTTGAATTGGACTGCTTCTTACTGGTTATTGGTTCAACTTAGAAGCTTCTTCTGTGTTCTACTATGGTGCTTTTAGTGTCTCCGCATACCGCAGCACGCGACATAGCTTTGCAGACGATAAATGTAACCGACTCAGAGAGAAGAGCGGCCAATGTGACGATCTGGCTTTAAGTCGTTTCGATAACAAATGACGAAAACGGACGGATATCTCAGGTTTTTACTACATATGAACCCTTTTCACATTCTCCCGTGCAACGCGGCTGCTAGTCCTCCTTTCATGCAAAATCTTAAGATTCCACCTTATGTCCAAGGCACCAAAGCCGGCCAAAAATCAATAATCGATAACTAAAACTTGAATTGTACTGCTTCTTACTGGCTATTGCTTCAACTTAGAAGCTTCTTCTGTGTTCTACTATGGTGCTTTTAGTGTCTCCGCATGCCGCAGCACGCGACATAGCTTTGCAGACGAAAAATGTAACCGTCTCAGAGAGAAAAGCGGCCAATGTGACGATCTGGCTTTATTTCGATTCCATAACAAATGACGAAAACGGACGGATTTCTCAGGTTGTTACTACATATGAACCCCTTTCATATTCTCCCGTGCAACGCGGCTTCTAGTCCTCCTTTCAGGCAAAATCTTAAGGTCCTAGGTCATGTAAAAGCCACCAAAGCTGGCTAAAAATCAATAATCGATAACCAAAACTTGAATTGTACTGCTTCTTACTGACTCTTGCTTCAACTTAGAAGCTTCTTATATGTTCTACTATGGTGCTTTTAGAGTTTCCGCATACCGCAGCAGGCGACATAGCTTAGCAGACTATAAATGTAACCGTCTCAGAGAGAAAAGCGGCCAATGTGACGATCTGGCTTTAAGTCGATTCGATAACAAATGACGAAAACGGACGGATTTCTCAGGTTTTTACTACATATGAAACCTTTTCTCATTCTCCCGTGCAACGCGGCTGCTAGTCCTCCTTTCATGCAAAATCTTAAGGTTCCACCTCATGTCCAAAGCACCAAAGCCGACTAAAAATCAATAATCGATGACCAAAACTTGAATTGTACTGCTTCTTACTGGCGATTCCTTCAACTTAGAAGCTTCTTCTGTGTTCTACTATGGTGCTTTTAGAGTCACCGCATACCGCAGCACGCGACATAGCTTTGCAGACGATAAATGTAACCGGCTCAGAGAGAAAAGCGGCCAATGTGACGATCTGGCTTTAAGTCGATTCGATAACAAATGACGAAAACGGACGGATTTCTCAGGTTTTTACTACATATGAACCCTTTTCACATTCTCCCGTGCAACGCGGCTGCTAGTCCTCCTTTCATGCAAAATCTTAAGGTCCTAGGTCATGTGCAAGCCAGCAAAGCCGGGTAAAAGTCAATAATCGATAACCAAAACTTGAATTTTACTGCTTCTTACTGAGTATTGCTTCAACTTAGAAGCTTCTTATGTGTTCTACTATGGTGCTTTTAGTGTTTCCGCATACCGCGGCACGCGACATAGCTTTGCAGACGATAAATGTAACCGTCTCATAGAGAAAAGCGGCCAATGTGACGATCTGGCTTTAAGTTGTTTCGATATTAAATGACGATAACGGACGGATTTCTCAGGTTTTTACTACATATGAACCCTTTTCACATTCTCCCGTGCAACGCGGCTGCTAGTCCTCCTTTCATGCAAAATCTTAAGGTCCTAGGTCATGTCCAAGCCACCAAAGCCGGCTAACGAGTGAATAATCGACAACTAAAATTTGAATTCTACTACTTCTTACTGGCTATTGCTTCAACTTAGAAGCATCTTCTGTGTTCTACTATGGTGCTTTTAGTGTCTTCGCATACCGCAGCACGCGACATAGCTTTGCAGACGATAAATGTAACCGTCTCAGAGAGAAAAGCGGCCAATGTGACGATCTGGCTTTAAGTCGATTCGATAACAAATGACGAAAACGGACGGATTTCTCAGGTTTTTACTACATATGAACACTTTTCACATTCTCCCGTGCAACGCGGCTGCTAGTCCTCCTTTCAAGCAATATCTTAAGATTCCATCTTATGTCCAAGACACCAAAGCCCCCTAAAAATCAATAATCGATAACCAAAACTTGAATTGTACTGCTTCTTACTGGCTATTGCTTCAACTTAGAAGTTCTTCTGTGTTCTACTATGGTGCTTTTAGTGTCTCCGCATACCGCAGCACGCCACATAGCTTTGCAGACGAAAAATGTAACCGTCTCAGAGAGAAAAGCGGCCAATGTGACGATCTGGCTTTAAGTCGATTCGATAACAAATGACGAAAACGGACGGATTTCTCAGGTGTTTACTATATATGAACACTTTTCACATTCTGCCGTGCAACGGGGCTGCTAGTCCTCCTTTCATGCAAAATCCTATGGTCCTAGGTCATGTCCAAGCCACCAAAGCCGGCTAAAAAGTGAACACTCGACAACTAAAACTTGAATTGTACTACTTCTTACTGGCTATTACTTCAACTTAGAAGCTTCTTCTGTGTTCCACTATGGTGCTTTTAGTGTCTCTGCATACCGCAGCATTCGACATAGCTTTGCAGACGATAAATGTAACCGTCTCATAGAGAAAAGCGGCCAATGTGACGATCTGGCTTTAAGTCGATTCGATAACAAATGACGAAAACGGACGGATTTCTCAGGTTTTTACTACATATAAACCCTTTTCACATACTCCCGTGCAACGCGGCTGCTAGTCCTCCTTTCATGCAAAATCTTAAGGTCCTAGGTCATGTCCAAGCCACCAAAGCCGGCTAAAGAGTGAATAATCGAACACTAAAACTTGAATTGTACTACTTCTTACTGGCTATTGCTTGAACTTAGAAGCTTCTTCTGTGTTCTACTATTGTGCTTTTAGTGTCTCCGCATACCGCAGCACGCGACATAGCTTTGCAGACGATAAATGTAACCGATTCAGAGAGAAGAGCGGCCAATGTGACGATCTGGCTGTAAGTCGATTCGATAACAAATGTCGAAAACGGACGGATTTCTCAGGTTTTTACTACATATGAACCCTTTTTACATTCTCCCGTGCAACGCGGCTGCTAGTCCTCCTTTCATGCAAAATCGTAAGGTCCTAGGTCATGTCCAAGCCACCAAAGCCGGCTAAAAAGTGAACAATCGACAATTAAACTTGAATTGTACTACTTCTTACTGGCTATTACTTCAACTTAGAAGCTTCTTCTGTATTCCACTATGGTGCTTTTAGAGTCTCTGCATACCGCAGCAGGCGACATAGCTTTGCAGACGATAAATGTAACCGTCTCATAGAGAAAAGCGGCCAATGTGACTATCTGGCTTTAAGTCGATTCGATAACAAATGACGATAACGGGCGGATTTCTCTGGTTTTTACTACATATGAACCCTTTTCACATACTCCCGTGCAACGCGGCTGCTAGTCCTCCTTTCATGCAAAATCTTAAGGTCCTAGGTCATGTCCAAGCCACCAAAGCCGGCTAAAGAGTGAATAATCGACAACTAAAACTTGAATTCTACTACATCTTACTGGCTATTGCTTCAACTTAGAAGCTTCTTCTGTGTTATACTATGGTGCTTTTAGTGTCTCAGCATACCGCAGCACGCGACATAGCTTTGCAGACGATAAATGTAACCGATTCAGAGAGAAGAGCGGCCAATGTTACGATCTGGCTTTAAGTCGATTCGATAACAAATGACGAAAACGGACGGATTTCTCAGGTTTTTACTACATATGAACCCTTTTTACATTCTCCCGTGCAACGCGGCTGCTAGTCCTCCTATCATGCAAAATCTTAAGATTCCACCTTATGTCTAAGGCACCAAAGACGGCCAAAAATCAATAATCGATAACCAAAACTTGAATTGGACTGCTTCTTACTGGCTATTGCTTCAACTTAGAAGCTTCTTCTGTGTTCCACTATGGTGCTTTTAGTTGTCTCCGCATACCGCAGCACGCGACATAGCTTTGCAGACGATAAATGTAACCGTCTCGGAGAGAAAAGCGGCCTATGTGACGATCTGTCTTTAAGTCGATTCGATAACAAATGACGAAAACGGACGGATTTCTCAGGTTTTTACTACATATAACCACTTTTCACATTCTCCCGTGCAACGCGGCTGCTAGTCCTCCTTTCATGCAAAATCTTAAGGTTCCACCTCATGTCCAAGGCACCAAAGCCGGCTACATATCAATAATCGATAACCAAAACTTGAATTGTACTTCTTCTTACTGGCTATTGCTTCAACTTAGAAGCTTCTTCTGTGTTCTACTATGGTGCTTTTAGTGTTTCCGCATACCGCAGCACGCGACATATCTTTGCAGACGATAAATGTAACCGTCTCAGAGAGAAAAGCGGCCAATGCCACGATCTGGCTTTGAGTCGATTCGATAACAAATGACGAAAACGGACGGATTTCTCAGGTTTTTACTACATATGAACCCTTTTCACATTCTCCCGTGCAACGCGGCTGCTAGTCCTCCTTTCATGCAAAATCTTAAGGTCCTAGGTCATGTGCAAGCCACCAAAGCCGGGTAAAAGCCAATAATCGATAACCAAAACTTGAATTGTACTGCTTCTCACTGAATATTGCTTCAACTTAGAAGCTTCTTATGTCTTCTACTATGGTGCTTTTAGTGTTTCCGCATACCGCAGCACGCCACATAGCTTTGCAGACGAAAAATGTAACCGTCTCAGAGAGAAAAGCGGCCAATGTGACGATCTGGCTTTGAGTCGATTCGATAACAAATGACGAAAACGGACGGATTTCTCAGGTGTTTACTACATATAAACCCTTTTCACATACTCCCGTGCAACGCGGCTGCTAGTCCTCCTTTCATGCAAAATCTTAAGGTCCTAGGTCATGTCCAAGCCACCAAAGCCGGCTAAAGAGTGAATAATCGAACACTAAAACTTGAATTGTACTACTTCTTACTGGCTATTGCTTGAACTTAGAAGCTTCTTCTGTGTTCTACTATTGTGCTTTTAGTGTCTCCGCATACCGCAGCACGCGACATAGCTTTGCAGACGATAAATGTAACCGATTCAGAGAGAAGAGCGGCCAATGTGACGATCTGGCTGTAAGTCGATTCGATAACAAATGTCGAAAACGGACGGATTTCTCAGGTTTTTACTACATATGAACCCTTTTTACATTCTCCCGTGCAACGCGGCTGCTAGTCCTCCTTTCATGCAAAATCGTAAGGTCCTAGGTCATGTCCAAGCCACCAAAGCCGGCTAAAAAGTGAACAATCGACAATTAAACTTGAATTGTACTACTTCTTACTGGCTATTACTTCAACTTAGAAGCTTCTTCTGTATTCCACTATGGTGCTTTTAGAGTCTCTGCATACCGCAGCAGGCGACATAGCTTTGCAGACGATAAATGTAACCGTCTCATAGAGAAAAGCGGCCAATGTGACTATCTGGCTTTAAGTCGATTCGATAACAAATGACGATAACGGGCGGATTTCTCTGGTTTTTACTACATATGAACCCTTTTCACATACTCCCGTGCAACGCGGCTGCTAGTCCTCCTTTCATGCAAAATCTTAAGGTCCTAGGTCATGTCCAAGCCACCAAAGCCGGCTAAAGAGTGAATAATCGACAACTAAAACTTGAATTCTACTACATCTTACTGGCTATTGCTTCAACTTAGAAGCTTCTTCTGTGTTATACTATGGTGCTTTTAGTGTCTCAGCATACCGCAGCACGCGACATAGCTTTGCAGACGATAAATGTAACCGATTCAGAGAGAAGAGCGGCCAATGTTACGATCTGGCTTTAAGTCGATTCGATAACAAATGACGAAAACGGACGGATTTCTCAGGTTTTTACTACATATGAACCCTTTTTACATTCTCCCGTGCAACGCGGCTGCTAGTCCTCCTATCATGCAAAATCTTAAGATTCCACCTTATGTCTAAGGCACCAAAGACGGCCAAAAATCAATAATCGATAACCAAAACTTGAATTGGACTGCTTCTTACTGGCTATTGCTTCAACTTAGAAGCTTCTTCTGTGTTCCACTATGGTGCTTTTAGTTGTCTCCGCATACCGCAGCACGCGACATAGCTTTGCAGACGATAAATGTAACCGTCTCGGAGAGAAAAGCGGCCTATGTGACGATCTGTCTTTAAGTCGATTCGATAACAAATGACGAAAACGGACGGATTTCTCAGGTTTTTACTACATATAATCACTTTTCACATTCTCCCGTGCAACGCGGCTGCTAGTCCTCCTTTCATGCAAAATCTTAAGGTTCCACCTCATGTCCAAGGCACCAAAGCCGGCTACATATCAATAATCGATAACCAAAACTTGAATTGTACTTCTTCTTACTGGCTATTGCTTCAACTTAGAAGCTTCTTCTGTGTTCTACTATGGTGCTTTTAGTGTTTCCGCATACCGCAGCACGCGACATATCTTTGCAGACGATAAATGTAACCGTCTCAGAGAGAAAAGCGGCCAATGCCACGATCTGGCTTTGAGTCGATTCGATAACAAATGACGAAAACGGACGGATTTCTCAGGTTTTTACTACATATGAACCCTTTTCACATTCTCCCGTGCAACGCGGCTGCTAGTCCTCCTTTCATGCAAAATCTTAAGGTCCTAGGTCATGTGCAAGCCACCAAAGCCGGGTAAAAGCCAATAATCGATAACCAAAACTTGAATTGTACTGCTTCTCACTGAATATTGCTTCAACTTAGAAGCTTCTTATGTCTTCTACTATGGTGCTTTTAGTGTTTCCGCATACCGCAGCACGCGACATAGCTTTGCAGACTATAAACGTAACCGTCTCAGAGAGAAAAGCGGCCAATGTGACGATCTGGCTTTAAGTCGAATCGATAACAAATGACGAAAACGGACGGATTTCTCAGGTGTTTACTATATATGAACACTTTTCACATTCTCCCGTGCAACGCGGCTGCTAGTCCTCCTTCCATGCAAAATCTTAAGGTCCTAGGTCATGTCCAAGCCACCAAAGCCGGCTAAAAAGTGAATAATCGACAACTAAAAATTGAATTGTACTACTTCTTACTGGCTATTACATCAACTTAGAAGCTTCTTCTGTGTTCTACTATGGTGCTTTTAGTGTCTCTGCATACCGCAGCAGGCGACATAGCTTTGCAGACGATAAATGTAACCGTCTCATAGAGAAAAGCGGCCAAAGTGACGATCTGGCTTTAAGTTGATTCGATAACAAATGACGATAACGGACGGATTTCTCAGGTTTTTACTACATATGAACCCTTTACACATTCTCCCGTGCAACGCGGCTGATAGTCCTCCTTTCATGCAAAATGTTAAGGTCCTAGGTCATGTCCAAGCCACCAAAGCCGGCTAAAGAGTGAATATTCGACAACTAAAACTTGAATTGTACTACTTCTTACTGGCTATTGCTTCAACTTAGAGGCTTCTTCTGTGTTCTACTATGGTGCTTTTAGTGTCTCCGCATACCGCAGCACGCGACATAGCTTTGCAGACGACAAATGCAACCGATTCAGAGAGAAGAGCGGCCAATGTGACGATCTGGCTTTAAGTCGATTCGATAACAAATGACGAAAACGGACGGATTTCTCAGGTTTTTACTACATATGAACCCTTTTCACATTCTCCCGTGCAACGCGGCTGCTAGTCCTCCTTTCATGAGAAATCTTAAGATTCCACCTTATGTCCAAGGCACCAAAGCCGGCCAAAAATCAATAATCGATAACCAAAACTTGAATTGGACTGCTTCTTACTGGCTATTGCTTCAACTTCGAAGCTTCTTCTGTGTTCTACTATGGTGCTTTTAGTGTCTCCGCATACCGCAGCACGCGACATAGCTTTGCAGGCGATAAATGTAACCGTCTCAGAGAGAAAAGCAGCCAATGTGACGATCTGGCTTTAAGTCGATTCGATAACAAATGACGAAAACGGACGGATTTCTCAGGTTTTTACTACATATGAACACTTTTCACATTCTCCCGTGCAACGCGGCTGCTAGTCCTCCTTTCATGCAAAATGTTAAGGTTCCACCTCATGTCCAACGCACCAAAGCCGGCTAAAAATCAATAATCGATAACCAAAACTTGAATTGTACTGCTTCTTACTGGCTATTGCTTCAACTTAGAAGCTTCTTCTGTGTTCTACTATGGTGCTTTTAGTGTCTCCTCATACCGCAGCACGCGACATAGCTTTGCAGACGATAAATGTAACCGATTCAGAAAGAAGCGTGCCCAATGTGACGACCTGGCTTTAAGTCGATTCGGTAACAAATGACGAAAACGGACGGATTTCTCAGGTTTTTACTTCTCTCATTCTCCCGTGCAACGGGACTGCTAGTCCTCCTTTCATGCAAAATCTTAATGTTCCACCTCATGTCCAAGGCACCAAAGCCGTCTAAAAATCAGTAATCGATAACCAAAACGTGAATTGTACTGCTTCTTACTGGCTATTGCTTCAACTTAGAAGATTCTTCTGGGTTCTACTATGGTGCCTTTAGTGTCTCCGCATACTGCAGCACGCGACATAGCTTTGCTGACGATAAATGTAACCGTCTCAGAGAGAAAAGCGGCCAATGTGACGATCTGGCTTTAAGTCGATTCGATAACAAATGACGAAAACGGACGGATTTCTCAGGTTTTTACTACATATAAACCCTTTTCACATACTCCCGTGCAACGCGGCTGCTAGTCCTCCTTTCATGCAAAATCTTAAGGTCCTAGGTCATGTCCAAGCCACCAAAGCCGGCTAAACAGTGAATAATCGAACACTAAAACTTGAATTGTACTACTTCTTACTGGCTATTGCTTGAACTTAGAAGCTTCTTCTGTGTTCTACTATTGTGCTTTTAGTGTCTCCGCATACCGCAGCACGCGACATAGCTTTGCAGACGATAAATGTAACCGATTCAGAGAGAAGAGCGGCCAATGTGACGATCTGGCTGTAAGTCGATTCGATAACAAATGTCGAAAACGGACGGATTTCTCAGGTTTTTACTACATATGAACCCTTTTTACATTCTCCCGTGCAACGCGGCTGCTAGTCCTCCTTTCATGCAAAATCTTAAGGTCCTATGTCATGTGCAAGCCACCAAAGCCGGGTAAAAGTCAATAATCGATAACCAAAACTTGAAATGTACTGCTTATTACTGGCTATTGCTTCAACTTAGAAGCTTCTTCTGTGTTCTACTATGGTGCTTTTAGAGTCTTCGCATACCGCAGCACGCGACATAGCTTTGCAGACGATAAATGCAACCGATTCAGAGAGAAGAGCGGCCAATGTGACGATCTGGCTTTAAGTCGATTCGATAACAAATGACGAAAACGGACGGATTTCTCAGGTTTTTACTACATATGAACACTTTTCACATTCTCCCGTGCAACGCGGCTGCTAGTCCTCCTTTCATGCAAAATCGTAAGGTCCTAGGTCATGTCCAAGCCACCAAAGCCGGCTAAAAAGTGAACAATCGACAACTAAAACTTGAATTGTACTACTTCTTACTGGCTATTACTTCAACTTAGAAGCTTCTTCTGTATTCCACTATGGTGCTTTTAGAGTCTCTGCATACCGCAGCAGGCGACATAGCTTTGCAGACGATAAATGTAACCGTCTCATAGAGAAAAGCGGCCAATGTGACTATCTGGCTTTAAGTCGATTCGATAACAAATGACGATAACGGGCGGATTTCTCTGGTTTTTACTACATATGAACCCTTTTCACATACTCCCGTGCAACGCGGCTGCTAGTCCTCCTTTCATGCAAAATCATAAGGTCCTAGGTCGTGTCCAAGCCACCAAAGCCGGCTAAAGAGTGAATAATCGACAACTAAAACTTGAATTCTACTACATCTTACTGGCTATTGCTTCAACTTAGAAGCTTCTTCTGTGTTATACAATGGTGCTTTTAGTGTCTCAGCATACCGCAGCACGCGACATAGCTTTGCAGACGATAAATGTAACCGATTCAGAGAGAAGAGCGGCCAATGTTACGATCTGGCTTTAAGTCGATTCGATAACAAATGACGAAAACGGACGGATTTCTCAGGTTTTTACTACATATGAACCCTTTTTACATTCTCCCGTGCAACGCGGCTGCTAGTCCTCCTATCATGCAAAATCTTAAGATTCCACCTCATGTCCAAGGCACCAAAGCCGGCTACATATCAATAATCGATAACCAAAACTTGAATTGTACTTCTTCTTACTGGCTATTGCTTCAACTTAGAAGCTTCTTCTGTGTTCTACTATGGTGCTTCTAGTGTTTCCGCATACCGCAGCACGCGACATATCTTTGCAGACGATAAATGTAACCGTCTCAGAGAGAAAAGCGGCCAATGTCACGATCTGGCTTTGAGTCGATTCGATAACAAATGACGAAAACGGACGGATTTCTCAGGTTTTTACTACATATGAACCCTTTTCACATTCTCCCGTGCAACGCGGCTGCTAGTCCTCCTTTCATGCAAAATCTTAAGGTCCTAGGTCATGTGCAAGCCACCAAAGCCGGGTAAAAGCCAATAATCGATAACCAAAACTTGAATTGTACTGCTTCTCACTGAATATTGCTTCAACTTAGAAGCTTCTTATGTCTTCTACTATGGTGCTTTTAGTGTTTCCGCATACCGCAGCACGCGACATAGCTTTGCAGACTATAAACGTAACCGTCTCAGAGAGAAAAGCGGCCAATGTGACGATCTGGCTTTAAGTCGAATCGATAACAAATGACGAAAACGGACGGATTTCTCAGGTGTTTACTATATATGAACACTTTTCACATTCTCCCGTGCAACGCGGCTGCTAGTCCTCCTTCCATGCAAAATCTTAAGGTCCTAGGTCATGTCCAAGCCACCAAAGCCGGCTAAAAAGTGAATAATCGACAACTAAAAATTGAATTGTACTACTTCTTACTGGCTATTACATCAACTTAGAAGCTTCTTCTGTGTTCTACTATGGTGCTTTTAGTGTCTCTGCATACCGCAGCAGGCGACATAGCATTGCAGACGATAAATGTTACCGTCTCATAGAGAAAAGCGGCCAAAGTGACGATCTGGCTTTAAGTTGATTCGATAACAAATGACGATAACGGACGGATTTCTCAGGTTTTTACTACATATGAACACTTTTCACATTCTCCCGTGCAACGCGGCTGTTAGTCCTCCTTTCATGCAAAATCGTAAGGTCCTAGGTCATGTCCAAGCCACCAAAGCCGGCTAAAAAGTAAACAATCGACAACTAAAACTTGAATTGTACTACTTCTTACTGGCTATTACTTCAACTTAGAAGCTTCTTCTGTATTCCACTATGGTGCTTTTAGAGTCTCTGCATACCGCAGCAGGCGACATAGCTTTGCAGACGATAAATGTAACCGTCTCATAGAGAAAAGCGGCCAATGTGACTATCTGGCTTTAAGTCGATTCGATAACAAATGACGATAACGGGCGGATTTCTCTGGTTTTTACTACATATGAACCCTTTTCACATACTCCCGTGCAACGCGGCTGCTAGTCCTCCTTTCATGCAAAATCTTAAGGTCCTAGGTCTTGTCCAAGCCACCAAAGCCGGCTAAAGAGTGAATAATCGACAACTAAAACTTGAATTCTACTACATCTTACTGGCTATTGCTTCAACTTAGAAGCTTCTTCTGTGTTATACAATGGTGCTTTTAGAGTCTCAGCATACCGCAGCACGCGACATAGCTTTGCAGACGATAAATGTAACCGATTCAGAGAGAAGAGCGGCCAATGTTACGATCTGGCTTTAAGTCGATTCGATAACAAATGACGAAAACGGACGGATTTCTCACGTTTTTACTACATATGAACCCTTTTTACATTCTCCCGTGCAACGCGGCTGCTAGTCCTCCTATCATGCAAAATCTTAAGATTCCACCTTATGTCTAAGGCACCAAAGACGGCCAAAAATCAATAATCGATAACCATAACTTGAATTGGACTGCTTCTTACTGGCTATTGCTTCAACTTAGAAGCTTCTTCTGTGTTCCACTATGGTGCTTTTAGTTGTCTCCGCATACCGCAGCACGCGACATAGCTTTGCAGACGATAAATGTAACCGTCTCGGAGAGAAAAGCGGCCTATGTGACGATCTGTCTTTAAGTCGATTCGATAACAAATGACGAAAACGGACGGATTTCTCAGGTTTTTACTACATATAACCACTTTTCACATTCTCCCGTGCAACGCGGCTGCTAGTCCTCCTTTCATGCAAAATCTTAAGGTCCTATGTCATGTGCAAGCCACCAAAGCCGGGTAAAAGTCAATAATCGATAACCAAAACTTGAAATGTACTGCTTATTACTGGCTATTGCTTCAACTTAGAAGCTTCTTCTGTGTTCTACTATGGTGCTTTTAGAGTCTTCGCATACCGCAGCACGCGACATAGCTTTGCAGACGATAAATGCAACCGATTCAGAGAGAAGAGCGGCCAATGTGACGATCTGGCTTTAAGTCGATTCGATAACAAATGACGAAAACGGACGGATTTCTCAGGTTTTTACTACATATGAACACTTTTCACATTCTCCCGTGCAACGCGGCTGCTAGTCCTCCTTTCATGCAAAATCGTAAGGTCCTAGGTCATGTCCAAGCCACCAAAGCCGGCTAAAAAGTGAACAATCGACAACTAAAACTTGAATTGTACTACTTCTTACTGGCTATTACTTCAACTTAGAAGCTTCTTCTGTATTCCACTATGGTGCTTTTAGAGTCTCTGCATACCGCAGCAGGCGACATAGCTTTGCAGACGATAAATGTAACCGTCTCATAGAGAAAAGCGGCCAATGTGACTATCTGGCTTTAAGTCGATTCGATAACAAATGACGATAACGGGCGGATTTCTCTGGTTTTTACTACATATGAACCCTTTTCACATACTCCCGTGCAACGCGGCTGCTAGTCCTCCTTTCATGCAAAATCTTAAGGTCCTAGGTCGTGTCCAAGCCACCAAAGCCTGCTAAAGAGTGAATAATCGACAACTAAAACTTGAATTCTACTACATCTTACTGGCTATTGCTTCAACTTAGAAGCTTCTTCTGTGTTATACAATGGTGCTTTTAGTGTCTCAGCATACCGCAGCACGTGACATAGCTTTGCAGACGATAAATGTAACCGATTCAGAGAGAAGAGCGGCCAATGTTACGATCTGGCTGTAAGTCGATTCGATAACAAATGACGAAAACGGACGGATTTCTCAGGTTTTTACTACATATGAACCCTTTTTACATTCTCCCGTGCAACGCGGCTGCTAGTCCTCCTATCATGCAAAATCTTAAGATTCCACCTCATGTCCAAGGCACCAAAGCCGGCTACATATCAATAATCGATAACCAAAACTTGAATTGTACTTCTTCTTACTGGCTATTGCTTCAACTTAGAAGCTTCTTCTGTGTTCTACTATGGTGCTTTTAGTGTTTCCGCATACCGCAGCACGCGACATATCTTTGCAGACGATAAATGTAACCGTCTCAGAGAGAAAAGCGGCCAATGTCACGATCTGGCTTTGAGTCGATTCGATAACAAATGACGAAAACGGACGGATTTCTCAGGTTTTTACTACATATGAACCCTTTTCACATTCTCCCGTGCAACGCGGCTGCTAGTCCTCCTTTCATGCAAAATCTTAAGGTCCTAGGTCATGTGCAAGCCACCAAAGCCGGGTAAAAGCCAATAATCGATAACCAAAACTTGAATTGTACTGCTTCTCACTGAATATTGCTTCAACTTAGAAGCTTCTTATGTCTTCTACTATGGTGCTTTTAGTGTTTCCGCATACCGCAGCACGCGACATAGCTTTGCAGACTATAAACGTAACCGTCTCAGAGAGAAAAGCGGCCAATGTGACGATCTGGCTTTAAGTCGAATCGATAACAAATGACGAAAACGGACGGATTTCTCAGGTGTTTACTATATATGAACACTTTTCACATTCTCCCGTGCAACGCGGCTGCTAGTCCTCCTTCCATGCAAAATCTTAAGGTCCTAGGTCATGTCCAAGCCACCAAAGCCGGCTAAAAAGTGAATAATCGACAACTAAAAATTGAATTGTACTACTTCTTACTGGCTATTACATCAACTTAGAAGCTTCTTCTGTGTTCTACTATGGTGCTTTTAGTGTCTCTGCATACCGCAGCAGGCGACATAGCATTGCAGACGATAAATGTTACCGTCTCATAGAGAAAAGCGGCCAAAGTGACGATCTGGCTTTAAGTTGATTCGATAACAAATGACGATAACGGACGGATTTCTCAGGTTTTTACTACATATGAACACTTTTCACATTCTCCCGTGCAACGCGGCTGTTAGTCCTCCTTTCATGCAAAATCGTAAGGTCCTAGGTCATGTCCAAGCCACCAAAGCCGGCTAAAAAGTAAACAATCGACAACTAAAACTTGAATTGTACTACTTCTTACTGGCTATTACTTCAACTTAGAAGCTTCTTCTGTATTCCACTATGGTGCTTTTAGAGTCTCTGCATACCGCAGCAGGCGACATAGCTTTGCAGACGATAAATGTAACCGTCTCATAGAGAAAAGCGGCCAATGTGACTATCTGGCTTTAAGTCGATTCGATAACAAATGACGATAACGGGCGGATTTCTCTGGTTTTTACTACATATGAACCCTTTTCACATACTCCCGTGCAACGCGGCTGCTAGTCCTCCTTTCATGCAAAATCTTAAGGTCCTAGGTCTTGTCCAAGCCACCAAAGCCGGCTAAAGAGTGAATAATCGACAACTAAAACTTGAATTCTACTACATCTTACTGGCTATTGCTTCAACTTAGAAGCTTCTTCTGTGTTATACAATGGTGCTTTTAGAGTCTCAGCATACCGCAGCACGCGACATAGCTTTGCAGACGATAAATGTAACCGATTCAGAGAGAAGAGCGGCCAATGTTACGATCTGGCTTTAAGTCGATTCGATAACAAATGACGAAAACGGACGGATTTCTCACGTTTTTACTACATATGAACCCTTTTTACATTCTCCCGTGCAACGCGGCTGCTAGTCCTCCTATCATGCAAAATCTTAAGATTCCACCTTATGTCTAAGGCACCAAAGACGGCCAAAAATCAATAATCGATAACCATAACTTGAATTGGACTGCTTCTTACTGGCTATTGCTTCAACTTAGAAGCTTCTTCTGTGTTCCACTATGGTGCTTTTAGTTGTCTCCGCATACCGCAGCACGCGACATAGCTTTGCAGACGATAAATGTAACCGTCTCGGAGAGAAAAGCGGCCTATGTGACGATCTGTCTCTAAGTCGATTCGATAACAAATGACGAAAACGGACGGATTTCTCAGGTTTTTACTACATATAACCACTTTTCACATTCTCCCGTGCAACGCGGCTGCTAGTCCTCCTTTCATGCAAAATCTTAAGGTCCTATGTCATGTGCAAGCCACCAAAGCCGGGTAAAAGTCAATAATCGATAAACAAAACTTGAAATGTACTGCTTATTACTGGCTATTGCTTCAACTTAGAAGCTTCTTCTGTGTTCTACTATGGTGCTTTTAGAGTCTTCGCATACCGCAGCACGCGACATAGCTTTGCAGACGATAAATGCAACCGATTCAGAGAGAAGAGCGGCCAATGTGACGATCTGGCTTTAAGTCGATTCGATAACAAATGACGAAAACGGACGGATTTCTCAGGTTTTTACTACATATGAACACTTTTCACATTCTCCCGTGCAACGCGGCTGCTAGTCCTCCTTTCATGCAAAATCGTAAGGTCCTAGGTCATGTCCAAGCCACCAAAGCCGGCTAAAAAGTGAACAATCGACAACTAAAACTTGAATTGTACTACTTCTTACTGGCTATTACTTCAACTTAGAAGCTTCTTCTGTATTCCACTATGGTGCTTTTAGAGTCTCTGCATACCGCAGCAGGCGACATAGCTTTGCAGACGATAAATGTAACCGTCTCATAGAGAAAAGCGGCCAATGTGACTATCTGGCTTTAAGTCGATTCGATAACAAATGACGATAACGGGCGGATTTCTCTGGTTTTTACTACATATGAACCCTTTTCACATACTCCCGTGCAACGCGGCTGCTAGTCCTCCTTTCATGCAAAATCTTAAGGTCCTAGGTCGTGTCCAAGCCACCAAAGCCTGCTAAAGAGTGAATAATCGACAACTAAAACTTGAATTCTACTACATCTTACTGGCTATTGCTTCAACTTAGAAGCTTGTTCTGTGTTATACAATGGTGCTTTTAGTGTCTCAGCATACCGCAGCACGTGACATAGCTTTGCAGACGATAAATGTAACCGATTCAGAGAGAAGAGCGGCCAATGTTACGATCTGGCTGTAAGTCGATTCGATAACAAATGACGAAAACGGACGGATTTCTCAGGTTTTTACTACATATGAACCCTTTTTACATTCTCCCGTGCAACGCGGCTGCTAGTCCTCCTATCATGCAAAATCTTAAGATTCCACCTTATGTCTAAGGCACCAAAGACGGCCAAAAATCAATAATCGATAACCAAAACTTGAATTGGACTGCTTCTTACTGGCTATTGCTTCAACTTAGAAGCTTCTTCTGTGTTCCACTATGGTGCTTTTAGTTGTCTCCGCATACCGCAGCACGCGACATAGCTTTGCAGACGATAAATGTAACCGTCTCGGAGAGAAAAGCGGCCTATGTGACGATCTGTCTTTAAGTCGATTCGATAACAAATGACGAAAACGGACGGATTTCTCAGGTTTTTACTACATATAACCACTTTTCACATTCTCCCGTGCAACGCGGCTGCTAGTCCTCCTTTCATGCAAAATCTTAAGGTTCCACCTCATGTCCAAGGCACCAAAGCCGGCTACAAATCAATAATCGATAACCAAAACTTGAATTGTACTTCTTCTTACTGGCTATTGCTTCAACTTAGAAGCTTCTTCTGTGTTCTACTATGGTGCTTTTAGTGTTTCCGCATACCGCAGCACGCGACATATCTTTGCAGACGATAAATGTAACCGTCTCAGAGAGAAAAGCGGCCAATGTCACGATCTGGCTTTGAGTCGATTCGATAACAAATGACGAAAACGGACGGATTTCTCAGGTTTTTACTACATATGAACCCTTTTCACATTCTCCCGTGCAACGCGGCTGCTAGTCCTCCTTTCATGCAAAATCTTAAGGTCCTAGGTCATGTGCAAGCCACCAAAGCCGGGTAAAAGCCAATAATCGATAACCAAAACTTGAATTGTACTGCTTCTCACTGAATATTGCTTCAACTTAGAAGCTTCTTATGTCTTCTACTATGGTGCTTTTAGTGTTTCCGCATACCGCAGCACGCGACATAGCTTTGCAGACTATAAACGTAACCGTCTCAGAGAGAAAAGCGGCCAATGTGACGATCTGGCTTTAAGTCGAATCGATAACAAATGACGAAAACGGACGGATTTCTCAGGTGTTTACTATATATGAACACTTTTCACATTCTCCCGTGCAACGCGGCTGCTAGTCCTCCTTCCATGCAAAATCTTAAGGTCCTAGGTCATGTCCAAGCCACCAAAGCCGGCTAAAAAGTGAATAATCGACAACTAAAAATTGAATTGTACTACTTCTTACTGGCTATTACATCAACTTAGAAGCTTCTTCTGTGTTCTACTATGGTGCTTTTAGTGTCTCTGCATACCGCAGCAGGCGACATAGCTTTGCAGACGATAAATGTAACCGTCTCATAGAGAAAAGCGGCCAAAGTGACGATCTGGCTTTAAGTTGATTCGATAACAAATGACGATAACGGACGGATTTCTCAGGTTTTTACTACATATGAACCCTTTACACATTCTCCCGTGCAACGCGGCTGATAGTCCTCCTTTCATGCAAAATGTTAAGGTCCTAGGTCATGTCCAAGCCACCAAAGCCGGCTAAAGAGCGAATATTCGACAACTAAAACTTGAATTGTACTACTTCTTACTGGCTATTGCTTCAACTTAGAGGCTTCTTCTGTGTTCTACTATGGTGCTTTTAGTGTCTCCGCATACCGCAGCACGCGACATAGCTTTGCAGACGACAAATGCAACCGATTCAGAGAGAAGAGCGGCCAATGTGACGATCTGGCTTTAAGTCGATTCGATAACAAATGACGAAAACGGACGGATTTCTCAGGTTTTTACTACATATGAACCCTTTTCACATTCTCCCGTGCAACGCGGCTGCTAGTCCTCCTTTCATGAGAAATCTTAAGATTTCACCTTATGTCCAAGGCACCAAAGCCGGCCAAAAATCAATAATCGATAACCAAAACTTGAATTGGACTGCTTCTTACTGGCTATTGCTTCAACTTCGAAGCTTCTTCTGTGTTCTACTATGGTGCTTTTAGTGTCTCCGCATACCGCAGCACGCGACATAGCTTTGCATTCGATAAATGTAACCGTCTCAGAGAGAAAAGCAGCCAATGTGACGATCTGGCTTTAAGTCGATTCGATAACAAATGACGAAAACGGACGGATTTCTCAGGTTTTTACTACATATGAACACTTTTCACATTCTCCCGTGCAACGCGGCTGCTAGTCCTCCATTCATGCAAAATGTTAAGGTTCCACCTCATGTCCAACGCACCAAAGCCGGCTAAAAATCAATAATCGATAACCAAAACTTGAATTGTACTGCTTCTTACTGGCTATTGCTTCAACTTTGAAGCTTCTTCTGTGTTCTACTATGGTGCTTTTAGTGTCTCCTCATACCGCAGCACGCGACATAGCTTTGCAGACGATAAATGTAACCGATTCAGAAAGAAGCGTGCCCAATGTGACGACCTGGCTTTAAGTCGATTCGGTAACAAATGACGAAAACGGACGGATTTCTCAGGTTTTTACTTCTCTCATTCTCCCGTGCAACGGGACTGCTAGTCCTCCTTTCATGCAAAATCTTAATGTTCCACCTCATGTCCAAGGCACCAAAGCCGTCTAAAAATCAGTAATCGATGACCAAAACGTGAATTGTACTGCCTCTTACTGGCTATTGCTTCAACTTAGAAGATTCTTCTGGGTTCTACTATGGTGCCTTTAGTGTCTCCGCATACTGCAGCACGCGACATAGCTTTGCTGACGATAAATGTAACCGTCTCAGAGAGAAAAGCGGCCAATGTGACGATCTGGCTTTAAGTCGATTCGATAACAAATGACGAAAACGGACGGATTTCTCAGGTTTTTACTACATATAAACCCTTTTCACATACTCCCGTGCAACGCGGCTGCTAGTCCTCCTTTCATGCAAAATCTTAAGGTCCTAGGTCATGTCCAAGCCACCAAAGCCGGCTAAAGAGTGAATAATCGAACACTAAAACTTGAATTGTACTACATCTTACTGGCTATTGCTTGAACTTAGAAGCTTCTTCTGTGTTCTACTATTGTGCTTTTAGTGTCTCCGCATACCGCAGCACGCGACATAGCTTTGCAGACGATAAATGTAACCGATTCAGAGAGAAGAGCGGCCAATGTGACGATCTGGCTGTAAGTCGATTCGATAACAAATGTCGAAAACGGACGGATTTCTCAGGTTTTTACTACATATGAACCCTTTTTACATTCTCCCGTGCAACGCGGCTGCTAGTCCTCCTTTCATGCAAAATCTTAAGGTCCTATGTCATGTGCAAGCCACCAAAGCCGGGTAAAAGTCAATAATCGATAACAAAAACTTGAAATGTACTGCTTATTACTGGCTATTGCTTCAACTTAGAAGCTTCTTCTGTGTTCTACTATGGTGCTTTTAGAGTCTTCGCATACCGCAGCACGCGACATAGCTTTGCAGACGATAAATGCAACCGATTCAGAGAGAAGAGCGGCCAATGTGACGATCTGGCTTTAAGTCGATTCGATAACAAATGACGAAAACGGACGGATTTCTCAGGTTTTTACTACATATGAACACTTTTCACATTCTCCCGTGCAACGCGGCTGCTAGTCCTCCTTTCATGCAAAATCGTAAGGTCCTAGGTCATGTCCAAGCCACCAAAGCCGGCTAAAAAGTGAACAATCGACAACTAAAACTTGAATTGTACTACTTCTTACTGGCTATTACTTCAACTTAGAAGCTTCTTCTGTATTCCACTATGGTGCTTTTAGAGTCTCTGCATACCGCAGCAGGCGACATAGCTTTGCAGACGATAAATGTAACCGTCTCATAGAGAAAAGCGGCCAATGTGACTATCTGGCTTTAAGTCGATTCGATAACAAATGACGATAACGGGCGGATTTCTCTGGTTTTTACTACATATGAACCCTTTTCACATACTCTCGTGCAACGCGGCTGCTAGTCCTCCTTTCATGCAAAATCTTAAGGTCCTAGGTCGTGTCCAAGCCACCAAAGCCGGCTAAAGAGTGAATAATCGACAACTAAAACTTGAATTCTACTACATCTTACTGGCTATTGCTTCAACTTAGAAGCTTCTTCTGTGTTACACTATGGTGCTTTTAGTGTCTCAGCATACCGCAGCACGCGACATAGCTTTGCAGACGATAAATGTAACCGATTCAGAGAGAAGAGCGGCCAATGTTACGATCTGGCTTTAAGTCGATTCGATAACAAATGACGAAAACGGACGGATTTCTCAGGTTTTTACTACATATGAACCCTTTTTACATTCTCCCGTGCAACGCGGCTGCTAGTCCTCCTATCATGCAAAATCTTAAGATTCCACCTTATGTCTAAGGCACCAAAGACGGCCAAAAATCAATAATCGATAACCAAAACTTGAATTGGACTGCTTCTTACTGGCTATTGCTTCAACTTAGAAGCTTCTTCTGTGTTCCACTATGGTGCTTTTAGTTGTCTCCGCATACCGCAGCACGCGACATAGCTTTGCAGACGATAAATGTAACCGTCTCGGAGAGAAAAGCGGCCTATGTGACGATCTGTCTTTAAGTCGATTCGATAACAAATGACGAAAACGGACGGATTTCTCAGGTTTTTACTACATATAACCACTTTTCACATTCTCCCGTGCAACGCGGCTGCTAGTCCTCCTTTCATGCAAAATCTTAAGGTTCCACCTCATGTCCAAGGCACCAAAGCCGGTTACATATCATTAATCGATAACCAAAACTTGAATTGTACTTCTTCTTACTGGCTATTGCTTCAACTTAGAAGCTTCTTCTGTGTTCTACTATGGTGCTTTTAGTGTTTCCGCATACCGCAGCACGCGACATATCTTTGCAGACGATAAATGTAAACGTCTCAGAGAGAAAAGCGGCCAATGTCACGATCTGGCTTTGAGTCGATTCGATAACAAATGACGAAAACGGACGGATTTCTCAGGTTTTTACTACATATGAACCCTTTTCACATTCTCCCGTGCAACGCGGCTGCTAGTCCTCCTTTCATGCAAAATCTTAAGGTCCTAGGTCATGTGCAAGCCACCAAAGCCGGGTAAAAGTCAATAATCGATAACCAAAACTTGAATTGTACTGCTTCTCACTGAATATTGCTTCAACTTAGAAGCTTCTTATGTCTTCTACTATGGTGCTTTTAGTGTCTCCGCATACCGCAGCACGCGACATAGCTTTGCAGACGACAAATGCAACCGATTCAGAGAGAAGAGCGGCCAATGTGACGATCTGGCTTTAAGTCGATTCGATAACAAATGACGAAAACGGACGGATTTCTCAGGTTTTTACTACATATGAACCCTTTTCACATTCTCCCGTGCAACGCGGCTGCTAGTCCTCCTTTCATGAGAAATCTTAAGATTCCACCTTATGTCCAAGGCACCAAAGCCGGCCAAAAATCAATAATCGATAACCAAAACTTGAATTGGACTGCTTCTTACTGGCTATTGCTTCAACTTCGAAGCTTCTTCTGTGTTCTACTATGGTGCTTTTAGTGTCTCCGCATACCGCAGCACGCGACATAGCTTTGCAGGCGATAAATGTAACCGTCTCAGAGAGAAAAGCAGCCAATGTGACGATCTGGCTTTAAGTCGATTCGATAACAAATGACGAAAACGGACGGATTTCTCAGGTTTTTACTACATATGAACACTTTTCACATTCTCCCGTGCAACGCGGCTGCTAGTCCTCCTTTCATGCAAAATGTTAAGGTTCCACCTCATGTCCAACGCACCAAAGCCGGCTAAAAATCAATAATCGATAACCAAAACTTGAATTGTACTGCTTCTTACTGGCTATTGCTTCAACTTAGAAGCTTCTTCTGTGTTCTACTATGGTGCTTTTAGTGTCTCCTCATACCGCAGCACGCGACATAGCTTTGCAGACGATAAATGTAACCGTCTCATAGAGAAAAGCGGCCAATGTGACTATCTGGCTTTAAGTCGATTCGATAACAAATGACGATAACGGGCGGATTTCTCTGGTTTTTACTACATATGAACCCTTTTCACATACTCCCGTGCAACGCGGCGGCTAGTCCTCCTTTCATGCAAAATCTTAAGGTCCTAGGTCGTGTCCAAGCCACCAAAGCCGGCTAAAGAGTGAATAATCGACAACTAAAACTTGAATTCTACTACATCTTACTGGCTATTGCTTCAACTTAGAAGCTTCTTCTGTGTTATACAATGGTGCTTTTAGTGTCTCAGCATACCGCAGCACGCGACATAGCTTTGCAGACGATAAATGTAACCGATTCAGAGAGAAGAGCGGCCAATGTTACGATCTGGCTTTAAGTCGATTCGATAACAAATGACGAAAACGGACGGATTTCTCAGGTTTTTACTACATATGAACCCTTTTTACATTCTCCCGTGCAACGCGGCTGCTAGTCCTCCTATCATGCAAAATCTTAAGATTCCACCTTATGTCTAAGGCACCAAAGACGGCCAAAAATCAATAATCGATAACCAAAACTTGAATTGGACTGCTTCTTACTGGCTATTGCTTCAACTTAGAAGCTTCTTCTGTGTTCCACTATGGTGCTTTTAGTTGTCTCCGCATACCGCAGCACGCGACATAGCTTTGCAGACGATAAATGTAACCGTCTCGGAGAGAAAAGCGGCCTATGTGACGATCTGTCTTTAAGTCGATTCGATAACAAATGACGAAAACGGACGGATTTCTCAGGTTTTTACTACATATAACCACTTTTCACATTCTCCCGTGCAACGCGGCTGCTAGTCCTCCTTTCATGCAAAATCTTAAGGTTCCACCTCATGTCCAAGGCACCAAAGCCGGCTACATATCATTAATCGATAACCAAAACTTGAATTGTACTTCTTCTTACTGGCTATTGCTTCAACTTAGAAGCTTCTTCTGTGTTCTACTATGGTGCTTTTAGTGTTTCCGCATACCGCAGCACGCGACATATCTTTGCAGACGATAAATGTAAACGTCTCAGAGAGAAAAGCGGCCAATGTCACGATCTGGCTTTGAGTCGATTCGATAACAAATGACGAAAACGGACGGATTTCTCAGGTTTTTACTACATATGAACCCTTTTCACATTCTCCCGTGCATCGCGGCTGCTAGTCCTCCTTTCATGCAAAATCTTAAGGTCCTAGGTCATGTGCAAGCCACCAAAGCCGGGTAAAAGTCAATAATCGATAACCAAAACTTGAATTGTACTGCTTCTCACTGAATATTGCTTCAACTTAGAAGCTTCTTATGTCTTCTACTATGGTGCTTTTAGTGTCTCCGCATACCGCAGCACGCGACATAGCTTTGCAGACGACAAATGCAACCGATTCAGAGAGAAGAGCGGCCAATGTGACGATCTGGCTTTAAGTCGATTCGATAACAAATGACGAAAACGGACGGATTTCTCAGGTTTTTACTACATATGAACCCTTTTCACATTCTCCCGTGCAACGCGGCTGCTAGTCCTCCTTTCATGAGAAATCTTAAGATTCCACCTTATGTCCAAGGCACCAAAGCCGGCCAAAAATCAATAATCGATAACCAAAACTTGAATTGGACTGCTTCTTACTGGCTATTGCTTCAACTTCGAAGCTTCTTCTGTGTTCTACTATGGTGCTTTTAGTGTCTCCGCATACCGCAGCACGCGACATAGCTTTGCAGGCGATAAATGTAACCGTCTCAGAGAGAAAAGCAGCCAATGTGACGATCTGGCTTTAAGTCGATTCGATAACAAATGACGAAAACGGACGGATTTCTCAGGTTTTTACTACATATGAACACTTTTCACATTCTCCCGTGCAACGCGGCTGCTAGTCCTCCTTTCATGCAAAATGTTAAGGTTCCACCTCATGTCCAACGCACCAAAGCCGGCTAAAAATCAATAATCGATAACCAAAACTTGAATTGTACTGCTTCTTACTGGCTATTGCTTCAACTTAGAAGCTTCTTCTGTGTTCTACTATGGTGCTTTTAGTGTCTCCTCATACCGCAGCACGCGACATAGCTTTGCAGACGATAAATGTAACCGTCTCATAGAGAAAAGCGGCCAATGTGACTATCTGGCTTTAAGTCGATTCGATAACAAATGACGATAACGGGCGGATTTCTCTGGTTTTTACTACATATGAACCCTTTTCACATACTCCCGTGCAACGCGGCGGCTAGTCCTCCTTTCATGCAAAATCTTAAGGTCCTAGGTCGTGTCCAAGCCACCAAAGCCGGCTAAAGAGTGAATAATCGACAACTAAAACTTGAATTCTACTACATCTTACTGGCTATTGCTTCAACTTAGAAGCTTCTTCTGTGTTATACAATGGTGCTTTTAGTGTCTCAGCATACCGCAGCACGCGACATAGCTTTGCAGACGATAAATGTAACCGATTCAGAGAGAAGAGCGGCCAATGTTACGATCTGGCTTTAAGTCGATTCGATAACAAATGACGAAAACGGACGGATTTCTCAGGTTTTTACTACATATGAACCCTTTTTACATTCTCCCGTGCAACGCGGCTGCTAGTCCTCCTATCATGCAAAATCTTAAGATTCCACCTTATGTCTAAGGCACCAAAGACGGCCAAAAATCAATAATCGATAACCAAAACTTGAATTGGACTGCTTCTTACTGGCTATTGCTTCAACTTAGAAGCTTCTTCTGTGTTCCACTATGGTGCTTTTAGTTGTCTCCGCATACCGCAGCACGCGACATAGCTTTGCAGACGATAAATGTAACCGTCTCGGAGAGAAAAGCGGCCTATGTGACGATCTGTCTTTAAGTCGATTCGATAACAAATGACGAAAACGGACGGATTTCTCAGGTTTTTACTACATATAACCACTTTTCACATTCTCCCGTGCAACGCGGCTGCTAGTCCTCCTTTCATGCAAAATCTTAAGGTTCCACCTCATGTCCAAGGCACCAAAGCCGGCTACATATCAATAATCGATAACCAAAACTTGAATTGTACTTCTTCTTACTGGCTATTGCTTCAACTTAGAAGCTTCTTCTGTGTTCTACTATGGTGCTTTTAGTGTTTCCGCATACCGCAGCACGCGACATATCTTTGCAGACGATAAATGTAACCGTCTCAGAGAGAAAAGCGGCCAATGTCACGATCTGGCTTTGAGTCGATTCGATAACAAATGACGAAAACGGACGGATTTCTCAGGTTTTTACTACATATGAACCCTTTTCACATTCTCCCGTGCAACGCCGCTGCTAGTCCTCCTTTCATGCAAAATCTTAAGGTCCTAGGTCATGTGCAAGCCACCAAAGCCGGGTAAAAGCCAATAATCGATAACCAAAACTTGAATTGTACTGCTTCTCACTGAATATTGCTTCAACTTAGAAGCTTCTTATGTCTTCTACTATGGTGCTTTTAGTGTTTCCGCATACCGCTGCACGCGACATAGCTTTGCAGACTATAAACGTAACCGTCTCAGAGAGAAAAGCGGCCAATGTGACGATCTGGCTTTAAGTCGAATCGATAACAAATGACGAAAACGGACGGATTTCTCAGGTGTTTACTATATATGAACACTTTTCACATTCTCCCGTGCAACGCGGCTGCTAGTCCTCCTTCCATGCAAAATCTTAAGGTCCTAGGTCATGTCCAAGCCACCAAAGCCGGCTAAAAAGTGAATAATCGACAACTAAAAATTGAATTGTACTACTTCTTACTGGCTATTACATCAACTTGGAAGCTTCTTCTGTGTTCTACTATGGTGCTTTTAGTGTCTCTGCATACCGCAGCAGGCGACATAGCTTTGCAGACGATAAATGTAACCGTCTCATAGAGAAAAGCGGCCAAAGTGACGATCTGGCTTTAAGTTGATTCGATAACAAATGACGATAACGGACGGATTTCTCAGGTTTTTACTACATATGAACCCTTTACACATTCTCCCGTGCAACGCGGCTGATAGTCCTCCTTTCATGCAAAATGTTAAGGTCCTAGGTCATGTCAAAGCCACCAAAGCCGGCTAAAGAGTGAATATTCGACAACTAAAACTTGAATTGTACTACTTCTTACTGGCTATTGCTTCAACTTAGAGGCTTCTTCTGTGTTCTACTATGGTGCTTTTAGTGTCTCCGCATACCGCAGCACGCGACATAGCTTTGCAGACGACAAATGCAACCGATTCAGAGAGAAGAGCGGCCAATGTGACGATCTGGCTTTAAGTCGATTCGATAACAAATGACGAAAACGGACGGATTTCTCAGGTTTTTACTACATATGAACCCTTTTCACATTCTCCCGTGCAACGCGGCTGCTAGTCCTCCTTTCATGAGAAATCTTAAGATTTCACCTTATGTCCAAGGCACCAAAGCCGGCCAAAAATCAATAATCGATAACCAAAACTTGAATTGGACTGCTTCTTACTGGCTATTGCTTCAACTTCGAAGCTTCTTCTGTGTTCTACTATGGTGCTTTTAGTGTCTCCGCATACCGCAGCACGCGACATAGCTTTGCATTCGATAAATGTAACCGTCTCAGAGAGAAAAGCAGCCAATGTGACGATCTGGCTTTAAGTCGATTCGATAACAAATGACGAAAACGGACGGATTTCTCAGGTTTTTACTACATATGAACACTTTTCACATTCTCCCGTGCAACGCGGCTGCTAGTCCTCCTTTCATGCAAAATGTTAAGGTTCCACCTCATGTCCAACGCACCAAAGCCGGCTAAAAATCAATAATCGATAACCAAAACTTGAATTGTACTGCTTCTTACTGGCTATTGCTTCAACTTAGAAGCTTCTTCTGTGTTCTACTATGGTGCTTTTAGTGTCTCCTCATACCGCAGCACGCGACATAGCTTTGCAGACGATAAATGTAACCGATTCAGAAAGAAGCGTGCCCAATGTGACGACCTGGCTTTAAGTCGATTCGGTAACAAATGACGAAAACGGACGGATTTCTCAGGTTTTTACTTCTCTCATTCTCCCGTGCAACGGGACTGCTAGTCCTCCTTTCATGCAAAATCTTAATGTTCCACCTCATGTCCAAGGCACCAAAGCCGTCTAAAAATCAGTAATCGATAACCAAAACGTGAATTGTACTGCTTCTTACTGGCTATTGCTTCAACTTAGAAGATTCTTCTGGGTTCTACTATGGTGCCTTTAGTGTCTCCGCATACTGCAGCACGCGACATAGCTTTGCTGACGATAAATGTAACCGTCTCAGAGAGAAAAGCGGCCAATGTGACGATCTGGCTTTAAGTCGATTCGATAACAAATGACGAAAACGGACGGATTTCTCAGGTTTTTAATACATATAAACCCTTTTCACATACTCCCGTGCAACGCGGCTGCTAGTCCTCCTTTCATGCAAAATCTTAAGGTCCTAGGTCATGTCCAAGCCACCAAAGCCGGCTAAAGAGTGAATAATCGAACACTAAAACTTGAATTGTACTACATCTTACTGGCTATTGCTTGAACTTAGAAGCTTCTTCTGTGTTCTACTATTGTGCTTTTAGTGTCTCCGCATACCGCAGCACGCGACATAGCTTTGCAGACGATAAATGTAACCGATTCAGAGAGAAGAGCGGCCAATGTGACGATCTGGCTGTAAGTCGATTCGATAACAAATGTCGAAAACGGACGGATTTCTCAGGTTTTTACTACATATGAACCCTTTTTACATTCTCCCGTGCAACGCGGCTGCTAGTCCTCCTTTCATGCAAAATCTTAAGGTCCTATGTCATGTGCAAGCCACCAAAGCCGGGTAAAAGTCAATAATCGATAACCAAAACTTGAAATGTACTGCTTATTACTGGCTATTGCTTCAACTTAGAAGCTTCTTCTGTGTTCTACTATGGTGCTTTTAGAGTCTTCGCATACCGCAGCACGCGACATAGCATTGCAGACGATAAATGCAACCGATTCAGAGAGAAGAGCGGCCAATGTGACGATCTGGCTTTAAGTCGATTCGATAACAAATGACGAAAACGGACGGATTTCTCAGGTTTTTACTACATATGAACACTTTTCACATTCTCCCGTGCAACGCGGCTGCTAGTCCTCCTTTCATGCAAAATCGTAAGGTCCTAGGTCAAGTCCAAGCCACCAAAGCCGGCTAAAAAGTGAACAATCGACAACTAAAACTTGAATTGTACTACTTCTTACTGGCTATTACTTCAACTTAGAAGCTTCTTCTGTATTCCACTATGGTGCTTTTAGAGTCTCTGCATACCGCAGCAGGCGACATAGCTTTGCAGACGATAAATGTAACCGTCTCATAGAGAAAAGCGGCCAATGTGACTATCTGGCTTTAAGTCGATTCGATAACAAATGACGATAACGGGCGGATTTCTCTGGTTTTTACTACATATGAACCCTTTTCACATACTCTCGTGCAACGCGGCTGCTAGTCCTCCTTTCATGCAAAATCTTAAGGTCCTAGGTCGTGTCCAAGCCACCAAAGCCGGCTAAAGAGTGAATAATCGACAACTAAAACTTGAATTCTACTACATCTTACTGGCTATTGCTTCAACTTAGAAGCTTCTTCTGTGTTATACTATGGTGCTTTTAGTGTCTCAGCATACCGCAGCACGCGACATAGCTTTGCAGACGATAAATGTAACCGATTCAGAGAGAAGAGCGGCCAATGTTACGATCTGGCTTTAAGTCGATTCGATAACAAATGACGAAAACGGACGGATTTCTCAGGTTTTTACTACATATGAACCCTTTTTACATTCTCCCGTGCAACGCGGCTGCTAGTCCTCCTATCATGCAAAATCTTAAGATTCCACCTTATGTCTAAGGCACCAAAGACGGCCAAAAATCAATAATCGATAACCAAAACTTGAATTGGACTGCTTCTTACTGGCTATTGCTTCAACTTAGAAGCTTCTTCTGTGTTCCACTATGGTGCTTTTAGTTGTCTCCGCATACCGCAGCACGCGACATAGCTTTGCAGACGATAAATGTAACCGTCTCGGAGAGAAAAGCGGCCTATGTGACGATCTGTCTTTAAGTCGATTCGATAACAAATGACGAAAACGGACGGATTTCTCAGGTTTTTACTACATATAACCACTTTTCACATTCTCCCGTGCAACGCGGCTGCTAGTCCTCCTTTCATGCAAAATCTTAAGGTTCCACCTCATGTCCAAGGCACCAAAGCCGGCTACATATCATTAATCGATAACCAAAACTTGAATTGTACTTCTTCTTACTGGCTATTGCTTCAACTTAGAAGCTTCTTCTGTGTTCTACTATGGTGCTTTTAGTGTTTCCGCATACCGCAGCACGCGACATATATTTGCAGACGATAAATGTAACCGTCTCAGAGAGAAAAGCGGCCAATGTCACGATCTGGCTTTGAGTCGATTCGATAACAAATGACGAAAACGGACGGATTTCTCAGGTTTTTACTACATATGAACCCTTTTCACATTCTCCCGTGCAACGCGGCTGCTAGTCCTCCTTTCATGCAAAATCTTAAGGTCCTAGGTCATGTGCAAGCCACCAAAGCCGGGTAAAAGTCAATAATCGATAACCAAAACTTGAATTGTACTGCTTCTCACTGAATATTGCTTCAACTTAGAAGCTTCTTATGTCTTCTACTATGGTGCTTTTAGTGTTTCCGCATACCGCAGCACGCGACATAGCTTTGCAGACTATAAACGTAACCGTCTCAGAGAGAAAAGCGGCCAATGTGACGATCTGGCTTTAAGTCGAATCGATAACAAATGACGAAAACGGACGGATTTCTCAGGTGTTTACTATATATGAACACTTTTCACATTCTCCCGTGCAACGCGGCTGCTAGTCCTCCTTCCATGCAAAATCTTAAGGTCCTAGGTCATGTCCAAGCCACCAAAGCCGGCTAAAAAGTGAATAATCGACAACTAAAAATTGAATTGTACTACTTCTTACTGGCTATTACATCAACTTAGAAGCTTCTTCTGTGTTCTACTATGGTGCTTTTAGTGTCTCTGCATACCGCAGCAGGCGACATAGCTTTGCAGACGATAAATGTAACCGTCTCATAGAGAAAAGCAGCCAATGTGACGATCTGGCTTTAAGTCGATTCGATAACAAATGACGAAAACGGACGGATTTCTCAGGTTTTTACTACATATGAACACTTTTCACATTCTCCCGTGCAACGCGGCTGCTAGTCCTCCTTTCATGCAAAATGTTAAGGTTCCACCTCATGTCCAACGCACCAAAGCCGGCTAAAAATCAATAATCGATAACCAAAACTTGAATTGTACTGCTTCTTACTGGCTATTGCTTCAACTTAGAAGCTTCTTCTGTGTTCTACTATGGTGCTTTTAGTGTCTCCTCATACCGCAGCACGCGACATAGCTTTGCAGACGATAAATGTAACCGATTCAGAAAGAAGCGTGCCCAATGTGACGACCTGGCTTTAAGTCGATTCGGTAACAAATGACGAAAACGGACGGATTTCTCAGGTTTTTACTTCTCTCATTCTCCCGTGCAACGGGACTGCTAGTCCTCCTTTCATGCAAAATCTTAATGTTCCACCTCATGTCCAAGGCACCAAAGCCGTCTAAAAATCAGTAATCGATAACCAAAACGTGAATTGTACTGCTTCTTACTGGCTATTGCTTCAACTTAGAAGATTCTTCTGGGTTCTACTATGGTGCCTTTAGTGTCTCCGCATACTGCAGCACGCGACATAGCTTTGCTGACGATAAATGTATCCGTCTCAGAGAGAAAAGCGGCCAATGTGACGATCTGGCTTTAAGTCGATTCGATAACAAATGACGAAAACGGACGGATTTCTCAGGTTTTTACTTCTCTCATTCTCCCGTGCAACGGGACTGCTAGTCCTCCTTTCATGCAAAATCTTAAGGTTCCACCTCATGTCCAAGGCACCAAAGCCGTCTAAAAATCAGTAATCGATAACCAAAACGTGAATTCTACTGCTTCTTACTGGCTATTGCTTCAACTTAGAAGATTCTTCTGGGTTCTACTATGGTGCCTTTAGAGTCTCCGCATACTGCAGCACGCGACATACCTTTGCAGACGAAAAATGTAACCGTCTCAGAGAGAAAAGCGGCCAATGTGACGATCTGGCCCTAAGTCGATTCGATAACAAATGACGAAAACGGACGGATTTCTCAGCTTTTTACTACATAAGAACACTTTTCACATTCTCCCGTGCAACGCGGCTGTTAGTCCTCCTTTCATGCAAAATCTTAATGTCCCACCTCATGTCCAAGGCACCAAAGCCGCCTAAAAATCAATAATCGATAACCAAAACTTGAATTGTACTCCTCCTTACTGGGTATTGCTTCAACTTCGAAGCTTCTTCTGTGTTCTAATATGGTGCTTTTGATGTCTCCGCATTCCGCAGCACGCGACATAGCTGTCCACACAATAAAAGTAACCGTTTCAGAGAGAAGAGCGGCCAATGAGACGATCTGGCTTTAAATCGATTCGATATCAAATGACGAAAACGGACGGATTTCTCAGGTTTTTACTACATATGAACACTTTTCACATTCTCGCGTGCAACGCGGCTGCTAGTTTTCCTTTCATGCAAAATCTTAATGTTCCACCTCATGTCCAAGGCACCTAAGCCGTCTAAAAATCAATAATCGATAACCAAAACGTGAATTGTACTGCTTCTTACTGGCTATTGCTTCAACTTAGAAGCTTCCTCTGTGTTCTACTATGGTGCTTTTAGTGTCTCCGCATACCGCAGCACGCGACGTAGCTTTGCAGACGATAAATGTAACCGTCTCAGAGAGAAAAGCGGCCAATGTGACGATCTTGCTTTAAGTCGATTCGATAACAAATGACGAAAACGGACGGATTTCTCAGGTTTTTACTACATATGAACCCTTTTCACATTCTCCCGTGCAACGCGGCTGCTAGTCCTCCTTTCATGCAAAATCTTAAGGTCCTAGGTCATATCCAAGCCACAAAAGCCGGCTAAAAAGTGAATAATCGACAACTAAAACTTGAATTGTACTACTTCTTACTGGCTATTGCTTCAACTTAGAAGCTTCTTCTGTGTTCTGCTATGGTGCTTTTAGTGTCCCCGCATACTGCAGCACGCGACATAGCTTTGCAGACGATAAATGTTACCGTTTCAGAAAGAAGAGCGGCCAATGTAACGGTCTGGCTTTAAATCGATTCGATAGCAAATGACGAAAATGTGCGGATTTATCAGGTTTTTACTACATATGAACACTTTTCACATTCTCCCGTGCAACGCCGCTGCTAGTCGTCCTTTCATGCAAAATCGTAAGGTCCTAGCCAATGTCCAAGGCACCACAGTCTTCTAAAAAGTCAATAATCGATAACTAAGACGTGAATTGTACTACCTCTTACTGGCTATTACATCAACATAGAAGCTTCTTCTGGGTTCTACTATGGTGCTTTTAGTGTCTCCGCATACCGCAGCACGCGACATAGCTTTGCAGACGATAAATGTAACCGTTTCAGACCGAAGAGCGGCCAATGTGACGATCTGGCTCTAAGTCGATATGATAACAAATGACGAAAACAGACGGATATCTCAGGTTTTTACTACATATGAACACATTTCACATTCTCCAGTGCAACGCGGGTGCTAGTCCTCCTTTCATGCAAAATCTTAAGGTCCTAGGTCATATCCAAGCCACCAAAGCCGGCTAAAAAGTGAATAATCCACAACTGAAACTTGAATTTTACTACGTCTTACTGGCTATTGCTTCAACTTAGAAGCTTCTTCTGTGTTCCAGTATGGTGCTTTTAGTGTCTCCGCATACCGCAAAACGCGACATAGCTTTGCAGACGATAAATGTAACCGTCTCAGAGAGAAAAGCGGCCAATGTGACGATCTGGCTTTAAGTCGATTCGATAACAAGTGACGAAAACGGACGGATTTATCAGGTTTGTACTACATATGAACACTTTTCACATTCTCCCGTGCAACGCGGCTGCTAGTCGCCCTTTCATGCAAAATCTTAAGGTCCTAGCTCATGGCCAAGGCACAAAAGCTGGCAAAAAGGTCAATAATCGATAACTAAAACTTGAATAGTACTACTTCTAACTTACTATTACATTCTCTTAGAAGCTTCTTCTGTGTTCTACTATGGTGCTTTTAGCGTCTCCGCATACCGCAGCACGCGACATAGCTTTGCAGACGATAAATGTAACCATTTCAGAGAGAAGAGCGTCCAATGTGACGATCTGGGTTTAAGTCGATTCGATAACAAATGACGAAAACGTACGGATTTCTCAAGTTTTTACTACATATGAAATCTTTTCACATTCTTTCGTGCAACGCGGCTGCTAGACCTTCTATCATGCAAAATCTTAAGATCATAGGTCATGTCCAAGCCACCAAAGCCGGCTAAAAAGTGAATAATCGAAAACAAAAACTTGAATTGTACTACTTCTTACTGGCTATTGCTTCGCCTTAGGAGCTTCTTCTGTGTTCTACTATTGTGCTTTTAGTGTCTCCGCATACCGCAGCACGCGACATAGCTTTGCAGACGATACATGTAACCGTTTCAGAGAGAAGAGCGGCCAATGTGACGATCTGGCTTAAAGTCGATTCGATAACAAATGACGAAAACGGACGGATTTATCTGGTTTGTACTACATATGAACACTTTTCACAGTCTCCCGTGCAACGCGGCTGCTAGTCGGCCTTTCATGCAAAATCTTAAGGTCCTAGCTCATGGCCAAAACACCAAAGCCGGCAAAAAAGTCAATAATCGATAACTAAAACTTGAATAGTACTACTTCTAACTTACTATTACATTGTCTTAGAAACTTCTTCTGTGTTCTAATATGGTGCTTTTAGTGTCTCCGCATACTGCAGCACGCGACATAGCTTTGCAGACGATAAAAGTAACGGTTTCAGAGCGAAGAGCGGCCAATGTGACGATCTGGGTTTAAGTCGATTCGATAACAAATGACAAAAACGTACGGATTTCTCAAGTTTTTACTACATATGAAATCTTTTCACATTCTTCCGTGCAACGTGGCTGCTAGACCTTCTATCATGCAAATCTTAAGATCCTAGGTCATGTCCAAGCCACCAAAGCCGGCTAAAAAGTGAATAATCGAAAACAAAAACTTGAATTGTACTACTTCTTACTGGCTATTGCTTCGCCTTAGGAGCTTCTTCTGTGTTCTACTATTGTGCTTTTAGTGTCTCCGCATACCGCAGCACGCGACATAGCTTTGCAGACGATACATGTAACCGTTTCAGAGAGAAGAGTGGCCAATGTGACGATCTGGCTTAAAGTCGATTCGATAACAAATGACGAAAACGGACGGATTTATCTGGTTTGTACTACATATGAACACTTTTCACATTCTCCCGTGCAACGCGGCTGCTAGTCGCCCTTTCATGCAAAATCTTAAGGTCCTAGCTCATGGCCAAAACACCAAAGCCGGCAAAAAAGTCAATAATCGATAACTAAAACTTGAATAGTACTTCTTCTAACTTACTATTACATTCTCTTAGAAGCTTCTTCTGTGTTCTACTATGGTGCTTTTAGTGTCTCCGCATACCGCAGCACGCGACATAGCTTTGCAGACGATAAATGTTACCGTTTCAGAGAGAAGAGCGGCCAATGTAACGGTCTGGCTTTAAATCGATTCGATAGCAAATGACGAAAACGTGCGGATTTATCAGGTTTTCTACTACATATGAACACTTTTCACATTCTCCCGTGGAACGCGGCTGCTAGTCGCCGTTTCATGCAAAATCGTAAAGTCCTAGGTCATGTCCAAGCCACCAAAGCCGGCTAAAAAGTGTATAATCGACAACTAAAACTTAAATTGTACTACTTCTTACTGGCTACTGCTTCGCCTTAGGAGCATCGTCTGTGTTCTACTATTGTACTTTTAGTGTCTCCGCATACCGCAGCACGCGACATAGCTTTGCAGACGATAAATGTAACGGTTTCAGAGCGAAGAGCAGCCAATGTGACGATCTGGCTCGAAGTCGATATGATAACAAATGACGAAAACAGACGGATTTCTCAGGTTTTTACTACATATGAACACTTTTTACATTCTCCCGTGCAACGCGGCTGCTAGTCCTCCTTTCATGCAAAATCTTAAGGTCCTAGGTCATATCCAAGCCACCAAAGCCGGCTAAAAAGTGAATAATCGACAACTAAAACTTGATTTGTACTACATCTTACTGGATATTACTTCAACTTAGAAGCTTCTTCTGCGTTCTACTATGGTGCTTTTAGTGTCTCCGCATACCGCAGCACGCGACATAGCTTTGCAGACGATAAATGTAACTGTCTCAGAGAGAAGAGCGGCCTTTGTGACGATCTGGCTCTAAGTCGATATGATAACAAATGACGAAAACAGACGGATTTCTCAGGTTTTTACTACATATGAACACTTTTCACATTCTCCCGTGCAACGCGGCTGCTAGTCGCCCTTTCATGCAAAATCTTAAGGTCCTAGCTCATGGCCAAGGCACAAAAGCTGGCAAAAAGGTCAATAATCGATAACTAAAACTTGAATAGTACTACTTCTAACTTACTATTACATTCTCTTAGAAGCTTCTTCTGTGTTCTACTATGGTGTTTTTAGTGTCTCCGCATACCGCAGCACGCGACATAGCTTTACAGACGATAAATGTTACCGTTTCAGAGAGAAGAGCGGCCAATGTAACGGTCTGGCTTTAAATCGATTCGATAGCAAATGACGAAAACGTGGGGATTTATCAGGTTTTTACTACATATGAACACTTTTCACATACTCCCGTGCAACGCGGCTGCTAGTCGCCCTTTCATGCAAAATCTTAAGGTCCTAGCTCATGGCCAAGGCACCAAAGCCGGCAAGAAAGTCAATAATCGATAACTAAAACTTGAATAGTACTACTTCTATCTTACTATTACATTCTCTTAGAAGCTTCTTCTGTGTTCTACTATGGTGCTTTAGGGGGCTCCGCATACCGCAGCACGCGACATAGCTTTGCAGACGATAAATGTAACCATTTCAGAGAGAAGAGCGTCCAATGTGACGATCTGGGTTTAAGTCGATTCGATAACAAATGACGAAAACGTACGGATTTCTCAAGTTTTTACTACATATGAAATCTTTTCGCATTCTTCCGTGCAACGCGGCTGCTAGACCTTCTATCATGCAAAATCTTAAGATCCTAGGTCATGTCCAAGCCACCAAAGCCGGCTAAAAAGTGAATAATCGAAAACAAAAACTTGAATTGTACTACTTCTTACTGGCTATTGCTTCGCCTTAGGAGCTTCTTCTGTGTTCTACTATTGTGCTTTTAGTGTCTCCGCATACCGCAGCACGCGACATAGCTTTGCAGACGATACATGTAACCGTTTAAGAGAGAAGAGCGGCCAATGTGACGATCTGGCTTAAAGTCGATTCGATAACAAATGACGAAAACGGAAGGATTTATCTGGTTTGTACTACATATGAACACTTTTCACATTCTCCCGTGCAACGCGGCTGCTAGTCGCCCTTTCATGCAAAATCTTAAGGTCCTAGCTCATGGCCAAAACACCAAAGCCGGCAAAAAAGTCAATAATCGATAACTAAAACTTAAATAGTACTTCTTCTAACTTACTATTACATTCTCTTAGAAGCTTCTTCTGTGTTCTACTAAGGTGCTTTTAGTGTCTCCGCATACCGCAGCACGCGACATAGCTTTGCAGACGATAAATGTTACCGTTTCAGAGAGAAGAGCGGCCAATGTAACGGTCTGGCTTTAAATCGATTCGATAGCAAATGACGAAAACGTGCGGATTTATCAGGTTTTCTACTACATATGAACACTTTTCACATTCTCCCGTGGAACGCGGCTGCTAGTCGCCGTTTCATGCAAAATCGTAAAGTCCTAGGTCATGTCCAAGCCACCAAAGCCGGCTAAAAAGTGTATAATCGACAACTAAAACTTAAATTGTACTACTTCTTACTGGCTATTGCTTCGCCTTAGGAGCATCGTCTGTGTTCTACTATTGTGCTTTTAGTGTCTCCGCATACCACAGCACACGACATAGCTTTGCAGACGATAAATGTAACCGTTTCAGAGAGAAGAGCGGCCAATGTAACGGTCTGGCTTTAAATCGATTCGATAGCAAATGACGAAAACGTGCGAATTTATCAGGTTCTTACTACATATGAACACTTTTCACATTCTCCCGGGCAACGCTGCTGCTAGTCGCCCTTTCATGCAAAATCTTAAGGTCCTAGCCAATGTCCAAGGCACCAAAGCCTTCTAAAAAGTCAACAATCGATAACTAAGACGTAAATTGTACTACTTCTTACTGGCTATTACATCAAAATAGAAGCTTCTTCTGTGTTCTACTATGGTTCTTTTAGTGTCTCCGCATACTGCAGCACGCGACATAGCTTTGCAGACGATAAATGTAACGGTTTCAGAGCGAAGAGCGGCCAATGTGACGATCTGGCTCGAAGTCGATATGATAACAAATGACGAAAACAGACGGATTTCTCAGGTTTTTACTACATATGAACACTTTTTACATTCTCCCGTGCAACGCGGCTGCTAGTCCTCCTTTCATGCAAAATCTTAAGGTCCTAGGTCATATCCAAGCCACCAAAGCCGGCTAAAAAGTGAATAATCGACAACTAAAACTTGATTTGTATTACATCTTACTGGATATTACTTCAACTTAGAAGCTTCTTCTGCGTTCTACTATGGTGCTTTTAGTGTCTCCGCATACCGCAGCACGCGACATAGCTTTGCAAACGATAAATGTAACTGTCTCAGAGAGAAGAGCGGCCTTTGTGACGATCTGGCTCTAAGTCGATATGATAACAAATGACGAAAACAGACGGATTTCTCAGGTTTTTACTACATATGAACACTTTTCACTTTCTCCCGTGCAACGCGGCTGCTAGTCGCCCTTTCATGCAAACTCTTAAGGTCCTAGCCAATGTCCAAGGCACCAAAGCCTTCTAAAAAGTCAATAATCGATAAATAAGACGTGAATTGTACTACTTCTTACTGGCTATTACATCAACATAGAAGCTTCTTCTGTGTTCTACTATGGTGCTTTAAGTGTCTCCGCATACCGCAGCACGCGACATAGCTTTGCAGACGATAAATGTAACCGTTTCAGAGCGAAGAGCGGCCAATGTGACGATCTGGATCTAAGTCGATATGATAACAAATGACGAAAACAGACGGATTTCTCAAGTTTTTACTACATATGAACACTTTTCACATTCTCCCGTGCAACGCGGCAGCTAGTCCTCCTTTCATGCAAAATCTTAAGGTCCTAGGTCATGTCCAAGCCACCAAAGCCGGCTAAAAAGTGAATAATCGACAACTAATACTTGAATTGTACTACTTCTTACTGGCTATTGCTTCAACTTAGAAGCTTCTTCTGTGTTCTACTGTGGTGCTTTTAGTGTCTCCACATACCGCAGCACGCGACATAGCTTTGCAGACGATAAATGTAACCGTTTCAGAGAGAAGAGCGGCAAATGTGACGAAATGGGTTTAAGTCAATTCGATAACAAATGACGAAAACGGAGTGATTTCTCAGGTTTTTACTACATATGAACATTTTTCACATTCTCCCGTGCAACGCGGCTAATAGTCCTCCTTTCATGCAAAATCTTAAGGTCCTAGCTCATGTAAAGGGCACCAAAGCCGGCTAAAAAGTGAATAATCGATAACTAGAATGTGAATTGTACTACTTATTACTGGCTATTACATCAACTTAGAAGCTTCTTCTGTGTTGTACTATGGTGCTTTAAGTGTCTCCGCATACTGCACCCAGCGACATAGCTTTGCAGACGATAAATAACACCGTTTCAGAGGGAAGGGCGGCCAATGTGACGATCTGGCTTTAAGTCGATTCGATAACAAATGACGAAAACGGCCGGATATCTCATGTTTTTACTACATATGAACACTTTTCACATTCTCCCGTGCAACGCGGCTGCTAGTCCTCCTTCCATGCAAAATCTTAAGGTCCTAGGTCATGTGGAAGCCACTAAACCCGGCTACAAAGTGTATAATCGACAACTAAAACTAAAATTGTACTACTTCTTACTGGCTATTGCTTCAACTTAGAAGCTTCTTCTGTGTTCTACTATGGTGCTTTTAGTGTCTCCGCATACCGCAGCACGCGACATAGCTTTGCAGACGATAAATGTAACCGTTTCAAAGAGAAGAGCGGCCAATGTGACGATCTGGCTCTAAGTCGATTCGATGACAAATGACGAAAACAGACGCATTTCTCAGGTTTTTACTACATATGAACACTTTTCACATTATCCCGTGCAACGCACCCTCTAGTCCTCCTTTCATGCAAAATCTTAAGGTCCTAGCTCACGTCCAATGCCCCATAGCCCCCTAAAAGTAAATAATCGATAACTTAAACGTGAACTGTACTACTTCTTACTGGCTATTACATAAACTTAGAAGCTTTTTCTGTGTTCTACTATGGTGCTTTTAGTGTCTCGCACATTCCGCAGCACGCGACATAGCTTTGCAGACGATAAATGTAACCGTTTCAGAGAGAAGAGCGGCCAATTTGACGATCTGGCTCTAAGTCGATTCGATAACATATGACGAAAAGAGACGGATTTCTCAGGTTTTTACTACATATGAACACTTTTCACATTCTCCCTTGCAACGTGGCTGCTAAACCTCCTTTCATGCAAAACCTTAAGGTCCTAGGTCATGTCCAGGCCACCAAAGCCGGCTAAAAAGTGAATAATCGACAACTAAAACTTGAATTGTACTACTTCTTACTGGCTATTGCTTCAACTTAGAAGCTTCTTCTGTGTTCTACTATGGTGCTTTTAGTGTCTCCACATACCGCAGCACGCGTCATAGCTTTGCAGACGATAAATGTAACCGTTTCAGAGAGAAGAGCGTCCAATGTGACGTTCTGGCTCTAAGTCGATATGATAACAAATGACGAAAACAGACGAATTTCTCAGGTTTTACTACATATGAACACTTTTCACATTCTCCCGTGCAACGCGGCTGCTAGTCCTCCTTTCATGCAAAATCTTAAGGTCCTAGGTCATGTCCAAGCCACCAAAGCCGGCTAAACAGGGTATAATCGACAACTAAAACTTAAATTGTACTACTTCTTACTGGCTATTGCTTCAACTTAGAAGCTTCTTCTGTGTTCTACTATGATGCTTTTAGTGTCTCCGCATACCGCAGCACGCGACATAGCTTTTCAGACACTTCTCACATTCTCCCGTGCAACGCGGCTGCTAGTCCTCCTTCCATGCAAAAACTTAAGTACCTAGGTCGTGTCCAAGCCACCAAAGCCGGCTAAAGAGTGAATAATCGACAACTAAAACTTGAATTGTACTACTTCTTACTGGCTATTGCTTCAACTTAGAAGCTTCTTCTGTGTTCTACTATGGTGCTTTTAGTGTCTCCACATACCGCAGCACGCGACATAGCTTTGCAGACGATAAATGTAACCGTTTCAGAGAGAAGAGCGGCAAATGTGACGAAATGGCTTTAAGTCAATTCGATAACAAATGACGAAAACGGAGTGATTTCTCAAGTTTTTACTACATATGAACATTTTTCACATTCGCCCGTGCAATGCGGCTAATATTCCGCCTTTCATGCAAAATCTTAAGGTCCTACCTGCTGTACAAAGCACCAAACTCGGCTAAAAATCAATAATCGATAAACAATACTTGAATTGTACTGCTTCTTACTGGCTATTGCTTCAACTTAGAAGATTTTTCTGTGTTCTACTATGGTGCTTTTAGTGTCTCCGCGTACCGCAGCACGCGACATAGCTTTGCAGACGATAAATGTAACCGTCTCAGAGAGAAGAGCGGCCAATGTGGCGATCTGGCTTTAGGTCGATTCGATAACAAATGACGAAAACGGCCGGATATCTCAGGTTTTTACTACATATGAACACTTTTTACATTCTCCCGTGCAACGCGGCTAATATTCCGCCATTCATGCGAAATCTTAAGGTCCTAGCTCATGCCCTAGGCCCCAAAAAATTATAAAAAGTCAATAATCGATAACTAAAACATGAATTGTACTGCATCTTACTGGGTATTACATCAACTTATAACCTGCTTTTGTGTTCTACTATGGTGCTTTTAGTGTCTCCGCATACCGCAACACGCGACATAGTTCTGCAGACGATAAATGTTACCGTTTCAGAGAGAAGAGCGGCAAAAGTGACGATCTGGCTTAAAGTCGGTTTGATAACAAATGAGGAAAACGGGCGAATATCTTAGGTTTTTACTACATATCAACACTTTTCACATTCTCCCGTGCAACGCAGCTCCTAGTTATCCTTTCATGCAAAATCGTAAGGTCATAGCTCATGTCCAAGGTACCAAAGCCGGCTAAAAAGTCTATAATCGATAACTAAAACTTGAATTGTAATACTTCTTACTGGCTATTACATCAACTTAGAAGTTCTTCTGTGTTCTACTATGGTGCTTTTAGTGACTCCGAATACTGCAGCACGCGTCATAGCCTCGCTGACGATAAATGTAATCGTTTCAGAGAGAAGAGCGGCCAATGTGACCATGTGGCTTTAAGTCGATTCGATAACAAATGACGAAAACGGACGGATTTTTCAGGTTTTTACTACATATGAAACACTTTTCCCATTTTCCCGTGCAACGCGGCTGCTAGTCCTCCTTTCATGCAAAATCTTATGGTCCTAAGTCATATCCAAGCCACCAAAGCCGGCTAAAATGTGAATAATCGACAACTAAAACTTGAATTGTACTACTTCTTACTGGCTATTGCTTCAACTTAGAAGCTTCTTCTGTGTTCTACTATGGTGCTTTTAGTGTCTCGGCATACCGCACCCAGTGACATAGCTTTGCAGACGATAAATGTAACCGTTTCAGAGAGAAGAGCGGCCAATGTGCGATCTGGCTTTAAGTCGATTCGATAACAAATGACGAAAACGGACGGATTTCTAAGAGTTTTTACTACATATAAATACTTTTCACATTCTCCCGTGCCACGCTGCTGCTAGTTCTCCTTTCATGCAAAATCTTAAGATCCTAGCTCATGCCCAAAGCACCAAAAAAGGCTAAAAAGTCAATAATCGATAAATTAACGTGAATTGTACTACTTCTTACTGGGTATTACATCAACTTAGAAGCTTCATCTGTGTTCTACTATGGTGCTTCTAGTGACTCCACATACAGCAGCACGCGACATAGCTTTGCAGACGATAAATGTAACCGTTTCAGAGAGAAGAGCGGGCAATGTGACGAACTGGCTTTAAGTCGATTTGACAACAAATGACGGAAACGGGCGGATTTCTTAGGTTTTTACTACAAATGAGCACTTTTCACAGTCTCCCGTGCAACGCGGCTGCTAGTCCTGCTTTCATGCAAAATCTTAACGTCCTAGCTTATGCCCAAGGCACGAAAGCCGAATAAAAAGTCAATGATCGATAACTAAAACTGGAATTGTACTACTTCTTACTGTCTATTACAACAACTTAGAAGCTTCTTCTGTGTTCTACTATGCTGCCTTTAGTGTCTCCGCATACCGCAGCACGCGACATACCGTTGCAGACGATAAATGTAACTGTTTCAGAGAGAAGAGCCACCAATGAGTCGATCTGGCTTTAAGTCGATTCGATAACAAATGACGGAAACGGAGGGAATTCTCAGGTTTTTACTATATATGAACATTTTTCACATTCTCCCGTGCAAAGCGGCTGCTACAGTTCCCTTCATGCAAAATCGTAACGTCCTAGCTCATGTCCAAGGTACCAAAGCCGGCTAAAAAGTCAGTAATCGATAACTAAAACTTGCATTGTACTACTTACTGGCTATTACTTCAACTTAGAAGCTTCCTCTGTGTTCTACTATGGTGCTTTTTGTGTCTCCGCATACCGCATCACGCGACATAGCTATACAGACGATAAATGTAACCGTTTCAGAGACAAGAGCTGCCAATGTAACGATCTGGCTTTCAGTCGATTTGGTAACAAATGAGATAAAGGGACGGATGTCTCAGGTGTTTACTACATAAGAAAAATATTCAAATTCTCCCATGCAACGCAGCTGCTAGTCGTCCATTTTTGCAATATCGTAAGGTACTAGCTCCTGTCCAAGGTACCAAGCTGGGCTAAAAAGTCAATAATCGATAACTAAAACTTGCATTGTACTACTTATTATTGGCTATTACTTTAACTTAGAAGCTTCTTCTGTGTTCTGCTATGGTGCTTTTAGTGTCTACGAATACCGCATCACGCGACATAGCTTTCCAGACTATAAATGTAACCGTTTCAGTGAGAAGAGCGACCAATGTGACGATCTGGCTTTAAGTCGATTTGATAACAAATGACGAAACCGAACGGATTTCTAAGGTTTTTACTACAAATGAACACTTAACACATTCTCCCGTGCAACGCGGCTGCTAGTGGTCCTTTCATGCAAAGTCTTAAGGTCCTAGATCACGTCCAACGCACCCAGGAAGGGTAAAAGGTCAATAATCGATAACTAAAACTTTAATTGTAATGTTTCTTACTGACTATTACATGAACTTAGAAGCTTCTTCTGTGTTCAACTGCGGTGCTTTTAGTGTCTTGCGCATACGGAAGCACGCGACATAGCTTTGCAGACGATAAATGTAACCGTTTCAGAGAGAAGAGCGGCCAGTGTGACGATCTGGTTTTAAGTCGAACAGATAACAAATAACGAAAACGGCCAGATTTTTCAGGTTTTTTCTACATATAAACAATTTTCAGATTCTCCTGTGCAACGCGGCTGCTAGACTTCCTATCAAGCAAAATCGTAGGGTTCTAGCTTATTTCCAAGGCACCAAAGGAAAGTAAAAGGTAAATAATCAATAACTAAAACTTGAATTTTACTGTCTCTTACTGGCTATTACGTCAACATAGAAGCTTTTTCTGTGTTCTCCCATGGTGCGTTTAATGTCTGGCCCATACCGCAGCACGCGACATAGCTTTGCAGACGATAAATGTAACCGTTTCAGAGAGAAGAGCGGCCAATGTAACGTCCTTGCTTTAAGTCGATTCGATAACAAATGAAGAAAACTGACGGATTTCTAAGGTTGTTACTACATATGAACACTTTTCACATTGTCTCGAGCAACGCGGCTGCTAATCCTCCTTTCATACAAAATCGTAAGGTCCTAGCTCATGTCCAAGGCACCAAAGAAGGCTAGAAATTCAATAATCGATAGTTAAAACTTGAATTGTACTAAATCTTACTGGCTATTACAAAACCGAATAAAAAGTCAAAAACCGATAACTAAAACTTGAATTGTACCACTTCTTACTGGCTATTACATCAACTTAGAAGCTTCTACTGTGGTGCCTTTAGTGTCTCCGCATACCGCACCCAGCGACATAGCTTTGCAGGCGAAAAATGTAACCGTTTCAGAGGGAAGTGCGGCCAATGTGACGATCTGGGTTTAAGTCGACTCGATAACAAATGACGAAAACGGCCGGAATTCTCAGGTTTTTACTACATATTAACACTTTTCACGTTCCCTCGTGCAACGCGGCTGCTAGTCCTCCTTTCATGCAAAATCTTAAGGTCCTAGATCATGTACAAGGCACCTAAGCCGGCTGAAAAGTGAATAATCGATAACGAAAACTTGAATTGTACTACTTCTTACTGGCTATAACATAAACTTAGAAGCTTCCTCTGTGTTCCACTATGGTGCTTTTAGTGTCTCCGCATACCGCACCCAGCGACATAGCTTTGCAGACGATAAATCTAACCAGTTCAGAGAGAAGAGCGGCCAATGTAACGTCCTTGCCTTAAGTCGATTCGATAACAAATGACGAAAACGGACGGACTTCTCAGTTTGTTACTACATATGAACACTTTTCACATTGTCCCGAGCAACGCGTATGCTACTCCTCCTTTCATACAAAATCGTAAGGTCCTAGCTCATGTCCAAGGCACCAAAAAAGGTTAAAAATTCAATAATCGATAATTAAAACTTGAATTTTACTACATCTTACTGGCTATTACATAGCAGAATAAAAAGTCAAAAACCAATAACTAAAACTTGATTGTACTACTGCTTACTGGCTGTTACATCAACTTAGAAGGTTCTTCTGTGTTCTACTATGGTGCTTTTAGTGTCTCCGCATACTTTAACACGCGACATAGCTATGCAGACGATAAATGTAACCGTTTCAGAGACAAGTGCTGCCAATGTAACGATCTGGCTTTAAGTCGATTCGATAACAAATGACGAAAACGGAAGGATTTCTCAGGTTTTTACCACGTATGAACACTTTTCACATTCTCCCGTGCAATTCGGCTGCTAGTCCTCCTTTCATGCAAAATCTTAAGGTCCTAGCTCATGACCAAAGCACCAAAGCCGGCTAAAAAGTCAATAAACGACAACTAGAACTTTAGTTGTACTACCTCTTACTGGGTATTACATCAACTTAGAAGCTTCTTCTGTGTTCTACTATGGTGCTTTTAGTGTCTCCGCATACCGCACCCAGCGACATAGCTTAGCAGCCGATAAATGTAACCGTTTCAGAGGGAAGTGCGTCCAATAAGACGATCTGGCTTTAAGTCGATTCGATAACAAATGACGAAAACGGACGAATTTCTCAGGTTTTTAATACATATGAACACTTTTCACATTCTCCCGTGCAACGCGGCTAATAGTCCTCCTTTCATGCAAGATCTTAAGGTCCTAGCTCATGTCCAATGCACCAAAGCCGGCTAAATAGTCAATAATCGATAACTAAAACGTGAATTGTACTACTTCTTAATGCCTATTACATAAACGTAGAAGCTTTATCAGTGTTCTACTATGGTGCTTTTACTGTCTCCGCATACGGCATCACGCGACACAGCTTTGCAGACGATCAATGTAACCGTTTCTGAGAGAAGAGCGGCCAACGTGACGATCTGGGTTTAAGTCCATTCGATAACAAATGACGAAAACTGACGGATTTCTCAGGTTTTTACTATATATGAACACTTTTCCCATTCTCCCGTGCCCGCGGATTCTAGTCCTCCTTTCATGCAAAATCATAAAGACCTAGCTCATGTCTAAGGTATGAAAGCCGGCTAAAAAGTCAATAATCGATAACTAAAACTTGAATTGCACTGTTTCTTACTGGCTAATACATGAACTTAGAAACTTCTGCTGTGTTGTACTATGGTGCTTTTAGTGACTCCGCATAGCGCAACACTCGACATAGCTTTGCAGACGATAAATGTAACCGTTTCAGAGAGAAGAGCGGACAATGTGACGAACTGGCTTTAAGTCGATTTGACAACAAATGACGAAAACGGGCGGATTTTTTAGGTTTTTACTACAAATGAGCACTTTTCACAGTCTCCCGTGCAACGCGGCTGCTAGTCCTCCTTTCATGCAAAATCTTAAGGTCCTAGCTTATGCCCAAGGCACGAAAGCCGAATAAAAAGTCAACAATCGATAACTAAAACTTGAATTGTACTACTTCTTACTGTCTATTACAACAACTTAGAAGCTTCTTCTGTGTTCTACTATGCTCCTTTTAGTGTCTCGCCCATACCGCAGCACGCGACATAGCTTTGCAGACGATAAATGTAACTGTTTCAGAGAGAAGAGCCACCAATGAGACGATCTGGCTTTAAGTCGATTCGATAACAAATGACGGAAACGGAGGGAATGCTCAAGTTTTTACTATATATGAACATTTTTCACATTCTCCCGTGCAAAGCGGCTGCTACAGTTCCCTTCATGCAAAATCGTAACGTCCTAGCTCATGTCCAAGGTACCAAAGCCGGCTAAAAAGTCAGTAATCGATAACTAAAACTTGCATTGTACTACTTACTGGCTATTACTTCAACTTAGAAGCTTCCTCTGTGTTCTACTATGGTGCTTTTTGTGTCTCCGCATACCGCAGCACGAGACATAGCTTTGCAGACGATAAATGTAACCGTTTCAGAGAGAAGAGCGGCCTACGTGACGATCTTGGTTTAAGTCTATTCGATAACAAATGACGATAACGGACGGATTTCTCAGGTTTTTACTATATATGAACACTTTTCACATTCTCCCGCGCAAAGCGGCTGGTACACTTCGATTCATGCAATATCTTAAGGTAATAGCTCATGTCCAAGGCAACAAAGAAGGGTAAAAGATCAATAATCGATAACGAAAACTTGAATTGTACTGTTTCTTACTGGCAATTACATCAACTTGGAAGTTTCTTCTGTGTTCTACTATGGTGCTTTTAGTGTCTCCGCATACTGGAGCACGCGACATTGCTTTGCAGATGATAAGTGTAACCGTTTCAGAGAGAAGAGCGGCCAATGTAATGTCCTTGCCTTAAGTCGATTCGATAACGAATGACGAAAACGGACGGACTTCTCAGTTTGTTACTACATATGAATTCTTTTCACATTGTCCCGAGCAACACGGCTGCTAATCCTCCTTTCATACAAAATCGTAAGGTCCTAGCTCATGTCCAAGGCACCAAAAAAGGCTAAAAATTCAATAATCGATAATTAAAACTTGAATTGTAATACATCTTACTGGCTATTACATAGCAAAATAACAAGTCAAAAACCAACTACTAAAACTTGATTGTACTACTGCTTACTGGCTGTTACATCAACTTAGAAGGTTCTTCTGTGTTCTACTATGGTGCTTTTAGTGTCTCCGCATACCTTAGCACGCGACATAGCTATACAGACGATAAATGTAACCGTTTCAGAGACAAGAGCTGCCAATGTAACGATCTGGCTTTAAGTCGATTTGATAACAAATAAGGAAAAGGGACGGATATCTCAGGTGTTTACTACATAAGAAAAATATTCAAATTCTCCCATGCAACGCAGCTGCTAGTCGTCCATTTTTGAAATATCTAAGGTCCTAGCTCCTGTCCAAGGTACCAAAGCAGGCTAAAAAGTCAATAATCGATAACTAAAACTTGCATTGTACTACTTATTACTGGCTATTACTTCAACTTAGAATCTTCTTCTGTGTTCTGCTATGGTGCTTTTAGTGTCTCTGCATACCGCATCACGCGACATAGCTTTCCAGACGATAAATGTAACCGTTTCAGAGACAAGTGCTGCCAATGTAACGATCTGGCTTTAAGTCGATTTGATAACAAATGACGAAAAGGGACGGATATCTCAGGTGTTTCCTACATAAGAACAATTTTCACATTCTCCCATGCAATGCGGCTGCTAGTCCTCCTTTCATGCAAAATCTTAAGGTCCTAGAGCATGTACAAGGCACCAAAGCCGGCTGAAAAGTGAATAATCGTTAACGAAAACTTGAATTTTACTACTTCTTACTGGCTATTACATCAACTTAGAAGCTTCTTCTGTGTTCTACTATGGTGCTTTTAGTGTCTCCGCATACCGCACCCTGCGACATAGCTTAGTAGCCGATAAATGTAACCGTTTCAGAGGGAGGACCGGTCAATAAGGCGATCTGGCTGTAAGTCGATTCGATAACAAATGACGAAAACGGAAGGATTTCTCAGGTTTTTACCACGTATGAACAGTTTCCACATTCTCCCGTGCAATTCGGCTGCTAGTCCTCCTTTCATGCAAAATCTTAAGGTCCTAGCTCATGACCAAAGCACCAAAGCCGACTAAAAAGTCAATAATCGACAACTAGAACTTTAGTTGTACTACTTCTTACTGGGTATTACATCAACTTAGAAGCTTCATCTGTGTTCTACTATGGTGCTTTTAGTGTCTCCGAATACCGCACCCAGCGACATAGCTTAGCAGCCTATAAATGTAACCGTTTCAGAGGGAAGTGCGTCCAATAAGACGATCTGGCTTTAAGTCGATTCGATAACAAATGACGAAAACGGCCGGATTTCTCAGGTTTTTAATACATATGAACACTTTTCACATTCTCCCGTGCAACGCGGCTAATAGTCCTCCTTTCATGCAAGATCTTAAGGTCCTAGCTCATGTCCAATGCACCAAAGCCGGCTAAATAGTCAATAATAGATAACTAAAACGTGAATTGTACTACTTCTTAATGCCTATTACATAAACGTAGAAGCTTTATCAGTGTTCTACTATGGTGCTTTTACTGTCTCCGCATACGGCATCACGCGACACAGCTTTGCAGACGATAAATGTAACCGTTTCAGAGAGAAGAGCGGCCAACGTGACGATCTGGGTTTAAGTCGATTCGATAACAAATGACGGAAACGGAGGGAATTCTCAGGTTTTTACTATATATGAACATATTTCACATTCTCCCGTGCAAAGCGGCTGCTACAGTTCCCTTCATGCAAAATCGTAACGTCCTAGCTCATGTCCAAGGTACCAATGCCGGCTAAAAAGTCAGTAATCGATAACTAAAACTTGCATTGTACTACTTACTGGCTATTACTTCAACTTAGAAGCTTCCTCTGTGTTCTACTATGGTGCTTTTTGTGTCTCCGCATACCGCAGCATGAGACATAGCTTTGCAGACGATAAATGTAACCGTTTCAGAGAGAAGAGCGGCCTACGTGACGATCTTGGTTTAAGTCTATTCGATAACAAATGACGATAACGGACGGATTTCTCAAGGTTTTTACTATATATGAACACTTTTCACATTCTCCCGCGCAAAGCGGCTGGTACACTTCGATTCATGCAATATCTTAAGGTAATAGCTCATGTCCAAGGCACCAAAAAAGGGTAAAAGATCAATAATCGATAACGAAAACTTGAATTGTACTGTTTCTTACTGGCAATTACATCAACTTGGAAGTTTCTTTTGTGTTCTACTATGGTGCTTTTAGTGTCTCCGCATACTGGAGCACGCGACATTGCTTTGCAGATGATAAGTGTAACCGTTTCAGAGAGAAGAGCGGCCAATGTAACGTCCTTGCCTTAAGTCGATTCGATAACAAATGACGAAAACGGACGGACTTCTCAGTTTGTTACTACATATGAACACTTTTCACATTGTCCCGAGCAACGCGGCTGCTAATCCTCCTTTCATACAAAATCGTAAGGTCCTAGCTCATGTCCAAGGCACCAAAACAGTCTAAAAATTCAATAATCGATAATTAAAACTTGAATTGTAATACATCTTACTGGCTATTACATAGCAAAATAAAAAGTCAAAAACCAATAACTAAAACTTGATTGTACTACTGCTTACTGGCTGTTACATCAACTTAGAAGGTTCTTCTGTGTTCTACGATGGTGCTTTTAGTGTCTCCGCATACCTTAGCACGCGACATAGCTATACAGACGATAAATGTAACCGTTTCAGAGACAAGAGCTGCCAATGTAACGATCTGGCTTTAAGTCGGTTTGATAACAAATGAGGAAAAGGGACGGATATCTCAGGTGTTTACTACATAAGAAAAATATTCAAATTCTCCCATGCAACGCAGCTGCTAGTCGTCCATTTTTGCAATATCGTAAGGTCCTAGCTCCTGTCCAAGGTACCAAAGCGGGCTAAAAAGTCAATAATCGATAACTAAAACTTGCATTGTACTACTTATTACTGGCTATTACTTCAACTTAGAAGCTTCTTCTGTGTTCTGCTATGGTGCTTTTAGTGTCTCTGCATACCGCATCACGCGACATAGCTTTCCAGACTATAAATGTAACCGTTTCAGTGAGAAGAGCGACCAATGTGACGATCTGGCTTTAATTCGATTTGATAACAAATGACGAAACCGAACGGATTTCTAAGGTTTTTACTGCAAATGAACACTTAACACATTCTCCCGTGCAACGTGGCTGCTAGTGGTCCTTTCATGCAAAGTCTTAAGGTCCTAGATCAAGTCCAACGCAAACAGGAAGGGTAAAAGATCAATAATCGATAACTAAAACTTGAATTGTAATGTTTCTTACTGACTATTACATGAACTTAGAAGCTTCTTCTGAGTTCAACTGTGGTGCTTTTAGTGTCTTGCGCGTACGGCAGCACGCGACATAGCTATGCAGACGATAAATGTAACCGTTTCAGACAGAAGAGTGGCCAATGTAACGATCTGGCTTTAAGTCTATTTGATAACAAATGAGGAAAAGGGACGGATATCTCAGGTGTTTACTACATAAGAAAAATATTCAAATTCTCCCATGCAACGCAGCTGCTAGTCGTCCATTTTTGCAATATCGTAAGGTCCTAGCTCCTGTCCAAGATACCAAAGCGGGCTAAAAAGTCAAGAATCGATAACTAAAACTTGCTTTGTACTACTTATTACTGGCTATTACTTCAACTTAGAAGCTTCTTCTGTGTTCTGCTATGGTGCTTTTAGTGTCTCTGCATACCGCATCACGCGACATAGCTTTCCAGACTATAAATGTAACCGTTTCAGAGGGAAGAGCGGATAATGTGACGATCTAACTTTAAGTCGACTCCATAACAAATGACGAAAACGGCAGGATTTCTCAGGTTTTATCTAGATATGAACACTTTCCTCCCGTGCAATGCGGCTGCTAGTCCTCCTTTCATGCAGAATCGTAAGGTCCTAGCTCATGTACAAGGCACCAAAGCCGGCTGAAAAGTGAATAATCGATAACGAAAACTTGATTTGTACTACTTCTTACTGGCTATTACATGAACTTAGAAGCATCTTCTGTGTTCTACTATGGTGCTTTTAGTGTCTCCGTATACCGCAGCACGCGACATAGCTTTGCAGACGATAAATGTAACCGTTTCAGAGAGAAGAGCGCCCAATGTATCGATATGGCTTTAAGTCGATTCAATAACAAATGGCGAAAACGGACGGATCTCTCAGGTTTTTACTACATATGAACACTTTTCACATTCTCCCGTGCAAGGCGGCTGCTAGACTTAGCTTCATGTAAAATCTTCAGGTCCTAGCTCATGTCCAAGTCACCTAAGAAGGGTAAAAGGTCAATAATCGATAACTAAAACTTGAATTGCACCGTTTGTTACTGGCTATTACATCAACTTAGAAGCTTCTTCTGTGTTCTAACATGGTGCTTTTAGTGTCTCGCGCATACCGCAGCACGCGACATAGCTTTCCAGACGATAAATGTAACCGTTTCAAAGAGAAGAGCGGCCAATGTGACTATCTGGCTATATGTCGGTTCGATAACAAATGACGAAAACGGACGGATTTCTCAGGTTTTTACTACATATGAACACTTTTCACATTCTCTCGTGCAATGCGGCTTCTAGACTTCCCTTCATGCAAAATCCTAAGGTCGTAGCCCATGTCCAAGGCACCAAAGCCGGCTAAAAATCAATAATCGATAACCAAAACTTGAGTTGTACTGCTCCTTAGTGGCTGTTACATCAAATTAAAAGCTTCTTCTGTGTTCTACTATGGTGCTTCCAGTGTCTCCGCATACCGTAGCACGCGACAAAGCTTTGCACATGATATATGTAACCGTTTCAGGTTGAAAACGGCCAATGTGATGATCTGGCATTACGTCGATTCGAAAGCAGATGACGAAAACGGGCGGGTTTCTTAGGTTTTTACTGCACATGAAAACTTTTCACATTCTCCCGTGCAACGTGGTTGCTAGACGTCCCCTCATGCCAAATCTTGAGGTCCTAGCCCATGTCCAAGGCACCAAAGCTGGCTAAAAATTCAATAATCGATAACTAAAACTTGTTTTCTACTGCTTCTTACTGGCTATTACACCAAATTAAAAGCTTCTTCTGTGTTCTACTATGGTGGTTTTAGTGTCTCCGCAATCGCAGCACGCTACATAGCATTGCAAACGATAAATGTAACCGTTTCAGAGAGAAAACGGCCAATGTGACGATCTCGCATTACGTGGATTCAAAAGCAGATGTGAAAACGGGCGGATTTGTTAGGTTTTTAGTTCATATGAACACTTTTCACATTCTCTCGTGTAACGTGGCTGCCAGACCTTGTTTAATGCCAAATCTTAAGGTAGTAGGTCATTTTACTGGCAAAGCCGGCTAATAAATCAATAATCGATAACTAAAACCTGAATTGTACTGTTTCCTATGGGCTACCTACATAAACCTAGAAGCTTCTTCTATGTTCTACTGTGTTGCTATTAGTGCCTCCGCATACCGCAGCACACAACATAAGTTTGCAGACGATGAAGGTAACCGCTTCACAGAGAAATTTCAAATTCTGTGTCTGTGTCTATTGCCTGCTCATATAGTTTAAAGCAGGTTGCTCTAAATGCCCAGTGGATCTGATTCCCGTGATACCCATTCTAAACAATCTCGGATTGGGAAAGACCAAGCTCAGCTTATACTTATAGTCTGGGAAGTTGACATATCTTAGACAGTAAAATATGATGGTTAAAGATGTCCACTGAGTATTCCCATATACACTGAAGTTAGCTTTGAACAACAAATTATTAATTGGCCACCTACTCTTGACTCAATAGCTACTAAGATCTTTCACTGGTGAAGGAGTTGACGACGTTGTTACGTCCATTAGAGGCTTCTGTAGTTTTCTGAGAATGATGTGATATAATTGTGCCTTGTGATTTTCTGTGGAGTTCCAGAATAAGTTCTACACTGGTGCAGGACATTCATTCCTGCTGTTCTTATTCGAGGCAATCCTGGATTCTGAATCTCAAGCACCAGTGGATTAGAAACAGCAATGCAACCTCTGTCTTCCTGGCTGTCCACTATTTCAAAGTGCTGTGGTTGACAGTCTCTTCTCATTGTGCAGTGCTTGTAGATTATTGTAAATGGATAAACTGCAATATTTAGAACATCTCATTCTAAACTTTCTAAAGAACGAGACTTTTCTGTCGCGACCACTTTTTGTGTGAGGTGATAAATACCAGGAATTTTGTTGCATTTTGAGAACCTAATGGTGACATACATTAGTGTCTGTGTAAATTAATGGAACTGGATTTTTTCTGAGGTCGGCAGTTTTCCGAAGGTCGGCGTTTTCCCACGATATCGTCGTTTTTCCCCGAGGCTGGCGGTTTACCCCGAGGTCGGCGTTTTTCCCCCGAGGTCGGCGTTTTACCCCGACGTCGGCGTTTTTCCCTCGACGTCTGCGTTTTTCCCCGAGGTCGGCGTTTTTTCCCTAGGTCTGCGTTTTTGCACCGAGGTCGGATCGGCGATTTTTTCCCCGAGGTCCAGAAATCTACGAATATATTGAAAATCCAAAGTATTTTCATGTATATCGAACTATACTGATATGTCATGTCATCTTGAAACATATATCCGACCACTAGATATCGGTATTTATCGAGATAGCGATATATTTCGATATATCTATTTATTTCGAGAATCGTTTTCTTAGGGGTACAGATTTATTTCGAGACGTCCAGTTTTTTCCCATTATCGATTTATTTCGGTATATTGACTTATTTCGAGGCACACATTATATCGAGATGTCGATTTATTTCGAGATATCTATCTATACTGAGGAGTCCATTTATTTCGAGGTATCGATTGGTTTCGAAGTACACGTTTACGTCGAGTTATCGATTTATTTTGATATACCGACGCAATCGGGTTGTCTATATATTTCGAGGTATCGATATATTTCAATGTATCGGTGTACTTCAGATATCAATTAATATCGAGACATCGATATATTTCAAGGAACCTCTATATCTCAAGTAATCCATAAATTTCTAGATATCGTATTTTTAGAGACATCTTTATATTACGAGGTACCATTATATTTCAAGATATCGATATGTTTCTATACCTCGATTTATCTCGAGAGCTCCTTGAGTTTCGAGATATCGTTCTATATGGTAAGCTGAATGCATCTAGATGTCGATATATTTCGGGATATCGAATCATTTCGATGTAGCAGTCTTTTGGAGGTGTCGATTTATTTCGAAGTTTCGATTTTTCTCATTGTGTCGATTTATTTCAAGGTTGCGATTTATTTCGGGGTGGCCTTTTATTTCTAGGTGTTGATTTATTTCGAGGTGTCGATATATTTCGATGTGACGATATATTTCGACGTTACTTGTCGACTGCATCAGCTTAGAACCTATTTCGTACAGAGTGGTGCGACTGCATACCTCAGAAGGCGACATTGATATCCAGACGATGAATGTAAACGTTTCCGAGAGAAAAGCGTCCAATGTGACGAATTGGCACTACGTCATTATGAAAACAAATGACGGAAACGTGAGGTTTCTGCCACTCAAAGTGCTGCCAACTTTCACCCCAACCCCTCCTCACTCTCCCCAGTCGTGGCGATCAGCTGGTGTGATAGAAATGGACACAGGAAAGTAATAACGTTCCATGAAATCCCATTCTAGGGAGGTTCAAGGGTAAATGTTCCAGACGGTTTATTTGCATTAAGACACGCATACTGGACATCTACAATGTCACATCTGCCAGATCGTTTCTATTGTCAGCAGTGGAAAACAAAACAGCGTACTGAAAAAGCCATAGTGAAACGCGGTTTTTGGTAGACGAAATAATAGGAATACTCTAGCCACTGATAATGATGATCTAATGAGAATTCTGGTATTGTTTTGAAAGATGCATTTAAATATGCATTGAACGTAGCTCCAAATTATTTTGAGAATTATAATTGCGGTATGATGAATCTACACTGGAGATTTGGTAATGCAAAACATTTCGATCTGAGAATACTTTACGTGATAGAACGGCATTGACCTTGTGTGTCATTAGGGTAAAGTTAATTTGCCGCCATTAACAAAAAATTTATCCGCCATTAACATAAAATCTATTTTTCAGCGCACTTCAATAAGGACTCACTTCAGATGATTGGACAATTAAAGAGAACTCAAACCGTTATTTTAATAGTATTCGTAGGTCCAATGCAGCATTTACCGTGGACAGTCCCTGAGCCAAGACTGTCAATTTTATGTAGGGAGCACTACTTTAAGAAAGCACTCCGTGTTCAGGCCACAAGTGGCCAATCAGGACCATCCGACCGCCACGTCATTCGCACTGAGGGTGGAGGAGGAGCTGGCTCTCCCACTCGTTGTGGTAGTTTCCTTTGACTTGAGCCGCTACTATTCGGTCGAGTAGTTCCTCAATTGGCATCGCAAAGCTGAGTGCAACCCGAAAAATGGAAACAGCGCATAGCGGATCGGATGGTCACCCATCCAAGTGCCGACCACGCCCGAAAGTGCTAAACTTCAGTGATCTGACGGGAACCGGTGTATCCACTGCGGCAAGGCCGTTGCCCCTCCAACTTTTACATGATATTTTTGATCGTAGATCAGGTCTGATGGCTGGAAAGAATGGACGTTTACCATGTTATGCACATTTATATTTTCACTACGTCGACACAGCTGGTCCAATTTCGACCACAGGTGATGGTAGCCATAATGATGGAGCCAAGCATCCTGTGTACATTAGTTGCACCCATGTGTGTGGGGATCACAGCATTCGTGACATTTAAATTTGTTACTTCTTTGGTACTATATTCGCAATAAATTTTGCAGACAGTATCCGCATATGACGCTGAATGTACCTACAAAATTATATCATTGTACGACACATGTTTCAGGAGATACGTCATAAAAACTCAGGACAAGGCCAGACGCTGCATAGTACGGACGTGGACGCACAGCTGTAAATAAATGCCTGGTCAACACCAAGCTTTTCCGCTAGTCATCTATACAGATAAAAAAATCCCCAATATTGCCCACCAGCGTATTTTTGAAAAACCTTTATTTTGTCATCCATTTTTTTCCTGTAAAAATCGTAAAAGCCGAGCATCATTGTGTTTTTAAAAATCGTTTCCTATTGTCATCTCTTTTTATGTATTTTAAACCATCTATCGCTTGTGTAACCTGTGGCTACAAGTCCATTCCCTTTATGGGGTAATCGAAATAATGAACAACGGAAAAAAGTGTGGGTCAATTTCTTCCTCATTTTTCGGAACTTCTGATAATAGTAAATCGTTGGCCCTTTGAGGGCGTGATAGGTACATACAAGAGATTAGTGTAAGATTAGAATTTGGGTTAGATACAGTGCCAGGAGGTTTTGTTTCTATCTGGCTAGCTTCAGAGTACTTCACCATCTACTAAGTGATGCGTTTCATTGGGAATGGTGTGTTCTGTGCTAGGTCTACCCTTACTCCACAATGCTGTTCCCTCGATGCTATTAAAACCAGGATGTTATCAAAATATATGCACAGTGGCAGACTGGAGTCTGCAGAAATATTTCCAGTGGTGGGGAGGGGGGAAGGCGCGTCGGGGCTGGAATGCATGATTCTGAAACTGGCACTCTGTGTACAAATCAGCTGGTCAGTTACGAGGTGCATCAAGCTACAAGACCCTAACTGTATAAGCGCTACAACTGGTCAAAGCTAAGGTTTAGCAGTATTGTGGAGAATTCTTATCTGGAAGAGTATGAGTATACTGTAACGAATAAAAACTCTTTACTCCAGATTCCAAGGATGGTTAGGGGCGACGGGTGAAAGTGCCCTTTTGCCAATCCTCCCCTCCCCACCTCCTCCCCTCCCCCTCCCCTTCCCCCTCGCGGACGCCAATGGCTGGCCCGTTCATTTTGAGAACATCAGAGTTGCAGTAACCTTTCTGAGAAACTGTTCTAGATGTCCTTGCGCGTCAATCTTACCACTCAGAACAGCAGTGGGAATGTCGGTTATCGCTGAAACAACTGGTTTTCGGCTCTTATCAGTTTCCCAGCCTCACTTTAACCTAATTGTTAAAGCCCGTCACAATACCAGTTCTTGTAATAACCGATTTTCAGTCTTTTATTTACATTATTTCCTCTAGTAAACGTAGAAATCAAACAAAGATTAAAAAAATTTTACTTTCTCAGTTTATTGATAAATGGAATCAAAACGTCAAATACATTTATGACGACCTGCAGCCATCCAGAACGAAATTAGAATTATATTAATACCGTCAGCTGCTCACGGGTGTCGATAAATATCAACGGGGACAGGTGACAATGTGTGCACGTCTGGGACTCGAACCGGGATATCCTGCTTACGTGGCAGGCGCTCTGCCCATCTGAGCCACCGAGGGCACAGACGATAGTGTGACTGCAGGTACTATCTCGCGCACGCCTCCCGCGAGACTCACATTCTCACCTTGCATATGCACACACTACATTCGTAGTGTCCCACACCAACACACTCATTACTCGTGGAACACATTCTTACCAAGTCCCGTAGCAGTTCGGGGAATACTTGTGCATCTTCACAGAAGAAGGTCATGGCTGGTATTGCCAGAACCATATACTTATATGGATATGGACATGTCTTCCACGAGGAATGAGTGTGTTGGAGTGGGACTCTACGACTGTAGTGTATGGACATTCAAGGTGAGAATGTGAGTCTCGCAGGAGGCGTGCGCGAGATAGTCCCTGCAGTCGAACCATACACTGTGCCCTCGGTGGCCTAGATGGATAGAGCGTCTGTCATTTTAGCAAGAGATCCCGGGTTCGAGTCCCGGTCGCGGCACACATTTTCACTTGTCCACGTTGATATTTATCAACGCCCTTGAGCAACTGACGGTATTAATATAATTCTAATTTCTTTCAATTAAATAGTCCAATAAAACTTTGTCCGATGTTCGCTGCTTCTCTCAAAATATAGCGAGTGCTTCTATACTACAGAAAACTGCCAGTATTATCCTACTGATTTTAGTTTTTAGAACTCTGATCAAAAATTATATTGAAATCGGTTATCACAGCACTATGCGGGCATTACGTATAGTCCAGCGATAAAGAGTGAAAACTGCGGCAGGAGAACTCTCTTTTTCGTTTTAATTTCTCTGTTAAAGGCTAAAAGCAGATAACGGCATACTACGTAGACACAGGCAGCAGATCACGCACTTTCTATTTTTATCCCGAACTATGAATGATTTGTAAAATTTTAACTTTTTTCCTTGTATGATGTCGCAAGTGACCAAATCGACCATTGTGCTTCACTCGTACTGCATATCGTAAAATACTTCCAGGCTTTCAGATGGTGCCATTCTGTGTTACAACTGACGTTCGACAACAGCGAGAAACTGCGTCCATTCTCGCGAACTGCTTGTATAACAGGCACGCACAGTATTGTCTCGGCAATGTTGGACCAATTCATTTGTTGCTCGTTTCTATCAGCAGTGTTATTAAAGCGGCATACATCACTTTACCCATTTTTTCTGTAATAACGCAGTATTTTAGAACTATGGAAATCTTACGAATAAAAATTACTCGTCTTTTTTAAAAAAGGTTTATTTGAAAACTAAAAATTTTACTACGACAGCTGTGGCTAATTGGTATATCTGTTTTTACGTGGTTATCAGGAAAAAATAAAAAGATACTTGTTATAACCGAGAGCAAACAAATACCGAAAGACATCGGGTATTCAGAACTAAAATACCCATGTCGTTATAACTGATCGGTTTTTCTATCTCTAAACTGCAATGTCGCCACAGAAAAGTGTGTCGTTCCATCAATGTCCATAGCAACTTTGAGATATGTAAGTGTTTATGCGCAATATCGGCAAATGGAAACACGAAGTGGTAATAAGCACCTGAGCGATAGAATTTATTTCACAGTCAGAAAAGTCGAGTGAGAGACAAGACTGAATCACTGTAATAGAAATTATATGGAAAGCTGTGTAAAGGAAAATTTCCAGTTCTTTCGTGGATTCCAAAATTGAAGCCAAGTCCGGGACATCAAGGTGACATAGTCTTATACGGATAGTATTCCATGACTAACGTAATTGGCCCACATACTGTACTGGTATACTGATAATATTACACTACTAAGGTAATTTACCTGAAGTAATTCACAAACATGTAACTATAACATTCGCTACTACTCATTACGCTAATTGATCTTCAGCCATTAAGCGCAAGCGCAGATCTCAGTTATGATACGTGCGCCATCCAAAAATTTATCAAGGTGGTAACTCAACACAACTACAAACGATCATTGTGTGCAAAATAAATAGAACACCTCATAAGAAGAACATGACGGGTTTGAATCATTCCCACCGCAAAGGATGAAATATTCAGGCTTGCACATAAGACCACTTGATAACTAACCAGAAATTCAGATTAGTTGTAGCTTCGGTGACAATCGCCTTTTTTACATTTTCCCCGTAAACTAGATAATTATGAAACGTAACAACTACTCTAAAATATCTGCAGCAACGGACTTGCCGCGGAGGTTACATCGGTTCACGTGAGATCACCGAAGTTAAGTGCGTTGTCGGGCGTTGAAGGCAATTGGATGGGTGATCATCCAGTCCGCCATGCGCTCTTGCCATTTTTCGGGGTGCACTAAGCCTCATGATGCCAATCGAGGAGTTACTCGACCCAATAGTAGCGGCTCCGGTCAAAGAAAACCATCATAACGACTGGGAGAACAGTGTGCTGACCCCCGCCCCTCCTGTTCGCATCCTCCACGGATGATGACACGGCGGTCGGATGGTCCCGTCCCAGCAGGCCACTCGTGGCCTGAAGACGGAGTGCTTACAAAGCAAACTACTCTCCAGTGGATGGTCGTACTACTGAGACCTTGATTCCTGGCATCAATAACAGATGGCAGCACAAGAGGTTGCCTTACGCCTACTGCCGAATTTTGCGATCTGTCGTAAGCACGTGGGGCCTTCCGTCTTAAGTGCAAGCATATCCATTGCGTTTTCTGCCGCGCGACTTGAGTGGAATGTTTCATTATTTCTGAAATATTACAGAAATGTTTTTCGTTGTATATCCTCACAATCGGTACTGAATTCACTGTAAAATTACTTGCCCACTTTTCGGAACTTCCGTTCATAGTAAATCGATACTATTTGAAGCCGTGGTAGACACGAGTCTAGTGTGCTTCACCTACAGCACCTTCTGTGTCAGTCTCGGTTCCTATGTCGCTGATTTCACAACTAACAGTTCGTTATCTACTGAGTATACTGTCTGTTGCACGACACTATCCCTCCCACGCTGCTAAATGTAGGTCGTCGGCAAAATATGACTGCAGTGGAACAAGGGCGTCTGCAGAAATTTCCCCAGGAGGTGGTGGTGGCATTGTTAGTGGTGTGTGTGTGTGTGTGTGTGTGTGTGTGTGTATGTGTGTGTGTGTGTGTGTGTGTGTGTGTGCGTGTGTGTGTGGAGGCCATTACTATGAAATTCACGCAGTCCAGACCGCCAAGGAAAATAAACCTTGAGATTTGGAAAGGGTGTTGATCTTATACCGCTTATGCTGCATATTTCGAAATTCCACCTCTAAGGGGGATACACAGGAAATGAAAGGATTTTTGAAACATGTAGCTATTAAGGTAATTTTGAAGCTTGGCAGACGAAAACTTGTATCTGGTTTCTAGGTCAGAAATAAAGAAATATGTGTTCCAGTATTATTGGGAATTTAACCTCTATGAGGTGAAATAGTGGATGAACATTTTATTTTGAGATAAAAAATTATGGAAGAACTATGGAAGTATTTTTAAGGCTACATCTACGAAAATTGGTATTTGACTTCAAGGTTACAAATAAGAAAATACGTATTTTCGTGTTTTTGGAAGTTCAACCTCTAAGGGGATGAAATAGAGTGAGCTGGTGCGTTTCTGGCGCCAGTTTCCGTCGATCGTTGTTTCGATCTTTGAGTCGCGGTCCAGAGGACACTGCTCCCTAAGCGGCTGTAGTAGTTCCCTGTGCGGCCCAACATCGGGCTTACCGCGCTTACACTGGACACAGTTGCCAACAAATCGCCTGCCATCACCATATAGGTTGGGCCAAAACATGTGTTCCCGAACTCGGTTCAAGGACTTGTAGAACCCCAAATGATCCCCTACTGCCGAATAGTGGAAATATCTGAGTGCCATGCTAACTCGTTCCTGTGGAATACAGACCTTCCCTTCACCACGGTTGTCTTCCCCTTTACACAAGACCCCCCCCCCACCCCCCGAAGACCTCGCCATCCGCCAACTGCTGCCGAATCGGTCCCCACCCGGGGTCCTCAACCTGTTTGCCGGCTAAGTCGCAGAAGAAGCCGGGTGTCTCGGAGAGAAGGAAATTCTCCCCAAGATCCGGCTCCACGTGGCCCTTGCCTTCCCTAGACTCTACCGCGAACATACGGCTGAGAGCGTCGCCAATTCATTGTCTCTTCCACTAATATGCCGAACCTGGAGATAAGTCTTGTCATCTTAACTTCGGTATGATTTTTAGCGATCTTATTAATCAAAGTTTAAGGGCTGGCACTGGCCAAGTAACTCACGGAGGCTCATTGGTTTCAGTCCAGTTGTATTGCTCACCTGTTCTCCAGATAAGGTTGTGTAGTTTATGTCTCAGAGAAGTGTCTGCCCTTGATGTGTGTTTTGTTAGAGATAATTGGCAGCGGTCGACGCTAACATACTGCGAGCAGAGCACCACGGCGGCAGAGAGATATTTAAGGCCATGTCCTCTTCTTTACATCCTGGGTTATGTTGTCACTTTTGCGTGATTCCATCTTTCCGGTGCTGAACTATAGCATCCAAAGTTCAATTGCATTGCCAAGTTGAGTATATTTCTATGTCATTCTCTGCCTCGTGGATCTCTTGTATTGATTAGAATCCTTAGTCTGCTCGCGTCTATCGCCAATTCACGCGAAATATTGAAGCAACCTTATTTTAAGGGTATTGTCATATAGTCATGTTCTAGTTGTAATCATTCTAAGAATATTGTTGATTAATCAACTGAGTAAGTAAATTTGAAGGTCCGTTTGGTCAAAATTAAAGGACCCCCTTAATTGTTTTACTCATTTTTATACAGTTTTGTTTAGGAAAGTTGGCTAGCCGAACGTTAAATATCTGTATTCTTACGCTTAATCTGTTTCTCCCCTGATTGCAAGTAGTGAGAGTTCTGCTATGAATTTTATGGACATTTGTGCTATTTTAGTAAAGCTTTACCTAAGTATATTTACATAGTCATATTCAAATTTCAAGTTTTACGGGTCTCGTTCCACTTATTTATTATTTGTCCAACTGATCTGGCCTTGTAAGGCAGTCTCCTCTATTATTGTGATTGTGATTTTATAATGCTTTTGATTGTAATAAAATATGTAGCAACTACAACGGATTACTATTGTGATTTTGGTGTGTCACTACCATACCCCATTTCATAGAGGATGAAATGTTTCATGAAATATATGAAAACCTGTTTTTGATACATTCAACCATTAAGAGGGGTGGAATATAGGATGTAATGTTTTATGAAAGTATTTCAGTGCGAAAGAATTTTTAAAGCGAAATCTATGAAAATTGTGTTATTGAAAAATACGTGTTTCACTGTTTTTGGAACTACAACCTCCAAGAAGGTGCAATAGGAGCACAGGTTTCACTGACCCATAGCCTTCCAGCCCAACCTGCAAAGTATATGGACTTGAAATTTGATGAAGGTGTAAATCTTACGCTGAAAGCATCATTTAAGAAGAGATTGTTCGAAATTTCACTCCTAAGGGGGTGAAATATGGGTTGAAAGTTTTTTTTAATATATGTCCCTATGTCCCTATTGAAGCTATAACTACAAAACTACGAAAATTGATATTTGGTGTCTCAGTCAGAAACAAAAAAGAAACAAGTTTTTAGCATTTTCCGAAATTCTTCCATTGGGGGATAAAATAATTAGTGAAGGTTTTTTGAAAATAAATAATTATTAAAGAACTACTGAAGCATTTCTATAGCTACATCTATGAAAATAGGTATTTGACATCTCGGTTGGATGTAAAATAAATGTGTTTCGTTGCTTTTGGAAATTTAACTCACTAACAGAGTGAAATAGGGGATGAAATGTTTTATGAAATATTTCACTATGAAAGAATTTTTAGAATTAAATGGATGAAGATTTGAATTTGGCTCCTCGGCTCTAAATAGAAGAATATGTGTTTAATTGTTTTTGAAAACCCAACCCCTAAAGGGTGTGAGATGTTTCAGAAAATGGTTCATTATGAAAGGATTGCTAAATATATCTGACAATTCGTATTCGGCTAATGTGTTACAATTTTTAAAAACTACGTGTTTTTCTGGTTTTGGAACTTCGAGCATAAGGGGATGAAAATTTTAATGAAATATTTATTGCGTTATATTAAAATATTTTAAATCTGCATCTATGAAAACCGGTATTTCACTTCTCAATTAGATATAAAGAAATATGCGTTAGGGAATGAAAGACTCTACGGAGATATCACCACAAGAATACAAACGGCTTGATTAACAAAAACCTTGGACTCCAGCTGTCAGCATTGCTTTTTGATCATTCAGTAAAAGACCATGCTTCAACGGTGCTAAGTTTAGAAAGTTTAGAAAGTGTTGCAGTTTATAAAAGACATAAAAAAACGATTAAAGAAAAAAATTCTTTGCAGACCATGAACGGTCTACGCAAGTAGAGAAGCGGATGATAAGCTAGCTCTTTATGCAAATGAGTTGGTCAGTGTACGTTCCGAGACATGTCATGCAGCAGGAACGGAATCCTATAGTTGCTACGATTGGCTAAAGGAAAAGTTTTGCAGAATCACTCGAAATCACTTCTGCAAGTGGCTAAGAATCTCGTAATGAATAAAAATTCTGTACTGAGAATTCCAAGGTGGGAGATGCAAGATTCCTCCCTCCCCCTTCCCCCTCCTCACAATGCTATCCTTCTTTACCTACAGCAAAAAATAAATAAATTAATTAATAAACAAAACTAGAGAAACTTCTACTGTGAAACTATTTGCATACAAGAGAACGGCCCTTGAAATTTAACTCTTCAAAGTTTTAAGCCCTGCTCATTCCGGATATTGATTAGAAAGTGTTAATCCACAGGTGAAACCTGAGTATATAATCCCTGTGACATTTGATCAACGGTGTTCCATAAGGACAGGTTCTCATTCAAAACGTTCGAAAATTCAATTTCTTTGTAGTTGCATTTTTTAAAGGTGTACTTGTCTAGACTCTTGGAACGGAAAGGTTTTTTTTTTAATCCGTGCTTTACACAAGTTTCTACAGTCCATTGTTTGAAGCAGTGTCACGGCTGCCATGAGCCGCGCGGGGTACCCGCCATGTCTCCAACGACTTGTCACGGTTCGCGCGGCTCCCCCCGTTGGAGGTTCGAGTCCTCCCTCGGGCATGGTTGTGTGTGTGTGTTGTCCTTAGCATAAGTTACTGTAAGTAGTGTGTAAACATAGGGACTGATGGTTCAAATGGTTCTGAGCACTTTGGGACTTAACATCTGAGGTCATCAGTTTCCTAGAACTTAGAACGACTTAAACCTAACTAAATTAAGGACATCACACACATCCATGCTCGAGGCAGGATTTGAACCTGCGACCGTAGCGGGCGCGTGGCTCCCGACTGAAGCTTCTACAACCGCTCGGCCACATCGGCCGGTCTGTCATGTATTCTAGAAGAGCTGCACGGTCGTCGGTGGCGCCTGTTCTTTCGAGAAGAGTTACTATCTTCATATCTATGGTTAAACGTTACCCAGCCATTGACCTTCGTCTGTGCGAATGCGCACAGGTTGCCGGAACTCACCTTAGTGTGAGCCAGTAATGAGTGGATGGACAAATACCTATTAAGTACATTACGTAATCGGATTGTGGACGTTTGAGGATGTGAGTCTCACGGGAAGCGTGCGAGGGATAAATTCCTGCAGTCCTGATGTTCATTTGTGCCCTCGATGGCTCAGATGGATTGGGCGTCTGACATGTAAGCAGGAGATCTTGGGTTCGAGTCCCAGTAGGGGCACACTTTTCAGCTGTCCCCATCGAAGTATATCAACAACACCTGTTGGCAGCTGAGGGTTTCAATTAATTATCAGTTGTGAAGGTGATTCGATGAACCCTTTGCCAGGAACTTTAATGTGTTTTGCAGGGTATCCATATAGATGTAGATGATAACTCGTCCCGTGTCGCACGTGCTCAAAATGATTCATACTGCAGAATGCATGCAAACATACTCACCGAAAATACGGACGAATATCAAGTGCAGGCTGCCGAGTGCTGCATATCCAGCTTAGACAGATCGGCTTTTCATCTACATCTACATGACTACATCTACATGACTACTCTGCAATTCACATTTAAGTGCTTGGCAGAGGGTTCATCGAACCACAATCATACTATCCCTCTACTATTCCACTCCCGAACAGCGAGCGGGAAAAACGAACACCTAAACCTTTCTGTTCGAGCTCTGATTTCTCTTATTTTATTTTGATGATCATTCCTACCTATGTAGGTTGGGCTCAACAAAATATTTTCGCATTCGGAACAGAAAGTTGGTGACTGAAATTTCGTAAAAAGGTCTCGCCGCGACGAAAAACGTGTATGCTGTAATGACTTCCATCCCAACTCGTGTATCATATCTGCCACACTCTCTCCCCTATAACGCGATAATACAAAACGAGCTGCCCTTCTTTGCACCCTCTCGATGTCCTCCGTCAATCCCACCTGGTAAGGATCCCACACCGCGCAGCAATATTCTAACAGAGGACGAACGAGTGTAGTGTAAGCTGTCCCTTTAGTGGACTTGTTGCATCTTCTAAGTGTCCTGCCAATGAAACGCAACCTTTGGCTCGCCTTCCCGACAATATTATCTATGTGGTCCTTCCAACTGAAGTTGTTTGTAATTTTAACACCCAGGTACTTAGTTGAATTGACTGCCTTGAGAATTGTACTATTTATCGAGTAATCGAATTCCAACGGATTTCTTTTGGAACTCATGTGGATCATCTCACACTTTTCGTTATTTAGCGTCAACTGCCACCTGACACACCATACAGCAATCTTTTCTAAATCGCTTTGCAGCTGATACTGGTCTTCGGATGACCTTACTAGACGGTAAATTACAGCATCATCTGCGAACAACCTAAGAGAACTGCTCAGATTGTCACCCAGGTCATTTATATAGATCAGGAACAGTAGAGGTCCCAGGACGCTTCCCTGGGGAACACCTGATATCACTTCAGTTTTACTCGATGATTTGCCGTCTAGTACTGCGAACTGCGACCTTCCTGCCAAGAAGAACAGGAAGTTGCTGTCTAGGAACAATCAGAGGTAGAGGAAGGGTTGATAAATACTCCTTTAATTGCAGACTAAACGTAAATAACGAAAATACATTTTTGGTAAAAATTTGTCAAAAATAATCGTTTGCCCTCCGTATTGGATTAGCTGTTTTGAATATTGAAAATCTGACTTCAGATTCGTTTTCAGCGACATTAAGAATATATATGTAACACTCAGTTCATGCAAATCGAAGTAATAATATAACTAAATGTTTTCCCTAAACTTTGAACACTTTTTTTTCGAGTAACGATTTTCTCAGAACGGCATGCAGTATAAATTAAAAGTGGTTCGATCTCTTAACTTCTACCTCTGACCCCTAAAAGTAAACACTTTCCTTAGGAACTTATAGCTATAATATGACATTTGTTAATATTAACTAATTTTTGTGTAGGCATAAGGAGTGAAACAAACCCCCCAAAATCGAACTCAAAGTTCGAATTAGCACTGTATCGTTAAATTTAAGGTTGTTTCATTGCGGTTAGGTATGCGCTCCCATAAATTTTATGTATTATCGACTGATGTTATCCATTTTCAATTTCAAAGAAATAATGTAGTATCAACTGATGTTACCCATTTTTGAATTCAGGTAACATCTCAGGTGCCACACTGCACGCACTCTACGTACTCCAGTCTCGCAGGCCCTTGATCAAATCATAATTACGGGCGCCATTTTTTATTGAAAATCTAAAATTAAGCTCATAGTATTATCACTCGTAATTCCCAAACAGATCCTTCGAATGTATTTTCATTGTCTCAAAAAAAATTTCAAATGTACCCTTTTTTGCTCATTTGTATGAGAACCTGGCCGTAACGCCGGAATATAGTCACGAGATTTTTTTTCAGAGATGCTGTACGTTCGCGAGAAGACTTTCGTTCTGCGCGTGTCGAAGGACATTCCTCAGATATTACTGTGTGTGTGCTACTCAGTCGTGCCATTTAAGTGTACATCTTTGCATAGTTTTCCTTTCACGATGTAAACAGTGTTCCGCTCAGTTGCTAACTGGCCAGTGAGTGGTTCCGAAGGTATCGGATGTGCGGTGCGTTCGGTCTGCTAGGACAACAGCAGACTAGCGTGGTGCGATGGCAGAAGCAGACACTGAGGGAGCTAGCTGCTGGGACGCCAGCGAACAATTTATGCCAAGTAAGACGAAGAGGACTATTCTAAAATTACGAGCCGTCTCAAAAGTGTTTACCATTGGTAAATCTTGCAGTTGAGTCTGACAAAACTGGCAGTTTTGCCTACAGATACATTACAGAGAGAGATACAGGAAATCCCCCCACCCCCCTCAATGAATCTTTGGTTGTGATGACAGGCCGATTGGTAGTGTAGCCCGAGATCTAAGTTAGGTTGGAAGGTGGTAATTTGATTGAGAGTTGTTTACGCCAACGATTATGAATGCCGACTAAACGTTGTGCGAGCAGATTGCCCTGTAGCGTAGCCTAGTGTTTCCGCCCGCGCCACATTTAACACACATTCTCTAACTGTGTACAAAAGTCTCACAACAGCAACGATAACTACGTTTCTTGTGGGGGGAGGGTAGAGTCCACTATGTAACTTTCACTGCAAATTTTAGTAACCGCCGAAACTAACCGAAATAGAAGCGTAATTTTAACTATATTTCCTTTTGTGGGAAAATAATGGTTCTCCTCTTTCGGCAGCAACTGTAATATGTAGGCGACTTATTAGTTTTTTTTAAAACTATGAATCATGATTTCAATAGACGCAGTGCTTTTTTTACGTTACTTGATTTGTGGTCTATAGTAAACAATGCAACGAACTGGTAAATTCTTTAAAGTTTGACGTGTGTTACATAGACGACGTCTGCAATGTTCGTAAAGCCAAGTTTGCATATATTCTGTGTCTGTTTTTTTGGCCATGTACTGTATAATTAAGGGGAGGAGGATTATGTTCAAGGAGCAGTGTATTAGCAGTCTATGGAGAAACTGAGAATTTGGATCTAACGAACGGCATGCTCGGGCAGTTCGTGCTATTCTGTTGACCACTGTGTAATTCGGACACAGTGATCATTGCCTCTCCCTAGTAACCAGGGGACTCGGGTGCTAATCCTGGTCTGGCACAAATTTTCAAGTGCCCATTGACTAAAGTCTGTGCCCATTGTCAGCTAATGTCATTGTTTCGGTGTTAAATTGTATTTTGTTTACGGTACGTAGTTTAGCTTTTTCATGGATAACAGCTTTGAAAAGCGTATAGGTTATATTGATATTCTCTCGTCGTTAGTCCAAGGCAACTATAGCGATTTATAAACACAGCTGTAGTTCGTATTAAGCCTACATACGTAATTGTGTCCTGTTTTTCTTTACCAAGAATTACTTCGTAAGTAATTCCCCTGTAGTGGTATTTTGTTTTAGTATTTTGTTTAAATATTTATAGACTGCAGGCTTGGATGAAATATGAAACACATGTCCGAAGTTCTTGTTGATTCTGCAGATACTGTTTCATCCGTACTAGGGGCCAAAACATTTCATCTAATACAGAAGGACACAATTTGTCTCGAGATTTAGCAAATTTTTGGTAATAGTTGCCTTGCTTCGATATATTTTTCTCTAATTCTTGTTTGGATTTAATCTTAAAACACACTAACTCTTCCACCAGTTATTCGATATGTGGTTTCATACCTTTCGTAGCCTAGAGTTCCTAAACGGTCGATAATATTAATAATTTCCTTTCTCAATTTTATTTTCTGTAAAATCTCCTGTTTATGGTTATTGCTAACGTGTTTCACGTTCTCACTTTTATTATTTTTATTTTTCTAGTTTTGTGACTGGTAGCCAAATGTTCTTTGAATCTGGTTTTTAATTCTGAAATAGTAACAGATGAAGGTCAAGAGAAGATTGCGATATATTTGAGGAGAGTGGCTTGGAGATTTTCTATAATAGACGTACACAGGTCATGGGGATCCTTACCTATATAAATTTACTTCGAGTGTGATGTAGCCCATTCTCTTGTCATGATCTCGGCCGTATCGTAGCACATTGTCTCGGTTAGGTTGGAGATTTCTGTTGAGAGTTGCCGAAGTCAACGAAAGTGATTACAAAGTAAAGACTGTGCTAACAGAACGATCTGTAGCGTAGTCCAACACGTTCTTTCTGTCCTTTTAAAGCCTCTTTTAATTAAAAATAACTAAAGCTGCAAGATACAATCACAAAAACTGTGTTACGTAATAGAGTAATCCCAGACTATTGTTGTGTAAGTTGTGTGCGTACAGTATTTTTTTTTGTCAGTGAATATACATTTTTTTACTCATTTGCTGGGTTTCAGTTTTCCCCTTTAACGGCAAAAACCTTTTCCTGTGAAGGGCCCATTAGCTTGTCGGTTATATTTGTGACTTTCTCGACGGTCAGTAATTTCGTGATAGTCCATCCACCGGCGTCATTGTTAACATCGAATATAGATTTAAGTATTAGGAAGGCTAATATGAAGCTAATGCATGAGTAGGTCTAACAATTAATAAAAATAGAAATGTGGGTAAGATACTACAAACAGCATAGTGAACGCATTGTTGTGGCCAAGATAGCCACGAATCCCACGCCTACAAAAGTCGTAAAAGTAGTCCGCAGATGATTATGAAACTGATGGAATGTGTGATGAGATAAAAGAAATCATTCAGATAGTGATGGGAGATGAAAATTTAATATTAATGGGTGACTGGAATTCGACAGTAGGAAATGGAAGAAAAGGAAACGTAGTAGGTGAATATGGAATGGGGGTAAAAAATGAAAGAGGAAGCCGCCTGGTAGGTTTTTTCCCAGAGCATAACTTAATCATAGCTAACACTTGGTTCAAAAATCATAAAAGACCTGGAGATACTGCAATATTTCATATAGATTATATAATGGTAAGACAGAGATTTAGGAACCAGATTTTAAATTGTATGACATTTCCAGGGGCAAATGTGGTCTCTGATCACAGTATATTGATTATGAACTGTAGATAAAAACTGAAGAAACTGGAAAAAGGTGGGAATTTAAGGAGATGGGACCCGAAAGAACTGACAGAATCAGAAGTTGTACAGTGTTTCAGGAAGAGCATTAGGGAACGATCTACAGGAATGGGGGAAAGTAATACAGTGTGATGGGGGATCTGAGTGGTGTACTGTCAAGGGGGAGGGGGTTCCTCAGGGATCAGTGTTGGGGCCGCTCCTGTTCCTTATTTATATAAATGATATGCCCTCAAGTATTACGGGTAACTCAAAAATATTTCTGTTTGCTGATGACACTAGCTTGGTAGTAAAGGATGTTGTGTGCAACATTGACTCCGTTTCAAGTAGTGCAGTACATGACCTCAGTCAATGGCTTATAGAAAATAAACTAACGTTAAATCACAGTAAGATTCAGTTTTTACAGTTTCTAACACACAATTCAACAAAACCTGACGTTTTAATCTCACAGCATGGGCATATGATTAGTGATACTAAACGGTTCAAATTCCTAGGTGTTCAAATAAATAGTAAGGTGTTGTGGAAAGCCCACGTTCAGGATCTTGCTCAAAGACTTAATACTGCCATTTTCACTATTCGAACGGTACCGAAAGTGAGTGATACTTCGACAAGTAAATTAGTCTACTTTGCCTATTTCCATTCACTTATGTCATATGGTATTATGTTTTTGGGTAACTCTTCCCATTCTAGAAGGATATTTTTGGCTCAGAAACTGGAGGTTCGGGCAAAAAGTGGTGTGAGTTCACGAACCACTTGTCGACCTCTGTTCAGGGAGTCTGGGTATTTTGACCTTGGCCTCTCAATATGTATATTCCTTATTGTCGTTTCTTGTTACCAATATTAGTTTATTTCCAACAATAAGCAGCTTTCACTCGGTTAATACTCGGCAGAAGTCAAACTCCCATTTGGTTCGGACTTCCTTAATTCTTGTGCAAAAATGTGTGCAGTATACTGCTGCATCCATTTTCAATAAGCTGCCACTCGAATTCAAAAATCTTTGCAGTAATCCACGCGCTTTCAAATCGAAACTGGAGTGTTTCCTCATGGGTCACTCCTTTTATCCTGTCAAGGAGTTAATTGAAAAATTAAGCTGATTCTCATTGTACTGCTGATAGCGTTTGCTTAAACTTATGGACTGATTTTCTCCCAGGTTCATGAACATGTATTTTTATCTGTTATTACTTTTATGTTGTAAGTTCATGTGTCGCCCTAACCGCCGTCTGCTTCACGTCTGCTGTTCAGCGAGCTACCTTAATTTAAGTGTTAACTGTATTTTTCTTACTTGTCACTTCTTCTTCCGTGTGTTTTTGCTTTTAGGAAGCTTTAATTGTCGAGTGCTAGTAATAGAGTTACATAGATTTCGTGTTTGTTTTGAATACAGTCAGAGAGAGTCCTTGTAGTCAGCCATAGTGCCAGTAATGCTAGTATTTGTTTTGAATACAGTCCAGAGACAGGTAGTACTATTTTCATTGTTTTCTACAAGAAGTCGTTAGCAATCACAGTTTAGTCAGTAATCAGCCACCTTTAGTGAATTAGCAGTCTACTTAAAAGTTGAAACTTCCTGGCAGATTAAAACTGTGTGCCCGACCGAGACTCGAACTCGGGACCTTTGCCTTTCGCGGGCAAGTGCTCTACCAACTGAGCTACCGAAGCACGACTCACGTCCGGTACTCACAGCTTTACTTCTGCCAGTATCCGTCTCCTACCTTCCAAACTTTACAGAAGCTCTTCTGCGAAACGTGCAGAACTAGCACTCCTGAAAGAAAGGATACTGCGGAGACATGGCTTAGCCACAGCCTGGGGGATGTTTCCAGAATGAGATTTTCACTCTGCAGCGGAGTGTGCGCTGATATGAAACTTCCTGGCAGATTAAAACTGTGTGCCCGACCACTTGCCCGCGAAAGGCAAAGGTCCCGAGTTCGAGTCTCGGTCGGGCACACAGTTTTAATCTGCCAGGAAGTTTCATATCAGCGCACACTCCGCTGCAGAGTGAAAATCTCATTCTGGAAACATCCCCCAGGCTGTGGCTAAGCCATGTCTCCGCAGTATCCTTTCTTTCAGGAGTGCTAGTTCTGCACGTTTCGCAGAAGAGCTTCTGTAAAGTTTGGAAGGTAGGAGACGGATACTGGCAGAAGTAAAGCTGTGAGTACCGGACGTGAGTCGTGCTTCGGTAGCTCAGTTGGTAGAGCACTTGCCCGCGAAAGGCAAAGGTCCCGAGTTCGAGTCTCGGTCGGGCACACAGTTTTAATCTGCCAGGAAGTTTCATATCAGCGCACACTCCGCTGCAGAGTGAAAATCTCATTCTGGATACTTAAAAGTTGATTAAGTCTCTTCGGTAAATTGATTCCTTAGGATGGATAGGATGTGTGACTGCTGTGTACGGACGCTGGCCACTCTTCGCGAACAGCTGAGCGTGTTGATGGCCGCGGTCAGCCATCTTCAGGCTGCTGCCTCGGAGTGTAGCGGCAGTGGGGAGTCTGGTGCGTCGCATGGTGCACCTCAGGTGTTAGATGCTTCACCCACTGTCCCTGCTGTCGAGACATCTTCGCGGGTACCGGGCATAGTTGGGCCAATGTGGAGGCTGGCCGTGTGGCATCGCCCGCTCTGCCTGTGAATGGACATGTGGCTGCTCCTTCAGCAAGGTCCGAGCAGGCACACGGGGGGAGGAGTTTATTAGTTATTGGGAGCTCCAACGTTAGGCTGGTGATGGAGCCCCTTAGGGAAATAGCGGAAAGGTCGGGGAAGAAGGCCAGTGTTCACTCTGTCTGCTTGCCGGGGGGTCTCATTCGAGATGTGGAGGGGGCCCTACTGGCGGCGATAGAGAGCACTGGGTGCACCCGACTGCAAATTGTTGCTGATGTCGGCACCAATGACTCCTGCCGTCTGGGTTCAGAGGTCATCCTCATTTCGTACAGGCGGTTGGCGGATTGTATGAAGGCGGAAAGCCTCGCTCGCGGGGTGGAATCAGAGCTAACTATTTGTAGTATCGTTCCCAGAACCGATCGCGGTCCTCTGGTTTGGAGCCGAGTGGAAGGCTTAAACCAGAGGCTCAGAAGATTCTTCGGAGAGCTGGGGTGCAAATTTCTCGACCTCCGCAATAGGGTGCAGAAATGTAGGGTCCCCCTGAATAGGTCAGGCATGCACTACACGCCGGAAGCGGCTACGAGGGTAGCGGAGTACGTGTGGAGTGCACATGGGGTATTTTTTTGGTTAGAGAATTCCCTCCCTAGACCCGACAAGACGCCTCCTGAGACGCGGCAAGGCAGGAGTAGGCAAAATGCAACAGGGAATAACAATATTAATGTGCTAATAGTAAACTGACTACGAGACAAGAAAAAATGTATTCATAGGTGAAAGCTCAAAGCTACGGGTAAAATGTCCCTAGGCTTATCGTCTCAAAGAAGAGATGGCACAGAGAAACAAGTGGGCATGTCTTACATAGCAAGCAGCCATTTAAACCGACATTTAGGACCTTCAAATAAGGATTTGGACTAAAATACTTTCATATTCGCACTAAGTGTAAATAAAACTGGTACAATCACCAATAAACAAAATTATTTTCATTGTTTTCGGGGTTCCTTTTGCCTTTCGGAATAAATATATTGCGAATCAGTAGTTAACATGCCTGGTTCCCCAAACAGGAGACGACTAGAAACTTCCGAAATGTGGTGGTGTAGAAGAATGCTAAAAAAGCTTTGATCGAATAGCTGAAGGGGAGATACGAAATCAGATTAGGGAGCAGAGAAATTAATGGCACAAATTGACAAAAAGAAGCGATCGTGGGTAAATGTCATATTTCGATTCCACCCATCCACTGTGACCCATGACGTTCTGCATGACGTTGATTAGTTGCATTTCGAAGGATACCAGTGGCCTTATTAAATGTTAACTGTGATTGCCTTCGTTTCTAGAACAATTTATAATGTTCGTTAACTATGATTTTTTTCGGAATATATCGTGATGAACTCTGGGAGGAACCACTGAACACAGCTTAAATTGTCGTTGAAGAAACGAGTAGTGATTGTATTTTTATCTTTCTTATCCGACACGTTGGGGTATCCAAGGTATAATGGGGTACACAGTTGAAAACTTTGATTAAATGTACAAAATTGATAAATAAGAGAGCTACAAATTTTTATATGAACACATTATGATGTATTAATCAGAAAAATACAAGAACATTGCCATAAAATAAAACAACAATATTTTCTGACTCAAAAAGAGAAATTTATATCATTTGCACGCGGTAGTATGGGGTGGTAAATACAAGTGATTACAAAAACGTATAAAATTATCGGAAATGCAGAAAATATTGGCTTGCTCGGAATTTTTTTTAGTTCAAAGTCAGTATTAATGTCAAACTACAGTTTTCATGTATCGTATCCTTTTCTTGAGGCTGTTTACAAAATTCACACACGGGGAGACACTCATCATCTTCGCTATCTATTCCTGCACAAGAATCGTGTGTCCATTTTTTGCACGTGGAACAAGCTACCCAACCTCCAACTGATTTTGAATATAACCCACCACAATATACACATTGACAGTCAGAACTTTCCTCGTAATCACTCTCGTTAGTATTGTATTCTCTCTCCTTTTTTCCATTTACCTTCAGATTCTTTCTCTCTTTTTTGAGTTCTTAACTTTATTCTCTTTCGCAAAAAGTTTTCTGTTTGCTCTTTCTTCTTTGTCAAAGTTCTTTTTTCTGTTTCTCCCATTAATGACTTTTAACTCTTTATTTGTACGGCGAATCAGTTAAAACAACGTTCTTCCCCATTTTCAGTCTCGCTCTTTTCTTGCTTTCGTTAACTTTTGACAAGAAAATCAGAATCTCAGGTGAAATATGAAATGAGGAGGTTGTGTTGTCAGTTGTCATCCAAGAGCACCCAAGATTAGAACAATTAGCCCCAATAACTTTGTTATTCTTAGGCGGCAGTTCATTGTAACAAATAGCTGAAACCTCGTCCGCTTGATTATCCAGCCCGTTTGAGTCGTCTTTTTCAGCTGGTGTGCTAGGTGGAGGCAATTACAATTGTTCAGATATAATAACCCCTTTATCTGACGGCCTATCACGTCCGCTGTCAGTTGTGTGTGCCGGGAGGAAGTGTGCGTCGTGAATATGGATGGGTCCGTGGGCCATATTGCAGTAGCTTCGAAACCTTTAATAGCGGTTTTCATTTTTGCGCTTTAGACGAAAGCTGAACCAAAAAGCGTTGAAATTTGAAAGACAGTTACGACTTTCCCTGCGTGGCTTCGCAGCCATTTTCGAAGCTGATCACTATAACGAGGATTTATAAAACAAACATCAAGCGGCTGAAGTCTGTGAGAGCAATGTGGTGGTGAAGAAACGCCACTCTCCCTCGCGTTGTCCATAACGTCATTGTTCGTGGTATGAGCTGAGTGGCCATCTGATATAAGGAGAACTGGGACGTGCTTTGATGCCTTAGAAAATACCACAAATTGTGGAAACCATACAAAGAATGACTCTGTGGCCATCCATGCGGTGCTGTGGACCTCAGCGCAACCTCCTGCTGCCAGTCCTAACTCAAATTCTTTCTGCTTCTTCTTTCGTGGAAAAATAATCGTAGGAGGAATGTCAGCTCCGCTTGCTGAAGTACTAATGAGGCTGGTTGCAGTTTCGCCCCTTTTTGCAGAGGTTAACGATCGCACTGGACGGTTCCCTTTGCAAGCTGCGATGTTCGATTGGTTTTTAGCATTAACCGAGACGCCTGTTCCATCACAATTAGTTATTTGAGAAGTCATTAGTTTGTGATTGTCAGTTACATTTGTTAGCAACGAAAAAAAACCTATCGACAGCTACTTTGTTAAAATCAATGATTCTTGTACTAGATTTTGCTTCGGGCTTGCGAACAAATCCGAATTTGCTTCTTCATTGTTTCATGATGTAATAAAGATTTCTATTTGTTTTGCTCGAAATTTTCGAAAAGGTATCTGGGGAACGCGCAAAAATTGAAATGGCAAAACTGTGCACCTGCCGAAATACGAGTGCGTATACTCATTTGAAAAAATGTTCCTAAACTGCTTCTGATACGCTAGAGGTTACCGCACAGTAAACAGCAATTGTAGTTGACCGTTTGCCTGCACCGTATAGAGTACGGCCAATAAAATATTTTTGTAGGGAGGACACATCATCTCATTCTGAATGAAGAGTTCATCTATACGTGTAAATGTAACCACTTGTGCCAGAGGGAGTGTGTTGGTAGCCTTACTGTTCATGTTGTATATTAACATTACAGATAATATAAGTAAGCTCACATATTTCGAAAATGATGCAGATATCGACATAGAGGTAACAAAGTCCGTGTGAAGCGATATACACATACAGGGGATAATAAAAATGTGACCACCTATACTTGCATCTACATGGATACTCTGCAAATCACATTTAAGTGCCTGGCAGATTGTTCATCGAACCACCTTCACAAGTCTCTATTATTCCAATCTCGCATAGCACCCGGAAAGAATGATCACCTGTGTCTTTCCATACGAGCTCTGACTTCCCTTATTTTATCGTTGTGGTCGTTTCTCCCTACGTAGGTCGGTGTCAACAAAATATTTTCGCATTCGGAGGAAAAAGTTGGTGATTGGAATTTCGTGAGAAGATTCCGTCGCAAAGAAAAACGCTTTTCTTTTAATGATGTCCAGCCAAAATCCTGTATCATTTGTGTGACACACTCTCTCATATTTCGCGATAATAGGAGGACGTGCTGCCTTTCATTGGACTTTTTAGATCTACTCCGTCAGTCCTATCTTGTAAGGATCCCACATTTCCCAGCAGTATTCTAAAAGAGGACGGACAAGCGTAGTGTAGGCAGTGTCCTTTCTAGGTCTGTTACGTTTTCTAAGTGTTGTGCCAATAAAACGCAGTCTTTGGTTAGCCTTAACCGCAACATTTTCTATGTGTTCTTTCCAATTTAAGTTGTTCGTTATTGTATAATAATAATGGCGTGTGACGAGGGCCTCCCATCGGGTAGACCGTTCGCCTGGTGCAAGTCTTTCGATTTGACGCCACTTCGGCGACTTGCGCGTCGATGGGGATGAAATGATGATTAGTACAACACAACACCCAGTCCCTGGGCGGAGAAAATCTCCGACCCAGCCGGGAATCGAAGGAATCTTAGGATTGACAGTCTGTCGTGCTGACCACTCAGCTACCGGGGGCGGACGTTAGTTATTGTAATACCTTGTTATTTAGTTGACTTTACGGCTTTTAGATTAGACTGCAACTTCTCTCATAGTGATTAGTCCATTCTGCTTCACCAGCAATATTGCGGGATCAGTAACGACCTGATTTGTTGATATTGCGGGCGTACCTTATCTGGCTTCTGTCTTCATTGATTAGCGGCTACCTTTGAAATGGTTGTACCACTCCTTTAGCCCTGCAGTACCCATTACTTTGTCCACAAACACACGATGGTTTCAACTTGAGAATCGCCAAGCTTGGAGCCAAATGTGATGTAAAGACGTCATTTTGCTCAGAATACTAAATCCAACGTGTACGACTTGCAAGTGTTCCGAAGTAGTGGAGAAAATCAGGTATGTGTGCTAAATATGCCTGAAAACATGAGCCCATGCGCGCCCTGATACCATTGTTGATTTCAACAATTAAAAAAGGTCGGATATTTTTTGAACAGCTCATGTATATAAGCCATCGCCAGTGATGTCGAAAGAGCAAGATACCCCTAACTACGCCAGTTGATTAGGTAGTTCGAATGGAGCGGTCTATTGTCTGACGTATCTCCATAACAGCTCCGAACCGAATACCCCAAAGTTCGACAAATGGTTCAAATGGCTCTGAGCACTATGGGTCTTAACATCTATGGTCATCAGTCTCCTAGAACTTAGAACTACGTAAACCTAACTAACCTAAGGACATCACACAACACCCAGCCATCACGAGGCAGACAAAACCCCTGACCCCGCCGTGAATCGAACCCGGGAACCCAGACGCGGAAAGCGAGAACGCTACCTTCACGTCAGGAATCAAGCTGAGCTCAGAAGGGCGCAAGTCCGGGTCTGTCTCAGGCCGATACTGATCTTCGGCCTGACGTGGCTGCTTGTCCTGTTCCAGGTGTTGCCCCTCAGTCTGCAAGATCCGAGCAGTCGCAGAGGGTGGTCTTACTGGTAGTTGGGAGCTCCAACGTCAGGCGCGTAATGGGGCAGAGAGGGGAAGAGAGGGGAAGAAAACCAATGTGCAATCCGTGTGCATACCGGGGTGAGTCATTCCAGATGTGAAAAAGGGTCCTTCCGGATGCCATGAAGGGTACAGGTTGCACCCATTTGCAGGTGGTCGCTCATGTCGGCACCAATGATGTGTGTCGCTATGGATCGGAGGAAACCCTCCCTGGCTATCTGATTTGGTGAAGACTGCCAGTCTCGCTAGCCGGATGAAAGCAGAGCTCACCGCTCACCATCTGTAGCATCGTCGACAGGACTGACTGCGGGCCTTTGGTAAAGAGCTGAGTAAAGGGTCTGAATCAGAGGCTGAGATTGTTCTGCGACCGTGTGGGCTGCAGATTCCTCGACTTGAGCCATAGGGTGGTGGGGTTTCGGGTTCCGCTGGATAGGTCAGGAGTCCACTACACGCAACAAGCGGCTACACGGGTAGCAGGGGTTGTGTGGCGTGAGCTGGGAGGTTTTTTAGGTTAGATGGCATTGGGCAAGTACAGAAAGGGCGGCAGCTTCAACGAGTTCGGGGCAAAGCAGGACATGCGGGGACCAAGCAGCAATCGGTATTGTAATGGTAAACTGTCGAAGCTGCGTTGGTAAAGTACCGGAACTTCAAGCGCTGATAGAAAGTACCGAAGCTGAAATCGTTATAGGTACAGAAAGCTGGCTGAAACCAGAGAGAAATTCTGCCGAAATTTTTACAAAGGTACAGACAGATAGAAATGATAGATTGCATGCAACCGGTGGTGGAGAGTTAGTCGCTGTTAGTAGAAGTTTATCCTGTAGTTAAGTAGAAGTGGATAGTTCCTGTGAATTATTATGGGTGGAGGTTACACGCAACAGCCGAGCTAGGTTAATAATTGGCTCCTTTTACTGACCTCCCGACCCAGCTGCATTAGTGGCAGAACAACTGAGAGAAAATTTGGAATACATTTCAAATCAATTTTCTCAGCATGTTATAGTCTTAGGTAGAGATTTCAATTTACCAGATATAGACTGGGACACTCAGATGTTTAGGATGGGTCGTAGGGACAGAGCGTCGAGTGACATTATACTGAGTGCGCTATCCGAAAATTACCTCAGGCAATTAAACAGAGAACCGACTCGTGGAGATAACATCTTGGACCTACTGATAACAAACAGACCCGAACTTTTCGACTCTGTATGTGCAGAACAGGGATTAGTGATCATAAGGCTGTTGCAACATCCCTGAATATGGAAGTTAATAGGAATATAAAAAGAGGGAGAAAGGCTTACGTGTTTAGCAAGGGTAATAGAAGGCAGATTTCAGTCTACCTAACAGATCAAAACGAAAATTTCTGTTCTGACACTGACAATGTTCAGTATTTATGGAAAAAGTTCAAGGCAATCGTAAAATGCGTTTTATACAGGTACGTGTAGAGTAAAACTGTGAGGGACGGGATAAACCCACCGTGGTTCAACAACAAAGTTAGGAAACTACTGCGAAAGCAAAGACAGCTTCACTCCAAGTATAAACGCAGCCAAAACCTCTCAGACAAACAGAAGCTAAACGATGTCAAACTTAGCGTAAGGAGGGCTATGCGTGAAGCGTTCAGTGAATTCGAAAGTAAAATTCTATGTACCGACTTGACAGAATATCCTAGAAAGTTCTGGTCTCACGTTAAATCAGTAAGTGGTTGGAAACAGCATGTCCAGACACTCCGGGGTGATGATGGCATTGAAACAGAGGATGACAGGCGTAAAGCTGAAATACTAAACACATTTTTCCAAAGATGTTTCATAGAGGAAGACCGCACTGCAGTTCCTTCTCTAAATCCTAGCACAAACGAGAAAATGGCTGACATCGAAATAAGTGTCCAAGGAGTAGAAAAGCAACTGGAATCACTCAACAGAGGAAAGTCCACTGAACCTGACGGGGTACCAATTCGATTCTACACAGTACGCGAAAGAACTTGCCCTCCCTTTTAACAGCCGTGTACCGCAAGTCTCTAGGGGAACGGAAGGCTCCAAATGATTGGAAAAGAGCACAGGTAGTCCGAGTCTTCAAGAAGGGTCGTAGAGCAGATGCGCAAAACTATAGACCTATATCTCTGACGTCGATCTGTTGTAGAATTTTAGAACATGTTTTTTGCTCGAGTATCATGTAGTTTTTGGAAACCCAGAATCTACTCTGTAGGAATCAACATGGATTCCGGAAATATCCATCGTGTGAGACCCAACTCACTTTATTTGTTCATGAGACCCAGAAAATATTAGATACAGGCTCCCAGGTAGATGCTATTTTTCTCGACTTCCGGAAGGCGTTCGATACAGTTCCGCACTGTCGCCTGATAAATAAAGTAAGAGCCCACGGAATATCAGATCAGCTCTCTGGTTGGATTGAAGAGTTTTAACAAACAGAACACAGCATGTTGTTATCACTGGAGAGACGTCTACAGACGTTAAAATAATCTCTGGCGTGCCACAGGGGAGTGTTATGGGACCATTACTTTTCACAATATATATAAATGAGGTAGTAGATAGTGTCGGAAGTTCCATGCGGTTTTTCGCGGATGATTCTGTAGCATACACAGAAGTTGCAGCATTAGAAAATTGTAGCGAAATGCCGGAAGATCTGCTGCGGATAGGCCATTGGTGCAGGGAGTGGAAACTGACCCTTAACATATACAAATGTAATGTATTGCGAATACATAGAAAGAAGGATCCTTTATTGTATGATTATATGATAGCGGATCAAACACTGGTAGCAGTTACTTCTGTAAAATATCTCGGAGTATGCGTGCGGAACGATTTGAAGTGGAATGATCATATAAAATTAACTGTTGGTAAGGCGCGTACCACGTTGAGATCCATTGGGAGAGTCCTTAGAAACTGTAGTTCATCAACAAAGGAGGTGGCTTCAAAAACACTCGTTCGACCTATACTTGAGTATTGCTCATCAGTGTGGGATCCGTACCAGATCGGGTTTGCGGAGGAGATAGAGAAGATTCAAAGAAGAGCGGCGCGTTTCGTCACAGGGTTATTTGGTAACCGTGATAGCGTTACGGAGATGTTTGACAAACTCAAGTGCCAGACTCTGCAAGAGAGCCGCTCTTCATCGCGGTGTAGCTTGCTCGCCAGATTTCGAGAGGGTGCGTTTCTGGATGAGGTATCGAATATATTGCTTCCCCCTACTTATACCTCCCGAGGAGTTCACGAATGTAAAATTAGAGAGATTAGAGAGCGCACGGAGGCTTTCAGACAGTCTTTCCTCCCGCGAACCATACGCGACTGGAACAGGAAAGGGAGGTAATGACAGTGGCACGTAAAGTGCCTTCCGCCACACACCTTTGGGTGGCTTGCGGAGTATAAATATAGATGTAGATGAGTGTGGTGCGTGATGCGGCGCTCCCCATCCCTATATACCGATCAAATCAGTCACGACTTGAACCGAGCGTGCCCGAACATTGTCCTACAAAATGATGGCCGCCTCCTGCAGAAACCGACGCCGCTTCTTTCTCTCAGTTGCTTTTCTACTTTGTAACACAGTCTGTTTCGTTTTAGAGTCCAAACAGCTTAACAGATATTGTTCAAATTTGTCATGGAGACAGTTTGAACCCTTAGAAAGAACATAGCCCACTTTAAAAAGCAAGAAAATTTTTTTTTGCATCAGTGAACGTAAACTACATTAAAACTTACTTATTTTGGTTGTATAACTTAAGAATTCTATAATGTATAAGTACTTCAGTAGTCGCCGCGCGGGATAGTCTCTCAAACGAAATTGCTCCCACGTCCGAGGCCTTTGAATATCACGTCTTCCATTCCGCTTGTAGTTCAGAATATTTTGGGGAAGTCTGGGACGTAGCATTCTCACCAGTCTTCACGATATTTTTGAATTTTTTAGTTTCTTTTGAAAATACTTAATTTTTCTCTAGTAACTTCATTCCTAATCATTTCTTGTTGTGCAGCTCTTCGAATTTCGTAGGAACCTCATCTCTGCCGTGTGATTTTTTTTGCTTTTTTTTTAACCATGTTTTCGCTTTCATAGCATAATACAGGAACCGCGACCACGTTATAGAATTTCGGGACAATCTTTTTGTACTTTATTGCCCAATATTCAGATAATAGTGTCACAGACAGCTTAGAATTTGTGTAATTTATTTTAAGTATCAGAGTAAAAATCAGATCTTACAGCGTAGCCTAAATGAAAGATTAAGAGACCAGTTCTAAAGCAGGATTATCCAAAACTAGTTTTAAACTGACTGAGTATTTTCCTCGGAGTGCACTTATTTCCGTTTTATTACTAGAAATTTTAAAGTTGTATTCATTGCATATTTCGTTCAGGTGGTACATAGATCTTTGGAGGTCATTTCGTGAACTTGAATCATGTCATCTACAAACAGAAGCACAATCAGGTATTTCTCATTCGTTATCCCAATTCCTTTGTCTTGTCGTAGTTCCTGCTTTCATTTATGAAGAACGAAGTCAATGTATATACTAAAAATGCTGACTTAATCTGCTCATTTAAATGTATTCCGAACGAGCTGCCGCAGTGGTTATTCCATGGTATGATGATGATGATGATGATGATGTTTGGTTTTTGGGGCGCTTAACTGCACGGTTATCAGCGCCTGTACAAAGCCCCAACCTTTACACAGTCCAGTTTCGCCACCTTCACGGATGATGATGAAATGATGACACCACAGACACCTACTTCCCGGGCGGAGAAAGCAACCCAGCCGTGAATCGAACCCGGAATCCCACCACCAGCAACGCTAGCTTCTACACGACGAGCTGCCAACTAGTACACTAGACTCGCATTCGGGAGGATGACGTTTAAATTCGCATCCGGCCATCCTGATACGTTTTCCGTAACTTTCCTGAATCGCTCCAAGCAAATGCTGGGATGGTTCCTTTTAAAGGGAACGGCGGACTTCTTTTACCCTTCCCTGACGCAGTGCCAACTCCTGCTCCGTTTCTAATGACCTCAACATCGATGGCCCCCTGTGGGTTCGGGGGTAAGAATAGGCCCACGGTATTCCTGCCTGTCGTAAGAGGCGACTAAAAGGAGTCTCAAACGTTTCGGCCTTATGTGATGGTCCCCTACCGGGTTTGACCTCCATCTTCTAAATTCTTCCGAAGAGCGAGCTGATTGGGGAAGGGCGCCTTACAAGGTGCAATGTGTCCATCGCTCATTACCATCTCTAGCTTGGTTGGTCGTCGTCGCATAGCTGTCCCGCCCACTCACCATCTCTAGGGCGTGGCTTTGTTCTTGGGTGCGGTTTTTGCAGTCTGCTCTGCTGTGTCGCTTTATGCGCCAATGACGATCATGGGCTACATTTCGCCTGAAATCCAGCATGGTAGCCAGTCCGTTGTGGTGGGGCCGCCATGTACCCTGTCGGTTGTAGCCCCCTGACAACACAGGGATCGCTCTACTGATGCCTGCGCCGTTAACTCCCCGCGTATGCCAAGGAGTAGATGCCTGTCTCCTTGGGGCATCGGGACTCCCGGCAATGGCCATCCCGCCAGGTGGTCGTTGCTGAGGCTGGGTGGCGCCCGTGGGGAGGGCCCTTGGTCGGAGTAGGTGGCATCAGGGCGGATGACCTGCGATGAAGCGTGGTACATCATCTCTTGCTGGCGGCCAGCCGCCAGCAGTCTCTAAGCGTTCTCGGCCTCAATACAACGCTCAGGCATATGATCCACAATCGTTCCCCTCCCTGGCCACACCATGGGAGGAACGAAAGGCTATGGTTGGCAGCGAACCTTATTCACCTCGCTATTTAGTCTGTACACGAGTCGATGGGGAATCGTTTATGGCGACCAAGCCTCAGTTTTTTGTCGAGCACTTGGAGGACAAGTTTGGGGAGGTGGAGGGCTTGTCCAAAATGCGCTCTGGGGCAGTATTGATCAAAACGGCATCCTCTGCACAGTCACGGCGGTTACTCGCTTGTGACAAGTTGGGGGATGTTTCCGTCACGATCACACCCCATAAGAGTCTCAACATGGTCCAGGGCATTATATTCCATAGGGACCTACTCTTGCAGTCAGACGACGAGCTACGCGCCAATTTAGAACGGCGGGGTGTTCACTTCGTCCGGCGCGTCCATCGGGGTCCGAGGGATAATCAGGTAGCCACCGGTGCCTTCATCTTGGCCTTCGAGGGTGACGTCCTACCCGAAAAGGTCAAGGTGATGGTCTACCGATGTGATGTGAAGCCCTATATCCCTCCCCCGATGAGGTGTTTCAAATGCTGGAAGTTCGGCCACATGTCATCTCGGTGTACTTCCAGCATGACATGCAGAGATTGTGGACGCCCTTCATATCCTAATACTGCATGTGCGCCGCCTCCCATATGTGTGAACTGCGGCGAACACCATTCCCCTTGCTCGCCAGACTGCAAGGTCCTACTGAAAGAACGAAGGATCATGGAATATAAGGCCCTGGACCGCATGACCTATACTGAGGCTAAGCGGAAATACGAGAGGCTACATCCTGTGGCTCTGACCAGCTCCTATGCCACCGCTGCCAAAACAGTAGTTTTGTCATCTGCTGCACCGATTCCACTGAACACTCTGAGCCGGAATACTACACCTGCCCCCTTGATGGTGGGGGGCACTTCCCCATCTGTTGCTCCTGCACCATCTACCTCAGGAACAACGACCCCCCAACCATCAGGGACACAAGTCCCCAACTCTAAGCCGAAGAAGCGTCCGACTTCTTCGGCGACTCTCTCTCGCAAGGGATCCCTCGGGTCCCTCCCTTCCCAGGTTTCCACCTCTGGGAAGGGTGACGTCAGCCAATGGCTGAAAAGCAGGCCAGCGGCTGGTCGCAGGGCTTCCCGCTCCTCCTCCGTCCCGGAGACTGACTCGGTGGAGCCCTCCCAGCTAGTAAAGCCCAAGGAGCAGAGAGAGAAGACGAAGAAGAAGAAGGCCTCTAAGGCCAAGGAACGCGCGGTGGCATCCACCCCACCGCTCCATACAGGCTCTGCGTCTGGGGATGAGGTGGAGATCCTGGCGTCCGCTGAGGACCTGGATCTCGCCATACCCTCAGACGCCAAGGACGCCGATTGTACTGGTCCTCGATCGGTGACAGCAGGTGACCCAGTGACGTGATCTGCCTCCTCGGTCCCTTCACGCCTATTTCGCCCATGGACAAAGTGATTCTCCAGTGGAACTGCAGCGGTTTTTTCCACCACCTTGCTGAGCTCCGCCAACTCGTCAGCAGTCACCCTTTCTTCTGCATTGCCCTCCAGGAAACGTGGTTTCTGGCAATGCGGACCCCTGCCCTACGAGGGTATCGGGGTTATTATAAGAACCGGGCAGCTTATGAGAGGGTGTCTGTTGGAGTCTGCGTCTACGTCCTTAACTCTATCTACAGCGAGTGTGTGCCTCTTCATACACCCTTAGAGGCTGTCGCTGTAAGGATGTGGACGCCTCAGCCTATTACTGTCTGCAGTTTGTACCTTCCGCCGGATGGTGATGTCTCTCGTCATGTGTTGGCTGCATTGATAGGACAACTGCCGCCTCCCTTTGTGTTGCTGGGCGACTTTAACGCCCATAACCCCTTGTGGGGTAGCGACGCGATTACTGGCCGGGGCAGAGATGTCGAGACTCTTCTGTCACAGCTTGACCTCTGCCTTTTAAACACGGGAGAGGCGACCCACTTTAGTGCGGTCCATGGCTCGTTTTCGGCCATTGACCTTTCTATTTGCAGCCCCGGACTTTCACCACCCATCCACTGGAGGGTCCATGACGACTTATGTGGTAGTGACCATTTCCCCATCTTTCTGTCACTGCCACAGCGTCACTCTTCTGAACGCCCCTCCAGATGGGCTCTGAATAAGGCTGATTGGGACTTATTTACATCTGTCGCAGTGATCGCACCTCCTTCCACTGATCCGATTGATGCGGTGGTTCAGTCGGTCACCACCAGCATCGTTTCTGCGGCGGCATCTGCGATTCCCTGTACATCCGGGTCACCTCGGCGGAGGACTGTGCCGTGGTGGTCGCCCGAGATCGCAGAGGCGATTCGAGATCGCCGGCGGGCTCTTCAGCGCCATAAGCGGCACCCGTCGTTGGAGACCCTCATTGCTTTTAAACAGTTCCGCGCCCGAGCCCGACGCCTTATTCGCCAACGGAAGCAGGAGTGTTGGGAACGTTATGTTTCCACCATTGGCGTCCGTACCTCTGCATCGCAGGTTTGGGCCCAGATTCGGCGACTCCAAGGCTATCGGCCACCTGTCTCTGTCCCTGGGCTTTCGCTGAATGGAGCAGTGTGCACCGACTCCGACACGATTGCGGACCGGTTAGCAGAGCATTTTCCTCAGTGTTCCGCGTCAACGAACTACCCGTTGGCCTTCCGCTCCCGGAAAGAGCGGTTGGAAAGTCGGAGGCTTTCCTTTCACACGCGCCACGCGGAGTCGTACAATGCTCCTTTCAGCGAATGGGAATTCCAGAGCGCACTTTCTGCTTGCCCTGATACGGCTCCTGGACCAGACCGCATTCACAGCCAGATGCTGAAACACCTCTCAGTGCCTTGCCAGCGACGCCTCCTAGATCTTTTCAATCGCGTCTGGGTCGAGGGTGTTTTCCCGTCTCAATGGCGGGAAAGCATAGTCCTCCCCGTATTGAAACCTGGCAAGAACCCGCTGGAGGTGGACAGCTATCGCCCCATAAGCCTCACCAACGTTCCTTGCAAGTTGCTGGAACGTATGGTGAGCCGGAGGTTGAGTTGGCTCCTCGAGTCTCGGGGCCTTCTGGCTCCGTCTCAGGGTGGGTTCCGTAAAGGCCGCTCTGCCGTCGATAATCTGGTCTCCCTGGAGTCTGCCATCCGTACAGCCTTTGCACGCCGCCAACATCTGGTTGCCGTCTTCTTCGACATGCGGAAGGCATACGATACGACTTGGCGCCATCACATCCTGGCCACACTTCATGGGTGGGGCCTTAGGGGCCCGCTCCCGATTTTTATTCAGAATTTTCTTTCGTATCGTTCCTTCCGCGTGCAAGTAGCTGCGTCGCATAGTTCCTCCCGGGTCCAGGAGAACGGGGTCCCACAGGGGTCTGTCCTCAGTGTGTCCCTGTTTTTAATTGCCATCAATGGGCTCCTTGAGGCGGTGGGGTCGTCCGTCGAGGCTTCTTTATATGCGGACGACTTCTGCCTATATTACAGCTCCAGTGGCATCGCCGCTGCTGAACGGCAGCTGCAAGGTGCCATCCGCAAGGCGCAGTCATGGGCTGTAGCGCACGGCTTCCAGTTTTCGGCCGCGAAGACCTGCGTTATGCATTTCTGCCGGCGTCGCACGGTTCACCCTGAGCCGCGCCTTTACCTTGATGGTGAACCTCTTGCTGTGGTCGCGACGCATCGGTTCTTGGGACTGGTGTTCGATACCCGGTTGACTTGGCTGCCCCATATTAGGCAGCTGAAGCAAACATGCTGGCGGCACTTAAACGCTCTCCGTTGCTTAAGCCACACCAGGTGGGGTGCCGACCGGTCCACCCTCCTCCACCTATATCAAGCGCTGATCCAGTCCCGCCTTGATTATGGGTGTGTGGCGTACGGTTCTGCCTCGCCTTCAGCATTGCAATTGCTGGATCCCATACACCACTGCAGGATCCGCCTCGCCACGGGGCGTTCCGGACAAGCCCCGTCGACAGCATACTTGTGGAGGCTGGTGTCCCTCCATTGCGGTTCCGGCGTGACCGCCTTCTGGCCGCCTATGCCGCGCACGTTTATAGCATGCCAGGGCATCCAAACTACCGTCTCCTGTTCCCGCGCTCGATCGTCCATGTTCCAGACAGGCGGCCCCGGTCAGGGTGTCCCATTGCGGTTCGCCTCCGGGACCTTCTCCGTGGCCTTGACTTTTTTCCTCTGCCGCCTGTTTTCCGGGCCAATCTCCGTCTGCCCCCGTGGAGTGTGCCCCGACCGTGCCTTCGGCTCGACTTGGCACAGGGTCCGAAGGTCTCAGTGCCTCCGGAGGCCCTCCGCCGCCGCTTTCTTTCCATCCTGGCCGAGTTTCCGAACGCGGTGGTGGCCTACACCGACGGTTCGGTGGTCTCTGGTCACACTGGTTACGCTCTCACTCTACGGGATTATTGTGAGCAACGGTCATTGGCAGCTGGCTCCAGTGTATACACTGCCGAGTTGGTTGCCATCTATCGTGCCCTAGAGTTTCTCCGCTCCCGCTCAGGTGAGTCCTTTGTCATCTGTAGTGACTCCCTGAGCGGTTTACGAGCTCTTGACCAGTGTTTCCCTCGTTCCCGTCTGGTGATGGCCATCCAGGAGTCCCTCCATACTCTCGTCCGTTGCGGCCGCTCTGTCACCTTTGTTTGGTCCCCGGGTCACGTCGGCATCCCGGGTAACGAGCGGGTTGACGAACTGGCGAAACAGGCGGTCAGTTCCCCGGCCATGGAGATCGGTCTTTTAGAGAGTGACGTCCGATCCGTATTGCGGCAGAAGGTCCTTGCTGCTTGGCGTGATGAGTGGCGCACCCTGCCCTCTCCCAACAAACTTCGGGCAGTCAAGGAGACAACCAGTGTGTGGCGCTCCCCCATGCGGGGGTCTCGCAAGGACGCTGTCGTCCTCTGCCGGCTCCGCATAGGACATACCCGGCTCACGCACGCGTATCTCTTGTGCCGTGACGACCCGCCTCTCTGTCGCTGCGGATTGGCCCTGACCGTGGTACACGTCTTACTAGACTGCCCACTTTTAACTGCCCTCAGGCAGACGTTCGCGCTGCCTGATACACTCCCTGCTCTTTTAACCGATGACTCTACTATGGCTGACTTAGTTCTCCGTTTTATTCGAGCAGGGGGTTTTTATCATTCAATATGAGAGTCCCTTTTCATTTTTTTTTTAGTGTCGACTGTGGCTTTTGGCCTGGGGTTTTAGTTTGTGGTGTTTTAATGTGTCCCTTGGTTGTTGGCCTTTCCAGTTTTATTTTCATGGTCGGCCAATGACCGTCGCACTCTGTGTGTCTTTTAATCTCTTTTCTCTGGTCTTCGTCTATGTCTTTCTTGTACTGTGTCGTCCCTTGTCGTCTCCGTTATGTGTTTATTGCTTGTTGGACTTTTCTTCGTGTATTATTATGGTCGTGGAACAAGGGACCGATGACCTAAGTAGTCTGGTCCCTTTAACCCCCCACAAACCAACCTCAACATCGATGGCACATTAAATGCAATCCTCCTTCCGTCCTTCATTTAAAGGCATAGGTTTACGCAATAAGTCGGGCGTTGAAAGTTAAAAACTGCGTACTCGTCTAAGGCAGCACAATTTCATGGCGCGCAAATTATCGAGAATATATTCACCGAGCATTTGTGAAAGGCAGCACGTGGCGACTTCCAACAAACTTCACACATAATTTCGAAACTTGGCGAAACTTTTTTTCCCCTCTGACATCCCTGACATAATGATGAAAGGAAAAAGACTTTGATCACTTCTACATTTTCGCTGTTGGTGTAGTAAGGTGTCAGCATCAGGCTTGATGTTTCACTTTATTACTTCTTTACTACTCACTTTATTCGCAACACATTTGTCACAGTATCCACATACGTCGCCGAATGTACCTGAAAATTATAGAATTGTACAACACCTAGTTCAGTAAATAAATATTGAGACGTTTTCGAAAAACTAGCTTCTCTTACAACAGAGCGTCTTCAACTGCAAAGGGTTATGTTTCTTCAGGTCAAGTTTTTAACACATTAACTGATACGGAATGTGAACGAACTTCTGAAGGTGTTTTACAAGTGGGACTTCCAGTTTTCAGACAGCAATTTGGAGGGGAGAAGGGGGCGGTGGTTACGCGGTCTATTTGGAACTTCAGTGTTTTCGCAAATGATGCTGTTGCCTGTAATAAAGTTCTGTTTGAAAGAAGTCACGCCCTCATAAGATTTCAGTGTAGTGCAAAGCATGACAACTTAGTTTAAATGTTCCCGAAATGTAAAATTGTTCGGTTCACAAAACGATATAACCTTATCCTACGAGTATAGTGCAGCGAGTCAAATTCGCTATCGCTCAACCCACATGAATACCTGGGTGTAAAAATTTCTAGAGATTTGAAATGGAACCGTCACATAGTCGCAGTCTTAGGGAAATACGGTGGCTGGCTGCAATTCGTTGGTAGAATTCTAGGAAAATACAATCAGTGTACAAAAGAAATTGCTTACAAATCACGCTTGTGACCCATCCCCCAATATTGCTCGAGATTCTTGGATCCTAATCAGATACAACTGCCAGGCGATACTGAATGTATACAGAGAAGGGCGGCACGAATGGTCACAGGTTTTTTGACGCGTTGGAGAATGTCACACAGTTTCTGATCAAATTGAACAGGCAGGCGCTTGGAAAGAAACGTAAAATATCCAGAGAAAGTCTACTTGGAATATTTCCGGAGGAATCCTTAACTGTTGAATATAGGCGAATGGTAGTCAATGGAGGGAATGACTGCGAATGCTCGTTCGATTTTCGTTCTCTTCCGTAGGCTGCGATGCAAACCAATCCTGATAATATTCCCGGTGTGAGATGTAGTTGGCAGCTCTGTAAATGCTGACCGGTGAGTCGCTTAAAGCCCAGGTGAAATTAATCTCGGAGGGACACATCACGCTCTCAACCGACTAAGCATATCCCCTAAGGATCGCCTAGAGCCTGTGACTAGTGCATTGAATGTAAATACGGAAAACCGCAAAAACTCACTTTTTGAACTATTTGTAATTCCATTAACTAGTTTTGTAACCTTTACAGACTCATCTTCAAATGTGGCACACAGAATTTCCGTCTCTCTGACGTGGAGACAGAGCGACAGTTACATGGCGACATGTGTCGGAAAACCAGTTATTCTACTTACTGACTAACGGACAGTTCATGGTAGACACAGACTATCCCGTGGAAGAGCAAAGTATCGCGAGGAGACCTAATTAGAAAGTTTCTAGAACTGACGTTACATGATGAAAGTAGGAATGGAATATACTGAAACCACCTACGTATTGTAACTGTAGGAAGCGTGAAGACCGGAAGAGACTAAGCACAGCACGCACAGAGGCTTTTAAGCAGCCACAGTTCGCACGCTCCATACGTCAGTGGAGTGGGAATAAGTCCTAATAACTGGTATACTGGCAAGTTCCATCTGTCACGCAATTCACGGTCGTTTATAGACTACAAATTATAAGCTGCCTATGTTTTGTTTAAATTTGGATTACAAGAAAATGGGCGTTTTGCAAAATGTCCTACATAAGTCTCCTCTTCATCAACACCACCACCATGAGTGTTCTGCCCTAGGGCAGGTCTTCACATGTAGCTCTCCATGCAGTCCCATCATTTGTTACCCTCTTGTTTTCTCACAACTATTTTCTGTTCTTACGCTGTCCACCACCTGGTATGTTCTGCGTCTTCTTCTTCTTCTTCTTCTTCTTCTTCTTCTTCTTCTTGCATTCACCATTTCCTTCATACCATCAATAAACAATCTCTTCTCATTCAGTGTCCATGCCAATTGTGTTTGCTCATCTTGCTACCTTTAAAATTTCTCTCTGTTCTCCCACTCAACACCACCTCATTTCTCACTGTGCCTGCCTATTTTATCCCCTATCAATGCACCCACATAAAAGCCTCCTGTTATGAAACGTCTCGTTGGCAATTGCTATACGTATTTTCACCTCCTTATTACTTCCAATGTCGTCCATAATAGCACGTCGCAGTTATCTAAAAACACTAAATTGTTGTGTATCTTCCTGCCTAACGTTATAGTTGTTCTTGCTTTTCTTGCACCTATCACCGGACATTTTGCGATTTTCTTATTATTTCTCATTCCAATTTACTCACGCCTCTTGTTCAATTCTTTTAACATTTCAGTCATACTTCTTTCGCTCTCTGCCAATAACACCACATGATCCGCGAGTCTAATACATTCTGCTCTCCTAACAACAACCCGCTCCCGTCTATGTCGTTTCAAACGTTTTTGAATGACATGCTCCAAATATATTTACACTCTAAGGAGAATAAACGTATCCATGAGGACTTACCCCAGCGCGATGGAAATCGATACACGTGATGTTCATTCATGCCCAATAGTATCCGAACGACCTGAATTGAATTTCACCTGATTCACATGCAACCCACATAGCGCAACTGTCTAGCAGGTCTCCTTATCGCTCCTTGGTACAGTCGTTTGACTATTGAAAGTGGTTCCAACAAGTCACCACAAGAAAAAACTGTTCTGTATCGCAATAACTCAAGATGCAAAGTAATACCACGATACTACAAATATCACGGAACACCTTCTCACAGATAAGACTGCCCTTAAGGCTTGTAGCTCACATTTATTACAATAAATGACATACCTGACATTTTACCACTCTCATTATTACGTCAGATAGGTAATACACGTAGTAAATTCGTCGTATTCATGATTTCCTCTTCAAAGTAACATACCGTACTTATCATTGAACACAAAATGAGTTTAAAAGTTGAAGTTATTCACGGGCAACCAGTTGAGAATATGTATGAACTTCAAATGACACGACGAACCGTCTCGTTTTGCATATGGATTCAAACCCAGGTCATGCAGACTAAGCAAAGATTTCGTGCCTGACGGAAACTAACAGTCACTCCTGATTAGGCATACAGAGAGTGATATACCTCGATTTTAGAGAGAGCCAGTTTGCAAATACCAACTTTAAATTACATAGCGCAAGCATTTTTGCCGGACGCGAATTCCTACCAAGCACCTATTGCTCCTGTTAACGAACGACGAGAGATGTTGAATCTTGGTTCTTAACAAGTAATTTACTTGAATTGCCGTGAGGTAAGGCTTTGTACTGGGCAGGGATTCGAACTCTGAACTTAATCGGATAGATATCGACGCACAATCAACTGTGACATTTCGGATTTTCTCGGCAGTAGCTAGATGTTTTAACTGAAATGACGAGACGAAACATAATTTTTTTTCCTTCGAAAGACTCCAACCCGGCATCTATCGCTGTTATATTCTGCAGAAAACGAACGTTAAATATGGGTTGGTTGCACCAGCAGCGACATGTGAGCGTGTTTGAACTAGAAATAATATGACGAAGAGTTCAGTGCTCACTGGGAATACAGCTCCACACATCATATCGCTTTTGACTACACACAAAGATACGTCAGCTTCCGAATTTTTGTCCAGCTCGGACTAACATCTTGAACTTACAGTGATCTCGCAAATAGTCCTGTGTCTCACTGGGTGTCAAAAACGTCACATATCGTTAGTGTTGACAACGAATGAAAATACATTAAACATTAAAATAATTATCCACCAGCAGATAGGTGTTCTCATGCTAGAGCTTGATAATACATAATGAAATCTATAGTGCCGGGCCAGGATTCGAACCCATTCACGCGCAGTATGTGGAGATGTTGAGGAATCTGCAGTTCTGAACAAACAACAAATTGTAGCCGTGCTGTATTCTCACGAAGGGATCAAATTCAGCCTTAAGTACGGTCTATGTTGCATTCTCAGTTCAGAACCGATTTTATCGACATACAGAAGCTCAGATAAAATATGGACTAAATGTCCTGTGAGCCTACATAGCGTTTGTTTCGTCACTAGAAATAAATAACAAGTATAAGAAAGGTTTCTACGTGTCGCCGCTCCAGTCTTTATTGTGATTCATCCTAACGTCTACTTTGTAGAAAAGGAATATCATTTTTCATGTTAATTTCAGACCAAAATGTCATTATATCTTCTTCACTTGGTGTAGCCAGAAGAGAATGGAATCTGTCTCTCCCTATCTAAAATCATTGACAGAAGTTGGAATCGAACCCAGTCCATAGATATACAAGCATATTATAAGTATGTGGCTCATTTTTCTATCGTAACGCCGTTGCACCTCTCCGGATGAGAATTGACACACAGGCTTCCTGTAGTAATTTGCAGCAGGTTCAGTAAATTCATGTACTTGGTTGACCGAATCACAATGAACTAGCTGCCTCGACTACCCAGTGCATACATTCGACTTTATTTTGTAATCACCGAAATAAAATCACGTACCTGCCACCTACACAGAACAGCCAACAGTGTAGGATGCACAAATTTGAAAAGGAAGTGTTTCTTTCCACTTGAGCTACTGTATTGCGCCATCTCTTTGTTGAAAACGTCGTGCAGTGCAAATGTCGCATTTCATAAGTAAAGTTTTGTATTCCTAGAAACCCAAAATTTGCTTGTGAGCGGCGGGAAGAGGAGTTACCTGTTGTGCAGCATTGTAAGTTTTCACCATTGCACTATGAGCCGAAAGTATTTTTTTGCGATTTCCTTATCGATGTTTTATCTGACTGCTTGTAGCTCTTTCACAGAAGGGATAAAAACGTTACAGTCAGTGAGACTGGAAGTGCGAACCATAACAGATGCTATTTCTCAGGCCAGCGCATTACCATAGAGCTGGCGTAGAAGTACGTGTCTTAGCTTACTCTTACGAGTTCGATAATATCTAGCACTCGTAAACCGCTATTTAAAGGACGAGATTAGTTGCGATTTCCACGTGCAACGACTTTCCTGGGCTGAAAACCGTAAATTTACAAACTTTTGTTACACCTAACGTGATAATAAATCAGATTATTTAATGGAAATGACAGGTAAAATCAAGTGAACTTTGAGGATAAATTCCGTGCGCACCAGGAAGGAACTCGTCGATCACATAGTTGCCAAACATACGTTGCCTTGTTGTAAAATCTCAGTTACAGTACCAGCAGAAAGAAGACGAACCGATGTGATCGTACAGCGGTCTGGGAAGTGACCATAGCTGGTGTCTCCAAGTCGCGGTTGCTACGGCCTGGAATACGTAATGCGTCTGATTCGCATTTCTGTAACTAGGTTTAGGGACTGGAGCGTGGTTACTAATAATACTCCGAACTGACTGAAAACTAAGCATCATATATCAGTAACTCTCACAGTTGCTTTTATATTTATTTCGTAAGTGTACTAAAAACTAAGAAGCTCATTCAGAGACGTTTTGATGCCTCGCCGATAGTCGAGCAAAACAAACAAATAGAGAAAAAAAGAATGTGTGTGTGTATGATAGAGAGAGAGAGAGAGAGAGAGAGAGAGAGAGAGAGAGAGAGAGATCAAAAAGAATGAGAGAGAGTAAGAAATTGTTGTAAAGAAATTGAATCATGGTATGTAAAGAAACCTTTCATTAAAATGACATGTTACACATCATTACGAAATATCGTATTCATGATCTATGAAACAAGAATTGATCTAATGTAATCTAATCATATCATATTGATGGCTATCCATGAAGAGTCATAAATTACCGAAATTTTTGCCAATACCAGTAATGAAATCTAAACTTGAAAATAAAAGACGACAATTTTTGTAATAAACCGGGACTCCTAACAAGACCCTTTCGTCCCTCTTAACTAACCACGAAAGATGTCTGATATACCTCCATGCTCAAGTAACAAAGTGCGCATGCATTTAAAGATTAAGTGCATGATGTGAAGTTATATGACGGAGATACGAACCCAACACGTAATCGTATTGTTAGTTAAGTAAAATCAAATGTTACGTATCGGTTTTTCTTACCAGCTGCTAGGTGTTTGGATCTAAACTAAAGATACAAACTTTAGTACCTAAGCGACAATCTAACTGCACGCCTACCGTGCATCCACAAATATAGCTTAAATATCAGTTGCTTACTCACCAACGGTAAGGTGTGTGCGTGTTTGACAAGAAATAATGACACCTATTGCGATTGTTGGCAACACATGAATAGACATTAAAAGCGCACGTTGGTTTTCACTAGCGGGACGGTGTGCACGTTATAGGGCTTGAACTGAAACTATGAATATTTTTGTATTGGATCAGGATTCGGACCCACATACTTACCTTTGGAGGAGACCTAGAGAAGGTTGCAGTCTTGCGAAAAGGAACGAAATGGTTGAACTATAATGTTCCGAGAGATTCAGATCCTCGAAAGAGGAGAAACGAATTCGAATCACAGTCCAGCACCAAATTTTACAACGTCTCTAGTTCAATCAATTACAAGTAAAATAAGAGCCCCATCCTTTAAATGGCTATCGGTTCATAAAATAAAATAAAATTTTCTAATGTAAGTAAGTTTACTGGCGACTGTATTTCTGTTTACGATGACTTCCGCTATGTCATTTCCCAACGTAACCTGGCTCTGCCCAGTTGGTAATGATGGAACGTGATTTGTATTGCGAATTCTGGATTATAACGTCTTTCTTTTGAGGTTACCAGACGCAAAGTAAATCTGTTTGTGCTTCTTAAAAGTAAATGTCTGAACCCACGCATTGCTCCTGTGATAGTTCCACCAGGCCATTGTGCCCACATTTCCCAGCCCCAGGAGTGAGCTGCAACGGCTGATGTGCTGAGCTTACAAAAGTAGTCTCGGTGGATAAAACGCGAGTCTATTAAATGTTTAAGTAGAAACAAGCTTCTGACGCGGAGATTATGCTATTCTCATGTCAGCAGGATGTAAAGACCCTTGTAGGCATCATAGGCTCGATGTGAAGCCATTTTGAAATGTTCACAAATTCAGATATTTTCTTATTTCGTGAAGATCCACTGGGAAGTGTGAAGTTACCGGATAATTGGATTATTACCGTCATTATTACTATCATTTTCTTCATGCCGCTGCTGGAACACTGTACTTGAATATCAGTTCGTGCCTTTTGGTCACTATACAAGTAGTTTCACAAGAAGAGGTTCTTTCTCTGTCTACAGAATTCTTTTCATGTTAATATCAAACATCAGCAATTACTCATAGATTTCATTAAAACTAAAGTAATCGATGAAGACGTTACTTGATAACAAAAACGCTCTGCCTTTCTTCTATTACTTGCGCCTAGAAATGGCTGTCGAGTACTGCCAAACCAAAAGCCAAGAGATCTTACTGCCTGCCGATATACGTCGCTGTCAATTTTTCCATATGATTTGGTTGACGTGACCTGTTTCAAGTTGTGTATGACAGAGAATGTTTTAGAAAATCAATTGTTTTCCTTTGCAATAAAGAAAAAGATTTTCATTCTAAGCTATCCAAGTTCAAAATTTTTGGAATATTAGTTCCAGTTTAATATTCGCTTCTATAATGTAGGAAAGTATTTCGCACTTGCAAAACTCGGATCCGGCCCATTGACCTTACACTCAGCCGCCGGCCATAAATTCTGTCTCAGAGTGACACCAGATTAAGTAACCTAACATAGCGAAGATTATTTGCCAGTGCTCTCTCTCACCAGAAAATACGCAGTTCACTCACTAATTGGGCTCCATTAGTACACTGTAACAGTAATTTCTGTGTGTCTGCAATGCATTCGGATTGTAGAATTTAGCGGTGCTCTCTCTCCCACTTCTGTGTACAATATGACTGACCTAAACGCGCCCTTTATCGTTACAGGCCCTGAGCAGTGCTACATCATACTGACAACAGTAATGTTCTTATACTGACAATCTGACTGGTCGTTTTACCTGATTTTGTAATCATTTAAATAAGACAACATGACCTTCCAGTGGGAGACATTTCGTTCTCCCTTTTCCTTCTGTGACATTTTTCCGTAATCTATTTGCCTTCCAATCAGCGAAATGCGGTAGAGTACGGCCGGTAAACGATTTACAAATCACGATTTAGTCCCGTTAAGACGATTTCTTCAAACATTGTCGTTGCTAAAGGAATTTACTTTCGTCTTAAATCGTCTCAAGCAGCAACGTTCACAGACATCCCAAATACGTAAAAGCTCATTATCCTGGTACGAAGTTTGTAAAACAAACTTACCACAGTTTGTGTCAGGTTGATCTTTTCGTCTGATAGCTCAGCCTAAGTATCACAAGTAGTGTCCCTGTAGCTTTGGGAATCATTGGTTAATAACTAGTTTAACACCAGTGGGTATAGTATTGCTAAATATTCAAATTAATTATCAACCTAAGTCTGAGTTCATCCGCAGACTGTAGCGAATTTATAATACTGAAGCTAGACTTTGCATCCTTGTCCTCCTTGAGTGGGCATTGGAAGGCGTTTGCACACACGAACACAACACTATGAATACTTCGAACGCCATAGTTAACGTTGCTCTCATAAACTACTTTTGTTTTCTTAATTCTTCTAGGTGTTCAGGGTGCAATATGTGTTGTAGATACAGCCTTAGAGCAAAACATTGACCGCCGAGCCGTCCACATAAGGTGGACAACACAGTCGTGCTCCTCTCAGGATCCTGTGTCCGGCAGTATGCTCGATCAGCAACATTGTAGACTGCGGCACTTCCCAGAGGAAGTCTTGAGTTCAGTCTTAGTACATTATTCTTGACTAAGGCCGTAGTCTTGAGGTAAAACGCGAGACTAGCTAATATGACGTCTGGCGACCGGAAGCAGACAACGACAAAATTTTTATCGCCCCTTTGCTCTCGGTGCTGAAGCTATGCTTGTAATTCAAGCGAATCTACAATATATTTCGCTTTGTGTCACACTGGTAATAATAGTTTGGTTCAGCAATGTCTTAGCGAAAGATTTCTTTACCGAGCATCTGCCTCTGAACACCGCATGCGTCTGAGTTCTTTGGGACCCGTTTGCTGCCTACCGGCGGGGGCTGAGGCACTGCGCTGCCTTCTGCCGACAACATCTGCTCCACTCCACACTCTCAACCATGTAAAATGCTTTAATGTTGTTGAGTAGTGACCCATAAAATCTGCCTACGATTTGTGTTTCACTCTTCATAGCAAAGGAGGCACAAAACCGTTTTTATTTGATGATTACTTTATTACATTAGAATGCAGTACATCAATGTGACGCAGAATTAATTTCATTGTTTCTGATCCAGTGCGCTATAATTAAAGCGTCACATTCTGTTCCTTTCCTTGCACAGGAGATTCTTCAAATAATTTATTATTGTCATGGATTCATATGTGTTACTCAAGGCACAGGGAGTAAATGCAATGTAATGTGTTTGGTTTCTTTCTTAGATTTTCTATGGTAAATGGATGCAAAAGATTGCGTCAATACCTATGAGAACCTGCTCTATAGCTACTAAGGCAAACTGCTTGTTTTGAGGTCCATAAATTAATTAATGGAGAAGTGAACGCTGTTCACAAATGATATTTAGAATATTCAATTGGATTTAAGGCGAAAAAATTGCCCATATTTGAAGCTACCCAGAGAAAAAGTAAGTTGCTAGAGACACTGTCAGCACATGTCTGCAGGGAAGTTTAGCATAGAGTAATCAAGAGGCTCATTTCCTTCATACTTATCACCCTGGCATGTGAGTCTTAAGTGAAGAACAATATTGAAATTCGTATCGTTGATGGTCGATTCGAATTTCTTCAGAGACGCTGGTATTGCGAAGCAGCTTGGAAGTCAGAACGCCATGATCTATGACGATTAACACAACTTACTGAGTCGAGCTACCAAGAAGATTCGATGTGTAAAGGTTTTCTTCCGATTTCGATACAGAATTTTTTCTGGAAATTCGCAGCTCCTTAAAAAAAAAGCTCGCACACGATGGTCCCTACCTCAGTTGGAACTGACGACTGATTGAGCCGTTCTGACACGAGACATGGGCGGTACCACCGGGTTACAGACACACTGCTACCTTTGCACCACTCTCATCATGGTATTGGTCGCTCAGCCTCATAACGCATCGTGAAAGATAATAAAAGTTGCCACTTATGTGAAGAATAGCATTTCTTTAGCCAAAAAATTGAATTTTCTGCCTCAGTATCTTAGTTTACGTAAGGATTATACAGCATGAGCCATTCAAATGGAAAGGTAATATCAAGTAAATTTAGTGAGCCAATTCAGTACCATAGGCGGAAGTGATTGCACTGTCACAGTGTTGCCTAATGTTTGTGACGATGTTGCCAAATCTCAGGTGTGCTAGGAACAGCTGTGTAGCGGTATGCGTGGAGAATCCCCTGCTCGTGTCTTACGGGGATATGGAGAGGAACTGCAGGGTTTGGTTAGGATGCAGCGTTTTCTCCTAGCAGTTGTGTCAAACATTAAGGTGTATAATCTTCCCTCACGATTACAGTTTCCTACAAAATATATACAAATAAAACACTTACCTTGTTTCTTTCCGACAAAAGATTATTTCAGTACGATAAAAAGTTTTTGGAAATCTCTTATGCCCACCTGTCACCAAAGTAAGATAAACACTTTGCACCTCGAAATCGATTGCATGTATGTGCAGTCTTGTGATGCTTAAATAACGCTCAAAGGACATTTAGTCCATATTTTATCTGAGCTTCTGTATGTCGATAAAATCGGTTCTGATCTGGGAATGCAACTTAGACCGTACTTAACGCTCAATTTGATCCCTTCGTGAGAATACAGCACGGCTACAATTTGTTGTTTGTTCAGAACTGCAGATTCCTCAACATCTCCACATACTGCGCGTGAATGGGTTCGAATCCTGGCCCGGCACTATAGATTTCATTATGTATTATCAAGCTCTAGCATGAGAACACCTATCTGCTGGTGGATAATTATTTTAATGTTTAATGTATTTTCATTCGTTGTCAACACTAACGATATGTGACGTTTTTGACACCCAGTGAGACACAGGACTATTTGCGAGATCACTGTAAGTTCAAGATGTTAGTACGAGCTGGACAAAAATTCGGAAGCTGACGTATTTTTGTGTGTAGTCAAAAGCAATATGATGTGTGGAGCTGTATTCCCAGTGAGCACTGAACTCTTCGTCATTTTATTTCTAGGTCAAACACGCTCACATGTAGCTGCTGGTGCAACAAACCCATATTTAACGTTCGTTTTCTGTAGAATATAACAGCGATAGATGCCGGGTTGGAGTCTTTCGAAGGAAAAAAAAAATATGTTTCGTCTCGTCATTTCAGTTAAAACATCTAGCTACTGCCGAGAAAATCCGAAATGTCACAGTCGATTGTGCGTCGATATCTATCCGATTAAGTTCTGAGTTCGAATCCCTGCCCAGTACAAAGCCTTACCTCACGGCAATTCAAGTAAGTTACTTGTCAAGAACCAAGATTCAACATCTCTCGTCGTTCGTTAACAGGAGCAATAGGTGCTTGGTAGGAATTCGCGTCCGGCAAAAATGCTTGCGCTATGTAATTTAAAGTTGGTATTTGCAAACTGGCTCTCTCTAAAATCGAGGTATATCACTCTCTGTATGCCTAATCAGGAGTGACTGTTAGTTTCCGTCAGGCACGAAATCTTTGCTTAGTCTGCATGACCTGGGTTTGAATCCATATGCAAAACGAGACGGTTCGTCGTGTCATTTGAAGTTCATACATATTCTCAACTGGTTGCCCGTGAATAACTTTAATTTTTAATCTCATTTTGTGTGCAATGATAAGTACGGTATGTTACATTGAAGAGGAAATCATGAATACGACGAATTTACTACGTGTATTACCTATCTGACGTAATAATGAGAGTGGTAAAATGTCAGGTATGTCATTTATTGTAATAAATGTGAGCTACAAGCCTTAAGGGCAGTCTTATCTGTGATAAGGTGTTCCGTGATATTTGTAGTATCGTGGTATTACTTTACATCTTGAGTTATTGCGATACAGAACAGTGTTTTCTTGTGGTGATTTGTTGGAACCATTTTCAATAGTCAAACGACTGTACCAAGGAGCGATAAGGGGACCTGCTAGACAGTTGCGTTATGTGGGTTGCATGTGAATCAGGCGAAATTCAATTCGTTCGTTAGGATAGTTTTGAGCATGACTGTACGTGTAGGGGCAAATGAATGATTAGAGTTGAAGAAAAACTGGATGATTAATTCAAGACAAAGAGCTTCACAAATTGATAAGTCGATAACGTGTTGGGCCACCTCTGGTCTTTCCGCGGGCAGTTACTAGGCTTGGCATTCACTGATAAAGTTAGTGGATACCCTTCTGACGGATATCGTACCAAATTCAGTTCAGTTGGTTCGTTACATCCTCAAAATCGCGACCTGCTTTAAAGAACCTGCCCATTGTGCTCCAGATGTTTAAAATTGGTGAGAGATATGGCGATCTTGCTGTGCAATGTATTGCCTTGCGTGTACAAACACGTAGATACGATATCCGTGTGTGGTGCGTAAATTGTCGGTAGGCACCTCACTTAGTGTCCCGAGCAGAGTTCAAGCCGCCATTAAGACAAAGGGTGGACGCACTGCATATTAATGTCCACTAACAGGTGTCTGTACACTCACTGATAGGATAGTGTATTTCGAAATGTTAGCAGAGGCCAGAAGTTGGAGCATTTGGTCTTCCTCTTAAAGCTTAAGTGGGGAGAGTCGTAGAATCTCTATAAAGAGACACCTCTGGCAACACTAGTTGAAAGTGGCCTTCAAACTAGCCGTCAGAGCTGCCGTAGCCGAGACGCCCCCTGGGTAAACGCTACGGACTTCTGCAGTCGCGCCTCGCGATCTGTCACGAATTATGGAATGTATTCGCAGATACCAATTGTAATACGACAACGGCTATACAGTTTGCAGGAAACGTACAGGATGTTCTGAAATTCCCATCACTACCTGCTACAACTTGTAGAGGGGACTGAGTACATAATACTCATATTTTAAATTGTAACCTGTCTCCCGAGACGTACCGTATACTAGAACCACTTGAAAACATGTTGGTAACGATGTCACTTTGACAAGTAATTTGTTACATTGAGGAGCCAAAGAAATATCGTTTATGGTCCCCGCGAGCACGCAGAAGTGCCTCAACACGCCGTGGCATGGACTCTGCTGATGGCTGAAGTCGCGCTGCAGGGAACTGACACCATGAAACCTGCAGAGCTGCCCATAAATCCGTAACAGTAAGAGGGAGCAGAGATCTCTTCTGATCAACACGTTGCAAGGCATTCCAGATATGCTAGTTAATGCTATAAAATTTACTAGAAACGTACAGTATGTTTGGGGAGTTTGGTGGCCAGCGAAAGTGTTTAGGCTCGGAAGAGTGTTTCTGCAGCGACCATGTAGCAATTGTGGTTGTGTGGGCCGCTCCTTTGTCCTGCTGGAATTACCCACTTCCGTCGGAATCCACAATGGACACGAATGGATGCAGGTGATCAGACAGGATGTATCTAGACGTATCAGGGATCCCACATCACTCCGAATGCGCACGCTCTACAACGTCACAGAGCCTTCACCAGATTGAACAGTCCGCAGTTGACATGCGGGGTCCATGGAGTCATGATGTTGTCTTCATACCCATACACGTCCATACTGTATATACATTTTGAAATGAGACACGTCCAACCAGGGATTATGTTTCGAGTCATCAACAGTCCAATGTTCGTACCGATGGGCCCAAATGAGGCGTAAAGCTTTGTGCTGTGCAGTCAGCAAGGGTACACGAGTGGGCCTTCGGCTCTGAAAGCCCATGTAGATGATGTTTCCATGAATGGTTCGCATGCTGATACTTGTTGATGGTCAAGCATTGAAATTTTCAGTTATTTTCGGAAGGGTTGCACTTTCGCCACTCTGAACGATTCTCTTCAGATTCCATTCTTGCAGGATTTTTTTTTCTGGCCGCAGAGATGTTGGAGATTTTTTGTTTTACTGGATTGCTGATATTCACGGTGCCCTCGTGAAATGGTCGTACAGGAAAATCCCCACTTCATCGCTACCTCGTAGATGCTGTGTCCCATCGGCCTTGCGCCAAGTATAAAACCACGTTCAAAGTCATTTAAATCTTGATAACCTGCCATTGTAGCAGCAGTAACCGATCTAACAACTACGGTAGACACACGTCTTACATAGGCGTTGCCGGCGGCAGCACCATATTAAGCCTGTTTACATATCTCTCTGTTTGAATACGCATTATTATAATAATTTCTTTGGCATTTCAGTGTAGATGTGACCGAGTACATCTATTGTTCTACAGTTTCACTCTTTAATAACCAAAGAATCAAAAAAATCGGTCTTTAGAGACACTGGTTTTACAGGAGGGCGTTTTCCAATTTGAAATTACAATGATATTATTTCCTTCAGCTGCTGAGAGGCGTTGATAGATATCAACGAAGACAGGTGAAAATGTGTGCCCCGACCGGAACTTGAACCAGGGATCTCCTGATTACATGGCAGTCGCTCTATCCATCTGAGCCACCGACGGCACAGAGGATAGTGAGACTACAGGGACTGTCTCTCGCACGCCTCCCGCAAGACCCACATTCTCACCTTTGTATGTCCACACACTACATTCGTAGCGTCCTTTCGCACATGTCCGGAAGAACAGACACAATATCCATATAAATATATTTTCCAATTCGCATGCGCTGCGTCTCCACGGAGCACCACAGACGCACCTGCTGACGGTGAAGGCACCCTTACTCGAAGACGTTGTGCAATGGTAACGAAAAGCGTGTGGGGAGGAGTCAGACGTTGTGGACAACGATCTTGATAAAGGCGACCAGCAGCTCTTCCAGTACTGAGCGCTTTGGCCACACAGAATACTTGTGTCGGTGTATTCGGCAAAAGTTTGCTCAGAAATGTTGCTCTAACACTCACAGACACATGAACGAGACTCGATCCAGGTCAGAGAGGAGACAGCCGTCAAATGACATCATAGGATCAGACGTAAGTAACCCCCCCCCCCTCCAGTGATTATAACCCTGTTGCATACCACATTAGCGAAGGTGTATTTATACGGCTGTATCACGGATATACCTTTCCATACATGGGCTCCTCTTCAAAATATCGTCACTCAGTTCCCTAGAAGTTTTTAACGGAATTTTCCAACATCCTGTATCTCTCCACTAACTATACAGTTCTTTCCAGAATTAGATCCCTCTGCAGTGAGTGTGCGCCGATATGAAACTTCCCGGCAGATTAAAACTCTGTGCGGGACCGAGACTCGAACTCGGGACCTTTGCCTTTCGTGGGCGAGTGCTCTACCATCTGAGCTACCCAAACACGACTCACGCCCCGTCTAAACAGCTTTACTTCTGCAGTACCCCCGTCTCCTACCTACAGCTGTTGTACGACATTCGAAATATACGGATGTATTTCAGAATTTCGGCGTAATGCAACTTCGCAGAAACATGGCTGAATTTTCCTGTATATTGTTATCATTAAACCAAGCACCGTCTAACACGCGATCTAGTGTAAAAACTAGTGTACAATTTTCATCATTTCAAGCACTATTAAAGTTGGTAGGTGTAGGAAAAAAATACCAGTACCATACTGAAAATATCGGTGAGAAGCGATAGAATTCCTACAAACAACTTGGAGAAAATCATTTTGGGTTCTAAGCCATGTCATTATAAAACAGTGAAACAACTAAAATAACTACATTCCGACCATCGTTTGAACGATCCTCTTCAGAGCGAATAAATGCCACGAAATTTCAAATCAGCAGCAGCGAAATGAAAGGTCGATTTGGAAACAGTTTCTATTTCTTCTTTCTTATCTTCGATTAATTTCCCAAATATCTCGTTCGTTTCGTATGTTGCTTTCATTATACAAGGTGTTTCACATTTCTAGAGCTTGCAATTTTTCCTAGTAACTCATGCATGCAAACGTCATCTAACGAGGCTACAGAGCATCAAAATACAAGCGCCAGCTCCGGCAAATGTATGTAAGTAGAGTGTGATGCCGTGATCATGTATCAATTTGATCATGTATCATGATCCAGAAACGAATGAGTCGAAAGTTACATACCTCTGACGGCGGAATACAAGTACTGGTACTGTTGTTGCTAACTTTCAAAGCTGGTAGTATGGATCAAAGTAAGAAAAAATGTCCGGTAAACATGGGCTACAAAATGCATACCTGAGGAGCTATGAGCACTTGTTCAGCAGTGGAGATATGTTTTATGCTAGCGAAGATGAACAAGTCCTCACAGCTCTTAAGGTATGCATTTTACAGCCCATGTGTACTGGACATTCGGTCCGTACTACCACCTCTGAAAGTTTCCTGCCCTACATCTCAGCTACAACACTACCGGTAGATCCTGTCACAAGTAACAGGAATGTCTTCTCTTCCAATTTTCCGTTATAGGGACATAACCTCAAATTTATAGATTTATCCATCTCCATCATCATAGAAAATTGGTAACATCTTCATTGAATATTTCTGTGTACACATATTTTACAGACTCCAGCGCCTGTAACTTCGATACCCTGTAGCGTCGCTGGATGACGTTTCCAGACATCGATTCCTATGTAAAACTTCATCTGGTAGGTCCCCTCTACAGACGCGATAAGTGTGTAGCACGACGTGTGAAACATTCTGTATGCAAAGTGAATAACATGGGTGAATGGACTAGAACCGAAGCCCCCCCCCCCTCCCATTATCTCTCTCTCTCTCTCTCTCTCTCTCTCTCTCTCTCTCTCTCTCTCTCTCTCTCTCATTCTCTCACTTTCATTCTCTCACTCTCTCTTCTCAACTATCAACTGCCAGCTTTCCTTTATGTCTTTTAAGTCTTAAAACTGCTGTCTGATTTCTGGCAGAGCTCTAGATAACATGCCGCTCACTGTATTTTATCGCTGGTTACATCATCTTAAATTCAAACTGTATATTTTGCTCAAAATTGTCAGAAGTTATTTTGTAACATCTATAGATGTTATAAATATGGGTTGAATTTCTTCAACCGATCTCTAGCGGCTAGTGTGTTCTCTCAAAATCGATTTTCCTCTAGCTCGTCTCCTCTAATTCCTGTGTAAATATTTTGGATCAGTATTTTCAGCCAGGACGTATGAAAGTGATGGTTCGATAGTATCCGCACTTATCACTATTTGCCTTATTTGGTGTTGGTGTTATTTTTTTCGTTTAGTCTGAAAATTTAGCAGTCACGTCAGTTAGCATAGATGTTGAGGAGTGAAGCAGCAAACGTCGACAGAGTGAGTCCTCACCGGTGCTGATAGAGCCTTCTGGTGGCGAAGCCCTGCACTACAGACAACTGAGTGTGTGAGGAACTAGTAGCGACATCTAGCAGCGAAGTGATGAACAGCAAAATGGCCGCGAAAATCGAGTGACTTAAATGTCTAGTTGCTGTTTATTTCTTCCTTTACACTATTATTACAAAACAGATTACGGCATCACTGCTCGGTTTGTCTGTTACCGTATTTTTGTGTATTTCACACATTACAAAATAATTCTGTTCTGGTAACATATAATGCAAACTACTTCTCGAGCGACATTAATGTACGCAGCATGTTACATTCATCATTCCCTCTTCGTAATTTAGTATTACTAATAGTTTTGTCCACACTTTTAAGCATTAAAAATGGATATGTGGCTCGGAACAGGACTACTGTTACATTAAATGTTAACAACATAATCGCACGGTATAGTGAGTTAAAGATTATTGAACAGCAACGAGAACTGTAAGTAAGTTTATGCAATGCAACGTTAGTGATATAATAGTACAACAGTAATAGGCGTTTGTCAGCCCTTTTTTTCTATTTTACAGTTTCACTCATTACTGATGGCAAATGCCTTGCAGAGAACGTAATATTCTGCATCTTCGGTACGGCCTTTACAATCTCTTTCATTGAACTGCACTTAACATGGAGAGGTAGTAATACAATTTTTTCTCTGATCTACAAGATACTTTTACAAAAAGTAGAGGCAGAGAGGTAGTCATGTAACTATTAATCGAAATATTATATGAACTATATGGGCGTGTTAGTAAAATCACCAAGAAATTCCTCTTATTAATTTTAAGTGTTATCTGTTTGATTCAGCATTCAGCTCACATAAAACCACGAGAAATATCGTTTTTATAAAAAAAAACAGTTTATGTCTTTAGTGACCTGTGTAATATCAAACATCTCATTTTGACACTAGAATAATTTGAGAAAAAAAAGGCCTGTTTTAGTTTTTGAAAATGCAATAAGTGAAAACAATGTATTTTAAAAGGTATTGTCAATTGTTACGAAACGATTTATTATACAGAATTTATAAATCGCATAGTAAATCATGATACTAAAAAGAACACCTTGTTGGCTTGTGACACAATACTTTGCATTTTCTTATGACTTTGACATAATTACTGCCTTTTCAGCACTGAGAATGAGTAAAATACATTATGTAATATATGAATCAGTATGATAAACTTTTTTCGAATATTCATTGTTAACTTCAAGAAAATGGCAGATGTTTGGGTATTTACCTCAGAAGTATTCAGCACACGAAGGATAACAAGAATCATTTTTTTGGTAAGGTTTTTGTTTGATAGTTTCCTACAAATATTACTGATACCATAGTGAGATATATTAAGTACCTTAAAATATATGTAGATGTGGTCTGGTGAAGAAAGTGTGTGAATTAAATTTTAAAATGCTTGCACCAGCATAATCAGGTTTAGTTTGTAGTGTGGGAGTGAGCTCCACGTGGGACCCGAAGCACGGACCCCACGGGGGTGCCCGGCATGCGCCACATGCCAAGGCAGAGGTGGAGGCTAGTGTTCGGAAGTCTGAAAATTCCAGCGCCGGCCGGGGATTGAACCCCGGCCCGGATGGGGCGAATAGCCCCAGCCGAGGCGCTGGAACGTTCCAGACCCCCTTACCACTAGACCACCGGTGACCCCGGCGGTTTCTTGCTCCATAGTCCAGCTAGTGGTCGTAGAGCACTTCCTGTTGTCCTCCGTGTTTACACCGAGGCAGCAGTGGCGTGGTGTAACAGGAAGTGTTTACTTGCGTCCGCTGGATGTCCACTTAGTGTACGACTTATTTACCCGGCTGACGTTCGTGTCGCTATAATCTCCTTAGTTGCGTTACAATTATATGCAGGGACTGAAAATCTGCCTATGCAGTTGCACGCAGTCGCATCTCACTATTTGAACCTCTGTAATTCGATCGTGTTGTCAAGACCCATGTCAGAACTGTTTATCGAAGAAAGCTCATGTGTTCGGTACATTTCATAAACGGAAGCGACTGGGATAACACACAGCCCGTAAACGTTTTGTAATGAAGTGTCAGCCGGTACGTAATACTCGATATCTGGAGTTGTTTTATCGGTTATTAAGATAATCGTTTCACCCCTATACACTTAAAAAAATTCCCGTGTTTTCTCAATAAAGCATAAGCACAGTACATAAATCCCTCGCGAAAATGACATCGGAGAAGTACAAGTGTTCGAGTGCCACAGAAAACAAGTGGGTCCTTGAAGGTGTGGAACGGAGAGCAGAACTAAAATAAGATGTAACGTTTCGGGATTCCCTCATAGTCGCGTAGACACTCCAGAAGCAGGAAGATCCGTTTGATGACGTCTCTTGAGGAGTGAGGAAAAAATTCACTCTCAAATAAATACTGTACAAGATGCCTCGCCGCCTCTTGAAGGGTGTCATGGGATTCTGCAGCCGTGGACTCGGCGACCCGTGAGCCAACGCGGTGTTTCTGACCACATACATTTTAACTGCGGGTTCTCCGACGTGCAAAGGAAGCCGCGACAATGGGGAGGCTCTGCGTGCCGTTTTGTAATAAGAACGCCTCTCCACATTTTATCGTAGGAATGATATAAATTTTAAACTTCTTAGATCCACCGAGTCATTATGTATTCTTAAAATATCTTTAACTCTTTTTCAACACATATGTATCTTTTACCTCTTTCACTGAAGAAGCTGACCAACAGATTTTTTTTCAATTTCAGGTATTGGTTTTATTGCATTCTCCTTTAGCGTATTGATCAGAAATTGTAGGTTAAGATACCTTTGCCTTATTGAGTATCGTCTGCTATGCCAAACTTCGACAGCATTCATGGTCCTGTGCATCGAATTGATGACGGTAGATAGCTGACCGAAATCACTTTGAAATAAATTCTCTGAACGCAGATAACTTTGATACAGTAGTGTTAGGTATCGAGGTATTATCTAACGCAACTGAAGCCAACCTAAGAGTGAATTTATTTCGAAATATTTCGGTCGACTGTCTGTCTTCACCAATTCCACATTTCAGGTTGTGTACTAGCATTTTCCATCTATTGACTGATTAAATAGTCTACGCCACTGGGCACTTGCTACGCTGTTACTCTCCATGCTTCATCAAGGCAGTCCGGTGGAAGATGGACTCTACAGCACACGTGCGGCAAGACAAACGAACTACTTCTTCATCCCTGTATTGCTCCACTAATCTCAGTTCTTGTATGTCTTCCACAGGCATTGCTTGAAATGAAAATTACAACTGGAAAATAAATGTCTCGGATAACACTGTTTTCATAGCTTAATTTGCAGCCATTTCGAAGTAAAGCAATGCAGTTTTAAATGACAACCAAGTTATGACATTTCTCGGTTGAGAAAAAATATTTCACAATTATTTTGACTTTCCTCTGGTAAAAAAGCTAGTCTTCCGTGCTTCAGGTATCGACAAGTTGTTTCGAACACCTCTGAAATGTCCGTCCATAAGAAGAGCTTTATTTTCAAACATTTTCTCCCCTTCTTCTTAACTGATCACCAGGATTCATTTGTCAGGAACAGGGTTATTATGTCTCCTTAAAAACTTCAGTCACTTTCAAAATATCTTCGTGCTGCCGAATCCCTGAACTACTGCCGTCTTTCTCATAATTCGTTATACTTGCGACGTAATCTAAACCTTTATCTCGCAAATCTTGAAATTGCTCTTTAAACCCTCCGAAAAAAGGCACTGTCTACTCACCGCAGACTGTTTCCCAGCAGTTACGCATTCGTTTCTCAATCTACACATCTGTTTCGTCAGGTTGGGCGAGAAACTTACTGTTGAGCCGTGATTCTACCATTTACAATTTTTAAACTGCCGCTGCTCCTATTCCGTTCGGAGTTCCTGTACAGGCAATTCGTATAATTACCACATTTCCGGTGCTCCTGGCACCGCTTACCATCCTTTCCCCTTTCTGTTTCCTTTTCCTTTCCTTTTTCTAACCACACGCTCCAGTCACATTAACGTGACCACCGCCTGTGTCCGACGCTAATGTGTAGGGTATGCGTAACGCGGAAACTCAGCCACTTATGTGACATCCAAAAGGACGTGATCATTGCCTTTCGGGCCACAGGTGGATGCATTTTCGAAACGGCAGAGTTCGTAAAATGTTGGCGTGTTGCCATATTTAAAGCACTCCGCGCATGGCGCTGTCGAGAGCCGACGCTGAGGCCGTTGTGGTGCCCAACGGTCCACAGAGGACAGGAGTTAAAGGAGACCGCAGGTGAATAACGTGCAACTGCTGAGCAACTGACCATGCACGTGAACCGAAGAGCCTACCGACAGTGTCTCCTCTAAGACCACTCAGCGAAAAATGCTATGTGTAGGTCTCCACAGCAGACTCCTGGTCCACACACCTATGCTGACTGCTGTTCGTCCGCGACGAAGGCTGGAATTTTCACGCCAGTTCTGCGACTGGGCGTCCACTGAACGGTGACCTGCGGGCTTTCCAAGTGACAGACAGACGTTGGCGTGTAGGGCGCGATTCACCTGAAAGTGAACACCCTGCAACAGTCGGTGGCAGGGTTAGGACAGGAGGAAGGATCGTTACGATCTCACAAACGTTATCGTGACACTCCCGTCGTTCTGGAAGGCACAGTGGATGAGCAGAAATATCGGTCGGAACCGTTGCCACACCTACATCGAGTCTTTTTTCCCTCGGAATCTACCAGCAGAACAACTAAATCTGTGACACAGCTTGCAGTGGGAAAAGCACCAGGATGAGTTTGCTGTACTCCGTCGACCACCAGGCTTCCCGGACTTAACGGAATCGAGAATATGTGGGACCACCTCGATGAAGCTCTTCGTATCCTGGGTCCTCAATCGAAAAACGTAGCGCAGCTAACTAAGGCACCGACGTCGGCATGGCTCAGTACCTCACTGACTCCTGCGCGTTTCTCAGTTGTCCGCGCTTCCCGTTAATCGTATCCCCCTACAGTGACTCAATGACGACACTCTCCCGTACACGACAGCATCATCAACAGCCGCAGACTACTGTTCACTCTGCCTGTCACCTCATTTATGTCTATACAGTATAACAGCTGTCTGTTACACTTCCTGGGACACTCCTGACGGTACCCTTGTGTCTGATCAACGCTCGCTGTCGAGAACGTACTGGTATCTGTTGTAGACTTTAAGCCGCTCTCATATCTGGGAACCGACTCCGTATGCTCATACGAGGCCCTTGGTTAACAGTGTGCAGTGGAGCACCGTGCCAAAGGCTTTTCTCAAATATAGGAGAGTGCAATGTGCTTGGGACCCTTCATCCGTGGTTCGCAGTGTATAATGTGCGAAAAGGGCAAGCTGCGTTTCACACGAGCTTTCTAAAACCGTGCTGATTTCTGGACGTAAGCTTTTCGGTGTCTAGGAAATTTATTGTAATCATATTCAGAATACGTTCTAGGATTCTGCAGAAAATCGATGTCTGTAATTTTGCACATCCTTTCTTTTACTCTTCTTGTACACGAGTGTCACCTGCGATTTTTTAAACTGCCTTAGGTTGGACCCATTACAGGTGTAATATTCAGAAGGCAAATGTATATTGATCTCGTTATATACGGCTGCAACTTGCGCTTTTGCCAGTCCTTTGCGAAATACTGCTGGGCAAGAGAAAGGCGATAAATGCGAATGAAGTAAGTAAAACTGAAATTGTTTTAACTTCTTCGCTGTCGCCGAATCCTTTCCAAGCGATGCGTCCTTGAGCGGGTCAAACAGGTAGCAATAAATGCTCTACAAGTAGGGTGACTTTTGAAGTTTTTCTTACCAGTCAAGTACAATGCAGACAGCTTCCATTCTCCATAATATCAGCAATATGAAAATGAAAATTCACGAAAGTCAAATCTGGACTGTAGCGATAATGACGCAGAGTCTCCCAACCCATTACTGTTTCTTTTCCCTTCCAGTGGTTTCTTGGATCAGCTGCGCTATGTTTGGGCGAGCGTTGTTGTGTAATAGTATCACGTCTTTTCTTTGACATTGGCGACCCTTTCCTCTCGTTTTCGGCTTTACTTTGCTCATCACTATGTGTGAGTGGTCAGCGCTGCATCCTGTACGCTGATCTTCCAAATAATCACCAAAATACAACTACTTTGGCATCCAAATGATGGCCAGCATCACTTTCCTCGCTGAAGCTCGAGTTTGAATTCCTTTCGGACAGGTGAACTAGTGTGCTTCCATTTCACTCCTTGTCTTTTCGAGTCGGGTTCCCCATTTTGAACGAAAGTTTAATCACACGTTAAAATCTCGTTCGAAAAATGTTCACCTTCACGTTCATAGCACTCTTTGTTTCCTTGTGTTGTGTGAATTCTCTCGGGACCCACGTTGGACTTGTTTCGCTGTACTTGAGCATGTCAATGACGACGTTATGGACTGTGCCACTACCTGTTGCAGCTATTTTGCTATTCAGTTCTACTGCAACACGTCGGCCATCAGGAGTAATGTCGTGAGAGCCGGCTTTAAGCGAAGGAGGAGACAGTTCAATTGGCCGGCCACGGTGTTTTTTATTAGTCACTGAAGTTAGATGGTTTTTGAACTGTCCTACGTATTTATCAAAAATTTCCGTCGTTCGCACAGCTTCGACCATACTGAAAAAACGTTAGAGAAAATATTTCGGCCGTTTTCCGTCTTCTGAAAGGGAAAACGCATCGTTGAACGTTGCTCAGTTAATGTGGAAACTTCAACCGGACACGCCATTCTCAATTGCAACATTAAGGTTATAAATAAAACAATTATTTTTTGTCAGCCGCTCTTAGCTCATCACAGTCATGCCATCCTAAAGTCATGAAACTACAAAAATTCTTCCTACGGACTATTCGACTTCATTAATTTGCTTTGCAGGGGAAACTCACGAAGGAGTATGCGCTTAGTATTTAGTCGGTCATTTCTAGTTGATGAGAAAGTTAAAACAAACAAGTAGCAAACCATTGCTCATTTATTTAGGAACAACATTTATCAGATACAGCTGAGTAACGTTTAACCCAAACCTTAAATGTCATATATATGACACTGCTCGTAGCTGCATCATCTGGCAAGAGTACGCATTAACACCAATAACAAGAAAATGCACCATGACCTTCGTAAACTGTGCATTCTTCATGCCACTGTTGGGAGCAGACATCACACTCAATACAGTCTTCCGTGACAGACTCGTTTTAGTCTTCGCCACACCTTGGGCAGTTCAAAACATGAAGTTGGAATAATAGACAATTGTGAAGGTGATTCGATAAACCCTATGCCTGGCACTTAGATATGATTTGCACAATATCCATGTGGGTGTAGATCCCTCCTTGGATTGTGCCCTGGTTGTTGCTGAAGATGATGGAGCAGTTTAATCCAGATTAGCCACAGAGATTCTACGTTGTTCGTTACTGATATTTTGTCCCTCCTTGGTTTACTTTGTTTTCCTAACAATGCATTTTTGTACGTAGACTCAAACAGAATTCCGGATGTTTTTGCAGCTTGCTTTAGATGTTCGAAAACCTAAAATTGTGCAGTTCACAAAACGAAAAATCATAGTATCCTATGACTACAGCATCAATAACTCTCATTTTCAATCGGTCAGCTCACACAAATACCTCGGTGTAACACATTGTAAGGATACGGAATGGAAGCAGGACTGAATAAAACTCAAGACGCGTTCATACGATTTCTACACCTAGATAAGCGTTCGACAATGTAAAATGGTGCAAGATCGAAGTTGTGAAGAAAATAGCTCTAGGCAGAGACGGGTATATATTAGTACAAGACCCAAGAGGAAATAAGAGTGGAAGACCAAGAACGAAGTGCAAGGATTAAAAAGAGAGTAAGACTTTGATATAGTTATTCGCCTATACTGTTCAATGTTTGCATCAAAGAAGCAATGAAGAAAATAAGAGAGAGGTTCAAGATTCGCACTGAAATACGGGTTGAAAGGATACCAGTGACAATGTTTGCTGATAATATTATCGTTGTCAGTGAAAGTGAATTACTACAGGATCTGATGAATGAAATATACAATATAATGAGTGTAGAATTAGGGGTCAGAGTAAATCAAAGACAATAGTGATGAGATGAAGCATAAACGGGAAAAGCGAGAGTCTTAACATTGGTGATAACGAAGTAAGAAATGGAACCATCACATCGTGTCAGTCAAAGATAAAGGTGGTGGCGAACTGTAATTTATTGATAGAATTAAAGAGCAATATAATCAGTGCACAAAGATGATCTTTTTTGAACTATTGGTGCGACCCATACTCTAATATTGCTCCGTGGTGTGGGACCTGTCCCATATACGAGTAGCAGGGGATATTGAACTGTTCACAATAAAGTCAGCACAGGTTTGTTTGGTTCACAGGAGAATGTAACAGAGATGCTGAAGAAATTGGGAGATGCCTGAAGATACACATAAGCTATCCCGAGAAAGCTTACTTGCCAAATTTCTAGAACATACCGTAAATTTTGAATATACGAGGTGTGTTAAAAAAAAATTGGGAACGTTCGTAATTTCGCGCCAATGGCGTGTTGGGGCGAAATGCAGTTGACATCCCTGCACGCGCGTGTGCTTAATGTGTAACTGCGGGAAGTTTCACTGTTGTATGTCTGTTAGCTTATTGTTCAGTGCTGTATTGACTAGAACGTTGTGTCGCACAGTTGGCGAACTTCGAGAGGGTATAGTTAGAGGAGCAATGCGCCTGCAATAAATTTTGCGTGAAACTCAAGAAAACCGCCGCTCGGGGTAGCTGCGCAGTCTAGGGGCCTTGCCACGGTTCGTGTGGCTCCCCTCTGTCGGAGGTTAGAGTCCTCCCTCGGCGTGGGTGTGTGTAAGTGGTGCAAGCCTAGGGACTGATGACATCAGCAGTTGGTCCCATAGGAACATAAGAGCTAAACTCAAGAACACCTCTACAGAGACACCCCAAATGATGCAGGAAGCCTACGGTGATGAGTGCTTAAGCCGCACTCCGTGTTACGGATGGTTCACACGGTTTAAAAACGGCCGGACGGAAGCTAAAGACGACGCTCGTCCTCCGACTTCTGCCAGCAACGCTTGTGTCAGGAACGTCAACGATGCTGTGCGTGCTGAACGAAGACTGACTGTCCGAGAGATTGCAGAAGAATGTAACATTGCAGTTGGATCGTGAAATCCTAATACAGCATCTTGGAATGTATCGTGTTGCCGCCAAGTTCGTGCCACGGCTCACGAGTTAAGAGTTAAGAGCAGAAAGACCTCCACCTCCCAATCTGAGAAGAGCCTTAGGATCACCCAAATGAGAACGAGATGTTCCTTAAGAAAATTATAACTGGTGATGAGACGTGGGTCTGCAGTTATGACGTTGACATGAAGGTTCAATCTTCACAATGTGTAGGGAAATGTTCTGAACGATCAACATATAAAATAGCTTGTCAGGTCAGCTTGGCCCTTGCAGACATTTATTTTCAAAGTTGAAAACCAAGTTGAGAGGACGAAGATTTGTAACGATAGACGCACGGTCCAGCGAAAGGTGAACCAAGTCTGCTCCCAGAAGTGGAAACGGTTTATCAGACGTGGGGGTGATCATATACAAATATGTGAAGGTATGCGTAGAAAATTTTTGTGGACAAAGTTCCGGAATTTTTTAAACAGACCTCTTAGACGAAAGGTAATGAATACAGGCAAGTGGTCTGCAAATGTTCGTACGCTTGAGTTCACTTCCATTCGCTGCTGTGGGAACTGGGCTTAATAATAATATTCCCTGTGTGAGATGTAATTGAGCTGTGCGCCGCTTACAGCCCACGCGAAATTATTCTCGGAGGGACACATCATTATCCCCTTCGTGCCTAAAGTTGCTTCGGCCAAACTCAAACTCAATTGCCAGGCCGATAGCTCGTTATCCTACTGCTCTGCAAGTAACACTTGGTCTGAAACCATCTGTACGGTTATGTAGGTTAAGACACTGCAGCCACTCAAAATGGTGGCTCCACGTTTGCGAGTAACTGACGAGAAAAGAAATTCTGAATTTTGTGTGACACTCCGTAGCATTAAGAAAGCTGAGTGACGTTAGTTGGTTGTGAGGTGTAATGGAAAGGATAATAGATCACATGTTGTGTTCGGATACCAAGATTTAAAAGCCTGAAGTCTTATATTTCAGAAGCAAGGAGCGTAACAATCAAGTGATTTATGAACAGTAAGTGCACACATTTTTGCTCGGTTGATTTTAATTGAGGTTGCAACGTGCAGATCAAGCAAGTACCGTACTGTAGAGTGGTTGAGCAAGAGAAGCGTTTGGAACAAGTGTTTATCCTTATTTTGGATAGTTAGCTTTCTTATCTGAGAAGTAATTGTGGCTAGCCCTTGAAATGCATCACGAATTCCTTCGTCATTCAGTCTAATATCACCTTCCCCCCTACACAATACCCTCCACCTCTCATGATTTTAAAAATGAAAGTGTTCCTAGAAAAGTTGATCACTGTACAGTTTATTTATGTGCCAAAGTTAGTGATAATGTGGGGGAGGGGGAGGGAAGGCCACAGACCTCAGGGACGGGGGGGGGGGGGGACAGGGGGTACTGGCAAATGTCTGATGGCACTCAGGAGCAACGGCCTAAGAAAGGCTGGGAACCACTGTTCAACTGCCTGTGAATGTATACTGAACATAAATGTGGAAAACTGACACAACTCCCTTTTTGAATTTTTTTTAATTCGAGTTAACTAGTTTTGGAACCGTTTGAGGGACATCTGAAAATGTGGCGCACAGAATTCGCGTCTTTATTTCTTTAGATTGAATCTGGGTACTGGCTCTTTGACAATAAGACAGAGCACTCTTTAATGTATCGCCACGAGCGGCAGTTAAACGGCGACATGTATCGCGAAACCAAAACACCTACTTACCGTGGCAGCGTGAGCACTATTGCAGTTAATATCCATCTAGCAACTTGCGTTTTAGTTGTCTGTTGGCCACTGGTCAATCTCTTTCCATTGTAAATATAAATACGAATTGTCACCATATATCACAAGCATAACGTTTACCACAGATGTACCTTACAAAGATCTTCACTTAAAAATACAGCATACTTTGCTCGGAAACAATTTTTTTGATTTTTGTGCTTATAACACGACGGCGTGCTGAGAAGATAATGACTCGGTCTGTTTTATTTGAAGTCAGTAACATTCTACATCTTTACTATGGATATCTGCAGCCCTCTGCTTCGTACCGCGTTAGATAGCGGTGTGTGACGTGACTACGTTGGGAGTGAGAAAGAGCTCACAACACTAAAAGCACGAATTCGAAGACTTCGTCCGCATGTGGAGCACTCTCTCCTTGAGCACGGCAGTGCCAAACTACACACGATCGCTGCGGCATCTGCAGCAAGCCGACGTCCTTGGTTCACTGCCGTCGATCATCCTACACACAGTCTCGATTTTCGTCTATGTGCAAAACTAAGAAAACCTTCGAGCACTTCAATTATTTCAAGCGGTGCAAGCAGAGGTAAGGTTGTGGCTCTGTTAACATAGTCAAACAATATACTGTGACGGTGTCAACAAAATAGTATCTAGTTGGGGAAATTGTGCTGGTTCCGAGGGTGAGTGTGTTGAAAACTAAATTTATTGACGTGAAGAATACCGATGCAGAATGTTCATGAAGTTTGTTTTATTTAAAAATCTTTGTGACTTTTCACTCAAAACATGTCAACATTACTTTTCTGTACGTCCTCGTACAATGGATGTCTCAAAAAATACGTACATGGATCAAAATAAGTGTTAACATGAATGCTTTTAACAGCACTAGGTTCAAAAAATTTTAACTGTATGCCAATTGCAGATTAATTTTAATGGCAGCTAGCGCGATTATATGAGTGGACTATTAGATTTAATGGTGAGCATTTATCTAATTTTTAAACATTCTCTGCCTTGTCATTCTTCCTCTCTAAAGTGCCTCGTCTTCCAGTAACACTGTCGATCGATAGCATGATCTGTTGTCCGTCCATGGTTTTTCAGACCATTGATTCAGTGCTGAACCCAAACTGCTGGTCTGAGTTATTTATCCTGGATAATCCTGTGCGTCGTGTGTCACGTATGCCATTAATCTTTCAAAGAAATGGGACTTAACATCTGAGGTCGTCAGTCCCTTAGAACTTAGGTTTAAGTAGTTCTAACTAACCTAAGGACATCACACACACACACACACACACACACACACACACACACACACACACACACACACACACACACACGCCCGTAGCGGTCGCGCGGTTCGAGACTGAAGTGCCTAGAACAGCTCGTCCACAATGGCCGGCCATTAATGTTTCATTGAATTATTAATTTCAACAAGTTTTATTTATTGTTGCGGAATTGCGCTACCAAAACAATCGAGTTTTGCTATGTGGATGCTGTTGAGAATTTCTGAATTTTCGTACCGCCATATTTTTGACTATATCTTTCGATGGTGTTGTTGTTGTCTTCAGTCCTGAGACTGGTGTGATGCAGCTCTCCATGCTACTCTATCCTGTGAAAGCTGCTTCATCTCCCAGTACCTACTGCAACCTACATCCTTCTGAATCTGCTTAGTGTATTCATCTCTTGGTCTCCCTCTACGATTTTTACCCTGCACGCTGCCCTCCAATGCTAAATTTGTGATCCCTTGATGCCTCCAAACATGTCCTACCAACCGATCCCTTCTTCTAGTCAAGTTGTGTCACAAACTTCTCTTCTCTCCAATCCTATTCAATACCTCCTCATTAGTTACGTGATCTACCCATCTAATCTTCAGCATTCTTCTGTAGCATCACATTTCGAAAGCGTCTATTCTCTTCTTGTCCAAACTAGTTATCGTCCATGTTTCACTTTCATACATGGCTACACTCCAAACAAATACTCGGAGAAACGACTTCCTGATACATAAATCTATATTCGATATTAACAAATTTCTCTTCTTCAGAAACGCTTTCCTTGCCATTGTCAGTCTACATTTTATATCCTCTCTACTTCGACCATCATCAGTTATTTTACTTCCTAAATAGCAAAACTCCTTTACTACTTTAAGTGTCTCATTTCCTAATCTAATCCCCTCAGCATCACCCGATTTAATTTGACTACATTCCATTATCCTCGTTTTGCTTTATTTGATGTTCATCTTATATCCTCTTTTCAAGACACTGTCCATTCCGTTCAACTGCTCTTCCAAGTCCTTTGCCGTCTCTGACAGAATTACTATTTCATCGGCGAACCTCAAAGTTTTTACTTCTTCTCCATGAATTTTAATACCTACTCCAAATTTTTCTTTTGTTTCCTCCACTGTTTGCTCAATATACAGATTGAATAATATCGGGAGAGGCTACAACCCTGTCTCACTCCTTTTCCAACCACTGCTTCCCTTTCATGCCCCTCGACTCTAATAATTGCCATCTGGTTTCTGTACAAATTGTAAATATCCTTTCGCTCCCTGTATTTTACCCCTCTGTCGATGGTATCCTTAATATTTTTCGATACGATCGCATTTCAAATGCTTAATACAGTCCATGACTCAGCTCCATAGAGTAGGACACCGAACATGTAACATCGAAGTAGTCGAGTGCGAATCCTAATGACTGCTCTGAAGGTTCTCAGCAGTCGCCGCGGACTAAATGACTGCAGGGGACTCGATGCATTGGCCATAAGTTTTCTAGTAATTCTGGAGATTTTCCTTTGGACTAAGTATGAAGTCGTTCCTTGTTGCTTAGATCGTGCAGGTTTCAGACCGATTGTGTTAGTATTGCTACACTACTAAGTGTGTATCCACCACCATATCAGGGTATATAATGAAACGGCGGCCCTCTTTCGTCATGCCTTACAAGGAGATATCTCCAGCGGTAGGATCGACTTTTTGAACCATCTATACGGTTATGTAGGTTAAGCACCCAAGTATCGCACACTGCAGCCATTCATCCTGGTGAGTCGACGTTAGCGAGGAAGTGACGAGAAAAGAAATTCGGAATTTTGTGTGAGACTCGATAGTATGAAGAAAGCCGAATGACATAAGTTGGTTATGAGGATAATTGAAAGGATACTAGCTTCACATGCATGAGGTTGTGGGTTCGAATCTCACCAGAGAAATAAATCTATTTTAGGTCTTTATCGAAGTGACATTGATAATCATATTCCTTCAACTGATGTAAATATATATATATTTTTTTAGTTCCACTCCTGGGTCACGTGATTCAATAGTGATATGAACTTCTTCATTTGGTCTAGTTTTTCTTCTTATCATCCCTTCTCCACTGGAAATATTTGTTTGTGAACTTGTAATTATCTTCATGTATCAATTCCGATTTAATGTCTCCTGTTTTTATTACCCTGTATTTTCGTTTACGTTATTGTGTACATTACATCGATTTCTCACTTTGCTTGAATTTTATTTTACTTAGAAAACATTCTCTCATTTATGTCCTCATCTACACTATAATTTCCATAGTGCACAAAGATTTTACGTTATGTTTTAAATATTTGTATGTCGATTACCATGCAAAAAAGGCACGTCTCCCAAAGAAAAACGTTTTTCACATTAATGCACAGTCAATATAAATAGATTATTTCGTCTTTTGTTTTTTAATTAATTTATCGGAGTTTTGAAGTAATTCAATAGTCAACAGATAGGTATAATAAATTACACATTCACAAAAATTCCGATTGGAAGAAGAATGACATAAAGAAAAATTAAACTAATGGAAAAGTTCATACGGTGACTAAAACGATGTGACAAAAGAATAGAACGAAAGAAATTACATTTAAACCAATAAATAGAGTACAAATAAACATCAAAGTCATTTCGATAAAGATTTTAAAAATATTTACTGCACCCGACGAGGCATGGTTAAGCTTCTATCGTAACCATTATGACACGTAACCAGACTGTGGAATACGACTTCCTTCACGCTATGTAGCACCAGGCAAAATTTTGAAATCTTTTCCGTCAGTTACTTTCAATCCGAGGGCCACCTGGATGCAGGGATCTTATTTGGCTTATTTGGATTCAAAAAGTCGATCCCACCGCTGGGGGCTCTCCTTATTAGTTTTAAAAGTAACAAACGGCACATTTTGAAATAACAGTAATATCGCAGTCCAGTAGCGCCGGACCCTGCAAACTTGAAAGACAACTCCAGCAAAGGCAAAGAAAATTTTACTGTAGCAAGTAAATTACTGTAGGCAACTGAACAACAACGAAATAATAACAATAATAGGTTCGCAGGAGAGCTTCTGTAAAGTTTGGAAGGTAGGAGACGAGGCACTGGTAAAGCTGTGAGGACAGGGCGTGAGTCGTGCTGGAGTGGCTCAGTTGGTAGAGCACTTGCCCGCGAAAGGCAAGGGTCCCGAGTTCGAGTCTCGGTGCGGCACCCATTTTCAATCTGCCAGGAAGTTTCAATAATAATAATAATAGATCCAGTCATATTAATATGACCAACTCCTATTTTCGAGGTCAACGTGTAATAACCCATAGACTCCAGGAGATAGCATTAGTAGGTGATGAATGGGGGTGGGGGGAGGAGGCTGGAAACAGTGAAGTCGTTGTCATAATGCATAAAAGGGGCGATTTATGTGACGTCCAACAGGGCATAATCGTTGGCTTTCTTCCCAAGGGTGGAAGCATTTCCGAAACGGCAAAATCTGTAATCTTTTCACATGCCACTGTATGTAAAGTAAACCGTGAGTGGCAAAATCTCGGTATTCTAATCCGGCTCCAAGGCAAGTGTGTTGGACTACGGGCAGTAGGCGACACAGGTGAACGATAGCTGCAGATGTGTGTGCTGGCGAGAAGACGTGCAACTTTTGTGCAGCTGACAGCCCAGGCGAACCGAGGGCTGCCACCAATGTTTCCTCAACAACTTATGGGCTTCCGCAGTGGGCACCTGGTCCCTGCACCCACGCTGACTGATCTTCATTGGCGTTGAAAGCTTGCATTTGCACGCCGGTACCACAACTGAAAGTCCACTGAGTGCTACAGGTGGCCTCTCCATATTCATCACATTTTGTGCTCCATCGGACAGATTGAAAGCAAACGCCCTGCAACCCTGAGGGAGCGTTATGGTGTGGGCAATGTTTTAGTGGCACTCCCTGGGTGATCTCGTTCTGAAAGGCACAATGGATCAACCCTAGTACGCACCTATCCTTGGGGACCATATCCACCCCTAGATGCACGTGTAACATAGCTCGCAGTGTATGTGCGTGGTTCTGAAAGCTCTAGGATGAATTTACCGTACTGCCCTCACCACCAAATTTTCCGCCTTTAAACCCAATCGAGAATCTGAAAGGTCACCTCGATCGAGTAGTTTGTGCCACGGATCCTCAATCGATAGAATTCTATCGCAGCATGACAAGTACTGGTGTCGGAATGGCTTCTTATGACTGTCGTTACATCATTGACTCTATTCCTGTGCGTCTCGTGCTGCAGAAGGTGTTTATTCGGTATTTTAACACGTGGTCAGATTACTGCGACTGGACAGTGTAATAATACTAATAAATTTCGCGTATTTCAGTGCCCTCGTTTAAGTCTTTCAATTGGACGGCACTTTGAAGACATGCTTATCATTAACGTACTCCAGTTGTCCAACCGGGGAAAGGGAATCGGCAGTTTAACGTGGAATCCGCACCACATGTTGTTTCTACCGACTCCTCATATCATTGAGAGGTGAAGGCTGTATTAAAAGCAGACAGAAAAATTTATTTGTTCATCTGGGATTCGATCCCGAGATTCTCGATTTGCAGGCACGCGCTGTGCCGGTAGACCACCAGGTCCAACAGTTACGAGACGGTAATCGAACTGTATTGGCAGAGTATTTCGTCGTATTTTGCGTCACGTAAATGTGCTGTGGTGTAAGCCAAAGTACATTCACGCTAAGGGCATCAGTTCCGATCCCAGAAAAATGTGCCGCCAGAGCAGTATTGTAAGTAAAAATCAAACTCTTCCATTTTTCTTACCGAATTGCTATACATCTAGAAAACAAACCAAAATTGTGAAAACATTTCATACAAGATTACTGACAAATTTTTATGAGTAAAAATAAACGGGTATGGTAATATACATGGAGGTGAATGAAAAGTAGTGGCAGTTTGGCTATAATTCATGTCAGTCTTCTTTGACTAAAATACACTTGATCACATTTCCGTCTCGCGTCTCGATCACTTTCCACACCCACATGAAAGATGTCATACACTGTCAGTGCATCCATCTGTGATGATGTCTCGCTAGGACCGCCATATGGTGCCTTATCATTTGCTGTAAGACGTGCCACGAAATACTTCGTTCATTTGGGTGATCAGGCCATAATTGGGGGGACTCTACCGGATGAATACGGTGGATGTCCCAGTATGTCCCGCTGCCACGTATGCGGTGCTCCTGCACAGGGCTCGTCGTTTGGCGTCGTGTAAGTTGGTAGAATGCAGCGCTGGAAGGAAAGATTGTTGCGCGCTCCGACCACGTGCCCTTCCAGTCTGCACCCAAGCACCTTTTTCGTGTTTCCCAAACATACTATTTAGGCACTCGAGCTAGCCTCTCCAACTCAGAGAGAGTACACACTGCAACTGACTCAAACACGACTTGTGCTGATGACTTTACTACTTCAGCCCACCATCTGTCAGCAACAGAAAGTGTGCGTACCGAATGACTCACATCCGTCATGTTATGGCATTGTGCTACCACTTTTTATCCAACACATGCAAAGACGCATGTGTGACTACTTGTTGTCTCCCATCTTGGTAGTGGCCTAATTATTGTGAGGTTTTGAAGTGCATTATCTATACGTGGTGTATCAAAAACAATCATCCGACCTGGGCCGTCTATATTTCTGGAACTAAGAAACATATACAATGAATACAATGAATTTTGTCCTTTGATGTACGAAAACTAAAAAAGTTATTTTCATCCTTTTCATTGGTGTTCAATATGCATCGTTGAGATGCACGGAACATGTCAATGCGGTGTTCAAATTGTACCAACACTGCAGCAAGCATGTCTGGAGTTACAGTTTCCACAGGTGCTGTTATGCGATGTCTCAGTTCATTTATTGCTGTTGGTAATGTAGGTACATAAAGAGTCTCTTACAAAACCATACATATATAATCACATATAGTCGGGTGCGGTGACCTTGGAGTCTAGTAGTCTAGGGGTGAGTGATTTAGTCCAGTGTGAACGATCCATCGTTCAGCAATCGTTTGATTTAGAAATTCCCACACTTCCAGATGCCACTGTCGCGGTGCCCCATCGCATTGGAAAATGAAGTCGTTCATGTGGGAAGAGAAAGTTTTCAGGCATATCGAGATATATGCTTACTGTAACAGTGTTTCCGGCAAAGAAATATGAATCATACACATTTTCCCTCTAAACTGTACAAAATACATTAAATTTAGGAGAGTCTATTTTATGTTGTACACCTTCATGTGGTTGTCCCGTACCTCATATTGTCACATTATGACAGTTCACTTCTCTGTGTAAATGGAGTGTTGCCTCGTCACTAAACACTGACTGTGGGAGAAAACGGCCATCCTCCACCTTGACAAGAGTGAAATTATGGAACTTCACACGATGTTATCGCCCTCACGAACAGCTCGCATTAGCTGAATTTAATATTGTTTGATGCATAAACGTCGACGCAGAGACGCCAGACGGACATTGGGGACGTGCTGAGCTCTCGAGCTGCACGGCGAACGGATTTCTGCGAACCCCTCGTGAAACTGTGGCGGATGCGTTTGACGTCTGTGTCAGGCATTCGGGGACGGCCCGGCGATTAGCCTTTCCGCAAACCTTCTCTTTCTCTTAATCGTTGATGCCATCATCTAATGCTCTGTGCTGTAGGAGGATCATCATCGTACCTTGTACGAAAGTCACGTCGAACACTTATTACTGCCCACACTGCGCAAAGTGCAGAACACAAAACGCTTCCTGTCGCCGCGACACCATTTTTACTAGGACTGAAATGGTCGGACAGTGCTGCTGCCAAGCGGTAACCATGTAAAGCCGTAGGGTTTGCTCTTTCCAGCAGTACGCTATTCACGTACATATGTCGAATAACATAATAGTTACTTTTTTTAAAAAAATCGGTTGATCCTTTTTGATACACCCTGCATATTTACACTCTAAACAGTACCACCAATAAATTATCCCAGAGTGAAGGAAATTGTTAGATGTGATGTACGTGTAAAGGCAAACAAATGATAACAATTGCTGTTAAATTGGGTGACTCATTCAGGAGAAAGTCATAACGCGTTGGTCCACCTCTGGCCCTTAAGGAAGCAGCTATTCGACTTGATTTTCATTGATAAAGTTGGTGGATGTCCTCCTGACGGATGTCGTACCATATTCAGTTCAATTGATTTGTTACATCGTCAAAATCTCGACCTGGTTGCAAGGAGAATCCCATATAGCTCCAAAATTGGGGAGAGAGGTGGAGATCTTGTTGGCCAGTGTACTGTCACGTACGTACACACAGATGAAACTCTCAACATGTGTGATGCATAAAATATCGTCTACACTGAAAGCGTTCCCAGCAGAGGTTAACCCCTCGTAATGGTAAAAGGTGGTCATACCGCATATTGAAGTCCACTACCAGATGTCTGGATACTTTTGATCGGATAGTGTATTTCAGAATGTTAGCAGTGGCCAGAATTTGGGACATTCGGCTTTGAGCTTAAAGCTGGTGCGAGGCTGTTCAAGATACCTCTAAAAATAGAGACATCTGGCAGCATTAGAGTGAAATGTCCATCAAAGAAGCTGTGTTGCGCTCTCTACCTACAGTTGTTCTCGTGGGCGTCAGAGCCCCCGTACGCAAGAGGCCCCCTGGGTTTTATACTGCGGACACGGTAGTCGCGCCTTGTGAGCTCTCAGAAATTATGAAATGTATTCGAAATTTCTATTATGGTGGAACAACAACTGTACAATATACCGGAAACATGCACGATGTTCCGAAATTTCCGTTACAAACTCCTAGTGTAGATGGGGAATGAGTACACAATACTCGTATTCTGAATTGGAACCCATCTCCTGTAACGCACCGTTTCCTCGCTACAGCCGTCGGAAAACATGTTAGTAACGCGACCACTTGTACAAGTAAGTCATTAGCTGTGACCCAGTACATCGATAGTTCCACAATTCCACTCACTGAAAGGAAACTTGATAAGTGTAGATGGGGAATGAGTACACAATACTCGTATTCTGAATTGGAACCCATCTCCTGTAACTCACCGTTTCCTCGCTACAGCCGTCGGAAAACATGTTAGTAACGCGACCACTTGTACAAGTAAGTCATTAGCTGTGACCCAGTACATCGATAGTTCCACAATTCCACTCACTGAAAGGAAACTTGATAAGTTTTCAGAAACACTCTTCTTTACAATACGGCCTTTTGAAACTTAGGTGCGCTGCGTCTCTTTGTAGCACTGCAGTCACCCCTGCTGACGGTGAACGCACCATTATCTCAAAGTCGTTGCGCAGTTGTGGCGAAAAGCGTATGCCGTGAAGTTGGACGCTGCTGAGAACGAGCTTGATAAAGGCGACGAACTTCGCCATACAGTAGGATCATATCGGTGTATTCGGCAAAAGTGCACTCCGCAATATTTCTCTAATACTGAGAGACACTTGAGTGACGCACGAACCTTGTCAGAGTGGCAGGGCTGACGGTGAATGACATCCGAAGTAAGCATCTTCCCCCACCCCTTCCGCCATCCCACGATGGCTACCCTGTTGCATACCCACCTAGCAAACATGTATTCAAACGGCTGTAGCACGGAAAGTATACGTTTCCGTACGGGGGTTCAAATTAAAAATGTGGTCGCTTAGTTCTCTCTAAAAGTGCTAGAATTTCGGAAAACTCTGTATCTGTCCAGTAAACCGTACAGCTGGTGTCGTACCACATTCGAAATATCCGATTATATTTCAGGATTTGGGTGTTATGGCATTTTGCAGAAACATTACTGAATTTTGCTGTATATTGTTATCATTAAAGTGAACTACCGTTTCTGTCTCCATACCATAAATCATAAGTACCATTTATATCGTTTCAAGCACTATTCAGCTGCTAGGTTTTAGGAAAAAATAATTGTATCATTCTCAAAATATCGGACAGAAGCGATATAGTTCCTACAAAGAACGCTAGCGAAGATGAACAAGTGCTCATGGTTCCTGATGTATGCATTTAACAGCCTATGTGTACTGCACATTGTTTTCTTCTCTCGTTCCGTACCACCACACCTGAAAGTTTCCTGTCCTACATCTTAGCAACAACGATAACGGTACATACTGAGGTAACAGAAAGGTTCTCTGTTATAATTTTCCGGTACAAGGACATAATCTCAAATTTATGCATTTTTCCATCTGCATCATCTTAGAAAGGTTGTAACATCTTCGTGGGATCCCTCTATTTTTGTAGGCACCGGTATCTATAACTTTGACGCTCTGTAGCGTCGCTGGATGACGTTTTCAGAAGTAGATTCCTATGTAAAACTTCATCAGTTACGTCCCCTGAACAGCCCTGAGTAGTGTTAAGCATGATTTGTGAAACACCCTGTATAAAGAATGAATAACATCAGGGAATGGACTAGAATCCTGTCTCACTCACTTGTCACGTATTTCCTTTCTTTCATGTCCTTCAACTCGTACAGCTGCTGTCTCGTTTCTGGTGGAGTTCTAAGTAATGCTTCGCTCGCTATATTTTATTCCTGGTTGCATCTTAAATTCAAACTGTATATTCTGGTCAACATCGTCAAAAGTTTTTTCTGTATCGAAAGATGTTATAAATATAGGTGCTGTTCCCTCCAAATTGATTTTCCTCTAAATCAGCTTCTGTAAGGTGCTCCATTCCTCTGCAAATAGTTTGTATCAGTATTTTCAGCTAGGAGTTATCATAGTGGTGGTTTGAAAATATTCGCACTGACCACGAGTTGCCTTATTTGGTATTGGTGCTATTACGCTTCTCGTTTAGTGTGAGGATTTAGCGGGTATTTCAGCCGGCGTACTCGTTCAGGAATGAAGCAGCAAATCCCGGCAGAGTGAGTCGTCGCCAGGTCCGCTAGAGCCCACTGGTAGCCAAGCCCTGCGCTACAGACAACTGACTGTGTGAGGGACCAGTAGCGACACCTAGCAGCGATGTGGTGAAAAGGAAATAGTATTGCTAAAAGTTTTATCCACGCCTTTTAGCAGTTAGAATGGAGATATGGCACGGAATTTAATAGAAAAAGAAAACAGCTATAGTAGCAGTCTCTCTCTCGCAATGCAACAATAGTACAACAACAATAGACCAACTGAATCTGTAGAGGTAGTAATAAAATTTATTTTCTGACCTGCAAGATACTTTCATATAAAGCTGAGCCTGAGAGGATGTCAGCTAACTACCGTCAGAAATATAATATGAAACATGTAGACCTGTCAGAAAAATCGTCAAGAAATTCGTTTTTTAAATGTTAAATGTTATCTGTTTAATTTAACATTCAGCTCACATAAAACCAGGATAATTATCCTCTTTCATACAAAGAAAGAGAGTACCTCATTAGTGACCTGTGTCATATCATAATCTCATTTTGACTCTTGAATAATTAAAAAAAAATTGATATAATATTTTGCATTTCTTTTGACATTGAAAGAATTTATCCTGTTCCTGCACTGAGAATGTACTAAGTAAATATCTAATATATGTATCAGTATTATAGCCAAATTTATTTTTCTAATTACTGATTATTAAATACCAAAACAGCTTCCAATTTCTTGTAGTTATCTTAGCAGCATTTAGAACAAAAACGAAAATAAAACGTATTAGTTTTTTTTAGTAAGGATATTATTTCATTGTTGTAATCCTACAAATGTTCATGATACTATGCTGTTTCTTTTGACAGTGAGATATAATATGTAGAAAGTACCTGGAAAATATATGCAGATGCGGTCTGGTGAAGAAAGTGTGCGTATTAAAATTTAAAATAAGTGATTGCAGCAGCATAATGAGGTATATTTTATATTGTGGGAGTGATCTCCACGTGGGATCCGAAGCACGGACCCCACGGGGGTGCCCGGCATGCGCCACATGCCAGGGCAGAGGTGGAGGCTAGTGTTCGGAAGTCTGAAAATTCCAGCGCCGGCCGGGGATTGAACCCCGGCCCGGCTGGGGCGAATAGCCCCAGCCGAGGCGCTGGAACGTTCCAGACCCCCTTACCACTAGACCACCGGGGACCCCGGCCGTTTCCTGCTCCATAGTCCAGCTAGTGGTCTTAGAGCACTTCCTGTTGTCTGGTAGTCCTGTCACACTTCCTGTTGTCGGCTGTGTTTACATCGGACGCTGAGTGGCATAGTGTAGCCGGCAACATTAGAACGCTGTGAGGGGGAAGTGTTTACCTCCGACTAGTAGCTGTCCCCCCTACCCAGGTGAAGTAGCTTTACAGTTACCAAAGACATTTGAAATCAGCCTTTGCGACTGTATGCAGTCGACGGTTGTTAATCGTTTGTTTCAACCTGTTCCCAAATGCCTCGAGAAAACCGAAGCAACTTCTTCACTAATCGAGGCGACTGTCATATCAAAACGACCCGCACACATTCTATAATTAAAAGTCAACGCCTAGCTTACACCAGATAATTCTGTCTGTTTCATCAGTTGTTTTAACAGTGCACGAAATACCACAGCATATTATTAATCCGTTGCAAATAAATTTCTGTGTGTGCAGTTCAGGTCTGCGCCGTAGATTTTTCGTGAAAACGTCGGGATAAAATCGTAACATGTGTTTCATATTAATATGAAATTAAGTTATCAATATCTTTATTACAGTGGTCACACTCACAATTTTGGACTTTTCAGTGGCTGGGGTACGATATAGCCTTTGAGTACGTTATCGCGTTGCGCAATTTCTTCCTTTTTTTCCGACTCTGAGGGAGCTGTCGCCTTCTCTCAGCGCTGCCCTTTTTAGGCTTTTCTCGCGTTTTCTGTAATTTAGAGCATATTTACAAGTCCTGAGACGAACTCTCCCTTTGTGTCGTAGGTTTAAACTCAATATAGATTTTCGTTTATATTCCGGCGAATATTTTTATTTTCTGTTACTCCTAGCGGCGCTCCCTAAGCTGTTCATCGCAATGACTCACGAATGAGAATCCTAGCTTACAGCTACACCAGTTTACAACTTTACACAAAGATGATTCCTAACAATGACCCGCATATGCCAACACAGGCAATAAGCGACAACCACGTGGACTTAACCTTTGTTGGCGCACTGTCGGTCTCGTAATTAATAGTGATTCAAATCTGACGCCATTTTGTCATATAAGAAACTCCGACCAAGGAGAAACTAGACGTTTTCACGTCAGAATACCTTCCAGGAAGTTTTCGACTTTCGTAAAGCAGAAACGAGTTTCGACGCTGTGGAATGCTTCGAGAAGTAGTAGGTGACGAATTGTTTCGGGATTCCACTATCCATGCTGCAAACGATCATCGAGCAGAAAGATAATGTTGCTGATAATTGTTAAAAGGCGGGAGCAAGCAGACCGGCGAGGCGAGTTCCCGCCTCTTGCTGAAAGCTTATGGAATTGGCTTACTCAGTGCAGGGTAGCAAGGGTATTTGTCGGAGGTTATAGCTTAACGGAACGCTAAATCATTAACGGTTAGTCTGGGAACCGAAGTCACAGATACAAATAAGAAGTGACACGCTAAATCCAAAGACATAAGGTGGTTTATAAGAAATTTAGTTCACAAAATGCATCCATTCGTAACAGTTTGTTCAGTATTGAAAAATGAATGAAGCTGAATTTATGTATTTTTGAAGATTTGTGCGTGCCTTCCGTTTCAAATACAAAAGGACATAACATGTAAGAAAACTGGGAATACAATAGAAAAAAAGTCGAAATTTTATTTAGATTTTTCCTGATTCCATCTGGAATAAAGGAGAGTTAAATAGAATTAATTGTTCTAACTTTTTCTTACATCCTTCGAATTGTGCAGACTCGATTGTAACTGGCCCTTGGGCTTCGAATTTTCTAGAGTCTGCATTAATGTCTGGAAAGTAAAAATAAATCTCCTCGTGCTACTATCCACTTTTCAGCGGATGCTGATTTGGTTGTCCTTCTTAGTATATCAATATGATTCTAGAGTCGTAATCCACGTACGCAACGCTGTTACGGTATAAACGTAGGTTTATTTTTACCAAAGTTGCGTAAGAATGCGCTTTTGCTATGCATCCCCACTCCTTAAATCCGCCATCAGGAAAAAGAAAGTGAATACCCTTTCCTTTGTTTTTCACCCTTCATCGATGACAAGTGATAATGACTTGGCAGCAGAGACCTGTTTAGCTTGAGTGAGTGCTTAAACGAAAGGCATGGATGAATAAAAATACAAAAGAGATATATACGTAACGTCACGTAACCATGAAGAAAAGCAGACTTGGTTTATTTTACCATATCAGTTAATTCTTTTAAAACATCGTAAGTAGAATTACCAATTTCGGTCGCTTTCTACATCTAGGAACGTTCTTTATAATAGATAAGTCTCTGATATTCACTTACAGCATTGTTGTGTCTTTTCCCCTTGCATTTGTGAATTGTCTTCTCAGACTGCAGATTTCTGAGCAGCACTGGTGCCATTAGCCTAAATTTATGTTGGTCTACAGCGCTGAGGTTGATCCCTCACCTGTGGTCGACTGAGAGATCATTCCAAAGCCTGACAGGCAGCGAACGACTTTGCGAGGGGCCGATCGTAGGGCCTCCAGAGGAAGCTTCTTGGAACGCAATTTCTGGGCGTTCACAGAAGGTGAGTTTGCTGGTAGTTCGGAACTCCAATAATAGGCGAGTAATTGGGCCCCCTTAATAACATGGCTGCCAAGGAGGGGAAGGACGGCAGTGTGCACAAGGTGGGGGAGTCATTCCTGATTTGTAAAGAGTGTTCCGGATGCCATGAAGAGTACAGGGCGCAGCCAACAGCATGTGGTGGCCCCAGTCGGTGCCAATGGCGTGTGTCGCTTTGGATTGGTTTTGTTTAGCGAGTTTAAGGCGGAGCTCACAATCTGCACCATCATCGACAGAACTGACTGTGGTCCTTCGGTGCAGAGCCAAATGAAAGGTATGAACCATAGGCTCGGGTGGTTATCTTACTGTGTAGGCCTCAGAGTCCTTGACTTGTGCCATAGGGTAGTGGGTTTCTGGATTCCGCTTAATAGGTCAGGAGTCCACTACACGGGTAGTGGGGGCGGCTGGGGTGCATTTTTAGGTTAGAGGGTCTCAGGAAAACATAGAAATGGCGTCTGTCTAAAAGGGGGCAGGTAACACACAGTAAGGTGGTTGTAGAAACGATTGGTGTTGTAAATTATCGTAGCTGTGTTGGGAAAGAACCTGAGCTCCAGGCCCTAATAGAAAGCACTAAAGCTCAAACAGTTATAGGTACGGAAAGCTGGCTAAAGCCGGAAATAAGTTAAGCCGAAATTTTTTCAAACGACCTAACAACGTTCAGAAGGGATAGATTAAACATAGTTGGTGCTGGAGTATTTATTGCTGTCAGAAGTAGTTTACCTTGTAGTGAAACTAAAGTAGACAGTTCCTGCGAAACAGTATGGGTAGAGGCTATACTTGTCAATCGGACTAAACTGGATCGTTTTACCGACCCCGACTGAGAGGATATAGTTGCTGAACAGTTCAAAGAAAACGTGAGTCTCATTTCAAATCGGTACCCCACTCCCACAATTATAGTCGGTGTTGATTTCGATCTATCCTCGATATGCTGGAAAATTTATACCTTTAAAGGCGGCGGTACGCATAAAACGTCAGCCGAAATTGTACTGAATGCTTTCTAAAAACATTATTTTGAACAATTAGTTCGTGAGCCCACTCGAAGCATAAATGATTGCGAAGGCGTACTTGACCTCTTAGCAGCAAATATTCCTGGATGAATAGGTAGTATCATGACGAATACAGGGATTAGCGACCACAAGTCAGTTGCCTGTACACTGAATACTGTAACACCTACAACCATCAAAAAGAAACTTAAAGTACATCTGTTTAAAAAAAGGTGACAATGCTCTTAACGATTTTTAAGGAAACAGCCTCCACTCCTTCCGATCTGATCATGTAAGCGTAGAAAAGATGTGGAATGATTTCAGAGAAATAGTATCGATTGCAATTGAGAGATATATATACCACATCAATTAATAAGTGATGGTACTGATCCCCCATGGACAAAACGGGTGAAATCGCTGTTGCAGAAGTAACGAAAAAGCATGCCAAATCTAAAAGAATCCAAAATCCGCAAGACTGGCAATGTTTTGCAGAAGTTCTAAATATAGCGGTTACTACAGTGCGAGATGCTCTTGATAATTTCCGCAACAAAACTCTGTTTCGAAATCTGGCGAAAAACCCAGAGATTCTGTTCATGCATAGAGTACACCAGTGTCAAGACGCAATCAGTACCTTCACTGCGCGAAAGTAACGGTGGAGTCACTGATGACAGTGTCACTAAAGTAGAGTTAAGAAACGTGGTTTTCCGAAACTCCTTCAGCAAAGAATACGAAGTAAGCATTCCCGAAGCCCAGTCAACAGAAAGTGCCAAAATGAGAAGCATATATCCTCGGTGTAGCAAAGCACCTTAAATCACTTATTAAAGGCAAGGTTTCCGTTCCAGATTGTATACCAGTCAAGTTCCTCTGAGTGTGCTGATACAATAGCTCCATGTTTAGTAATTATATACAACCACTCACAGAAAGATCCGTACCTAAAGACTGAAAAATTGCTCAGGTGACACCAATTTCTTAAAGTACTGCCTTTTGTGATGTTTAACAATATTGTTGGCAAGCGTACTTGTTATACAAATGGGCACGGCATAGGCTTACGGTCGTAAAATATATTTCAGCGTTAAACTGGAAATAGTTGTAGGATTTAATTTCTTGTACATTAGGTTTTTGTGTTGGAGAAGATTCTCATCAGTAATTTTAATAGTCTCAAAAATGTGAATGTTAGCAAGTAAATTAACTACGTTAAGGGATATGAAATTACCATCATCAGGAATGGAAAAGTTTTTAATTTTAGCTGTTAGTTAAAGGGAATTTTTGACAGTGTAGTTTTCTTCAAAGACATAATACTCTTTAAATGGTGTATGAGATTTTTTGCCGATTTCATAGAAGCGCCGTCTGTATAGTTAACACTGTGGACAGGAAGCGAAGGCGGCGTGCAGTCGGAGGCGATACTGGGTTCGTAGCGGTGGGCACCAATTGTCGGCTACGACGGGACTGCCCGGGAGGCACACTCACACTCACATTCGAGTGGCCGCACGTGACACGGTGGATGCAGCAGAAGGTCCATAGCAGCAGTGACCCTGTCGCGGATGCGTGCACCACCTGTTCTAGTGTCTCGTGTACACGAAGGACCTCTGCGGACCGAGCTGCAACTTTCTTAGCTCGCTGGACTGTGCAGTTACTGATTTACAGGGGTTATGCTCTATGCAGCCTGCCTGGCAGAGGTGTGTTGCAGGGTGGCATCAGAGCCTGACGGCTTCCGCGACTGGACAAATGAACTGGCGATAAAAAAAAAATCATAGCAACAAACGAACAAAAAGTCATGTAGAGTAATGAAATTTCGGGAATACGTCTGTCTATGTAGGATATTTAAGTAATTAACATTGCAGCATCACAGGGCAACGTAAGCGCGAAATAAGCCGTTGCAAAAGTGACATGCTGGTAAGTTAATAACAGATGTAACGATCAGAATGTTGAATGCAAGCATTGAAACGGGCACGCATTGTGTTGTAATGGTTTGCGATGTCAGTTTTGTGTCGCAAATGCCGGTGGTTTGGGGGTCAGTGAAATGCATGCTACTGGGCGCCTTGGCTCGGGGCTGTCCCTGAAGTAATCGATTTTTATTTCGTTATGTCGTCGACTGCTGTTCGAATTGCTACTGCAGAAGAAATGTGATGTGCCAGAGACGTACGCCAGACACGACTGCCTTCCCTCTTGGTAGCGCCACGTGACCGGTCGGAGCTCGAGCTTTTTGCGACCGTACATTCTCGCGGTCACCGCTGCCAGTATACAGTGCTACATTTCTGCCAAGTCTCCTGCGAAATCGCTGGAGGAACATCCAGCTTCTCGTGGCCCTATTACACGACCTCGTTCAAACTCATTAAGATGATCGTAATGGCGTCTCTGTCTCCTCAAAGGCATTCTTGGCTAAGATCAAACCACCACGTCCAATCTAGAAGGTAACTAACGCTCACAACCGCCACGGCGTGTATTTACAGCAGACCTGATCTGCACCCTCACAGTGCCCCTACTAACACCATTCTTATGCGACTGGCGCGAAATTTAAATCGACACTATTTTTCAATTGTAGAAACACGCCTACCAACTTTCGTTTATGTCTCACAACTGCTTGTGGTGTTGCGATTTTTTCCGTCGCTGTATGTTCAAGAATTCTGCAGCAAATGGATGTTAACGATATTGGACTGTAATTTTGCAGGTCCGTCCTATTACTGTTCTTATACACTACTGGCCATTAAAATAGCTACAGATGATAAACGGGTATTCATTGGACAAATATATTATACTAGAACTGACATGTCGTTACATTTTCACGCAATTTGGGTCCATAGATCCAGAGAAATCAGTACCCAGAACAACCACCCCTGACCGTAATAACGGCCTTGATACGCCTGGGCATTGAGTCAAACAGAGCTTGGATGGCGTGTACAGGTACAGCTGCCCATGCAGCTTCAACACGATACCACAGCTCATCAAAAGTAGTGACTGGAGTATTGTGACGAGCCCGTTGCTCGGCTACCATTGACCAGGCCTTTTCAGTTGGTGAGAGATCTGGAGAATGTGCTGGCCAGGGCATCAGTCGAAAATTTTCTGTATCCAGAAAGGCCAGTAACATGTGGTCTTGCATTATCCTGCTGAAATGAAGGGTAGAGCCACGGGTCGTAGCACATCTGCAATGTAACGTCCACTGTTCAAAGTGCCGCCAATGCGGACAAGAGGTGACCGAGACGTGTAACCAATGGCTCCCCATACCGTCACGCGGGGTGATACAGCAGTATGGCGATGACGAATACACACTTTCGTGATGTTGTAAACAGAACCTGCATTCATCCGAAAAAATAGCGTTTTGCCATTCGTGCACCCAGGTTCGTCGTTGAGTACACCATCGCAGGCGCTCTTGTCTGTGATGTAGCGTCAAGAGTAACAGAGCTCATAGTCCATGCTGCTGCAAACGTCGTCAAACTGTTCGTGCAGATGGTTGTTGTTTTGGAAACGTCCCCACCTGTTGACTCAGGGATCGAGACGTGGCTGCACGGTCCGTTACAGCCATGCGGATAAGATGCCTGTCACCTAGACTGCTAGTGATACGAGGTCGTTGGCATCCTGCACGGCATTCCATATTCTGCTAACAGTCATTGGATCTCGACCAATGCGAGCAGCAATGTCGCGCTCCGATAAACCGCAATCGCGATAGGCTAGAATCCGACATTTATCAAAGTCGGAAACGTGATGGCACGCATTTCTCCTCCTTACACGAGGCATGACAACAACGTTTCACCAGACAACGCCGGTCAACTGCTGTTTGTGTATGAGAAATCGGTTGAAAACTTTCCTCATGCCAGCACGTTGTAGTTGTCGCCAGCGGCGCCAGTGTTGTGTGAATGCTCTGGAAAGCTAATTATTTGCTTATCACAGCATCTTCTTCCTGTCGGTTATATTTCGCGCATGTAGCAGGTCATCTTCGTAGTTTAGCAATCTTAATGGCCAGTAGTGTACATAGGAGTCACTTTTATCCAGTCATTTGGGACTTTGCGTTATGCGAGAGATTCACGATAAATGTAATCTAAGTAAGGGGCCAATGCCGTAGAGTACTGTTTGTGAAACCGAATCGGTATTCGGAAAGGACCTGGCGACTTATTTGCTACCAAATGTTCCAGCTGCTTCTCTAGGCTAGGAATGTCCATTACCGTGCTGTCGACACGAGAGTTTAACGACTGCGTGTATCTACGATTCTGCTGCGTGAAATATTCCTAAAACATGAAATTTAAAACTTGAGCATTCCTTTTGTTGTTTTCTACTAGCACACCAGGCTGAAGCTTCGCTCCCCACTCAGCGGTTTTACGCAGGACCAGAATAGTCTCGCGATCTCTTCAAGATAATTTGTTGAGGTATGACGGTGGCAGCTTTATGCTCGAGCATCGATCTTTCCACAGAAGCACGAATCTCTACTAACCTTGAATTGTTGTTAGCGTGCTCTCTGTTGAACTGAGAGTGCAACAGTCTCTGCTTCATCATCATTTTCCGCAATGTATCTTCTCCATCCTTCATTCGCTTACTAGGCACATAGTTTTCCACAGCACGATTATAATTACTCTACACCCATCATACTGGAACTAAATAATGTCCATTCACTGTTTGAGATTCTAACAACCGCTTTTCTGCTCAACTACTCTCCTAGCTTTCTTGATTGATTTAATAACTTAAGTAACCATCGTCGCTACGGCGACGTCATTATCACTAACGCCTGTCTCTGTAGTGACACCCTCGGTGAGTCCAGGCATCTTTGTAGCTACATGCTCTAAAATACTTACATCAAAAAAAGTTTAGCATCACTTCCATTGGTTCTGGAAACTATTCCAATTTTTTGTACAGAGATCGATATAAACATCGTTTCCGCCCTTTTTATTGCTCATAAAAATGGCACATGGCATGTTGTACCACCGTATAGCGAGACCTTCAGAGTCGGTTGCCCAGATTGGTGTACACACCGGAACCTGTAATACCCACTACCACGTCCTCTTGAATTAATGCACGCCTGTATTCGTCGTGGAATACTATCCACAAGTTCATCAAGGCAGATTGTCCCATTCCTAAAGCTGATTCGGCGTAGATCACTCAGTGTGGTTGGAGGGTCACGTCGGCCATAAACAGCCCTCTTCATTCTGTCCCAGGTATGTTCGATAGGGTACATGTCTGGAGAAAAATGGTTCAAATGGCTCTGAGCACTATGAACATTGACTTACGAGGTCATGAGTCGCCTAGAACTTAGAACTAATTAAACCTAACTAGCCTAAGGACATCACACACATCCATGCCCATGGCAGCATTCGAACCTGAGACCGTAGCTGTCGCCCTGCTCCAGACTGTAGCGCCTAGAACCGCTCTGCCACTCCGGCCGGCACATGTCTGGAGAATATGCTGGCCACACTAGTCGGGCGATGTCGTTATCCTGAAGGAAGTCAGCCACAAGATGTGCACGATGGAGCCGCGAATTGTCGTCCATGAAGACGAATGCCTTGGCAATATACTGTATACTGCCGATCTCGTTGCACTAAAAACGAAATTAAAAAAGCGGTCGGAGGATGGCATTCACGTATTGTACAGCCGTTGCGGCGCCTTCCATGACCACGAGAGAGTACATCGGTCCCACATAATGGCACCCCAAAACAGCAGGGAACCTCTATGTTGCTGCACTCGCTCGACAGTGTATTTAAAGCTTTCAGCCTGACCGGGTTGCCTCCAAGCACGTCTCCGACGATTGTCTGGTTGAAGGTATATATGAGACTCATCGGTGCAGAGAACGTGATGCCAATGCTGAGAGGTCCATCCGGCATGTTGTTGGGCCCATCGGTACCGCGCTGCACTGTGTCGTAGTTGCGAAGATGGATCTCGCCACGGACGTCGGGAGTGAAGACGTGCATCGTGCAGGTTACTGTGCACTGTTTGAGTCTTAACACGACGTCCTGTGGCTGCACGAAAGGCATTATTCAACATGTTGGCTTTGCTGTCGGGGTACCTCCGAGCCATAATCCGCAGGCAGCGGTCATCGATTGCCGTAGTCGCCCCCGGGCATCCTGAGCGAGACATGTCATCGACATCGCTTTCGTTTACTCCGACTCGCCTTGACACTTCACTTGTTGAGAGCCCTTCCTGGCACAAACGAACAATGCGGACCGCTGTATTGACGGTGTAGGCACGGTTGAACTACAGACAACACGAGCCGTGTACCTCCTTCGTGGTGGAATGACTGGAACGGATCGGCTGTCGGACCCCGTCTGTCTAATAGGCGCTGCTCATACACGGTTGCTCACATCTGTGGTCGGGCTTAGTGACATCTTTAAAAAGTCAAAGGGACTGTGTATCTGATACGATATCCACAGCCAAAGTTTATCTTCCCGAGTTCTGGTAACCGGGGTCACGCAATTTTTTTTTTATGTGTGTATTTCCATTGTATGTGCTCTCTCGAACTAGGTGCTCAAGACAGTTTTCGAAAAAACATGTTCAACAGTACTCTGCAAGGCTACTTATGTGGAAACCTTGTAATGAATCCATCGGTGTCCTTGTCTATGCTCGGAACTAATACTGCACGATTTGGGTACTTCCGCACTACTGGGCGTAGACTTTCTTTGAATAACTCTGTCTCGACGGAATCGGGAGGCCGTTAATAACATCCAACAATTACCTTCTTTTCACCTAAACCTGTTGTGCGTTACCAGATAACTTCACAGCCACACTGAAATCCGACTTGAGTAGAAACAACATTTTTGTCACCCTCGGTAAACGCTTCCCCATCAGTGGCGTTTAACATGTCTTTTCGTTACACGTTCCACGAATCGCTAAACATTTCAGAGCTTTATACTTGGAGTTTCAGACAGCTCTCGGTCCCGAGAATAATTTGTGTGTGACGAATTTCAGAGAGGGCAGTAAAGGCGAAATATTAGGAATATGCGATGTCTGTTCTTTGTGACATGTTTGAATAAACGGACAGCACGCTTTCATATAACTGATTCGCCTCTACGAGCAATGAATCAGGTAGCAGCGGACCCCGGGTTCGAGTTCCAGGGTTGCATACATTTTTTCTCATTGCCGCTGATTCCGCGCAAGGTCTCAGTGCAGCTTACCTTAATAGTTCCTTCCGTTTCCTTTCTCCTCGCTTCAGTCTACATGAAAAGGCAAAATAGCCGGCGGCGAAGATGAGCCGGAAGACACAGATGACCTCCTTATACAGGTTGCACGAGAAATATTAGGCATTGACATAGGTAAGGTAGACACTGGGTGGTACGTGGATTATAAGGTGCTTCGAAATCTCATCCAATAATTGTCAAATTTGTCTCACACCGAAAAAGGACGCAGATCTTCAGCCACGAGAAAAAATAGTTAGCAAGGGCAGGGCTTACTATAAGACAAGATCTTACACTCCTATAAATTGAAATAAGAACACCGTGAATTCATTGTCCCAGGAAGGGGAAACTTTATTGACACATTCCTGGGCTCAGATACATCACATGATCACACTGACAGAACCACAGGCACCAGAGCATGCACAATGTCGGCACTAGTACAGTGTATATCCACCTTTCGCAGCAATGCAGGCTGCTATTCTCCCATGGAGACGATCGTAGAGATGCTGGATGTAGTCCTGTGGAACGGCTTGCCATGCCATTTCCACCTGGCGCCTCAGTTGGACCAGCTGGACGTGCAGACTGCGTGAGACGACGCTTCATCCAGTCCCAAACATGCTCAATGGGGGACAGATCCAGAGATCTTGCTGGCCAGGGTACTTGATTTACACCTTCTAGAGCACGTTGGGTGGCACGGGATACATGCGGACGTGCATTGTCCTGTTGGAACAGCAAGTTCCCTTGCCGGTCTAGGAATGGTAGAACGATGGGTTCGATGACGGTTTGGATGTACCATGCACTAGTCAGTGTCCCCTCGACGATCACCAGAGGTGTACGGCGAGTGTAGGAGATCGCTCCCCACACCATGATGCTGGGTGTTGGCCCTGTGTGCCTCGGTCGTATGCAGACCTGATTATGGCGCTCACCTGCACGGCGCCAAACACGCATACGACCATCATTGGCACCAAGGCAGAAGCGACTCTCATCGCTGAAGACGACACGTCTCCATTCGTCCCTCCATTCACGCCTGTCGCGACACCACTGGAGGCGGGCTGCACGATGTTGGGGCGTGAGCGGAAGACGGCCTAATGGTGTGCGGGACCGTAGCCCAGCTTCATGGAGACGGTTGCGAATGGTCCTCGCCGATACCCCAGGAGCAACAGTGTCCCTAATTTGCTGGGAAGTGGCGGTGCGGTCCCCTACGGCACTACGTAGGATCCTACGGTCTTGGAGTGCATCCGTGCGTCGCTGCGGTCCGGTCCCAGGTCGACGGGCACGTGCTCCTTCCGCCGACCACTGGCGACAACATCGATGTACTGTGGAGAACTCACGCCCCACGTGTTGAGCAATTTGGCGGTACGTCCACCCAGCCTCCCACATGCCCACTACACGCCCTCGCTCAAAGTCCGTCAACTGCACATACGGTTCACGTCCACGCTATCGCGGCATGCTACCAGTGTTAAAGACTGCGATGGAGCTCCGTATCCCACGGCAAACTGACTGACACTGAAGGCGGCGGTGCACAAATGCTGCGCAGCTAGCGCCATTCGATGGCCAACACCGCGGTTCCTGGTGTGTCCACTGTGCCGTGCGTGTCATCATTGCTTGTGCAGCCCTCTCGCTGTGTCCGGAGCAAGTATGGTGGGTCTGACACACCGGTGTCAATGTGTTTTTTTTCCATTTCCAGGAGTGTACAAAGGACCATCTAAGGATTTAAAACAGCGCCACACCCCATTTCGGCCTTCAGAATGTATGTACTCTAGGCGGCAGCATAATTAAGACCGCCGCCCCCCCCCCCCCCCCCTGAAAAGAATGCATTTAGAAACGTGTCAGAACTGAACAGCATTAAGAGAAACTATGCGAGCCAAAGCGAAAACCTAGCACCTCTCACCTTAATTTAATACTAATCTTTTGCAACATCTCTCCTTCTCTGAATGCTATCTTGAAATTGCATCTACTCTCCAACTATCTCTGTTTCTGTGCCTTTACCTATTGTTCTTGTAACTGTAACTCCGTAATTATCTTCCTGCTAGTGTCTTCGACTGTTACCGTTAACTGTAGCATTACTTGATCTGAAACTATTTGCCTGAAATTCTTTACATTGTATGCTATAGCATACAACTGTAGCTATTGTTATTTTCCTGGTTACCTTACTCGCTCACCTACTCGGTTTAAACTGCCGAGAGAAATATCGCAATCACTATTATTGTAGTAATTCCTAACTTGTTGGCATTCTTCGTTAATTTTATAGCGAACTGCTTTTCGTCCCCTGACACATCGTATCTTTTCTCGACGGCACCCCTTCACAACGAATACTCTCCGCTCCTCTCTACTCCGTACTGTAACTGGGTTTTCTCTGTTTGCGATGGTCATCTGTCAGGATGAGCACTACTGCAAAGGGCATTTGATTCTAAAGCATTATGTCAGGGTGAAAAACACTAAATAAATTACTTTTTCTCTCTTAACAACATTTTTGCAGGGTGGGTTCATCCTTGGCTCAGGTATGAGGTAGAATGAAACAGCAGTTTTACATAAGATAACTTTTATTGAAAGTTTTGTACAAGGGTTTCTGGCTGGGATACTGGCAACTGTGTCGTTTGCGAAGCCTTCTGCTTGCGTGAGCACGGCGGTGTGTATCTCGTGTCGCCGTTTCGCCCAGTTGACTGGAGACGGGCATCGCGAGGTGGTCCGTTTAATTATTGAGGAAGAAGTCGTGAATCGGACGGTGACGACTCGGATGTGACTGCTGATGTGCGCTGTCTCCTTCCCGTCCTCACGAGTCACTCGGGTACATAAAAATCTGGCCTCAAATACCTTCTGTCTTCTGGCGCCGAGGCTGCTGCTTGCTATTCCATTACAGCGGCGGACTCGGTGCTTCTGTGTACGATGTAGTTTCTTCCTGCATGTCGGTCTTGAGCACCGACTGTACCGGAACTGAACTGAAAGCTACTCCTGTCGGGCCCACTGCGTCTCGCGTACTTATTCACTTCACTGGAGGTGAACAACATCACTGTCGTTGCCTCTTCTGTCACGTCGAAAAGCTTCGCGAAGAATCTTCTTAACGTCGGTCATTGGCTCTCGGAATGTAGGCGAGGGCCTTTGATCACGTGTGACAATTGAGAAACACGTGAGCCGGACGGGCGATGCCCTGACGGCTGAATCGACAGCTTCTGCTTACGTGGGGGAGGACGATAGCTTCTCCTGAATGTGCTGACTTCGCGGTCATTGCCTCTTCTGCTCTGCCCATTGTTTGCCAGAGTGTAACTCTTCTAAGCTAAACGAAGTTTCTCATTAATTTTAAATTTCTACTTCACTTTGATTTCACTAATTTATTTCCCTATCTTAAGTACCACTCAACAGTAT